>NW_024543066.1:1200000-2400000 GCF_018167655.1 Microtus oregoni
TCCAATGTGGTCTCACAGGGTATAGTAATTACCTTTCAGAATAGGACCCATATCTAAGAGTAGTTGGCCAACAGAACAAACTCAATGGTACTTTTATAAGTATTTATAGCTTAGTGCTTTGATTGGTCTTTTTTAATATATTTTGAGTTCTGCTTTTATGCTTTTGGTGTATGAAGGTTAAGGTATGTTCTTGTTTTATGTTTGTTTGTTTTCTTTTTTAAACACTGAGAGGAGGGACTTGGATTGCTGAGGTAAGGACCTTGAGTCTGGTCAAGGATCTGATATAGTGGTTCTCTCCATGAATTATTTAATAATTCATTACATTTGTGTTTACCGTTTGTATCAATAACTTGATTTTATTTTTGATAATCATGAATTTCTCTCACATCAAGAGTATGGGAGATATTTTTATAAGTAGTGCCTTTGAGGCTCTTAATTTATGCTAAACTATTCAAAGCTATTTTCAAAATAAATCTATTTAATTTTAGTAACACAATTAGTGCAAGATGAACTGTTAGCATTTTTTAACAACTAAAAAATCAATAGGCCAGTGGGACTGGCTGAATCTGTTAAAAGCTGCTGGCATGCCAGACAAGTTGAATTTGATACCCATAACTCATATGGTGGACAGAGATAATCAACTCCTACAAATTGTCTTCTGACTTTTTCTGTACCCCATGGCATATGTGTACTACTCCACACAAATACACACATAAAGTTAATAATTAAAATATAGATGAATTAAAAATAAATGATGATTTAAAATTCTTAAAATTGCAGAGGTCAGAATTAAAAAATATCATACAAGAAACCCAGCCAGTCCTGTAAGTTCCAACATGGAAGTTCCCAGGCACCACTATGGTAAGACTGTAAGCAAAGATGCTTGTGACATTAGCTAGATTATCATTAGGACTGAGACATAAATCCATGGAGAAACCATGACATCACGAGCAAATAGAGTGGTAAATAATTTTCATGAGTGATTGGTAAAAAGTAAGTGTTGTCCTAGAGCAGACAATACTGCTATACTTGAATCTCAGTGATCATGCAGTAATCATCAGAAACACCTCCTCTTACATTGAAGGGAAACTGGCACAGAAACCCACAACCTGACAATGTGCAGAGATTGAGAGACTTTTGAATACTTATGCCTAAATGAGATGTCTTCAACAAACCTTTCCCTTCATTTAAAGAGGGATATGATATAGAGATGAATACTTTGCATTGGTATGGATCTTGGTCTATTGATACAAATTTAAGGTCAATTTTGTTACACCGTAGTTATATATTTCTACTCATATTTAAGGTATTATGTTTATGCAGTTCATTTAAATATGTAATGTGTAATTTAAAATTACAGGTTAATAGTCATTTATAATATTCCAACTTGTAGTTATGTTAGTTGAGTTTTCTAGATATACAGAGATATAGTTCTGTATCTATATATTAGATAGATAATCTTCAACAAAAGACATATAGAATATGGTATTTAAAACATTTTACAAACTTAGACTTTTCTTGACAGTGAGATGTGTCTGCTTCTGGCAGGACCAATTACTTCAGAGAGGTTGATGGGTACTGAAGAAATTCTTTATGAAATTTGCCTACAAAATGACAATGCTAGCCATTTGGACAAGAAACTGCTCTTGTCTGAATTGCTTGGTTGCATGCTCTATGAATTGGATGTGCAGGACTCACAGAAAAGTGGCTGAAAACTTTCCAAAAGATTGGCCGGTCCTTCAGGGTTCCTGCTTCACAGAGGAAGCTGCCAGACATTCTGCAGGATACAGAAGAAAGTGACTGACAAACTGCCAATATAGGCAAAACAGTCTTTCAAATTTCCAGATTCATGAAAAAGTCTGCCAGATACCATGGGCCTGTAGGCTGAAGATGGATGCCCCAACATTACAAGAACTTTGGGTGACTGCCCAGACAGTGAGATGTTTCTGTCAATTCTAGAGTTTTAGAAGTTGCTTTAAATGCATTTCCTGTTTACTTATGTAATGTTATATCTTTCTGATATCTTTGAAGAGTTGAAGACAGTTGTAATTATAGTTTTCCTTAGCTTTGATAAAATATAAATTAATAATGAAACTTTAGAGTCACATAGAAATATTGTAACTGTAATTCTTGCTTGATACCTGCTTTGTATATGTAATTTTACTATGTTAAAGTTAAAACCTTCCTTTTTATTTAGACAGAAAATGGGAGACAATGTGTGATGTCCTTCTGTATATGTGTTGCTTTGATTGGATAATGAATAAAGCTGTTTGAGCCAATGGATTAGCCAAGTAAAGCCAGGAAGGAAATCTGAACAGAGATATAGACAAAGAGTAGGCAGAGTCAAAGAGATGCCATGTAGCTGCCGAAGGAGGAAGATGCTGGAAACTCACCAATAAGCCATAGCCTCATGGTGACACACAGATTAATAGAAATGGGTTAAAGATGTAAGAGATAACTAGAAATATTTATGAACCATTGGCCAAACAGTATTGTAATTAATATAGTTTCTGTGTGATTATTTGGGTCTGGGTTGCCAGTAAACAAATGAGCAGTCTCCATTTACAGTCAGGAGTTACTTCAATTTCAGAAGACATGGAAGAGTGAACATTATCTCTTTCCTTCATGCTGTAAATCTAAAAAAAAGAAGCTAATGTCTAATAGCAAGAAAAGGTATCAAACAAAATAATTCTAGGTGAAACAATCTTTCCAGAAACATTTGTAAATGTCATCAAAGAAATTTGTGTTACTATTTAATTATACAATAATTGCTGTGAGATTGTATTTTGAAAAAAAACATTTAGAATTACATTTCCAAGTTCACATTCTCTAGTGGGGACAATTTTGAAAACATGGAGTGCACATGCTGCTCAACATCATGAATATGAACAGTATAAAGTTATTTCTTTTCACACGTTAGAGCTGCAGCTGTTACGAGTCTCACTGTAGAGCAATACTTTATATATATGAGGTTGTGGGTTCAATACCTAATGTGAAAAATGTAAAATATAAATTAACAGTGTGTCATTGGAATAAAATAGTTTTAAATTTAGTTCTTTAGTTTATATTTGGTCAGTAGTGATCAGTTTTCACTGAGTTTCGGCAGCTGTATAGTTTGTGGCTAATTACAGACCTGATAGCCCCTTTGCATACTCTTCACTTTTTTTTCCTGCTGCTTAGTTTTATGCCCAGTTTTGTTTTCGGTACCTGTCTATGATTCTGTGTAGGTTCAACCCAAAGGTGTACAAGATCTCAGCAATAGACTGCTAGATTAAAACCAACATGAAAAGATACAATTAGTCCTTCCTTTCATCTGATCATCTGTGAAGTTCACACAATGCCCTTGTGTATCAGTGGCTACATATCCTTACCTGAACCTATCCTATCTTCTTTTTAATGTATTGCTTTCAGCACAGGTCTTGATTACATCTTCAATTGGAGTCATTTTTCACGTCTAATGACTCCAAATCAGTTCTCATTCCTCTAAATCTTCCTGAATTGTGATAACATCTGAGCTGTAACTGCAGGCAAATGGTGTCCCCAGCACACTACCATAGTCGTAAGGCAGTGTGCTGGTGCTCATGTGTCTCCATATGTCAAAGTAAAGTTCAGTGTGATCACAGCTTTCACTATTTAAAGCATCGACACAAAAGTACTCAATGGAAGGTAATGCCTTGAGGCTTTATGAGTCATATTTTAACCTTTAGGAAAACATTATGAATAAGAACAATCTTTCTTCTTATTTCTTTGTGTTAGCTCCTTCTTTGAATACTGTTTTCAGTTTGCTTTGCTCAGATGTGACAATGCTTTTGTAGGGACAAAAGGGAAATATGGGGGATAGCAGCTTCCCTGAGAGTGAAGAGTAAACACAAAGAGTGCCATCATTCTCCCGTATAAGGAAATGGACTAATCTCCTTAATCCACCCAAATATGATGCTTTGCATGAGAATGGTTCCCACAAGCTCACATGTTTGAATGTTTAACTCCCATTAGTAGAACTTTCCTGGAAGGATTAGGAGGTATGAACTTTGAGAATGGGCTTTCATAGTTTATAAACCCATATCAGGACCAGTATCCCTTTCTCTTCATGCTCCCCATGAATCAAGATGTAAAATTCTCAGCTACTGCTCCAGCACCATGCCTGTCTGCCACTACTCTTTCCACCATGATGATCATGGACAGACCCTTTGAGGCTGTAAGCAAGCACCCAATTAAATGTTTTCTTTTATAAGCTGCCTTTGTAATGGTGTCTCCTCACAGGGGTAGAAGAGTAACTAAGACATATAGAAACTCTATAATCTAATTGTAATATTTCTGTTAAACTTGAAGTCCTGTTGTCATCATCAATTGGGATGGGTATGGTTTCCCAAAGCTCTCCATGGTCTTCAAAGGAGTAACTAACTATTAAGAGAGAGTGGAACAAATAATCCATCTCGCATTCTTCTCATCTCCCTACCCTACTTCCTACAAAAATTTTTAAGAGCTTGTTGAAGTTGTTTTCATACCATATTGACCAATGTTGAGAAAGTTTTCTTTGAAAATGAAAGAAGAAGCTTTATAAACTAGCTTTTAATGTTTCCGAAATATCTGCCCCTCTATTTCTCATTCAGATCATGCTTTGGGGACCGTGCAAAGAGGTTGAAATGAAGAAATCTAAATTCTGTCAGTTCCGTTAGGGTTTGCTGCACTGTTGCCTGTGTATCGCACTTCCTTAACAATTTCATTGTGGGTCGGAGATTAAATATGGTCATTGTGGATGGACATGGGCTTTTGCACAGTTGTTGCATCTCTTTCAATCTTTAAATTTAAAAATTACCATAAAACTCATCAATATGTTAGCAGCTGATTACAGACATCAAACACAACATTCATGAAGAGCTTTCTCCTTATTCTTGTCCGTTTCATAATAAAAGTAGGAAGGACATATTGTATTATCCACTTATACACCATAAGGGATTTAATTACCTAGTATTGATTCTAACTGACAACCTTATCTTCTAGAAATGAATTTTATAATTGTTGAGTCAGTAGCTTGAAGTTATACTTCTTAAGCATCTAGAATACATAAGGATTCATCTTTTCAATTGTTGGGACTACATAACTGTGATTATCATTTCTCTGAAGTTCACAACCATGCAGACTATGATCATCATTAAACATAGAAAATTAATTCTTTTTTCTCTTTCCTTTTTCCTTTCTCTTTTCTTAAATTTGGTTTTGATTTGGGAGGAGGTGGCAAGTGCAAAGGACAGATGGAAGGAAATGGAGGGATAAGTTGGATCAATGATATGAAATCCATAAAGAATCAATGAAAGGAAAAAAAATAAATGGTGGTTTCCCAGGCATATTGAAAGCAAATGTTTTACATTCATTTTACAACTTTAAAATATGTAAATGACCTCAGGACAGCTGCTGATTTCATTTCCCAACATTTTCTTGTAGATATTGGAAGATTCTCCAGGTACGTATGGGAGCTTTGATCATGTGTGCTATCGCAGAAAACCTAGACTTCTTTTGGAGTTAGTTGCCAGAATTTTGGTGCACATCCTTTAAGCACACTCACTGGTGACACTGTCCCAGCATGTGGGGAAGCGTGCCGTGTAATCATGTTTGAAGCTGTCACTTAAAGGACACAGAGGTATCGTCTCGAAGGACTCACCCCCTTCCTACTTATGAGACACTGACTTTTATGTTGAAATAACTTTTCAGTTTTTAGTTATGTAGCTATTTATGAGGGTTTGTGCATATCAGTATAGGTCACGCAGAGGCCAGGAGAGGGTGCTGGGTAGCCTGCAGTTGGACTTCCAGTTGTAATCTATCTGGTATGGGTGCTAGGGATCATGCATGGGTCCTCCACAGGAGCAGTGGGCACTTTTAAGTGCTTGGCCTTTTTTCCCAGCCAACACTTTTGCATTTGTCAAACCAGCATAATCTCAGGAGATTTGTTTGATTTCTGATGTTCTTGTTCATTCTGGGCTACCTCTTCAATATGTCCAACTCTTCTTTATCTTTCCCCTAAACTTTCCTGAAGAACTGCTTATGGCTTCTCCTTAAAAGGCTGATTCTCTCCCATCTGTCAGGAGCCATTTCAGCCAGTTGGGCAAAGCAGGCTGCTCTTTAAGGAGAATGCTCGCTCCTTAAAGAGAATCCTGAGTGTGGGACTGAACCATTGCAAACTTCAGGGCAAGAAGTTTGGAAGACATATAAACTAGGAACGCACACAGCTTTGGGGGTCATTATTACCAGGGGCTGCCGAGGCCTTTGAAGTTGCTTTTCAAGATTATTGACACCTGGAGCTGCTGGACATCAGCCAAAAGGACCCTCCAGGACACAGTCTAGAGAGCAACAGCCACAGGGTGGCTACACCAGACTTTGGGGCCCCTAGCACAGGCCAGAAAATTAGGACAGACTTCTATCCTTTTCATTGCCTATGGCTGAACTTAATTTTTAAAACAAAAGTGTTTTTGAAAATATTTTTCTGAGTATGGAAAAATTCCACAGTTTATCTCGTAGAATACATGGAGTTACAGAGAACGTTGCTTCCTGTCACGGCTAGTGGGGTGCTGTCAGAAGGTACAACTTTTCTGGTTTACATACCACATTTTCCTGCAGTGCTAAAACTCCAGAGTCCACATCTGTGCTCAGAATCAATCTGTCCTGAATTAGAGGCACAGGGCAGGCATGAATATAAAAGGGCCCTGCTTCTCTGCTTTCTGGTATTCTTCATGATGTTCTGTCTAATATTCTCATTTATTCTAGTTCACAAGAGTAACACTGGTTTTCTCCACTTTCATAGAGGCTCACATCAGCCAGCCTCAGGCCTCAGACCCACAGTCTGGTTGTCTACCTAGAGCTCACTTTCCACCGTGAATGTCTGCTCAAAGGGCCGCTCTCTTGAGTTTCCAAAATCTATTAATCTGTCAGCTGTTTTGCTTCCTCTAACTCACATAAATAGTCATGCACCATCTCAAACCAATAGCAGAGTTTATTGCTGATGAGTTAGAGGTGAGAAAGATTAAGCCAAGACAGGAGGCAGAAAATATGCCATGGTGGAGTGGAAGCTGCTCAGACCATTCGTGGTCTGGAGCCAACAGTCAGGACTGATGTGGGAAATAATTGAAACAGAAGTCCCTTTGTGTTGTATGAGAATCACCCTCTTCAACAAAATAGCCATAGGACCATGAGAGTGGAGTTATAATGTCTGTTTGTTTTCCTATTGCATTTCAGAAAATCTAAGAAAGTTGGGCATTATAAAAACTTTTTTAGGGAAATGCAGTTCCTTGTCCTCTGGAGAACATGGCCCAAGTTAAAGATGAGTTCCAGACCTGCCACACAGAAACTCAAATATTTTTCACTGAAGTTGACTTCAACGATGACATGATGGGGAGAGACCCCAGTGTCCTCCCCTCTCATTTCCTAGAGCTTGGGTTGCAGAAACATGACAACATGCCGAGGATTTTCTGTGGGTCCTGGGATTGCAAACTCAGATGCTCTGCGCATGAGGCCCAGCTCATCCAGTGCATTCTCGCTCCACATTTGCTGTCTGTATTTCTTTGTTTGTTTGCTTTTTCTGAAGATTTGAGGTTGTGAGCTCTTTGATTGACAATTCAGGTTATAAGCTCGGTGTTCTTACTGTTTGTACACAACAGAAGTAAACCACTGACCTAAGACCTCCTTTTCACTCCTAAATTCAACCATAGACCATCATTTTACAATGCTTGTGTTTGAGAGAAATACTTTTAATTATTACGCTATCACAGACATTCACTTTTTTGTTATTTTAAAAAATGATTTAAAATTTGAATAACAGTTTTTTTTTCATTTATTCTATATACTAACCAGTTTCCTCTCATTCCTCTTCCTTCATCCCTTTTTCCCATCTACCCCCCCCCTTTATTATCTACTCCTCCTCGATCTCCACTCAGAAAGGAGCAGCTCTCTGATAGGCTTGCACAAACGGTGACACACAAGTCAAAGACTGAGCTTCTGCTCTTACATTGAGGGGGCAGAGGTAATACAGCATGGGGAACTGCTTACCAAAAGTCAGCTAAATGACAGGGATAGGCCCTTCTTTCACGTTAGAAGCCTTACTCAGGCACCAAGCTACTGGATTTCACACACACGTAGAGGGCCTATGCAGGGTCAGTTCTATGTAGGCTCCCTAACTGTTGGACCAGTGTCCATGAGACCTTGTGAACTCAGGTCTGCTGTCTCTGTGGGTTGTCTCATCATGATTCCCCTGACTTATACAAAACCTCTTCCCTTTCTTCCACAAGACTCTGGGAGTTCAGCGAATTAATTTTCATGTGCGTTGTTTTCTTCCTTGTGTCTCTGAGTAAGCAATACATTCATCATTGATTCCTCTCTAGGACGTAGGAATAAAAGAGCAGAAAAAAATGTATTAGAGCTAATTGGCCCCAAAGGCCTCAAATCTATGATCTGAGAGGTCCATTAGCTGTGAGTGGATAAACAGGATAATGCAGAAAACAACATCAAGAATTTCAAGATTTTAATTTGTTGGCGGCTCTGAAAATTGAAGAAGGGCTGAGCCCCAATTACAGACTTCTTTCATTTCATTTTATTTTATTTTTGAAAAGATGTTAGCTTTTCTCTATCAAATGATGAGTTGTCTGAAGTCTTTACCTCTGTGTGGTAGGCAGGAGGTTGTCAGTTTCCACATGTATAGATTTGAGTAGTTGTATGCATTACCAAAATGAAAGATAAATAACACTTCAGTATGCTTCATGTGAATTTAAGTAAGTGATTTATTTCATTAACATTTATTCCCAAGGCCCAAATAAGGAGCAGAAGGAGGGAGAACATGAGCAAGGAAGTCAGGACCGCAACTGATGCACCCACCCACTGAGACAGTGGGGCTGATCTATTGGGAGCTCACCAAGGCCAGCATGACTGGGACTAAAAAGCATGGGATAAAACCGGACTCTCTGAACATGGCAGACAATGAGGGCTGCTGAGAAGCCAAGGACAATGGCACTGGGTTTTGATCCTACTGCAAGTACTGGCTTTGTGGGAGCCAAGCCTGTTTGGATGCTCACCTTCCTAGACCTAGATGGAGGGGGAAGGACCTTGGACTTCCCACAGGGCAAAGAACCCTGACTGCTCTTTGGACTGGAGAGGGAGGGGGAGAGAAATGGGGAAAGGGGGAGAGGAGTAGGGGGTGGGAGAGGGAAATGGGAGGCGGGGAGGAGGCAGAAATTTTTTCAATTAAAAAAGAAAAAAAAACAAGAAAACATTTATAAGGGAGGGAGAGAGGGACAAGAGAGCAAGCAAATGTGTTATCCATGTACATAGAGGTAGAGAGGTGCAAGCAATAACCTCCCCCATTTATCCAAAAGCAAAACATGGCTTCTGATGTCTTTATTACTCTCCTTCATATTCCCATGATGGGGTCTCTCGCTGAAGCAGTTTTTCTATTCTGTGAGCATGGTTAGTCAACAAGCTTTTGGGATCTTCCTGTCTACTCCCAAATTCTGGGGTTACAAGCACATGCAGCCATGTCTGGTTTTATATGAATGCAGGATATGTAAACTCAGGTCATAGTGCTTGCTGAGCAAACACTCTTACCCAGCCCCGCCCTCACTTCGTTTGAGTGCATGTTTCACCTGCCTTCCTATTGATTTGTTTCTAAGCACTTTGTACACAATGGATACATTGTATGGATAAAATGAAATACTGTATTACATAGCAAAAAATGAATTTTGGCATCATCTAATTTTTGCTTCATGTATAGAAACTGCCAAATGTTGCTGTATGTGTTTTCATCAGCTGATTATCAATTGTCTGGAGTTTGCATGGGAATACAGCTATGTCAGTATGAAAGTTAGTTGTCTAAGTTAAAAATAACAGGCTGTGTGTGAACTTGTGGAGGGGGTAGTAATGGCTATTGGGGAGTGAGCAGGAGGAAAGTGTTGTGCAAACACACACACTCACACGAGTTGTGAAAGAATAATTTTAAAAATGAAACTTAGTGACTTTTTGCCAAGTTCTATACTTGAAATAGATATAATACTAAAATCTCCTCACATTCATGTATTTTAAAAACAAATTAAAAATACAGCTGATGGAGAGAGATTTTCTTCATTACCTTGAAAACATAATTGTAAAATTTTATAAAAAATTGCTAGGTAATAGGAAAAATAATTGAGCATTTAGCAAATTAATTATAAGAGAATTACTTTACATGAAATAAAAGAAAACATTCTAGTCATTATTTCAAGTACTTATTTTACTTTTCTTTCACATTTAATGGATCAAATGATTTATTTCATGTTTTAATCAAAATCTGCAATATAGTTAAATTTTAAGGGTATTTATGTTTGGGAATGAGATTTTCTTTATTAATCTAAGAAAAAGACTTTTTAAATATATTTCAAATGAGTTAAAATTAGATCACATTACTCCCTTTTGCCCCTCCCAACTTTCCTGATCCTCAAAATTAACTTTCTTGATCCTCAATTTAACTCTTTAAAATAAGCAAGAGGATTTCAAATTGTATATAAAGAATTAAGAGAGAAGGGAGAATTGTCCCATTCACATCTAGTACAAGGATTTGTCTTTCCATCAGTCTTGAAAAGAATACTACTTTCCTCCTGTGACATTTTTGTACATTGTAAACAATTGAGAAAATGCCACATGAACTAGCATGCGTCTAGAATAACAGGAAGTGATCAAAAAATAATACAGAAATAGAATTAGGCAATCACAACTGTGGGAACCAGGAGCAGAGATGATAGGTTCCCAAGAAGAGGCATTGATACCTCTAACATTCCCTCCATTCCTGAAAACAACACCCTTGTGGTTTGGAGGAGTCCCTAGCCAAGCTCTACAGTAGTAGTAGCTTTAAGTGGGTCCATTCCAATGTGATTCTATATGGGCAAGGAGCGTGACAATCACATTCTGCCCTCACTACCTTCAAAATAAGTAGACAGGTCTATGCAAGGCTCTGGTAAAAATAAATGCTGGTCTGGGATTCACAGAGGCTGTTTTCTGGATCTAGGCTGTAAATTAGGCTAAATACTGGGCTCCTTCCCAAGGCTGTCTCCAATTATAACTAAGGGTAGCCAAGCAGGAAACACAGTGACCTCATGTGATACCCATCTCTGGCTGTCGTTAAACCCCTGTCCACCAATGAATGGCTCACTTATGAGAACCTCTAAGAATCCTTCCCTTTCTGTATTGATGACTTGGGATGTTTCCTCTGTGAATGACAGTTCACCTACAGCTAGGATTGGCTGAGTTCTCTATTTATAACTCAGAAATGAGTGCCATTTGAGGGAGAATGAGTCTCTAGTCAACAGAATTCTCACAGAGTCCATCAAATCCATCACATGACTTCCTTTAATCACCGCTATGCACTCCCTTCTCACCTGGTAAAGATAATGAAGTCAGAGATTTAGATAAAAATTCCCCTCAGAGGGAAGTCACCTCAAAATAACCTTAGCTTGTCTTTCCCTGTCAGATATATCCCAGGACTATGGGAGTTTTCTCATGATTAGCAGACCCTAAAGAATTGATATCTTCTCTATTTCCAGGGTGCCTATCCATCCTGGCTTTCTCAGAAAAGCCATAATGAATAACATAACCTTCTCTTACCTCATTATCAGTTCAACCTTCTTGGATATCGAAATGATTCCTCATTGCATAAGCTATATATGTGACACCCTGTGTTCATGGTCCTGGGGTCTGTAAGAAGGCATGTAACCTGAGCAAGTCAACATGGGTGGCAATACTCCTCCAACGCCTCTACTCCTGTTTCTGCCTCCAAGTGGCTTCCCTGAATTCCTGTGAGGTCTTCCCTTGGGGATTTAATAATAAACTGTAAGGGGAAATAAATCCTTTCCTCCCTACTACTTTTAGGCTTGGGAATATACCACAGCAACAGAAAACCTAACTAAGATGGCAGATTTCACATTTCATCGTCGTGCGGCCACGATCCTTTCAGGGAGTCTCATCAGGCTTTACATTTTTAGGTAAAATTTATAATTACTTTGTCAAGCAGAAAAGAAATTCCAGCTGGTATATATCAAATGTTCACAGCAGAAGACTGGAAAGCACCCAAAGCTCTGTCAGTAGCTGACATGGTCATGTGATACAAAACTCTACAGCAGTGAGAAGAGAGACAGTTTTGCAACTCAAAACCAAACTGAATTCCAAACACGTTGAGTTACACAGTCCAGGTATGGATTTTGACATTTTAACTGATTTGTAGTTTATGGATCAGGTAAAAAAATGTATGGAGTACTAAGTCTCTTATTAATTCTAAGATTCCAGTTATCTAAGAATTTTCAGGTCGATGGTTGCCAATAGCTAGTATTGTTCTTTCTTTTCTTTCCTTAATTTGATTAAGTGCCATAGAAGTTAGAGGATTAGGATTTAATGTGAGCAAAGTATATTATATAAAAATTTAAAGTAATCATTAGAACAGTACATTTTAGAAAGAAATATAATTAAAAGATGTGCATTAAGAAATATAGAAAGAAGACTTCCCCTGCCTTCCTTTGTAATGTGACTTTGAAAATCTTGCCTAGTCGATCCACCATTTCTTTGTGTCTCTGACCTAGGCTAACTTTCACCTGCAGTCAATGGCAGAAGTGTTTGCTTTTGTTCTCAATACAGGGAGTGATTCTTTTTTATCTTAGCATCTTGCTTAGCTGGCATATGACCTGGGTTTAGGAGCAGCCATTTCATCCAAGGTCATTAAGCCCAGCTAGCTTTGTTGGAGCATGTGTGTGCCATGAGCAGAGAAGGGCATATCAAACCTCTGAGATCTATGCCCTCTGCCTGGCACACAGGAGGAGCTGGGAATACTCGAGTGGATGAGAAAGTCTTATTCTCTTACTTAATTATCCAATTGTACATTGGATAAAATCCAGATCCACACTGTGGCACTCAGAGCTCATGTGAGCAGCTCTTCTCTAACCTGCACCATGATGCACCATGATGCACACAAAACTCAGCCATGCGCTTCTGCCCTCTTTTCGCACTCTGGACCCCTGTGGTGTTCATTCTACCCTTTTTGTGTGTTTAGAGTTTTATCATGATGCTCTCCTCCTAATACCAGAAAAATCTATGGCAATTTCACAGGCTACCAACTGGCCACTCTCACATTATCTTCTTCAGATATATTATTAACACTCATTAACTGAAACAATCTTGATTTCTTCTTATCTATTCTTTGTGCCCCATATGAGGATGTGAATTTATCAAAAAATCTATTTTGTGTGTTATGTTCACTGTGTGACAAACTAAACGTAGATCTTTACCTTAGAATTGTGAGACAGAGATATATAAATGGTGAACAGCTCCATCTCAGTAGCTATTAAATGATAAAAAAAAATACCCAGTTCTGGGACTGAGTAGATGACCTGGAGTTTAAATGTTTGCCAGGCAAATATCAGGTGAAGAGATGACTTGGTGGTTGAAGTGCCAGGGAAGCTAGTGTCAGTATAGAAATTTGGATCCCTAAAACCAACTTACAGAAAGCTTGTAAAAGAAGCTCTGTTTGGTGAGAGACCCTGCTTCAAAACAAAAGAAGAAGAACTGTCAAGGCTCACTCCAAATACCAATGTCATTTTCCCACACAGGTGAGAAATAAGCATGTATACATACAAAACATATGCATATGGAAATGGAAGGATAAAAATATTCAGTGTCCTCTGTGTTCCCTGCATTAATTCATTTTGCATGTGGTGGCATCTGAGAATTTCTCTGTTTTGTGAGTTTTTAAGCTCCTGACTGTTACACATTTGTTATCCTTGCATTAAGAAATAAAGCAAAACCCCATTCGCAGCAAGGTACAATTGGAGAAGATGAGGGCATCATGTGATTTGATCTGTTGAGAAGCTAAGGTCTTCCCATCACTGAGGTGCTAGACACAGGACAGAACACCCTAGAGTTGCTACTCAAAGTGAAGACTAAGTGGTGAGAACACACACCCCCTTTGTGGCTTTCAGAAAACTGAGCTAGAATTCTATATCACGGTTGACCCGGAGCTTATACTTATCTGTCTTTCCCTTGAAAATTCCTTCTCCTCTGTATACCGCAAAGAAGCTGTTTTGTGACTGACTGTTAAATATGGGTCTCTGTGCCAACTACCAAATGTGCAAATTCTTGCCACAGTCTGACGCTTCAGTTAGCAGGGTTTCAAACTGTGGGAAGTGAAGACACAGCCAATTCACGCACCCTCCCTCCACTCTAAGGCATATGGAGTTCCAATTTTCTTATGTATTGCTCGAGAATCCCAAGCCATGTATCTGTGCTTTGATCAAATCCTCTTCATTTCCTGCCCTCCAGTGTGTACCCCTTCCTCACACTGCTTTTCCCTCTCACGTCCACATGCTTTTGGCTTTTTAATAATCCACTGAGTCCTCTTACTCCTTTCAGCATATATGATCATATCTCCTCTCAGGGGCTGCATCCCTAATGAAAACAGACTCTCCCCTGTCCATAAGTCATCACTAGCTTTCCAGTTAGGGGTGGGACACCATGAGCTCTTTTCCCCCTTTCATGCTGGAAGTTTGTCAGCCTTGATTTTGTGTAGGTCACGTGCAGGTAGCAGCAGATCCCATGAGCTGATATACTCAACTGCCCTGCTGTGTCCTCATGAAATTGTTTGGCTGTAGTTATCTATCACCTCTGGATCTTACTTTTATCTGTTTTATTTTTGCCTTTTCTAGATCACCCCTGAACCTTGGAAAGATGTAGGGTGTGATATGAGAGGTCATGTGATATTCTAAACACCTTTTACATTTGTTATATTCTTAAAGAAGCTCCCTGAATCCTATCTGTTGCTCAGTTTTTTTTTTTTTCACCAGTGTTTAAACCTCCTGTGATGCAGGGGTCTTATTTAAATTAAACTGACTTTTAAAATCTGAGAAGATAGTAGCCCTCATTCATATCCAATCTAAGATCATAATATAAACTTTATTATTAATAACACATATCAAATTCAGAGACACTAAATATAAACTACAGTGTGAGGTAGGAAAAACCATATTAATATTTGGAGAAACTCTTTTCCATTCCAGATATGCTGCCATCTTGTGTGAGTCACAGCAGGGCTTTGGTGATACCTTTTGGTTCCCCCTCTACAACACTGTTAGATGCTAGTGGCAGGACGATTCAGAAGGTAAGGTCTACTCAAAGGAGGGTAGACTGTGGGGCACATCCTTTTGTGACACTGGAGGCCTACCCCTTTCTTCTTTAGTTTTTTCCTCCTCAGTGTTGTGATGTAAACACCTTCTCCATAGGCTCGCATCATGTTCAGTACATCACGGAGTGAAAGGTAATAAGAACCACCAACTTGAACAAAAAGACCCTAGACTGTGAGTGAAGATGAGCCATCCTCCTCATAAAAGAATAACTTGGGTATTTGCTATCGTCATTAAAGGATGGAAAATTTTTATGCATCTTCATGGTGGGGATGACCAAAATAGTAGAGGATGTGGCTTCCTGACTTTTGTTGGCTACTCAGTACAAAACTCAATTATCTCTGAGAGCTTTATGCTTATGTCTAGTTTGCTAACCAGGAATGATATTGGGGAATTGAGGTTCAATTATTTATTTTTGCCTTAAAATAACAGAATGTTTTATTCCTTGAATAGTTACCACTCGGCTCAGGAAACTGATTTTTAAACATTTTGGGTCCATAAAGAATTAAAATAGTAGTAAATACCTTGAATCTTAATTAATATATTTGCCTAACCATATACATATGAAAGAATAAAATACACTTGACAGAAATTTTAAACAATTTGTTTTTCACTAAAACATTTGACTAATTTATATTATTGGTCAGAATGAAGCAAGCAAAAAGAGTCCTCTTCTACTTTTTATGTGTTGTTTTATTTCCTTGCTCCATAACTTGTAAGTTAGTCCAAGGATTTGACTGCTAAAACAAGATGGAATGATCTCCAAGGTGTCTTGGGATTCTATAAAGAGCATCTTTGCCTTTTCCTTACTGTTAACATTTCAAGTTTTCTTGCACTCCATGTAGTCACTCGTCCTCCTTTAGGTACCCTCCTACACATTGGTACTCAAATATGGTGCTGTTTATCTGCTCCAGGTCAGCAGGCTCCTTCTTTCTCTGGTTTCTATAGGAAAAGTCTTTCAAAAATCATTTTGATTTCAGTAAAACTGGAAGGGGTAACACTGAAGTAACAATCTATGATATACCTACAAAGTGTTTGAAGGTAACTCGATAGAACAAGGGACACATTTCCAAAAATATTCTACACTTCTCATGCTTCATCATAATGGCCAGAAGCTTAACTTCTGATTTCTCAGTTAATGAGGTACACCACAAAAAAGTGTGTATTTAATGAGAAACTAATTTTCAGGTATTGAACAATTTGTGCTTTATTAAGCAGTAAGAGAATGCCTATATTTCAATGAAAAGAAATATAACACCGAATTAATTTCTTTCCGATATTAAGTTGTGTATGAATTTGGAAGGTAACAATAATTCTGTATTTCGAAATACTACTGAATATCAACAAACAGACTTTTTATATTCAATTTGTGACCACCATATGAGTTAGCATATTTTCTAGCAGAAAACGCCATGTTTGAAGGCACGTCAACTTGAAGAGCATTCCATTTGAAGAATTGGCCAGCCACAGCTGATTGTCATTAGTAGGTATATGCTATCGTTTTGATGAGGACTAAGATACTAGTAAAAGTTGATGACTTTTATTCATTTTATTCATGAAAATGTGTTTTAAAAAAGTTAGTGTAAGAGTATCTAGAAGTCATATATACTGCCTCATCTAATTTTTCAATCATACTATATTGCCATTGAACTTGAAGGCATTAAATGGGCAGGTATTTGATTAGTTTCATCTTATTTCAAATTATTATAATTGATTCAATATTACTTGCAAAATATAATTCAGAATATAATACATTATGGTCTAGTTGGTTTAGGGAATTTAAAATATTTTCATCTGAAGACTTACCTCTCCAAGTACCCCCCCTCCTTCCCTCCTACCTTTTCTCTCCCCATCTACTCTTACCCACATCCCACCCCACCCCCAAGATCCCAATTTTCTCCCCGGCAATTTTGTCTACTTCCCTTAGCCAAGAGGATAACTATATGTTTTTCCTTGGGTTCACCTTCTTACTTAGCTTCTTTAGGTTCACCTATTGTAGACTCCGTGACCCTTATTTATGGCTAGAAACCAATTATGAGTGAGTACATCCCATGTTCATCTTTTTGGGTCTGGGATACCTCACTCACGATAGTGTTTTCTATTTCCATCCATTTGCATGCAAAATTCGAGAAGTCATTGTTTTTTACTGCAGCGTAGTACTCTAATGTGTATATATTCCATACTTTCTTCATCCATTCTTCCATTGAAGGGCATCTAGGTTGTTTCCAGGTTCTGGCTATTACAAATAATACTGCTATGAACATAGTTGAACAAATGCTTTTGTCATATGATAGGGCATCTCTTGGGTATATTCCCAAGAGTGGTATTGCTGGGTCCAGGGGTAGGTTGGTCCCGAATTTCCTGAGAAACCGAAACACTGACTTCCACAGTGGTTGCACAAGATTGCATTCCCACCAGCAATGGATGAGGGTACCCGTTCCTCCACAGCCTCTCCAGCAAAGGCTATCCTTGGTGTTTTTGACTTTAACCATTCTGACAGGTGCAAGATGATATCTCAAAGTTGTTTTGATTTGCATTTCCCTGATTGCTAAGGAAGTTGAGCACGACCTTAAGTGTCTTTTGGCCATTTGAACTTCTTCTGTTGAGAATTCTCTGTTCAGTTTAGTGCCCCATTTTTTTAATTGGGTTAATTAGCATTTTAAAGTCTAGTTTCTTGAGTTCTCTATATATTTTGGAGATCAGACCTTTGTCTGCTGCGGGGTTGGTGAAGATCTTCTCCCAGTCAGTAGGTTGCCTTTGTGTCTTAGTGACAGTGTTGGGATAAAGGAAGGTTGGACAGGGGAGCACGGAACCACAATTCTTAGTTAAGGGAGCCACTTTAGGGTGGGCAAGAGACGTGACCCTAGAGTGGCTCCCAGGTGCCCAAGCCGAGGTCCCCAGTTAGTTCCTTTGGCAGCTGAGGATAGGGAACCTGAAATGACCCTATCCTAGAGCAATACTGACGAATATCTTGCATATCATCATAGAACCTTCATCTGGTGATGGATGGAGATAGAGACAGAGACCCACACTGGAGCACTGGACTGAGTTCCCAAGGTCCCAATGAGGAGCAGAAGGAGGGAGAACATGAGCAAAGAAGTCGGGACCACGAGGGGTGCACCCACCCACTGAGACAGTGGAGCTGATCTATTGGGAGCTCACCAAGGCCAGCTGGACTGTGACTGAAAACGCATGGGATAAAACTGGACTCTCTGAGCATGGCGAACAATGAGGGCTGATGAGAACCCAAGGACAATGGCACGGGGTTTTGAACCTACGTAATGTGCTGGCTTTGTGGGAGCCTAGCCAGTTTGGATGTTCACCTTCCTAGGAATGGACGGAGAGGGGAGGACCTAGGACTTACCACAGGGCAGGGAACCCTGACTGCTCTTTGGACTGGAGAGGGAGGGGGAGAGGAGTGGGGGGAGGGGGAGAAGGGTGGGAGGAGGGGGAGAAGGGTGGGAGGAGGGGGAGGGAAATGGGAGGCTGGGAGGAGGTGGAAACTTGTTTTTTTTTCTCCTTGTCTCAATAAAAAAATAATAATTATGATTAAAAAAGACTTACCTCTCACAAAATCTGAGATGTTGTTAGGTTGAAATTTTTACAGAATGGTACATGTCATTGGCTGAGCAATTGAGAATGAAGTTTCTAGTATTATGATGATGAAATGTGAATAAAGACTAGGCTTTTACAGAAAATAGCTTGTTCTGTGAATTTATCTTTAAATATTGTAGGATGACATTCCAGACTTTTCATGAGAGTAGAGGAACAAGGTCACATGCTGGTCTGGTGTGGTTCTTCATAGACATTGACATGTGGCCTTCGGCATTTCTATAAAAAAAAGGAGAATGGGCCTCTCCAAAACAGAATATATGCATGAGATTTGACAAGGTTTTCCTAAATTCCTCATCGCTGATACAAAAATAAAGGATGTAACTTGAGAATAATGCTATCTACATAAAACTTGCATGTTAAATATTTTAATGAGTAATATTTAGTGTTGAGGACAGTCATTGAACACTTCTCCTTTGTAGATAATATTTGAGAGGTGCAGAACAAAACAAATTATAACTATTTACAAATAAGTGAATAAAGGGTTTGAAAATTGCTTCATCTTTTGGATGAAGATGGTCTTAATCAACAAAGGACAAGAGGTGGTTCTGTCACTCCCAGTCTTTAGGATGTGTGAACTTTTGCAAGTTATTTTGGAAACAGACTGGAGGTCTGTGTCAGGCCCTGGGCCTTGGGGTGCATGCAAATGTTACATCTGGTCTTGTTGGCCAGTCTTTCTTCATTGCTGCTTATGCTTTTATATATCGAAAGGACAAGGATATCTGGTGTTTTTCTGTGGCCACAAAAAGCTGAGTTTCCACCCACTCTTGAGCACTCTTTCTGAAGATTCTCACCTCATTGCATTTTTTCTCAGTCATTCTCTCTGCCTTCTGGCCTGAAGCTTTGTTATTGAAAGTCTTAAAAGTTTTAAGATTTTGCTGGTTTTATTTTATTATTGAAAATCAGAGAAGAAAGTGAAAGATGATTAGTCATGGGAATTGAAAAAAAAAATAAGGTGTGAGAGAGAATTCACACTTAACTCCAGGTCTAGAAAGACAAATTTAGGCAAAAGTCTTAATGAATTTCTTAGGAAAAAACAATTTAGAAAAAAAAATGTCACATATGAAGTAGGAACATATGCACTTTAAGAGCAGGTGAGTTCCAAAAAGCCAGTATAAGCAGTAGGGATAAATTCTGGTCTAACTACCTGTGGTCCCAGAGTCTGCCCCAACCAAACAACTGTCACCCACATTCAGAGGACCTAGTTGGTTCTATGCTGGTTCTCTCGCTGACAGGCCACATTTGGTGGGCTCCCATTCTACTACTTGTACTGGATTTTGGAACACATTCTCTTTGGAGGGATACCTTGTTCAGCCTAGATATAGTGGGGAGGGCCTTGGTCCTGCCTCAAAGCAATGTGCTAGACTTACCTTGTCTGAGGAGTGAATGGGGGTTGGGTGTGGGGAAAGGTGGACCAAGCAGGAGAAAGGGAGGAAGCAGGAACTAGGGTTGGTATATAAAATAATAAAAGATAGCTTTTAAAAATTAATTAATTCATTAAAATGAAAGGAGAATAAAAGGAACAAGAGAGTTCTAACAGATATTAGCACAATGGTGGTAAAAAACACCCACTATAGGCCCAGGTAATGATGATGTGTTTTATGATAGGTAGAAGCGATTTAAAACTAATGATAAAGAAACTGGGTTAAAAAAAAAACATTTGAAGTACTTGAAGAAATTTATGATGCATTTTTAGGAGGTGAAACATGGACTTTATAAAGGAATATGCTTATAGATATTATTTTTTCAAAACCAGCTGCATTCAGCATAGGAAATAAAACAGTTGGTGTCAGTAAAAGGTAAGAAAAAATTTGCCTGCAAAGAAAGTTTATTTCCCAGGGTGGCCTACCAGTGGGTAGCTTTGCTTATAATGAGTATAATGGTGTATATTTTCATATTCTATTGAACTCTATGCAGCTTCCACGAAGTACACAAGAAACGAACAAGAGCCGAGCTCCAGGATTTTATTTAATTCAACATTGCATGAATATTAAATGTAAGCAGGGAATTGTAAATGGTAACGCGAGGCCGTGCTTCAGCTAAATTGTGATGAAAACACTGCGGGGAAATTTTGGTCCCAATTTACTACTTAAGAAGAAAATTTATGTGAGTAACAATCGCAGACTTTTCAAAAACCCTTCATTTTAGTGGTTATCTACTGGGCCCTGCTGTTAAAGAGACCTTCAATTTCTTGATTTCTGAGATACTTCACGCTGATTCTGTTCCTAGTGTGGGTCTCTGCTCTACCCCAGAACAACACCTCCATATCCACTAAGAGCAAAGTAGTGCCTTTGCCTATCTCTACCATTCAGGGATTGGCACAGTGCTGGACACAATAAAGGTAAGAATATAAAATATGCTGTTGACAGCTCTCAGCATTCTGATTGAAGAGGGTCCTTCCAACACAGGTTTGCCTTGGTTGTTTATCTTGTGTCTCCTCTACTACGCAACCCAAACTATTCTCTCTCAATCTACCAAACCTTGGTCAAAGGGGCCTTCCTAAAGGGATTCATTTTTCAGTTAATAATCACCTACACCATGTGTCTTGGTGAAAGCTAACTGTTAACATTTTGTCTCATTTAACCTGTGTGTTTCTTCTGTGAAGTTACCCAATTAAAGTTATGAATGATACTGTAACTATACTGTACTGGATATAGGTGTAACCTTTAAATGCATTTGAATTATATTATTCAATGAGCATATTTTAAATGCAATGGAATATTTTGAGGCAAAAATGACATTTTTCAATTTCTCCTGAATATTTTGATAAATATTTGTATCTAGACCAACATGGAAACTATTGTTGTGTTTTAGAAAGAATTCCCTGTGAGCGTACATTATGATCCTCTGACCTCTTTTTATTGCCATTTGTATGACTCAGTCGCCTGCATTTATTCTTCTCAATCATGTCTTCTTACATAGGTTCATCCTCAAATACATGGTATTACTATGCAAAATGGGTCTTCTGTGCATTTCAACATAAAGTAAAGTAAGGTAGTGTGATAATATATAAACAAAACAATAGGAGAAAACAGTCCTGATTCTAACCAAACTGCTATTTCTTAACGAGAATCCTGTGAATTTGTTGTACAAGGATAGTGAATAAACATACATATTCCAAATGTCACACATACAGGTGGACACAGACACATAAACACACACACATGTGTATACACAGAGACACATATGAGCATATACACAAACTCACACAGGTATACCCATAAAAGTATAAACAAGCGCAACATCCTTACATGTATGTATACTCACTCTCCTCACTGTATACGTAGACATATACACACAGTCATTCAGATACATGCACACTCATACATACATGTCTACACACATGTAAAGGCACAAACTTGTACACAAATAATTCCCCTTTCATTCAGCAATTTTCTATGTCCTTATATAGTATTATTAGAACAACTGAGATCAGTGTGTTCCTATAAAACATTATCTTTAAATGGAATTCAGTGTCCTGACAAAAATTAATCTCACAATAAGAATGGCTAAACTTATAATAATGAAGTGATTTTTACGAAATCTAAGACTCACATAATGTTGTTCATATGAGCCAGCCAAACATTTTAATGGGCAAGTTTAAAGTAAACTGGATTTTATTAGAAGATGAAGAAATTAATTTTTTCTCTTTTTCTGAACTCCTTGCTGATGGTGACCTTTTTCTTTGTGCTATCACAGTTTCATTAAATACAGGATACACCATTTCCAGGTCTTATCATCTGTAAACTCCATTTCTTTGAAGTTCTTTACCCTTTGAAACCTGATCAGATTTGGCAAGTTACTCAGGCAGGAGCTGGAAATCGAAATGGTTTTACGTGAGTTTAAAGCACAAAACTGGGCATCAAAAAAAAAAAATCAATCACTCTTTAGAGTATATCGTGATGTGTATCACATAAAAGTAGAAGTTAGCACACCAATTCTACTTAAGGAACAGAAAACAAGTTAAAGACAAACTCTCATCTAGAAGATATGCTATGATGTTTTAGAATGTAAAAAATAATCTTATATTCATTTAGTCAGGAACAATAAATTCATTTGCAAAAGGTATAGGTAGAAAACACAATGAAAGATAAAAATAGAGAGTTATGTTTCTGTATGTGAGAGAGGAGAGGGAGAGAGAGAGAGAGAGAGAGAGAGAGAGAGAGAGAGAATCTTGTCTGGCATATGTAAAGCCCTTGGTTATATATGTACTGGGAAAAAAACTGAGACTATATTTTAACCTGAAATAACCTTTGATTTACTGTTGTTAATTTCATTTGGGATGCTCTAATCACATATGATGTTTATATGCAGATTTTTATTTTTACCTCAATCTTAGAAACTGAATTTTTACAATATTATAATCTAAAACACCAAGAAATTCTAAGATTATGATGCCTTGGATAGATATTTTTTAAAAAATAGCTTAAAAATCTTTCAATGTTGGATTATTTAAGAATATTCAAATGTACTGAAGATCCTAGTAGTTAATATATCTGAATGTTAACAAATTCCCCAATAATCATTTTGGGAAAAAAATTAAAGACATGACAACATGTTCAACATCATACGACATAGTACCTGGCATGCTTTCCCCGAACAGTATTCTGAGATTGATAAAACAAAAAGGAATTGTGACGATCAGTTTCTACATGCCTCCAACAGCTTTGCAACTGGAACATATATCAACTTGATCTTGAAACCTTGTAACAATAAACTAGAAACTGACCTATCCTGGTAATCATCTTTGGAGGGACAATCATAGGCAGGTATTTTGACATTCAGTATTCTCCTCAGTCCTCAGTACTGACCCTGTAATGGCCCCCATTATCCAACATAAAGGAGTGTCTGGAGAACTAGTTAAGACAAACCCCTGGTTTGCTTAATGTCCAAGAAGTAAGATGTCATCCTTGGTGTGTAATGCAGAATTCAGTATATTTTAGACATCCTACAATATCAGTCTATATATAAGCAAAATAATAACTAAAGTTTATTTCCGTAGAGGTTCATTCTCTCACTGAGTTGTAATACTTCTCTCACAGGATCCCTAGTGAGACCTGTGCAATGATGGAGGTATGTGGTATATTGCTGGTCTGGGAATGAGAAACTAGTCTCCCCAAATGGACTAAATTTCCATTAGACAATAAAACTAATAATTTTCATTGTTGGGATACATTTAATTTTAATGTTTTCTGTTACAGATTATTTTTTGCAATTAGGGGTCTCTTTTTCTCCTGTTTGCTCTCCAATCACAATTACCCAAGAAAACATGTTAATTCCCTCTTATATGCTGCCCAGGTTTTTAATCCCTATTTATTCTCAGAGTTGTTTCTCATTCCAGGGCTACTGGGTACTCCTATTGGTATATTTTGAAGAAGAAATGAAGGTGTGAGCACAGATAGTCAGAAACTTAACCACTAAAAAGATTTGCATCTGACGCATAGATATGTATACATCATGTACTTATGGACATGTGTGTCTGTGTGTGGGTGCACAGGTGTGCATGAGTGTGCATGTATGCATGTTCCAATCAGATGCTACTTGTTTGCTTTCTTGGTTTTAAATGTCATTATTGCAGATGTTTAATTTTTACCTATTTTTCTGATCTTGTTATTTTAGTAATTTTGTGATATATAATAACTATACATAGCAGCGTTAGGAATCAACATATCATAGTTGTGCATATCTATATTTTCTACATCTCTTTCAGTTACTATTTTACTGTATAAAAGTACTATAGTTTGGTTAGCCATTCTGCCAATGAGGGGGAACCTCAACTATTTCCAAATTTGTGAAATCTTCTGGAAGTACTTGTAGGCAAATTTTAATGTGGACATATTTTCATACCCCTGGAATAAATGGCCATGAGAATGATTCTGATAATTATTCTACTCCATATTGCCATTTACTGATTAATATATATAGTAACTGTTCTTAGTCATGACAGACTTGCTTTCATGTAGGAATGAGGGACTCCACATCCTCACAGTAATAGTTTTCCCTGAGATTAAGCATTATATCTTTGTGTATTGTTGCTTAATGTTTATGGATGTTTTGCCTGCATAGATAGTGCATGAATGCCTGGTGCCTTCAGAGATCAGATGAGGGCATAATGACCTCTGGGACTGGCATTGGGGATGGAGCTGCCTTGTGGGTACTAGATATTGAACCTGGGTGTTTTCCAACGGCAGCAAGTACTAAAGTCTGAGCCATCTCTCCATCTTTCCTCCAAAGCGCTCTGCAGAAAAGCAGTTCTGCCTATGAGCGCCATGCCATCAGATACTGACACAGAAATAATGAAGGACAGCCAAAGATGGACACTCACAACTTCGTCTTTTTTGCTGAAACCCCTACACCATCTTTATTTACTTTCCAAATTCTAGAACCTTGAACTAGAAACAGGACTTACATAGATTTGCATTTTTTCTTTTTTCTAAAGAATCCAGTCAGAAGTCATTTATTCTAGCTCAACAAAGCAAATATGATCAAAAGTTGTCAAAGTTAACATATATAAGTGTAATAATTAGGGCAGCGGTGGCTGCGTTCTCAGCACCCCCGGCCGCCTGCCCGGCTAGCTTATGCCCAAAATAATTACACAGACACTGTATTCTTTTAATCACTGCTTGGCCCATTCTCTTCTAGGCTAATTCTCACATATTAATTTAGCCCATTCCTAATCATCTGTGTGTAGCACCCCAAGGTGCGCTTACCGGGGAGATTCTAGCCTAGTCCATCCTGGGTCCGAGCTTCATCACGTGTGTCTGCCAGGGAGCAGGGCATGGCGTCTCTGCTGAGGCGTCTGCTCCGGAGAGCAGAGCTGTCGAGACTGAGCTCACTTCCTCTTCCTCCCAGCGTCCTGTTCTGCCTACTCCTCCCACCTATCCTCTAACCAATAAAATGGGCCAGGGCAGTGCCTTTATTAGCCAATGACCTTCCTCCATCATTTCCCCTTTTTCGGTTTAAACAAAAAAAAAAAAAGGCTTTAACATAGCAAAATTACATATAACAAAACAGTTATCAAGTAAAAGTTACAATAATCTTTATCATAACTAAGGAAAACTATAACTATAACTAACTATTCTTAACTCCATCACAGACTCCAGAAAGATATAATATTACCTAAGTAAACAAGAACTAAGAAACTTTTAAAACGCTAGAAATGACAGAGACATCTCGCTGCCTGGACAGTCACCCAAAGTTCCTCTGTACCGTTGGGGCATCCATCTTCAGCCTTCAGGCCCATGGTATCCAGCAGACATTTCCATAAAGCAGGAAAATTCAAAGTCAGTTCAGTCACTATCTGTTGTGTCCTGCAGAATGTCTCGCAGACTCTTTCATGAATCAGGAACCCCGAAAGATCATCTCACCTTAGGCAAGTTCAGTAGTCCTCTCTCTGCGGGTTCTCTGTTTCCAGTTTATGCAATAGTCCAGGCAAGAGCAGTTTCTTGCCCAAATGGCTATCAAACCCCATAAGGTGCCTCTTCGATGCCCATCTTCCTCTTGAAGTAGATTGGTGCTGCCAGGAGCAGAGTGTCTCATTGTCATGAAAAGTCCTCAGTTATTAAAACATTAAATGTCCTATTCTGTAATCTTTGAAAGACACGAAGAATGTCTATCTAAAATATATCTCTATATATCTAGAAAATCTAACTAACATGACTACAAGCTTTACTATTATTGATGATTATCCATTAACAACCTATATTTCTCAATTATACAGTACATATTTAAATGAACTACACAATCACAATACCTTAATCAAAATCAGAAACACTTATACATATAACAAAATTGACCTTAAATTTCTATCAATAAAGCAAAATCTATACTAATGTAAATTATTCATATCTATATCATATCCCCCTTTAAATGTAAAAGGACGTTTATAAACCATATTTGGGAACATGGGCGCAGTTTTTTCTCTCCAAACTGCTTCCTGCTGAATGGGGGCGTCGTTAATTAGGTCTTTCATGGTATAACCTGTGTGCTAGTTTCATCTCAGTTGGCAGTTGAGCGAAGCAATTTTCTGAAGATGTTCACTGCAACCCTTCAGGAGGGCGTGGTCCATCATACCAAATCGGAATAGAAGAAATGAACAGCGTCTCATCCTCTGTGAAAACAAAATAAGAAACTCCTTTCCAAAGCATCATGTCCTTAGATCCAAATTTCAAAGTTAAGGCATCAAAATATCTATGTCGGATTAGTTCAGCAGCATTTATCAATAAATATCTTTTAGCATCTGTTGCTCCTTCCTCAGCATTTAAACAATTCAAAGAGAGCATAATAGCATGCAGTATCAAAAGTCTCTGTGTATTTTCCATCTTTGTGCAGCTTTGTTTTAACCTCTATTTAGTTTATTTTTACTTTTAACTCTTTGTTTTTTGAGACAGGTTCTCTGTATCTTTGACCTGAAGTAACTCTGTAAACCAGGCTGTCTTTGAACTCTCAGAGATCCGCCTGTCTCTGCCTCCCAGGCATTGGGATTAAAGGTGTACACTACTACACCTTGAACTCACAGAGATCTGTTTGCCTCTGCCTTCTAGGTACTGGGATTAAAGGCGTGTGCTAACACACATAACAACTCTCTTCCTTTTTTTGTTTTTTACTTCAAGAACTTCAACTTTTAGTCTGCATATATTTTTAACACACTGTAAACCATTCAGAAATTTTCTCTGTCTTTGAATCTCTCTTTACTGTATATCTCTCTTTTTCTGACCACACGAGTCTTTAATTTACCAAGCAATATCAGTAGGATTAAAGGCGTGGCTTTGCAGGCTGGATCCAGTCCATTCCTTAGCTTTCCAGCCTCGTGGCGGATATACAGGCTGTAGCCATGTTTACTGCAACAACTGTGTATGGCATTTCAAGGTCCCTGCCAGCAAGTGAGCTACAAAAGACAACACTCAAGTCCTCTCTCGGTAGCCGGCCCTCCTGCCTCAAACAGTCAGAGTTTGCCCTGGCAGGATGGCCCAGAAAGCCGGCATTTTTAAACGGCGCAGCTTTTTTCCTGCTATGGCTGAAAACCGAAAAGCATGCGTTCAGCTTTTCGTCAACACAGTTTAAGTGTTTCGTGGCAGGACCTCTTGATGAGCTGCAGGGTTTTGCAGCTAAAGCTGAGTCAGGAAGCCTCTCTCAGATGAGGCGCTTGCTTGCCTCTAGCAAGCAGAGTAGATCCGAGAAATTGTCACTAACAAGAAAACATGCTTTACTCTTTCCCAAGCTTTTTCAGGCTTTCTGTGGATTCAGTTGTCCTTGTGGGCGCCATATGTAATAATTAGGGCAGCGGTGGCTGCGTTCTCAGCACCCCCGGCCGCCTGCCCGGCTAGCTTATGCCCAAAATAATTACACAGACACTGTATTCTTTTAATCACTGCTTGGCCCATTCTCTTCTAGGCTAATTCTCACATATTAATTTAGCCCATTCCTAATCATCTGTGTAGCACCCCAAGGTGCGCTTACCGGGGAGATTCTAGCCTAGTCCATCCTGGGTCCGAGCTTCATCACGTGTGTCTGCCAGGGAGCAGGGCATGGCGTCTCTGCTGAGGCGTCTGCTCCGGAGAGCAGAGCTGTCGAGACTGAGCTCACTTCCTCTTCCTCCCAGCGTCCTGTTCTGCCTACTCCTCCCACCTATCCTCTAACCAATAAAATGGGCCAGGGCAGTGCCTTTATTAGCCAATGACCTTCCTCCATCATATAAGTCTAAATGTTACTGGCTTGAGAGCAAGACCAACAGCCAAGAAAACTAAAGAAGAAACAAGCTAAAGGGAAGTAGTTTTTTTCCACTCCCCAAAACAGTAAACTTCTTCCCAGAAGAGCAATCTAAACTCCATAAGATAAATTTGGAAGGTTAGATATACAGAAGGAAGGATAATCAGTCACATATATTTAATTGGAACATAGCATTTAGCCATAAAAGTTACTGTAACATGTTTAAACTGACTAAAATGTGTCTATTTGGAATATTAAGATATGACCATAATTATTAATAAACATGTAATTTCAACCTTTACACAGAGGGAAGAGAATCTTCCCAAATATCAGAATGATTTTTGGCAAATCATTCTGTGTTATAATAGAAAGCCTGGCAGATCACAGAAGCATTCTGTTTAATAAAAATGATTAAATATATACACTGGTCATCTTGGAAGATGTCCAATTTTCAGATGTCAGGAAATTCCATTATGTTTGACCAATAGGCTACAATTAAACAGCTTCATAATAGTCAACAGAGGAAAGAGGCAGAGCCATAAGTAGAGAGAATAGAGACAAGAACAGGGAGGCTAAAGCTGTGTCCAGAATGTAATCAAATCACATGTGCAATAGAAGGAATTAGAGGGCTTAGGAAAGAGTGTTAATGATGAATGTTGGTCTGGACGGAGAATCTAATCACAGCAAAACATTGCTTTTTTTAGGGGGGGGGTGTTTAGATCAATTGGTAGCTACTCTCAGAAATATAAAGAAGTTATTCTTATAATGTTGATGTTTCTTTTAACACTGTAACTAAACAGAAACACAAAGTTTGTGGTTGCATATGGAAAAAAGCTGTAAAAATTAAAACATTTTACTTCTTGGTTCAGTGAGTTAAGTACATAATATTTCAAACAGGATATTACACACTGGAAGTCAAGCACGTTGCCAACTGCAATGAAGTCAACCATGAAAACATGCTATTTCAGTAATTAGGTAAGAATATTAAATTTGAAACAAAATTAGTATTTTGGATGGAGAATTATACAAAATGCTAGTCATGGAAGCTTTTTTAAGTCCTCATCTTTTAAAAACTTAATGTCTCAGCATCTTTTATGCATAACTTTGCTTTGGAAACAACACACTTGCTATTGATGGAAGGATTGAGAGTATGTTTGTACATTAAAATCATTTTAAAATGTATGAAGCAATTCATGGGTATCATAAGCATCTCACTAAAGTTATACTTTGAGAATCTGATTATTATTATAACTAATGAAGACTAGCAGTTTAGTTCCTATACCATGAATTGATGAGGTGATGTACTATAAGACAGAGGTTATCAAAGCAATCAACCCTTAAAGCGGGTTTTATATGCAGCTCTTCCAAAGTGCAATGATCTATTTACATGACAGTTTTGGAAGCCACTGTGAAGAAGGGCACTGCAGTTCATGAAGTTCATGCAACTTTGACCCACAAATTCTTCTGGAAACACTGTCTGTGTAGACAAAATGCGTCTTCCAGTACAAGTGATTTGACAGCGGAGTGGTAGGGCACCTATTTTAGGTCAAAACAATTCAGTTCATTTGAGCCAACGCTTGCACCCTGGACTTGTTTAACACTAAGCATGACAAAGAGGAATGGAGGGGAGTTCCTCAGGGCCATAGCTCTTAGAGAAACATAGCCTCACACCTATAAAGTAAAGGATGTACTTATGATTCCAGTGTTGTTAGCACATAAAGTGAAGGTGCTACATTTTTTTGAGTAATTAAAGACAATTTTGTGAAGTAATGTGGCACAGGGATAGGTTTTTGCAAAACAAAAACCAAACTCCGAATCTCGAGAGTTTTTAAGTTTGTTGTATTATGAAGACCGAAATTCAAGTTTTTCTAGCTGGCCCATATCTCAGGACATTAGACTGGGCTGCAACGATCCAGCATGGTCGTTGGAGTCATAGTCACCTGTGCTGCTAGTTTTATGTCAACTTGATTCAAGCTAGAGTCATCTGAGAGGAGGAGACGTCAACGTAAAAGTTGCCTCTAGAAGGTGGGGCTGTCGTTTAGCCTTTTCTTCAATAGTGATTGTTGTGGGTGGGCCAAACACTTTGTAGATGGTGCCACCCCTGGAGTAGCAGTTCTTTATGCTACAGGAAAAAAGGAAACACACCATAAGGAGCAACACAGTAAACAGCAGCTCTCCATGGCCTATGCAACAGCTCCTGCATCCAGACAAGCATGCCATCCCATGTAGTATATCATGAATGCAAGTAGTAACTGTGGGACTTGATAAAATAACCATATCTAAAGGTATAGACAAACTTTGCTTGACTTAATGCATGAACATAATGGGTTGTTCTGTTTGGTCTAATTAATAGAGGATCAACTATTTTACAGCTAATCGTTCTATAGAAAAAAAGTCTAATCTGTTCATGTGAAGAATTCTGGGAGCCTGAAACCAGGGTCCCTATGTGCAACCTGGTGATTTGAAACAGGAAAATCTCACTGCCCTTAACCATTAATCAAGTAATGTCCATTCTTTTGATACCATGATACAACTTTGTTATCTTTAAGATGCAAAACTATGTCCATGACAAGTGCATTTAGGACATAGATACAATGTTAGCCTGGCAGACCAAAAGGATATAAGATAGAGTGAAAAATCAAAGATTTCTCCATGTGGATAGCTTTTAGAATATACAAGTGAGAACATGAATCAGATAAATGTAGGCAATTGGACAATTTTTGAGGTGAGACATGGTTTGTATGTGGAGATTCTAGGATATATTCTCTTTTTAATAATCATGTCTCTAACAAATGTATTGAGCCAGTTTATACAATCTATAAAAGCTAAGTTTAATTTTACCTGTATCTTAATCCCTTACAATATCCTGCATGGGCCATTTTAGAAGGAAGCTCTTTTCATAATGCTTCAGGAGGTGAAAATCATTTCAATAGAAATGACAAATATTATATGTGCATTTAGTGAGCTAATTCAGGTTCAACCTACCCTTGGGTGTTTGCAATGTCACAAGGAGAACAAATAAGCAAAATCTTTAAGTATCAGTCTTCACTTCTCAGAGCTCATATGAAAGAAGAAAGTCAAAAGCTCCATTTTTATCTCTTTAGAAAGTTTTGTCTGAAATGTCTGTTTGTGGATTTTCTGTGCCCTGTACCTAGCATATTGAACGGACTCACAGTGCAGATCCAATCTTGGTGTAATGCCCACAGTCCCCCAGTTCCCATCTTATTGAATTGGGATGCCCCTAAGGTATCTTGACAGTCTCCAAACATGAAACACTGAAAATGAAATCTTTACATGGTCACAAATTTAATAACAAAAACAATAAGAGAGTCTATAGAAAACAACCCACCATATGAATGTTATTCCTTCTATGCAACCAAACGGAATTCCTCAGGCAACAAACCCAACAAGAACAACCTGATAAATCAATTAGGATTCATGACATGATAGTTATAACACATGATATGTACATAACATGGACCAGAATGGATGACAATATTTCCAAACAATCCAGTGATTGGATGTTAGCTTTTACTTAGAAAATGGACGTCCTAGCCTTGAACATGAAGGACACACAGGATGAAGGAACTCACGTCAATCCCTCGCATGACTGGAAGGATGATGTGAGTAGGCCCTTCTGTCATGAGAACACTTGCTGAGCAGGTGCTCACTTGTGACTCATGCTTGAGAACCTCTGCTACCCTCCTCTTCCACACGTGCATGTCCTTGGCACCTCCAAAATCCCATCTTTCTCATTGGTTAGCAGTTCTCAGTAATGCTGCTATACACGCCCACCCACAGACCACTGACAGCTCAGCTTAGAAGAAACTAAAACACAGGATCTGATTGCCTCTTAAATGTAAACATTTCTGTGAAGTTTCCTTAAATGAGGATTTGAACTTTAGAACTTTTCACAGGTTAGAAGTCACTATCCCTAAGAGAACAAATCCTTGAATTATAATTCCTCTTTACAGTGCTTTAAAAAATAACAAGCTATTTTTAAAGTTTGTGTTCTGTATCAATGTCTTTTTATTGTTTTGTTATCTTTTAGAAACATTGATTTATAGGTAAGTTCACGTTGCACTAACAACACATATTATATAACATATATATATATACATATATATATATCAATTGACTCTAAGTTCAACAAGATTTTATCTATAATTTCCATTGGATTGTTGGTATATGTGCATGTGTGTGTGTACATATGTGTGGGCTTACTACATATGTACTGCCTATCTGTGTGTAGTATATATAAGTACTCAATATATGTAAATAAATGAGATGTTATTATTTCACATCAAAAATTAAATTCTTAGATATGTTTTTGAAGTCATTTTAAATTGCCTTGGAGGTATGACAGAGACAAGAGATTCATATTTTAAAGTATTTTTAAAGTTCAAAATTCAAAAATAAAGTAACTGATAAGATGATCTCCAGGACAGAAGTCGAGAATATTTCAACTTCACTAAGACACCAGAAATTTATTTTTGTTCCCACTGCAGCATACCTCAGTGGGAATCCAGTAGCAACTCCTAAACATGAAGTCACATGGATAAAACCAGTCATAACCACACTATTACAGCAGAAGCATTCATAGCGCTGAAAGCCTTCGAGTAGTGAGTTCTTTAAACAAATCAATGTGACTTAACTTTTCCTCTTTACCATCTCACTCACATAAATGTTAGCAGTTGCTGCTTACATGTCTTACTTATGGTGACACCTTTGTGGATGCATGAAGGAATGGCTTATTTTGCACCTTATTCTCACAACAAAATATTCCTAAGGATGTTAATGGCAGTCATCAGTCACATCCCAGAATGCTCTTCTTTGCAAGAGCTAAGAGCCATGCACAGGCGTCTACATGTTTTCTTTCATGGAGCAGCAATTCATACTCCGCCTTATGTTCTATGCACTATACTCTTCATGACATGGTTTCTAACCTTTTACAATGACTGAGAAAAATCAATTAACCCTCTAAAGATTTTAATGTGCTATTCATTTAAGTCAATATTAGTGAAACAAATATGTTGATTCTATTCTTATCCCTTTTCCAAATTGTAAAATAGCTAAAAAGAATAGGTAATTTTTCAAAATTAAAAAATAATGTTTCCAGAATCTCTAAATCTGAGCAAAATGATATCATCATACCTGACACTACACTTGCATGTGTAAAACTTTTACTGAGTCAGACAGTAGAATAGTAACATATTTCTGTTCTCAGACATGTAACAGAAAAGTTATTTTAATTGAGTCATCAGGTTTGAAAATAAATCATTTCAAGGTGTGTTCTTATTAATCTAGACTTTTCCTTGAATTTTATTTTACATTGTTTAAACTAACAATACACTCATCCTTGATTTATTGTGAACACTCAAAATGTTACCGTTAATTCCAAACATGGATATGACTTCCTGTCTTTTTGTTTATGTGAATAAAAACAAAATAAAAATTACATCTGAGTAGAAGAAAGAGATGTTTAGGACAAATTGGGTTTGAAGCATAGGTGTGGGTTATTTGCATCAGGAGAGGGATGAAAAATGGTTCATCACACAGACGGAAACTAAATACGTTGATTCCAAGATGTGGTTAGGACACTGGCCTCATTTCTCGGTTTGCTCACTATTTTTGTCATTTTAAGGGGTGTTGCTTTGCATTCAGCCTCTGGGTTGGTGTAGTCCCTTTTCTTTCTATGCTATACAATAGTATGATCAGAAGGGTTGTTTACTGCTCTTAAGGTTGGTATAATCCAGCTATGAATACATTTGATTCTGAGATTTTATTTGCTGAGAAATTATGTAATTGTTCTGCTCTCATTGCCTAGTCATAATCTTTTCAAGTGTTCTATGTCCTCTTTGCCTGAGATTGGTAGGTGTATGTGCCTAGAAATTTATTTATTTATTCCATGTTTTTTTATTCATGGAAATATAGATTTTTCCAAATATCTCCTAACCATTCTCTTGTACCATTCGAATCATTTTTCCCTCTTCTTTCTGAATTTAGTCTATGATCTGATATTCCGCTCTGTATACTGTGAATATGTTTTATTGTCATTGATTTATAAAGAAGCTGCTTTTGGCCAATGACTAAACAGAGTAAAGCCAGGCAGAAAATTCAAACTGAGATGGAGAGAGTAAGCAGAGTCGAAGTGAAGCCATATAGCTGCCAGACGCCTGCCCACTGGAACCTTACCAGTGCTAAAATACAAAATAATATAAATGAGTCAATTTAAGATGTAAGAGCTAGCTAGAAATACACATTAGCCTTTGGCCAAACAGTATTGCAATTAATATAGTTTCTATGTGATTATTTTGGGTCTAGGTGGCTGAGAGATAAACAGTCTCCGTTTACAGGTCTATTAACTTTGGTGAGTTTGACTAATACACTATTGTTTTACACACCTAAAGAATAAAGAACTTTCTTCCTTAGTGTTCTGTGTTATTCCTGATTAATTTGTTTCAGATCTGATTTTAGCATTTATTTTCTTCCACCAATGTTGAGTACAATTTGTTCTTATTTTTCAAAGACAGTGAAGTGTATCTTTAGGCTATTTGGAAAATATGACTTTGTTTTAAAATTTATTTTATTATTCCCACCCCTGTGTGTGTGTGTGTATGCCTTCACGCATGTGTGGGCAGGTGGGTGTGCGTGTGTGCATGTACCTTTGTATTTGTATGAGCATGTGTGCAGGTGTCCTCAAAGACCAGAAGAGTTCCTGATATCCTGGAGTTTTTTCTATAACTGTAAAATGTCTTTATTGCTTCTAAAACAACCCACTGATTACTCAAAAGCATTACTCAACTTTGGGAGCTCAGCCCAATGATCTGCTGTGGTTTCTCTGCATCGGCTTCCATCAGTTGCTAGATGTAGATTCTATGATAACATTTAAGACTACAGGGCAAGGCTAGTTCAGACACCCTCTTCACTATTTCTTAGGTTCTCAGGTGGGGTCATTTGTGGATTCCTGGTAATTTCTTTAGTGCTAGGTTTCTTGCTAGTCCCATAGGGCTCCCAATTTTCTCAGGAGATCTTTTCTATTTCCATGGGAAGCCTTACTCTCTCTGAGGAGTGAATGGGGGATTGAAGGTAGGGAGGGGGGAAGGTAGAGAGAGCAGAAGAAGGGGAGGGAGTGGGAAATGGATTTGGCATATAAAATGAGAACAAATAGTTTTTTAAAAATAATTTTTTTAAAAAAATGAAAAAAGAAATTTAATAAAAGCATTACTAAATTTTCATAGTTCTATGTTATTGGTCTGCCCTCTTACTACAGATTTCTGTTTAATTTCGTTGTCATCACAAGTTCCTCTTTTCCCTCCGAAGAGTTATTTATGTACAGAACTACTATCTGCTTTGAAGAAAGTTCCATGGGCTATTTCTCTAAATGTTATAATTCCTACCTAGCAGCAACAGCAAGGGAGAACTCAGCCAGATCTCTAAATATAGTAAAGGAAATCTAGAAGCAACAGCTACATCCAGTAAGGACCAAAGGGAGAGGAGAGAGATATGAAGACTAAATAGGGAACTTATAAATTATAAATATAAAATATGAGAGGTAAAGTGATAATAAAAGAGGGGAGAAGTAAAAAAGGGAATGAACTTGATAGGAGAGAGGGAAGGTGAAAGATCAGGAGATTAGGATATAGGTGCAAAAGCAAGGCATAAAACAATTCAAATATGACACAAAGAGCATAAAAACCAGACATACACACACCATAATACATATACACACATACAGAGAAACACACACATATTATGCAAACACACGCACAAATAAATATATCTATATTCATAGATATATGAATATAGATATATTTCTATACAAAAGTCATATTCATACACAAAGTCACACAAAGTCATATTCATACACAAACTCATGCATACATACACAGATATACAAACATACACACACACACTAAAAAAGACACAGAAACACATACATACACAGACACACACATAGACACACACAAGAACATATATAAACACATAGATACATACACAACGGCACACATACATATACATGCACATGCAAATATGCACACATAAACAGACACACACAGACAAACAACACATACAAACTCAAACAAACACAGATACAAATGTATACACACACACACACACACACACCAGTTTCTTCCCCCTTTCTCTTCTAATTTTGAAGGTCAAGTCGTGAAGGGGACTCTGAGATGGTTTCTCTCCTAGGAGCACTTCAGACAGATAGGGCCTTAGAGAGGCTGAATCTGCCAGCTGGGGAGGTTGTCTAGGCTCTGTCATTCACTGACTCTCTGTACTAAAAGCTAGTTCACCAGGGCACTGGACTGGGCCATTAAAGCACATGAGAATAATCAACACTTTCTAGTAAATAAATAAAAATATAGGGAGCTATGGTCTCCGCTTCACGAAAGCCTTTGACTAGCACAGATGCTCTGGGTTCGAGTCTCAGAACTTCAAAAAGTGATTTGTTGAGCTGTTTGGTGGAAAACGAGTATTTTCATTTGTTAAGTCAAAAAGTATTTTTATCGTCAATACTTACTAATTATTGTACATGAATAAACAAATTAGAAAAGGAGATGCTTTAAACTATTCATTTTCAAGTTGTTGGTTTTGATGACTGCCAAGAAATTTGTATAAATGGGAGTGGGGTGGGAATGCTGCTTCCATACCTCCACATCCTTTTCTTCATTTTGAACATTTCATAGTGAAAATGCATGTATGCATTTCTTTCCTAAAAATAACAATGAACATTAGTTTCAAAGCTGCTACTTTAGAACCCCTGGTGTGCCCGTGACTTTAAGACTTTCAATCTATAAGTTGCTGAGGTTAAATCTAATATATGGCTGGCATGAGGTTTGCTGACTAAAACCTGATGGTGTCTGGATACAAACCAAGATTCATTTATGAAAAGAGCAGATTTCATAAAGACTAGAGACCAAGGTCTAACTTTTCCTTTCTACTGTTGCTAGGGGAAAAAATGAAGTGAATTAGGGAACAGAAAAGGCTTTTGCCAATGGGAAGGAAATTATTCTCTGATGCCTGTCACGAAGGGTAGACACCTTTCTTCTCTAAGTAGGGACATTTGTTGTTCGTTTGAAAAGATAAAGAGGTATGGCAGTGAACTAGAGTATGCATTCAAGAGTGTTCCGTGCAACTTGCTAACTTCAGGATCAGATACTTTGCCATTTAATTAATAAGGGGAATACTGGGTCACATGAGCTGCATTTTCTGGCTCTCAGCAAATATGGAGACAGGCACTGGGAAGGAAATAGGTCATTTTAATTGTCAGGTTCATCCGCAACCTCACCCCTGGCTCATGAGCAAGGACTGTGCAAATCTGGCTGGCTACTTTGGCTAGGGCTTCCGCTCTCTTCAGCTGCTCCAGGTTTGTCTAAAGCTCCGACCTCCCTTGAAAGACTGAGCTCTCTCTGCCCTATCTAACTTCTTCTCCAGCAGAGACACAACTTTTAATTCACTAACACTGTGGAAATGAACTAAGTCTCTCCTTTTATATTTTTTCCTGGATAAATGCCATAAAAAAAACCACCTTTCTACAAAGATGTTTTGACAATCTTCGTGAAATAGAGTCTACACTACACGACAGAGGGGGATCTTTCAGATAGTGTCATTAAGGGGAGTGCATCATGTCTTGCTACAGGTGAGCTGTGCTCATTCTCCAGAAACAGAGAACAAAAGTAAGCCATGAGTGTGGAGAAGGAACTGTGCCTTTGCTTCTAAAACCACTCCTAAATAAAAGCTGCATCTTCCACGAGAAGGGGAATTAATAGCTCTCTGGAAACTTATGCCAGGCACTTAGGGCACTCAACAGAATGGCTCTGAATCTCTCAATCTGTCAGGGAAAATAAATAAATAAAATGGCTGTCAAAAGCAGAACCCAAGCCACTCACGGATAATCCTCTATAAGTGTGGTTAAATTGAAATTAATACCTTAAAAATTCTCATGCTGCCTGCCATGAGAGCTCACAGCACAGCTCAGAAGTTGAATATTTTCAATATATTTCTTTATTTTCAAACAATAATCCCAACTACGAATCAGTAGACAGCGTAGAGAAGGGTGAGTAAGAAGCTGAAAGAGGACATTTCAGGCTTCTCCTGCCTCCCTCTCTGTGGATTGACTTCCCTATTCATATTCTACCCTTCAAAACATAGCACATCATATCCTCTAAGATTTAGCTCAATGTTTCTATATCCTTCCCTCCGTTAAATACTCTCAACACATCTTCACTGTGGTTCTTCATAACACCTGATTCAACTGCTGTGCAGTTCTGCATCCCCTGTGAGTCTATCAAACTCCAAACAAGGAGAAAGGAATTTGATTCTCCATTTCACAAGCCACAGCCAAATATCATAAAGCATCTAGAGACACCATCTTCAACAATGTATAAAAATTATAAGAGAATGCTCTGAGCATTGTACACATACGTTAGTTTCAACATGTTCTAAGTCTGCTACATTATCAATTAGAAAAACAATTCAAAAATAAATTTTGTTTTTAAAAATGTACACCTTTAGTGGCTGGCATTTCATGTACACACACATACAACACACACACACACACATACAACACACACACACGCACAAACACACCCACCAAATACTAGAAATTATAGTCTACCTACTCTGAAGTAAAAATGTACAAATAGCAAGCATGTGTTTCATTTGAAAAAGGAACATGCATTGCTATTACTGGCTGCATTTGTTGTATCAGGATTACACAGGAGGCAGCCCCAAAACCCCTTTCAGTTTACCTGTAAAGTTGAAATGGAAAGAGAATATTAATATCCACAAACTGAATGTGTATGGTTGGACATACTCTATTCCAGACCATGAGAATGGGGCTACTTTGAATGAACTTCATGGCTGCTGTGTGATTGCACATTTTCAGAATAAACTGTGTCCCCCAAGTTCTGATACCCATATGTGCTTGTCTGTGTGCTTGTCTGTGTTCTATCTCAACTCTCTGGACTAGGCTGCAGTCTCTAGCTCCCTAATGTTATGTGTGAGATACATCTCAATACCTAAGTTGGATCTGAAGCCATGGCTGTCGAATCAGAGGGTAAAGAAACTGTAGGTTTAAAAACTCTATGATTCTTTATATTTATGGTTGTGAGCCTAGCCTTTAACGGCTGAGCCATCTCTCAGGACAGGCTCCAAAGCCACAGAGAAACCCTGTCTCAAAAAACCAAAAAAAAAAAAAAAAAACTCTATGATTCCACAGTTGGCTTAAAATGCTTCCTTAATATTGCCTCTCTTTGTTTGATGATCTCATATATGCACACAACATGTTTAAAAAAATCCCCTCCAACTCTTTCCAAAAGCCCTACAAATTTCATATTATTTTTTAAAGAAATTCTGAGTCCAGATAACGTGGCCCATGTGCAGTGCCTTCTGGAGAATGGGAAGTCAGGCTGGGGACCACAGTCCAGAGAATGCAACCCATGTGCAGCGCCCTCTTCTGGAGAATGGGAAGTCTGGCCGGGATCACATCACTGAGAAGGAGAACTGTCCCCCCTCTTCCAGTAGTCATGGATTGCAATAGCTCCTTGGCTAGGGGGTGGGTTTCAATGCCCTTTTTTACCCACTCGTGCTGACATTTTCTCTGGTTTAATCTTGCTCATGCTTTGTGCAAGCTGTCAATTACCACTGTCTCTATTTAAAGAATCTGTAGAGTTGTCCATTTTTTTTTTTCAGTCCACAGATTTGCTTGAAAGACATGTTTTTAAAATCTCTTATCTGGGTGCTGTTTGTCTGGTTGGGAGATCATTCTGAACATCTAATCTGTCACAGGACCTGTCATTGCCATTCTCTCTGACTATATATTTCCCAGTTTGACTGACAGCTACTGCCCTGATTGCAGACTGACAATCAATGAACAAGAGAAGAACTCAGAGAGAAGTTTATTTGCCACCCTGTGGGTCCTTTCTAAGGTAGTTTCTGATGTGTTCATATGAAATGTTAAATGATCACAGTATCTAAAAGCACAACTCAAAAAAAAAAATAAAAAAAAAACAACCCAGCTCTGTGCTGTGTTATGTTTAAAAAGAGGGGATAATTCTGAATCTCTTCACCTGCCCACATTCCTCACTTTAGGTAAGTTAGAAACATTATACAATAGGCTTATCAATATTCATTTAAAGGCTTGTATTTCTTTCTTCCTTAATATCCATTCATTCTGAAATATCTCACAGAGGAGAATCCAAAGAAGGTGCAAAGAATTGTGAGCCACCCTGAAAATCTATCCTGCGTTGTCAGAAACTTGGAAAACCAGATAATAGATGGTTGAAAATGGCTGACCTTCCTGGTCTTGGTAATGTTCTCTCGGGTATACTAGGATGCAGAAATTCTCAAGGGAAGATTAGAAATAATCTTCTTCTCTGATGCAACAGAATTGTCTCCTGGTTTGTCTCTGCCTGCAGATTTCCATTCTATTCTTCTCATGAGCCAGGTTATTATAAGGCACTACTGTCTCAAGTTCAGATAAGGGACACAACACCACCTCATAAAGGGTTCCTTAGGGGACAAGATGCTGTGTTTTATGTAGAGGTAACAACTTTCCAGGAAATGCCTGTTCTGGTAGAATTTCCCAACCTCCTCAGCTTCTCTGGTCTTGCCATTCCCTACCACATCTCTAGGAGGAGTAACTACTGAGAGAAATCTAATAGTGATGTTACCTCCTTTTGATTTTCGTTTTAAAGATGATATTCTAAGTGAATGTGTGCAAGGATATCACTTATGTATGGGAGAGGGTATTCTTAAAAATTTCTTGTACTCATAATGTTTATACACATATTACTTTAACATTGTTATTGTTGTACTGATGAACAATCCCTCCATCTCCACGGTGTTTTTGTTTTTAGATATATTTTTTTAATTTGCCCATGAGCATTATGTGCTGATGTAACATCAATTTCTGTTCATACAGATGTGGGTTACTGCTTTCATAAATAAATAACTGAATGCCAAATAAGATGACACATTCATCTAAAATGGATAAAAGTTTCCGACTTGAATGTCTTTAATTTGATGTGTCTGCATATATGAGCTTTGAAAGAAGATTTCTAAGTAAATTGACAAGATAAATTAGAATTCACACAGAATTGGAAAAGTAGAATATTGAGGGTGCTTCTCTTTCACCTTCTTCTGTGTCCGTGTGAAAGACCTATACCAAGACATTAGAATTCCTGTCAGCTTGAGAACTAGCGTGAGCTCTCCTGATAGCATGGGAGCCTGAGGCAAGCCCGCACTCTAAACAGTTCCCTTTTTATATTCCACTTAACACTCCATTTATATGCACAAACTCATTTTAGTCTGCAGAGTTAACATTCTAGAACTTGCCTTTTCAAGATAACGAGTTTGGAGCAAAGTTGGGCATCGATGTTTAACACAGATGTGAGGCATTCTGCCTATCAACCCTGAAAATGGACTTCTTTTAAGAAATAGGGTTAGTGCTTTGCGTCCTGAGGCTATGGAAGTAGAGACCTGTTAAATGCTTGCAACTTCGTTCTGAGAGCACCACAGGTTCACAGACCCTCCATAGTTGGTAGTAAAATACTTCAGTAGAGAAGAAAGAATAGGAAAGGAACACAACCCATTCCATAGACACAACTTCTCTTCTTCTATTGGAGGAATGTGACTGGAGCCTTCCATTTCCTTGCCTCTGGATAGAACTTTCAGGTGTGGGTTACTATTCTCACGGATTCTTAAATTCTCATTTCCTAACTGCTTTTATAAACAACCTATGCAACTAAATGCAATCCTCGCTTGGAGGACTTCATGCTTGCTCCCCGGCTCTTAGCCTGCTAACCTGAGATTTTGTAGCTAGCACACTTGTGCTATTTACTGTATCAGTTGATTTTATTTGTTTGCCTGCTTTAGAAAGATATACAAAACATACATTGAAACATATATTTCCTGTTAGCTGTGAGTTGAAAGAAAAGGACGAAGGACAGAGAGAGCCCTTGAGCAACTATACTGAGATTCTCATGATCCCTGACATTTCTCCTATCCATGTGACCCAAAGATATGCTCTTCATAGCTACTGCCCAAGACTCGGGGTTTCTACAAGACCCAAAGTTTAATTGAGATGGTTTGATGTTCTGACCATTGGACTATTTTCCAAAAATTAAGCTAAATGATCATCCATCCCCATAATTTCCCAAAAAACAATAAAAATGTGTCAATATTTTGTTTATATTAGCTAATTATTTATGCTTTATTTTCTTTTTAAAAATTCAAGTAGAACATCTTTTCTATAAAAGACAGGCAAGGCAGATAAACATAATGGGAGAAATTCATCAGACAATACCAAGGTTCCATGGTCTAGAGAGTATCAACTAGCTGGTCTTTTGAATACTGTGGTCAAGGTTCATGTACAAGTGGCTTCTGATAATTCCTCACAGGCCATATTATGAAAATAATACCTAAGAGGAATGTGGCAATTCAGTTTCTACCATGGTAATAGAGGTACAATACTTTTAACAGAATACAATTTCCACATTGATAAAGTCAAGCAAGGCACACTAACCTCAAGGAACTAAAGCTAAGATTTACTTTATCATTCCTTGGTTAAATTCACATTTATAAATTATCCTTTCAGGACTTCCACAGGGTTCTGCTTCAATTCAAAATTAAACCATGTAGCATCAAATATTAATGAGAAAAGTTAGATCCATTTATATTTTATGCTGAAACGTAGCCAATTCTTCCACACTGATAACACAATTAGTGAACTAATTTTGAAGTGCATAATGGATTTTTAAAAGTTAACTTAGCCATAACAGGCTATAGGCAGATATTAAAGAAGAAATGTGTGGTGGTTACCTTATACTGCATTTGAAAAAAGCTGAGGGGAAATCTGAGAGATTCTAATGCTAACACACAAACACATGCGCGCGCGCGCACACACACACACACACACACACAATATATACATGCACACACAATCCATTCTTCCAATTTAAAAAATTCTCTAATATCTCAATCATAGTCTTATTTCTTGTCCTAAACTACTTGGAAGTTGTTCATGACTGTTTGGTGCTGAAAAGAAAAGTGCAATACAACATCAGAAAAAAATATAATAAACCACATGTTTATCTTTCCTTTTCTCCTACTGCCCTGTGTTGCTGCATATTATCCCTTCATTCCAGAAACCTCTTTCAATAAAGTGACATTCCTCCTTTCAGTAACTCAAGACTGGAGTCCAGGCTCATCCCTTTAGGTCTTCCCCTTGTACTTCCTTTCTCTAACACCTAACCCAGCACTCTAAAGACGTTTAAAGATCACCCACTTATCCACGTTTAACCACACACTCCTCACCCCACAGCAGCTGAGCAGGATGAAACAATCACCTTGTTAGATACCAGAAGCCTTTCCTTGCTCGTTGTCTAAGTTGCTCCTGCTTGTTATCCACTCTGCAGAATACTCTATTTGCTAAATAAATGGTTTTATTTCTGTTTTTCTTCACAACTTTTTTCTTTCATAGAATATCTTTACCATTCTAAATATTTCAATTATCACTAATATACCTCCTTATGGTTCTTACTTCATGGCCTGGGAGGTAGAATAAGATATAAGAAACAGAGAAAAGTAATTCATACCTATTCTTTGTGAAAGTTAGCAACACAAATATAATCGATACAATTGTATTTGGATTTGTGTTACTACTGTATTTGATCAGTTACATATGCAAATCATGAGAAACCTCTTCATATATTAGTTCGTGTAATATTTCAGTACAAAGTTGGAGTTTTGACTTTGAATTTCCATAAATTTATCTTTTGAAACCCAGAGGTTCCTAAGGGCATATTTGGGTCACAGCAAAATCCCACAAATCTCACTCAGTATAGGTTGTTCTCCGTGGCTTTCTGATCAAAACATTTAGCTCTCTCATGAGATGAACTTCTCCAATCTGAGATACAAAGGCGAAAGTTCCTAGAGATTACTTCTAAAGCTTCCAGGGGAGCAGTTCAAGACAGCCATGCAGTGGTCGGGTGAAATGTAGACAGACAGGACGCTTGATTTCCCTTTGAAAATAACTACATTGAGAGTGAATTCTCAGCAGGAAATAAAGATAAATTTTGCCATGAGCAGTGGCCATTCCCAATTTTTTTCCCAAAAAGATTCATCGAGAAGAAATGAAAGAGACACACAGAGAGAAGAAACACATCACTCAGAATCTCTGATGTTCCTTCCAAAGAATGAGTTGTGATCCTGAGGGCAGGGTTCATGCAGGAACTCCGAGTAAAGTGATTTTATGCTTTTGACCTCTGGAAGGCTCTTCTACCTATTGTTTTTCTGTTTCCCATGGTATTCCAGTTGTCCAAGCCTGCCAGTCACCCACTCCATCTTTACCCTAGGAAAGTACTTAGGTCATTCCCCTGGAGTATTTTCATCTCTGAAATGCCTTTTAATTTTAGATTTTAATGCTCCTGTTTTCCTTGGCACATCCCAAGTCAATTAGCTGCCTTTTGGTCAGGAAAGCAGGAAAGATAATTATTATGTACTAACAAAGCAGTCTAGAAATGGAGTCCAAAGGACTCGTGGTATTTCTTTAGGGACGTTATGTGGTTCAACATTTGGGTTTTCCTTAATATTCACTGAGACTTAGCATTTAGAAAACAGAAAAGAAATGGTTGGTAGAGGATGCAGACAACAATTCTCTTAGCATTGGGGAAAATAGGGGCAAGGTAGTTCCTTCAAACATTAATTCAGAGCAAATTAAGCATCAGATTAATTTACTAATTCCCCTAATATCTCAATAATTCGTATACCTTTTCCATACTTAGCTATTGACTTTAGGTACAGATTTATAGTGACCAAATACTAAAAGCTAATAGAGAGATGACTAAACAGTATTTTAATATACAGGGCACATATAATGCTTTGATTTTTCTAAACTGTTCTTCAACATGCATTCATTTTTATTTCATACATTATGGGCATATTTTATGCCAAGTTACACCTTTACAACATAATTTTAAAATAATTCTTTAACTGCCAATGTTGCTGCAGGGTGTTTTTGGTCTTCTTGCTTCTTAAACTTATACACACTACCTGTATTCAATTTTGCTTGCTAATTACTATTACTTCCTTATACATTTGTGCAGCAGAGATTCCTGGGTAAAAGGAGGTGCAATGTGACCTATCTAACAGATTAGTAAATATTTACTGAAGAAAAAAGTTTTTAATGAGCAAACCAACAAACGGTAACATCCTCTAAGGTTATCATCTCCAGCCTTTAAAGAGTGAATGGCAGTGGGGAAGCCCCACAAAGCAGGGATTATTTCAGGATGAGAGGGGCCTGGGGCAGAAGGGTAAACCATGCAGCCTGGGGAACTGTGGCTCACTATCTTTATGGAAGACTGAAAAGCACCTGTCTGAGTCAAACTGCTTCAATGACTGAAGAGGCTTTTGGGAAACATGTGAAACATTCAGTTAATATAACCTTCTGTGCCAGATACATGTGGGGCTTGGGCCAGTACTTTCATGTATTGTCTCCTTTTCTGAATTATCATAAGCTGTGGAAGACAATAGCAGGGAAGATGGATTCCGCTTTATGAACATGACAATCTGAATAACCACAGGACTCTCTTAAAATCAACAACAGACATCCTGGTTTTATTTTAACCTTTGACTCTTTATTTATGGATTAATATAGTACTGAAATGAAGCACTTCATGGAAAATGATTGCAGGAAAATCTTATCATGACTTGATTGCACCTACCAAAATGACATGTTCCTTAGATAATCGTTAAGTCCAGTAATTATTATCTGTTCTTTTTCACACTATTGAACAAGGGAAGTGATGCCATTATCCCTCTATGCTTTCCTGCTTGCTTTCTGTACGGAGTTAACTTTCCATAGAAAAGACAGGCGTGTTGGTTTCTGAAACGATCACTCACAAGTTTCCCTTTCAGTATAATTCTTCCATTCACTAGATATTTATTGTCTGCTCTGCGGGTATTTCTACAGTCACCATGAGTGCTAGGATACATTAAGAAGGGAAATTTGCAAGCTGTTGCTTTACAGAGTAGAATTTTCAAACCTTACCTAGACAGAGGCCAAAGCAAGCTTCCCTTTGTCCTCTGGTGAACTGACTTATCCGTCACACTCCAGATTTTCACGTTCATTGTTTTTATGGAAAAGTGAGATACAGCCCATTTCCCCATCTACTATGGAGAATAGTTCTCCCTGCCTCCTCCTACTCTCCCAAGCTTCATCACATATTTCTTATCATCCATTTGTATGAACCAAGCACAGATTTAATAGGCTTACTATTTCAGGATCCATTTGTTAAACCTTCAATTTTCCTTTAAGGTCTCAGATCATTCCCACCATTTAAAACTAGCCCTATCATTACTCCCTTAGTATTTGCCTAAAATAGTGCATTCATTTATTTCATATTTGGAACTGGAAGGCATTTTTTTCTCCCTTAGTAGAGATGCATGGTGCTAATGTATAAAAGCTATTGACTAGAACATTTTATTTCACAGTGTGAAATAGGAGACTGTCTTCTTGGAGAAAAGAGGCTTCACTTAATCTCTGTTCGAAGTTGAGTCAGCAAGTCTTTGCTCTGTTGGCTTCATAGACAATTAATGTAAAATGTGTTTGCACATGTATAAGAGCTCTTTGGTGTGTGCATCTATGCATGCCTATTGATATTCACTAAATATTACATGCTGGATGATGATGGAAGAAGCCATTAGATCGCCAAATCCACAGTGTTTGGTATATGAACTAATAAATACCACCAGCAACATGTAATATTTGTGTTCTGGATGATGGCTAAGGAAACAAATTTGTTAAGACTATATTTAGAGGCAAGTGGAATTCCCAATTCAGTAAAGTACTTAGGCTGCAAATATAGGGACCTGGCTCAAAACTTTAGAATCGACATAGAAATTTCTAGAATGATAGAATATACTTGTAATCATAGCTCTGAAGAGATGAAAGCAGGTGGATTTCTTGAGTTCACTGGCCAGCCACCCTAGCTTGCTTAATGGGATCGAGTCCAGAGAGAGATGTTGTCGTAAAGACAGACAGAGCCTCAGCAACGACAATCTATGTTGACCTCTGGACTTCACATGTAATCACATACATATACCTTCACACAAGTGTGTACTACAGAAACATACACACATGCACATGAACACACACACACACACACACACACACATACACTCACACTACTATATTTCAAGAATTTGAAAATAAGCAAGAAATTTTGGGCTTTAACTAGAAGGTGGAAATGTCAACCTTAACTAGCTATCTTTTTATTTTATTATAGAGAATGCTTAGGTTGGAGTTTGTCAAAAGTTGAAATGATATTCTTTTAAAATTTTAATTAATTGTCCTTGGGGGAGGTGAGCAGATCTGTGGAAAGCAGGCACTCAGCATGTGGGGAGTCCTGTAGCCTAATCTGAGCATTAAACAAATGCAATTAAAATAAAACATTAATATTAGACCTTTCTCAATTTCCAATAAAATTAATTTAAAGTATTAGGGTTTTTTATGTAAGCTGCTATCCTGAATTCTAGCGGTTGACACTCCTCACACTTCTGTAAATTAGGACTGGTGCAAGAATGGTCAAAACAGAGTTACCCAAAACACATCCATCTAGGATCTCTCTTTTACACGGATAGATATTGAGCTGATATTTTGCAGGACATGGATCCATTTCAGTTTGCTGAGTAAAACCAGAGATGTGAGAAATAGAATTGCTGAAGAGATATAACTAGGTATGCAGAAATATTGAAAAAAAGTCCAATCCTTTTACTTTTCCATGGGACAGGCCAGTGACAAGCCCTTTACCTAAACATAGTTTGAATGTATCTGTTCTCTCTTATTTTTACAGACTGGTGTTGGAATGTATATTCTTACATTCTTAAATCTTATTTCCACAGAATTCTATTTTAAGTAAAATGGAAAAATAACTCTTTTAAAAGATGTGCACAACATATATTATGACATGTTTGTCAGGGTTTTCCCCCACACCCTCACTCCAGACACCGGCAGCACCTTCAACAATTTAATACTAATGAACAAGAAATCCCATATAGTAAGCACACAGAGTTTTAGGGCAGGTCCCTTCAGCCACACCTTGAACAACAGTCAAAGTCCAGAGTGTCATCTGAATTTCTGATCAACCAGCCCACGAAAGTCTGAGTTCCCCATACATAGTTTCTTTAGTCTCATAGTTAACTACAGCAGCTCAAGAACTCTAGGGATTGCTTTACCATAGATGGTCAGTTCTCACTGCACAACAGGGCAGCAGTGAGAGGAAAAGGAACACAGGACAGGATAGGGTGAGAACCATGGACAATGTGGGGGTGACCAGTCCTCTCAGGGATGTCTCACTACCCACTCTATACGGTCATACACTCATTAACCTTCATCTTATAGGGACCACATAGGAAAATCGGTAAACACACTGGCTCCTGGTGACTGACACAAGGGGTCAGTCCCTCCTAACCTACCTGACTGAAAGTCGGGACTCTTACCACACAGTTGGTCACTCTGCTCTCCATCCTACACTCTGCAGGTTTTCTCACAGTTAATTCAGAAATGGCTATCTGGGTTCGCTGTGAACAGCAAATTATATTTGTTTCACTATATTCATTCAGAAATGAAAAGGCATTGAAAAATACCCTATCAGGAATCACAAACTGATATGAAGAAAAGGGTAATCTATTGGTCCAATTATTGAGGAAAGCACAATATTCGGAACATCTTCTCAAATGACGTGAGACTAGAGGCCACGCATATCTTCATTGCCTCACAAAAGCATCTAAACATTTATTTTAAATCTTTTATCCAGAAACGGACCTGATTGTTAATTTAGATTTCAAAATTAATACATATTCTTATTTCCATAGAATTTCATGGATTTTGAGCAAACATCCTACTCAAATGAGGTAGTCATTTATCATCCTCAAGAATCATCAAGACTGTCTCCTAGAAGTACTATGAGATTCTATGCTCTGTGTAGATCCTCAACCCACCAATGATTCTTAGTGTGGTGGGGAAAGATGAGCAGATCTGGGCTGTGGCATGTACACTCTTAAAAAAGAAAAGAAATTTCTTTATTTTTAAGGTATAATGAAGAGATGATGTGGGTTGTCCTTCTGCATATGTGTTGCTTTTATTGGTTAATAAATAAAGCTATTTTGGCCTATGGAAGGGTAGAATATAGCCAGGCTGGAGGGATATATAGAGTAGGTGGAGTCAGGGAGATGCCATGCAGCTGCTGAAGGAGGCAGACACCATGTAACTTCCCAAGAAACAAGAGGTAACAAATCACAAGCCTCGTGGTAAAATATAAAATTATAAAAATGAGTAACTTTAAGATGTAAAAGTTACTTAATAAGAATCCTGAGCAAACAGGCCAACTAGTGTTGTAATTAATATAGTTTCTGTCTGATTATTCAGGTCTGGGTGGCTGGGAACGAAAGAGCAGTGTCTGCCTACAGAGACAATGTTGGTGGGGCCACAGACGGTGCAGAATGCTAGAACACTCAGCTCCACTGTACACTTAAGCGTCAGGTCTAACACCAACGTACGTGGTTGCAATGCATAATGAACTCAGCTCCACTGTACACTTAAGCGTCAAGTCTAACACCAATGTACGTGGTTGCAATGCATAATCAATCTTTAGCCCAGCTTGGACATTTTATAATTTATTCCTAACGTTAAAATAGACAGTTGTACCCAGGCAGTGGTGGTGCATGTCTTTAATCACAGCCCTTGGGGAGCAGAGGCAGGTGGATCCCTGTGAGTTCAAGACCAGCCTGGTCTGCAAAAGTTAGTTCCAGAACAGGTAGGGCTGTTACCCAGAGAAACCCTGTCTCAAAAATAGATAGATAGATAGATAGATAGATAGATAGATAGATAGATATTAGACAGTTGTTTCTTCCTGATGAATTAAGATTTGAAATAAACCTTTTATGTCTTGGAGAAATAGAATCAATATACAAACACTTGGCCTCCTTGGTGAAAAATAACCAAATTGATAGCTTGAAACACAATTAATATACCCCACTATGTGGTTTTAACTCACACGTTTTACTTGTAAATCTGCAGATGAGTGAGAGAAAATTTAAACCTAACCTCTCTCTTATGCCTCTCTCCTCAAATTGAACCCATGGGAACTGATGTCCTTCTTAATGTGAATCAATGTGCTGAGGTCCTGGCTAGCAGGACAGTGGGTGGGCAGGTAATTAGAGGTGCTACAGAGAGGAATCCTGGAGTTCTGCATTTGCTGGTAGAATCTTTATCTGACAGTAATTGGAATTTTATTAGTGGATTCCTACCCTTTGTCAAATCTCTGAGATTCCTTACTATTCTAAAGGGAAGAAGCTGTCACCCTGGTGGCCTTATCATAATGATGGAGCTCAGATCTGGGTAGAACTCTGTGGAGAAGAGCAGGTCTGAGGATGCTCCCTAATCTTAGCAAGACTTGAATTTAGGCCACGGGTAAGGACACTGTCAAGCCCTTCACAGGAAGAATTGTTTGCACAAAATGTACCCTGAAAACATAAGTCATGATATTGAATAATTAACGATACATCACAGGCATCATGGAGAGTCTGAGTCATCCCAACCAGTTACAATATCACAATATTTTACATGTAGATGCATGCCTGCTAACCCTTTACATATCAACTAACTCCATAGTTATGTTTCTTCAGTATTTGTTTTAAACTTTATTATTACTTTGAAAATTTCTTCTGCATCAATTTTTATGCAAAATGTCTGGGATTATATATTTAAAATATCTTGGTCTTCTAGTTACAATTAAACTTCTAGTTGCCCTGAAATATTTTGTTATAGACAATGAAATTGCAACCTAGAATGGACACACTTCTCTATCCAAAAGTATGTCTTTTGTAGCATATGCAGTATGATCCAAGAGTCTTCTAGATAAAATCAACCTTTACCAGAGAACAATGTTTTATCTGATGGGTATGGAGAATACACACAATCAGAGTGCAGAGTGCTAAGCCTGGGCCCTTCATAAACGACTTGTAAACTAACATCCAGATAATAACCTGAGTTTATCATCAAACTGCCTAAGTCTAGGGTTCCCGTACCCATCATTTAAGTTTGATATTAGAGTGCTCATAAGCTTGCCTTCTCACTGGTACTCCATTGTTTGGTGAAGCCAACTGCAGACATGCTGTGCAAGATGCAATCACCAAAGGAATGCACCCAGAACATACTGTTAAAGTCCAATAGTGGAGGGAATATCTATGTCTTGTTTTCTGTCAGGCAATGTACTTAGTGCAAGTCACAGAGACAGGCACCACAGTGAAGATGTGAAATCTAATTTTGTAAGACAGTGGCCAATGATTTTCCAAGATGGTAGCATTACATGATATTCCCAAAAGCCACCTTGAAACAAGCTGCCTTCTCTGCATCCTTGCCTGGGTTTAGAGTTAATGGTTACTCATCTCAGGTTTTCTTAGACTAGTGATAAGAGTTTCATTATACCTTAACTGTGTTACCTTTTAAAATATCAGTGGAGTTTGACACCTTTCACCTGTACAGTAGCCTAACTTTTCAGCAAAGTGCCTGTTACTCTCTTTCTCCCATGTTACAACACAATTTTATTTTTTTATTATTATTTAAATCCTTATCCATACAATATATTTTTATCAGGTTCTTTTCCTTAACCTAACACCTCCCATATCCTCCCCATATCTTTATAGCATCATTTTCCCCTCTCTTTCTGAAAAACATGCAAATCAAACCAAAAATAAAAAGCAGTAAGGCAAAAGAAATTAAAACCAAAAGAAAAGCAAAATAATGCAGAAAGCATTCATGCTGCCGGAGGAAGAAAGTAGTAATCTATCTAGGTGTGAACGTTCAGAATACACTGGTGTGATGGTGGCATACATATTACAGGAATAACCCACAAATTTCTGATTGGACTTAAGGCCCAATGATGAAATGGAACCCATGCCTGACTCTGCTGAAGTGACCAAGAATCAGACTATATGGGTTATGGGCTTAGGGAAAAATGTCATACTATAATTCTGCTAAAGGGATATAGCAATAAGAATACCTCTAATGACATATCACTATACCCGTCATCAGAGAAGTTTTCTCCTAATGAGAAACTAATTCAGATAAGCACTAACAAGAGACACCCAACTGGACAATGTGTACAAAGTACAGGCTTTGGAGAACTCAGTTCTAAATGCAATGTCTTCAAGAAAACTCTCCTCTCAGGGCTCTGGAAGCTATGTGGAAGAGAAGGCAGAAAGATTGTAAGAACTAAAATTAGTACATAACACTAAAGATGGTTTTCACTGTTTAATATTCAGAAATATTTTATAAGATGTTAGCATTCAGGGTGATACTATGATTTAGAAACGTTTTCTCATAATCTGTTACTTTTTCGTTTCTTCTTTTACTTAACAGAATCTTCTGTACAGCAAAGATTTTATTTAACTCATGTGTGTGGGTTTTACATGAGTGTGTGTATGCACATCACATTCATGTAATCCAGAGCAGGTCAGAAGAGGGCATTGGATCTTTTGTGGCTGGAATTGTTGAGAGTTGTGAGCCGCCATGTGAGTGCTGTAAACTGAGCGGGAGTCCCAGGGGAAGAACAGCCAGTTCCATAGCTGCCAATTCACCTATTTGGCCCCCAGAGCAAAGGTTTTCCATCTTGATGAAGTCCAAAAATTAACCTTTCTTTCACACATTTGTTTTTAAAAAGATTTTATCACACTTATTTTTTGTGCATGGGTGTTTTGTCAACATGTGTGCCTGTGATCCACGACATGCAGTGTCCTTGGAAGCATGTAGAAGGCACCAAATCCCGTGGGGCTAGATTTACAATCGTATGCTGCCGTATGGATGCAGCATACTGAACCTGATCCTCTGAAAGAGAAGCAAATGCTCTTACCAGCTGAGCCATCTCTCCAGCCCCTACAATAGATTCAGCTTTTGATGTGTAATTCAGTTTTTGGATATTGCTCTATGATGTGTAAGATCCAAGAGACATTTTTTCCTTTTTATTGCATTTATACATTTTAGTCCATAATCAATTTTTATTTTCATATAATGTATAATCCTGCTAAATTTTTGTGTGTTTAAACCCAGCGTGAGTTGATGACAGACTCTTTTGTAAACCGACATTCTCTTGAGATTTTCTCCAAAGCAGTTTGTAACACTGTGTGGGAATGTTTGAGCTCCTTATTCTGTTTCATGGATTCAAGCTTCTGTCCTTCTGCCAAAGCTACTGTATCGATCATTGTAACTGGACCATTAGCCTTGAAGCCAGGTGAACTGGCATCTTATATTTTATTCTCTTTCAAAATTCTGCAAACGCTCATGCTTTCATTGACATTTCGCATAAATTTTAGGAGGGTGCTGCCCAAAATTTGCTAGAAATTTAATTGAACCTGTGTATGCATTTGTTTTTCATGAGAACTATGTTAACAATTTAATCAATTGCGGACCATTACCTTAAAAACAAAGCTAGTCTTTTCAGCCTATATTCCCAGGGTGTCCCTCGCCTTAGGATTTATATCATTTTTTAACCAAATGTGTACAGTTTATTCTTCTTTGCCCTTTAACATCTGCTTCTTTCTATAGCCATCCCTTGAAATCTCCCCATGATTCCTAACTAAGTTCCTGCCTTTTATGGGCATGCGACTTAAATGAATATCTCTAAAGATTCAAACCTCACAAACTATAGGTGAGAGAAAAGAAAGAGATAAAGAATTGGGGCTGGAGCCAGAAAAGGTGGAGTATAGGAAGGGATAAATAAAAAAAATATGGAAATTTCAAATGGAAACCTACAAGTATGAGCTTCATGAAATAATATATATATATACACAAATATACATATATGTATATGTATATAAACCCATATATACAATATGTTTAAATCCATGGGTTTATCCTTTGTTATCACACCTTACCTAGACACCATAGGCTATTAGGCTATCAAATAAATAGTCCAGTGTTCATGTGAGTTACCTCTTTTGGTCTGTTGGTTGGTGATTTTTGCAGATGACTCCCTACCAAAAACTATTTTAGACTATTGATATATATATATTAAAAATAATAAGATCTAAATAGAAAACTTTGCACTTGGAATATAAAATGTCTTATTATATATACAGGCTGCGTGCTGCACCGGAAGATGATATGAAGTTCCTACATGACGTTTCTTTCTCTTCTAATTCACTAGTGTAGCCCAGAACATAACATCTATGCTAAAGATCTCTAGATATGTTCTTAATTTTCATTTGTAAGCCTCTTTGGTATCTTACTTTATGATTATAAGACATTTAACTATTTCCTTCAAATATTCCATATTATAATAAAATCCTGAATGTAAATTTGTAGCATACTAAGTAAAAGGGGAGAGGTTCTCATGGAGTCACATGCCCGGACAGGAAATTCTAGGCAACTGATGACTGCAAAGAGAGAGTTAGCTCCTCCCAGGGATGAGAGCTATCATGGTTTATTCAGCACAAGCTGGTCATCTTGAAAACCATGTACACATAAACAGCAAAAGTGCTCTAGCAGATTTAAAGCATAATAAGGAATGAAGAAGGTTTAAGAGTAGTGGGGTATGGGAAGAATTGGAGGAAGGGGAATTGGGAGGAGATGGGTAAAAGGAAGAGAAGGGAAGGATGGATTTAATTATATTTTAATTAAAATGTATAATAAAATATAATTTAGAAAGTTAAATATTGTAAGAGTTGAGGACTGATTCTAGGTTATTTTAAAAACAAGCCACACCTAAAATCTTCCACGAGCATAGAGAATCTTGAGAAGCATGAAAGTGGCTTTGCCTCTGAGCAGCCACTCTGAGCAGCTCCAGGGCTCGGTGAGCACAGCTGCGCAAAGGCATTGTTTTAGATTGCCCGAGCCTGAGCCAGTGTGGATGAATACCTAGCTCATTGCTCACATTCACACAACTAGCTCTCCTTTGCTCCATGATTTGATTTCAATGGCAAACTTTTGGATTAAACAAAGCATAGGAACTGAGGGTCTACCATTAGAGCTAGCAAAGAAATACCTCCAACCAACTGCTGCATTCCTGCCAGGCATGGGCACCCGCTGGGACATAGGCAGAGAAAAGATGGAGTAAAACCACCCTGATCCAAGAGTGAAGATCTAAAGCCAGGCCTCTGGGCACAGGAATCCTTGTTGCACAAATAGCTTTTGCCATTATAAAAGAGAGACAAAAGAACCAAAATTAATGGACTACATGCAACCAATTTCACCCCTTCTGGATCCAACAAAACGTCTGGCACGGGAGCCTCAATGAGCATGAACCAGTGTGATCCATTTCCATGCCCTGCAGACCAACCTTGGATAAGGCACTTTGCTCTCAGAACACCAATATCCCATTCACACGGTGATGAAGCACTCTCGGAGAAGTATCAGCAACCCTACAATGTACTTCGAGACTTCTAGAGTGCTCTGAAACTTGTCAGTTATACCCACATCCTTCCTTTAAATGAACACCACCATCGTCAAAAAACACTATATCTGCTACTCCTAATATTGGGCATAATAAGGGATATCTTTTAATATTTCTGAAATCTTGTTAATAAACAAGTTTACAAACTTGTATAATATTAAATGTGAATAACAGAGCAAACTAATTAGGCTATAGTGGAAACAAAATTTATCAGTGGCTAAAAGTGGGATGGAATTTCCTAAGAGAATAACTCTAATTCAAAAAACCAACCCTGCCCTTCATTATCATATTTCAGTTGACTCTGACATGACACAGTATTTTGTTCTAAAAGGTTACTTTTCCAAAAAAAAAAAAATCCTGTTAGTGGCTTCTATATTCATTACAATTCTAGAAATTAAGGAATGTGCTTGGCAAATAAGCCAGGAGAAGTTCTCACTGAGAAATAGACTCTGAAAATATATGCAAGGGCAATAAAAATGCAAGTTGCCAAGTTTGGGATATTCTATAAAGCTAATAACATCAAGACCTCAGAAAAATATCTTAACATTTAATACCAATTACCAAATGTCAAGCTTCTCAGCACAAAAGAGGACAGAAACCTCAACACACAAGCAAGATCTCATGTGCAGATCCTTTCAGGGACATTTTCAAGGATGAGTGGCAGAAGGCAATGTGGCCGCAGGAGCACAGTGGATAAAAACAACAACAAAAGGAAGAAAGACACTTTCAACAGGGGTGAAGAAAGTGGAGACAGCTGAATCCATGCCGGAGAAACAGTGAGAGGCAAGGAGAAATATTCAGTGTGCATACTTAGAAATTATATTTACCTCTTAGCATCCTAAAGCAAAAGGCAAAATAATACTAATATTGGGTTTTCTCAGTTTAGGGAATTAAGGACAATATACTCTTTTATTAAAAAAATAGTGATTAAATAGAAATAGCATGTATAAAATGTTTATGTGTAATTCAAACCATGAAAATCCACTCTTTAAAATATCTGTCGTTTGTACTATGAAGTTTATTTTTAGATTTTTGTATTCTTGCTGAAATATCAGATATTTATGAATTTATATAAGGTTGTTTCATATTTAAAATCCTTTGTTCATTCTCAGTAAATATGTACTGTAAACTAAATAAACTACGCTTATTTCTTTCAGAGACTATAGAATTCCTAGTACTAAAAGTGATATATTGTTATCATTATAGTCTATAATAATGAAAACACAAAGAATTACAGAAAAAACAGCAATGCTGTGAGTTTAAAAATATCTAAATGGAAATAAGTTTCTTTCTAAATAACTAAAAGATTGCTTTAAGCTATTTATAAAAATTTTATTTAATAACTGTGTCACCTGCTCTGAGTTATGGTTTATATTAGACCCTGTTTTATAAAGTGCAATAGAAGTAAGAATAATTTTAAACAACTAGTATTATCTCAGTATGTCAGAACATAATTGGCTACGTCAAATTAATTTTAATAAATAAAGCACAACTGGGCAGATTATACTGAGAATGAATCTGATTAAATGTAAAACGAATAAAGCAATTATATCCTGTGCATGGCTTTGCTTATTTCTGTTTTGCTGTCTTTGGCAGAAGATTTCATATAGCTCAGGCTGTCACTGAGCTTGCTTTAAAGCTGAACATGATTTTCAACTTATTATCCACCTACCTCTGCTTGCTTTGAGTTAGGATTTCGGGTGTACACTAATCACTTGGTTTATAATATCCTGGGGATTGAACACGGGACCTCATGCATGCTAGACAATCACTTTACCAATTAAGCTATGACTCCATCTTTAATCCATGAGATTGATGGGATCTATGTAAACATTGTGTTTGATGAACCATATCTCCTATAGGTTCATATGTTTGAACATACGATTCACGGTTGGACTGTTTGGGATGATCTTAGAGCTTTAGGAGGTGGAGACTTGTCAGAGGAAGTACATCAGGGTGAGGTAGGCATTATGATTTCATACTCTAATTGCATTTCCTATTGTGTTTTATTTTTGGTTCTATGTGGATACAAATATGAACAGTTAGTTTCCTGTTCCTACTGCCGTGCCTTCCTAGCTCTGATAGAGCCTATCATCTCTATCTCTCTGGAACCATAAACTTTGTAAGTGAAGCTGCTTTTGGTCATAGCATTTTATCACAGTAACAGAAAAATAACTAAGACAAAAGTTGATCCCAGGAAAAAAGAGATAGTTGCTTTGAGAAAACATGACCATGCTGGTTTCTTTTTGTTTGTTTGTTTGTTTGATGAATTTAGACGTCTGTAGAATTTAGCCCTCAAAAAGCCATTGAATAGTGTAAGAAGCACTTAGCCATTTGTTCTGGTAGGAGCAACGACAGCTATAATCCTGCAGGTAATGCAGACAGTGGAGGCCTGGTCCAGGACATTTCAGAGGCGAAGACATACACTGTTAGCAGCGGGATGCAGGTGATTCGTTGGATGCTTTAAAAAGGTGATCTGGCTATATTCTGCTCCCGTCCTGATAATTTATGTAAGGCTAAAATAGAAAGACTTGGATAAATTTATTTGGCAGGATGATCAACTATTTTCTTCTTGAAACATGACTCAGCATTCAGGAGTGGATGGATAGCAGCTGAGCATAAAAGGACAGCTATGGAGCAATCAATCTGTAGTTTCTGACAGTGGAGCCCTGACGTCATTTCTACTTCGATACCTGCTATGCAGGAGGTTGGGCGTGAGAGAAAAAGATACGCTGTATGGTGAAAACCAGGATACTGAAAAGGGAAGAGCATAGTGTGGAAACACATGCTATTGGTGGATCTTTCTCCGAATTAGGATCACAGTGTCAACAACTGATAAGTATCTTTTATTATATGAAATAATTATAGGTTAGATATCTCAATTTCCCTTCAACCCCAGGCACTGCTCTACTCTTCCCAAGACCAAATGTTCCAGTTTTCAGTTCTGCTCCCTCATTTACAGAAGAAACATTTTCCTAGAAAAACAATTTAATCACATCTAATTTTCTGCTATAGTGCCATTTTGGAAAACATCAGTTAAGGCACACTGCAGAAGACTTTTTATGGATATTTATATTGAATTAAAATATGGTTACACCTGAGTTCAAAATATTTAGAACTCAGGGGCATGTTCCATTTGTAAGCTAGTTTATATGAAAAACAATATATTTGCTTTTTTCAGTCTCAGCAAGTGAGTGAATGTCACAGAGCAATAGAGATGGAGTCATAATCATCAATCTAGAGACAAACTGCTGGACTGGGAGAGAAACTTAAGGAGCCATATATTTTTAATACTCAAGCATATCTGTCTTTTAAAAAAAATCTATTCCAGAAATCACAGCTTAAATACTCACTGGAAATGGGTGCGCTTTCAGTTCTTTCTCTGAAAACAACAATTTAAATGCATTCCAGTTTTGGAATATCCTCAAACTATAACATTTATCAAAAATAATTTCAAAGTCTTATATATGCTTATATTAAACCCTGTGACGTTTATTCTTATAGAGTTTTAGTAAAGTGTTGTTTGTAAATTCTCTTCCAATATGCATGACTTTCCTTTTGTTGGCTAGGTCTTACTTCCAATTACAGAGCTGTTGATTACTGCAAGGTGTGTGTGCCACTACTGCCCCCTTCAGGTTATCCTGCGGTGATGCTCATTGCAGTGCATGGGTGTCATGGCAGGGTAGGACTCTTGGTTGTTGATCTCCTTTGGACCTTTGCATGTTTCCTTCTGGTGCCAGTAAAATTAGTCTCCAGAAAGAAGGCTTTCAGGTCAGAGGACTCTGGGCCTTGTGTCTGAAATACATTCGGTCTTTAGCAATAAGGATATGCCTTCCAACATTGGAAGACACACAAGGACAACAGCATGGCTTGTCGGGCTTTGCTACATACAGAAGTCAGAACCTTTCCCGCTCACACACACATACACACTTTGATTTCCAAAAATCTTTATAAAGTAAAATTCAAAAGCTGAACATGAATTATGTAATGCTGTTTTCACCACACTTTGGCCTGTGTTCTGTTCAATTCCAATCCAATAGCACATTGCTAGTTTGACTTTAGGGTGTGCTTGAAAAGGAGTCTCCCGGAGTTTGGCCACCCCAGCACAGCGTTGACAATGGTTCCATCTATGTGTTCCTTGGTAACATAAATGCAACCCCATGCCTGTTTGGGTTATAGAATTAATTCTAAGATATTCTAATGAGACAGTTTCTCTAGGTATTTGCCTCACAAAAAGAGAAGTTCAAGGTGAGCTATTCAGTCTTATTCCATCAGCCTGGTTTAACACACACACACACACACACACACACACACACACACACACACACGGCATAGCTCAGCACTAAGAGACATGAGGGACTGTACATCAGCAGTACCTAGTGTACACTGATATTATTTACCTTGTTTTTTTAATTTTATGTGTGTATTTTGCCTTCATTAATGTCTTGTACCTAGACATATGTATGCCTACTATCTTCAGAGACCAGAAGACAGCATCAGATTCCCTAGGACTGGAGTTACTGATAGTTGTAAGCCACCATTTGAGTGTAGAAATTGAATCTTGGTGCCTAAAAGAACAGTAAGTACTATTATCTGGTGATCCACGTCTCCAGCCCTAACACAGGTCATTTTGAGTACATGAATTTTATCATATTTATTTTCTATCCTTCTTGTTTCTCAACCCTATATATAAGTCTAAACTTTGAATGCAATTTGATATAAATGACTAATATACTAGGGGGCATGAGATGGTCCAAAATGACTTCCTGCCTCTGGAGAAGCAGGGCCCTACTCAATGAAAAGCTGTTTCTTATACTGCATGAAAAGGGACAGCATCAGGCCATTAAAAGAAGCTGTAATTTGTTCGTTGCATCTGTTGTCAGTCCCTATTAGAGGAAACTTTTGTATTAATTGCTTTTTCATGTTACTCTAGGGCAAGCTGCTGAAAAGAGGTGGCTACAAATAAGGCAATAGGAGAAAAACCTATCTGTGTCATATTTTTAAAATACCAAAGAAAGCTATTAGCCGCCTTTCCAGCTAGCAACTAAATGCATGTCTCCTAGTGTTTTCATGCTGTAGTTAAAGATAAGGATTTCTTATGTTCAGAAAAGTAAAGGACATTAGTTAGAAAAAGAAAGCAACACCTAGTCTATGTTTGAAATTTTTATTACATTTATGTGTGTGTGTGCACGTGTGCACGCACATGCATGCATTGTCACACATTTAGAGGTCAGAAGACAATTTTGGGAGTCATTTTTAGTCTACCATGTATTTCCCAGGGATTAAAAGCCTTCAAGCTTCAGGCTTGGTGGCAAGTGACTTTACCCACGGAGTCATCTCACCATCCCCCATGAGAGATTCTAGAACCTTGAGAAGAACAGTGAACACACTCAATCGCTCAGCTATCTCTCCAGCCCATCCATATGTCCCCTCACCTGGTCTACTGACTTAGGCAGGGTATCCCTCATTTCTTTTTATATTTCAGGGTTCTTTTGGGAAGAATATTTACCACCCATGTGAAGTAGGTTTTCTCCTTGACTTCAGTATAGGTACTATTGCCATAGATTAAACTCTCAATAATCTTTATTAAAAACCTGAGAGGAAGGTATATTCTTTCATGCTTGTATGGAATATTCTATATATGTCTTTTAATATCATTTGAGTCATAACAGCTGCAAGTTCCCTTATTTCTCTGTTAAATTTCTATCTGGTAGATCTGTCAAGTGGTGAGAGTGTGGTGTTGAAGTCTCCCACTATTAGTTTGTGGGGCTTAATGTGTGATTTAAGTTTTAATAATGTTTCTTTTACAGATGAGGGTGTCCTTGTATTTCGGGCATAGATGTTCAGTACTGAGATTTCCTATTGATAGATTTTTCCTGTGACAAATATGAAATGTACTTGTCTCTTTTTATTGATCTTGGTTTGGTGTCTACATTGTTAGATATTAGGATAGCAAAACCAGCTTGTTTCTTAGGTCCATTTTGTTGGAAAAATTTTCCCAACCCTTGACTCTGAAGTGATGTCTGTCTTTCAGATTGAGGTACATTGCTTGTATGCAGCAGGATGGATTCTGTTTTTGTATCTAGACTGTTAGCCTATGTCTTTTTCTAGGTGAGTTGCATTCATTTATATTAAGGATGACCAGTGTTTGCTAGTTTCTGTTTTTTTAGGGTTCATTGTTGGTGTTCTTATTGTGTATGTTTCCCCCTTCATTGGGATTTGCTGCAGTGAGATCATCTATTGTCTGTGTTTTTTGTGGGTGTAGCTGAGTTACTTGGGTTGGCGTTTTTCTTCTAGTACTCGGAGTAGGGCTGAATTTGTGATTAGGTATCATTAAATCTGGTTCTGTAATAGAATATCTTTTGTTACGGGAGGTCCTCCCACTCCTCCAGCCTATCGCTGCTGAGATACCAGCCCATTGGGGCGTGGTCTCTCTCCCTTTAAAAAAGCGGCCACTTCCCTCTCCTCTCTCTCTTTACTTCCTGCTCCGCTGGCAACTAGACTCCCTTCCTGGTTGCACAGAGGGCTGACGGTGATCTGTAAGTTTTTTCCCCTTTAAATAAATACCACCCTATTAATCATAATTCCAAACTGGTGTGGCATTGTTTATGACTTACACCTTCAGTTGGCACCCAACGTTTGGTTTTAGAACCTCTCCTTTCCCCGCTTGGCTGCTGGCCGTGAGTTCGGCTTGGCGGGAGCCCTCCCTTCCTCAGCCGCCGCCAGCAGCCTTGGCCTCACCACGTGGATTTAAATTCCACAGGCCCGCGTAGTCTCTGCCGCGTGGTTTGCTCTTTTCTGAGTCGTTTTTAAATCTCCCTTGCAAGCACAGCTCTTAAGTGGCACGAACCAGAGCACGCGGTTGCTGAAAGCTGCAACCCCTCAGGGTGACTCTGTCACGTGGAGGCATAAGCGGCTTCCAGGTTGCTTTTCTCTACCCCTGGATTCTGGGTTTCTGGTTCCGTCTCTGGAATTGATTTAATTACATTTACTTTGTTGAGCAACTTACATTTTCCAGTTTTTAACAAATACTAGGCGGACTCTGAAACAGGACTCTGTTTTCGTCGCGACTTGGCAACAGCGCCACCTGCCGGATAATAGGTAATATTGCAGTTTTCGTTTCCATCCCGAATTTTACTGTTCTGGTTGCCAATACAATGGGTTATATCATGCAAGGTTTATATGACTATGGGGATAACTTAATTTACTGGTTACTAGGTTTCAGTATTCTTTTGAATATTCTATCATTTAGGAAGATCATGGCACTCCTAAGAACCATACAATCTTTACTAGAAACTCATGCAGGTCAGGAGATTCAGGATTCAAAAGAGACAATAATAAAGACAATAATAAAAAGACTTGAAATGATTGAAGAAATGATTGGAGCTGGTGAACAGAGTAATAAGGCACAAGGACAGGATAAAATGCCAACACCAGCTATTAGAACTGGCTTACCCAAGGTTTTAGCGGCATACCCTATACTTAATTCTGACAAAGTGTCAACTTCTAAAGGCTCAAAGGGAGTCAGAGAAACTAAATGGACGCCAATAGCAATGAATGATCTAAAAGAAATTAAGCAAACTATTGTTAATTTTGGCTTGCACTCTGCATATGTAAAGGAAATGATAAGGACTTGGGCTTCTAATGTTAGAGCTACCCCCCATGATTTCCATCAGTTAGTGTCTGCAGTTTTAGATAATGGACCTTCCTTGATGTTTGGAATTTATTTCATAGAAGAATCCAAACATATGGAACAGCAAGGAAGAGCAAAAGGTGTCGAGGTTTCCCAAGATCAAATTCTTGGTGCAGGAGAATATGCTGATCCACAGGTCCAAGCTCTTTATGATGATGAAGTACTGTGTCTATGTCACCAAGCAGCTTTAAATGCTTGGAATAGGATACAAGATCCAGCAAAAAGGGTTGAATCATATACTAGAATTAGGCAGGGACCGAGAGAACCCTTTATTGACTTTTTGCAAAGATTAATTAAGAGCCGGGCGGTGGTGGCACACGCCTTTAATCCCAGCACTCGGGAGGCAGAGCCAGGCGGATCTCTGTGAGTTCGAGACCAGCCTGGTCTACAAGAGCTAGATCCAGGACAGGCTCCAAAACCACAGAGAAACCCTGTCTCGAAAAACCAAAAAAAAAAAAAGATTAATTAAGGCTCTGGACATAGGGGTAACAGACCCAGAAGCTAGACGAATACTTCTTGAATCTCTAGCTTTTGAGAATGCAAACATAGAATGCAAAAAGATAATTGGGCCTTTAAAGTTTAGATCAGCACCTATGGATGAATGGATTCAGCATACGATGAATGTTGAGACGTTTAGTTATAACGATGAACCTTGGGTAGGAGAAGCGATTTCCACAGCAATGAGGAGACATCAAACTGCCAGGTGTTTTAATTGTGGTAAATTAGGACATCTGAAAAGGGATTGCAGGCACAGAATTTCTAGGAATATTATCTCCTCTGGGAATGACAAAAATAGGAGACCTAGGCCTTCAGGTATATGTAGGAGATGCGGTAAAGGCCGACATTGGTCCAATGAATGCAGGTCAACAACAGACAAACAAGGCAACCCAATACCATCGGGAAACTCCTTGAGGGGCCTCTCGCAGGCCCCCAAGCCAACAGTGGCCCAGTCATTCCCAGTCACAGTGGAGAACGTGCCTCAACAAGAAAATTAAAAGCTCCAATTTCTGCTGTAAATAGTAATACTGGTCTAAATGATGAAATACGTGTGGAGAATGAGTCAAAAAACCCAGTAGGACAGAGTAAACGTATATTTTGGCAGACTTCTATTAATGATCAAAGACCAAAGCTAAGAGTCTGTATAAATGGCACTTTTATTGAAGGCTTATTAGACACAGGTGCGGATGTAAGTATCAATACCCCAGAATCTTGGCATCTGAATTGGCCTCTTCAAGAGGTAGATGTTCAGTTCCTGGGAATTGGAACATAATCTCGTGTAAAACAAAGCACATGATGGGTTGAATGCATAGGGCCCGAAAGACAAATAGGAAGACTAAGGCCATATATAGCCAATATTGCCATAAATTTATGGGGCTGTGACCTGCTACAGCAATGGGATACCCAGATTAACATTCCTGTAGTTCCAGGAACTCATAATTCTGGGAAGGATATGATGAGGCATTATGGAAAAGGGTCACCAGCCATTCAGGCTGTACAAGAACATACAGCAAATACCAAACCTTTAGAGGTACCAACAGCCCTACCTTTAAAATGGCTAACTGAGAAGCCAATATGGATCCAACAGTGGCCTATAGCTGAAGATAAACTACAGGCAGTGGAACAGCTGGTGCAAGATCAACTAGATGCTCACCATATTGAAGAATCAACCAGCCCTTGGAATTCTCCTGTGTTTGTTGTAAAAAAGAAATCTGGTAAATGGAGAATGGTGACAGATCTAAAAGCTGTCAACAAAGTAATTCAACCTATGGGCCCACTACAATCTGGAATTCCTTTGCCTTCTCTGTTACCAAAAGGATGGCCTCTTATAGTTATTGATTTGAAAGATTGTTTTTTCACTATACCGTTACAAGAAAAGGATAGAGAAAAATTTGCCTTCACAGTGCCTACTTATAATAATTCTCAGCCTAATAGGAGATATCAATGGACTGTCCTCTCTCAGGGTATGCTCAATAGTCCTACACTGTGCCAATATTTTGTAAGTAAGCCATTGGAAATAATTCGTAAACAATTCCCCAAGTCCATCATTTATCATTACATGGATGACATCTTGTTATCTGATTCAAATAAAGATACTTTAGAAAGGATGTTTGAAGAAGTAAAGAAAGTCTTGCCTAGGTGGGGATTACAAATTGCCCCTGAAAAGATTCAAAGAGGAAATTCTATTAATTATCTAGGTTACAGAATAGGGTTAGAGAAAATTAAAACGCAAAAGGCACAAATTAGGAGAAACTGCTTAAAGACTCTTAATGACTTCCAAAGATTGTTAGGAGACATTTCCAGTCTACGACCAGCTGTTGGGATAACACCTGATCTAATAGTTCATTTAAACAAAACCTTAGATGGTGATAAAGATTTGAATAGTCCAAGAAAACTGACAGCTGTGCAGAAAAGGAACTGACAATGATTGAGGAAAAATTACAGGAGGCACATGTGGATAGGGTGAACCCAAATCTTAGCTGCATCCTAGTCATATTGCCTTCCAGAATTTCTCCTACAGGGATTCTAATGCAGAGGGAAGATATTATTTTAGAGTGGATATTTATACCTAATAAACCAAGTAAAAATTAAAAACTTATGTGGAAAAAGTCTCTGAAGTAATTATAAAAGGTAAGCTGAGACTTCGTCAACTAGCAGGTATAGACCCAGCAGAAATTATAGTGCCTTTTACTACTGAAGAAATAAAAAAGTTATGGGAAGACAATGAACCATGGCAAAGAGCTTGTGCTAACTTTTTGGGAGAAATTAATAGCAACTATCCCAAAAGTGATAGACTTAATCTCATAAAAAGAACTTCTTGGATTTCCTAGAATTGTACGTGATGCTCCAATAACTGGAGCCCGTATGTTCTATACTGGTGCAAATAAATCAGGGAAAGCAGGTTACAAGTCAGATGAATTGAGTAAGGTGGAACAAAGCCCTTATAATTCTGTCCAGAAGGCAGAATTATATGCCATTCTTATGGTGCTAAGGGATTTTAAAGAACCTCTTAATATAGTTACAGATTCACAATATGCAGAAAGAGTTATCTTGCATATTGAAATCGCTGAGTTTATACCAGATGACAGAGAGTTGACTTCATTGTTTATCCAGGTACAAGACATAATCAGGAACAGGCTTTGTCTGATGTACATAACACACATCCGTTCCCATACAGGTCTGCCTGGTCCTCTAGCCCAAGGCAATGCTGAGATTGATCAATTATTGATTGGAAGTGTGTTGCAGGCCTCGGAATTTCATAAGAAGCATCATGTCAATAGTAAAGGCCTAAAGAAAGAATTGTACATTACTTGGCAACAAGCTAAGGACATTATAAAGAGATGTCCTACTTGTTCTTTCTATAATCAAACACCGTTGCCTGCAGGGAGTAACCCAAAGGGTACTAAGAGAAATGAAATCTGGCAGATGGATGTGTTCCACTTTATGGAATTTGGTAAATTAAAATATGTACACCACACCATAGACACGTATTCAGGTTTTCAATGGGCTTCTGCCCTGAGCTCAGAAAAGGCTGATTCAGTAATCACACATTTATTGGAAGTTATGGCCATCATGGGTATACCTGCGCAAATAAAGACAGATAACGGTCCAGCATATGTATCTAAGAAAATGAAATGCTTTTTTGATTATTATAATATACAACACATTACAGGTATACCAAATAATCCTACAGGTAAGGCAGTTATAGAAAGATCAAATCGTACTATAAAGGATATGCTGAACAAACAGAAAGGGGTGGAAAACACCCCCAGAAATAGGCTACATAATGCTTTGTTAACCTTGAATTTTCTCAACGCTAATGAGAAGGGAACAACGGCTGCAGAAAGACATTGGATAATGGAAAAGTCTACTGAACTAAATCAACCAGTTTATTTCAAGGATGTGCTGACCTCACAATGGAAGCCAGGATATGTGCTACGTTGGGAAAGGGGTTTTGCTCTTATCTCCACAGGTGAGGAAAAATTGCGGATACCATCAAAATTAATAAAGGTTTGGTTTGAAGAAGAGAAGCCACTTGGAAAAGATAAATAACAATTCTTTCATAAGGATGGCGAACATACTGATGGTAAGAAATACAGATAGGTTGGAGTCAGGGTTCTTTTCTTATCTCCACAGGAAAATACTCATCTTCAAAGAAATTGAGGGACCCTGAATATTTAATTACTGATGGATGGAAACATTTTGTAAGTATTAATTTTTATTTATATGTCTTATTAAACATTTCTTTATAAATATATAGAGATGGTTTTGAAGTTGGACTCTGGCTCAGTCCCTCTCCAATTCCAAGCCTGTTAGTAAGAGAAAAACCCAGAGTTTCTGGAGTTTCTGTCTCATGTCAAGAGCCATGATATGGGACAGAAAGAAATATGCGTTTAGAAAACATCTTTGCTTTTCTTCATATCTATCATACTTTTCATTGAATATATCTATCATGCCTTTCATTGAATATATATATGTATGTCTATATATGTCTATATGATTAATGTTTAAGTTTTTCATAATGAACAATGAGTTTTTCCTGAAGTGACATTTGAAGTTTCCAGGAAGAAGATGGGGCCCCACAACAACAACTCTACCTGGTTGATATGACGTCATGATACTGATAGTGCTACTACAAGACCTGTTTTGGATACCAGCTGCACAAGACGATCCCAATTTGGTTAGCTGAAATGGTGCACATCTTTTTTTTTTTTTTTTTTTTTTGTTTTTTGTTTTTTCGAGACAGGGTTTCTCTGTGGTTTTGGAGCCTGTCCTGGAAATAGCTCTTGTAGACCAGGCTGGTCTCGAACTCACAGAGATCCGCCTGCCTCTGCCTCCCGAGTGCTGGGATTAAAGGCGTGCGCCACCACCGCCCGGCAATGGTGCACATCTTATACAACATTTTGGCCAGACCTGCACAAAATACTCAGAGACTATTGGCAATTTTAAAAGACATTGATCTTGAAATTTAACCATCATTTTACTTTCACAGGATCCACCAGAAAGAACGTCGCCCCCATGACAGCTGGAAGTAATTCTAGAGGACGACGTCCCCTCTCCCAGTAAAGTTTGCCCTTGGGTTTAGGGACATCATTTAGGGGTTGATTATAATTAGTATACGATTGAGGGTTGGGGGACGAATTTTATAAGCTCAGGGATCATTTTGAAAAAAAAAAGAGGGATGATGGGATAATAGATTTGTAATTGTGAGTTACTGTTTTTAGACAAATATATTGGTATAGATTGTTGTATATTGACACAAAGTTAAATTATATTGACTATTGTATGCATGCATGTTTCTACCTCTGTTTAAAACATTTTTTATGTATTGACATATTTGTATTGATATATATATATATTGTATATATTTACCATATTGCAGTGTACATTTCTACCTCTGATTAAGATACTTATATAATGTTTGTGTATTGATATATATTTACCATATTGCAATGTATATTTGTACAGTGTTTATATTTGGAGATCATTATCCTCATTTGTTACACAGTTGTTTATTGTCTTAGTCTTTAAGTTAGATAGATATTGAGAATTAAATAGATAAATAGTCATCTAAGTTTATCATTTAAAATTAGACTAATCAGGTTCTTTAGGTATATAGAGATTATACTCAGTATAGATAGATAATCTTCAACTTCTTCAAAGAGCTGTAGAAAATGGCCTTTAATCTAACTCAGAGTTTTGCGGTAGTGAGACACAATTGCTCCTGGCAACACCACTCTATTCCCGAGAGAATGTTGAGCACCAAAGACACTCCACCTGGAGCCTTCTTTTTGGCCAAACTGGCCTTGGGGCAAAGAAATGCCCATACCTCAACCACTGACAAAGATACAGAGCATGCATCAATGGATAAAACAGGGCTGTCATATCCTGCCAAGACAGAATAAGATAGTTTTGAAAAGTTGCTTGCCTTTGAAAATGGTATGTCAGTTATGTTAGGCCTTAGCCAATGTTGGTTGCTTCAACGCTGCTAATGTGACTTTGGGTGATTGCCTAGGTAGCTAGTTGTCTCTGTGATTTGTTGCATGTTTTGGAAGTTGTTTTACTGAACTTCCTAATTACCCAGGTAACATTATTTCCCTTCTCAGATCTTCGATGGGGTTGAAGACTATATAAATGTAGTTACTTTCTCTCATGACTTGGCCAAGTTATTTATTATATAAGACCTAAGCTAGTTAGAATAGGATATTTGTACTTATTGTATATAATTTCATAGTAGGTTTAAAAGTCTCTTATTTAAACAAAAGGGGGAGGTGTTACGGGAGGTCCTCCCACTCCTCCAGCCTATCGCTGCTGAGATACCAGCCCATTGGGGCGTGGTCTCTCTCCCTTTAAAAAAGCGGCCACTTCCCTCTCCTCGCTCTCTTCACTTTCTGCTCCGCCGGAGACTAGACTCCCTTCCTGGTTGCACAGAGGGCTGACGGTGATCTGTAAGTTTTTTCCCCTTTAAATAAATACCACCCTATTAATCATAATTCCAAACTGGTGTGGCATTGTTTATGACTTACGCCTTCAATCTTTCTTTTTCTGTCTATGATAATTGAAAGTTTTGATGGGTATAGTAGTCTGGACTGCCGTCTGTGGTCTCTTACAGGATTCACAAATTTCCTTCCTCCCTAAGGTTCTATTGGCAGCAATGATTGCTGAGGAGTTAAATCTCTGACCTACTGAGCCACTGGTAAGTAGTTACAAGAGCTCCATGACTGTAGCTTTCATAAATGGATACCAGTCTGGGTTTCTTGGGGATGTAGCTCCCTTTGATTCATTCATGCACCTCTAAATAACCCTTCATTCACATTCCTGGAAGTAACCCTAAAATAGTTATTGGTTCACCAAGCTGACGTTCCTGAAATCCTTAATTTGGTTTGTCATTGTTGCTCTGTCTGCTGTATGGAGACATATGTTCAAGTCTCCCTAAGAGAACCTAACCAACAAGAATACATTTGACTTCCCAATTAACATAAAAAGTAGTATAAACAACTGCTAGAAAAGTAAATTTGTCACCATAAATTAAAGACTTTTCGATCCCCGAAACTGTTCAATTTGGGAAGAATCATAACAAATTTTGTGAAATTGTTGTAAGCACAAAACATAAAACAGATTAATCAGAAAAGTGAATTAATCAGATACAATTTTTAAAAAAATCTTTTGATTTTTAAAATTTTAATTTTTGAAAATATGTAAAAACCACACAAATGAGACACCACGTGATATACTGACACATACAAACATTGTTTCATGTTTAAACCAGCCTGCCTCCTTGAATATGTGCCATTGTTTCAGAAGCAGATTCTCCAGCAGGGCAGTGGTGGTGCACACTGTTAATCCTGGCACTCAGGAGAGAGGGGCAGGTGGTTCTCAGTAAGTATGAGGCCAGCCTGGTCTACAAAGTGAGCTCCAGGACATCCAGGACTAATACACAGAGAAACAATGTCTCTGGAAAAATAAGGTGATTTTCCAAAAATACTTTTCTAGCAAAAAGTTAATATATTTACATTAAATGCTCTTAAGAGTGAGGCATCACATTGCAACGGGCAGCACCAAACAGTTCCTAAGCAGGCCAAGCTGTGTTGGGTCTCCAGCCTCCTGACAACCACACCCCTATATGCTCCAAGTGTTCATTCCTTCTGGATTTTTGCCCTGATTCTCATCCTGTCCTCATGCCTGGTATCATATCTACAAACCAACTCATCAAACTTGCCAATTCATAACATCAGTTTATGGAGAAAAAAATGTCTAGTCATAGAAATTTAGTACTTATTGGTAGAAAAGAACTCTGAAAATATGCATAGAAACAATGGTTGTAACTAACGTCGCTTGCGCAGCATCCCTGCCTGAAGTGTACTCTGTAAAAGAGCACAGGCTGGAAACAACTGGCTTTTCTCGGTAACCTAAACATTGTACAAGAACAGAGAGTTTGGAGAAATAGACATACGCTGTAAATAAATAAGGTTGCTATCGTTATTACAAAAATGCTAAATAAAATCTAGAGCACTTATCTAATTCAATGAGAGTACTTGTCAGATAAGCCAACAGATGTCATGGCTCAGAGACTGATCACCTTGGCAGACTGAAAATCTTGAATCACGTTGAAATTATTTTCATCTTGCTATAAAACACATAAATCATAACTTCCTAAATACAAATTCTAGATATACAGATATTTATGACAGTGCTTTTCCAGTTCATTACAGCAGCATAGATTTTAATATCAGTTACAAAATATTAGGGATATTCATGGAAATTTGGTACCCTAGTCTTTAAACGTTCATCATTCATAAACTAGGTCAGTGTTTATTCAACATATTCATATTTTGAGTCTGTGTTTTGGTTCCTAGAAAAAGGAAACACATGTGAAATCTTAAATTGGAGATTTAAAACCAGTGGCAACTCTTAGGAAACCTTTTTGAAACACCACATCACTCCAGAAACTTCAGAAGAGAATATGAGTATGGAGAAGGGAAAACCAAGGGGGAGATTGAACAAGCGACTGGCTCAAAAGCTGCAAATCTCTCGGTCATTGATTTAGTGTGTAGCAATATTTTATCCCTCGTCCCTAAGGCTTGTACCTAAGAGAAAAGTTTGGAGATAAGTTTGAAAATAGAAAGCAATAGGGACAAATGGCAAAATGAATTTTAGGAAAATAGCTTGCTATACAAATTATCTTACATAATAGATTCAACTGTCATCATTTCCAATTTCCCCTCCAGCGATGCATAAACAGCAAAATGTATCTTGGTCCCTGCTGCATGATTTAGATGTACAAGAGGAGGAGGAGAAGGAGGAGGAAGAGGAGAAGGAGGAGGAAAAGGGAGGGAGGGAGGCAGGTAGACAGACAGTCAAACGTGTTTCCAAACTGAAGAAAGTTTCAAAAAACTCCTTTTTTACAAGCTGCAAGCATGTGGGCAAAGACTTTCCCAAGGAGAAGTAAAGAAAAACTTTTTAAAAATTTATGCTAGGACAAACTAATTCATACTATATAAATTAATGGCCTCGACTAAAAACTATGAACAGACCCATCTGTGATGGGCTAAAATACTAAACATGAAATACAAAGCAATATAAGTTTAAAGCTACTCTATGATATATAGCTTGACCTTAGAGTAGGAAAATAATTTTTACAGTATTTGTAAAAAAAGACCTACTAACAATAAAATACTATATTTATACTACATTTACAGCCAAGCCTGTTATTTTTCAAATGATAATAAAATTGAGAGCATTAAATTGAAAATACAAGGTTTCAAAGGAAGTTATGTAACACACATGTGACTGGCAAGTCCCTATTTCAAGAAAATTAAGATTCTTCAGATCAATAAGAACAAGGAACAAAATTGAAAACAGTCAAGTTAATTGGTAAAGCATTTCACTGTTACAGTGTGTGAATCTTCAATAATAAATATATTGAATGTGACTTGCCTCATTAATAGCCAATGAAATAAAACCAAGACCATAATTAAATTCCACCACACGCAAAAAGTCAAAAACTGGTCCATTAATATAGTTTGTGGCAACTGTATGCTTCCAGTCGCATCAGAAAATAGTCAATCATTCTCCAGGAAAGTTGGACGTACACACTAACCAAGCCTAGTCATTGTTCCCCCAGATATATACCCAACAAAGATATACACTAATGATGACCAAAAAATATGAATGATACAAGTCTCCAGTCTGTGATAATTCAACTTACCAATAAAAGTACCAGGAGTAAATTAAATGTTGATTTCTTATATAATGTAAATATATGTTGGAAGTCACTTAAGAAAAACAGACGATTAATATTAGCAAGGCTAAATACTACAAAAGCATGAAAGAACAGACAATATGCAAAATAGTATCTTCTATGTGCTTCTATATATGGATTGTGGGAGGAAAAAGTACTGAGAAGGCATGTTCAGTTTTTAAGTAGAAAAATATAAACAAGGGTCTTTTTTTTTCCCCACAGAAGTTAAGGAACCTGTGTTCCTTAGACGAAAGGTGACAACAACTGAGAAATAGAAGGAGGTGCTTGGAGAGCAAGGCACTGCAAGGCCACCACGTTCTTCTCTATAGGATGTTGAACTCCAAATACCTGGTTTGTGTGATTGTTCTATTTACATTCTGTTTGAAAATGAGAAAAGACATAAAAATATAATGTCGTGAATCTTGCTGCCCCTGTCTCTTGATGTAGCAAGCAGTACTGTATGTCTCGAAATAGGTGGTTCTCAAGCTATGGGTCCTAACATCTTTGGGAGTCAAAGGACATTTCACAGGGGTCACATATCAAATATCTTGCATATCATATATTTACATTATGATTCATAAAAAGTTACAATCTACAGTTATCAAACAGCAATGAAAATAATTTTATGGTTTTGGGGTCTCCATAACATGAGGAATGATAGCAAAGGTCTACAGTATTAGGAGGGTTGAGAACCATTGCTCAAGTTAATGTTAGTGGGATCTGCTCAGCTAAAGCCAACTTTGAAATGTAAAGCATTATCATACAAAGTGGTCTATTAATAATTTTAGGGATGGGGTTGGAGAGATGGCTCCACACTCAATGGCACTTGATTCACTTACAGAGGACCTGGATTGGTTTTCAGCACCCACTTGACAGCTCAGAAACATTTGAAACTCCAGTTCCAGGATTTCTGATGCCCTCTTTTATTCTCCTCTGGGCGCTGAATGTATGTAGCATTGCATTCAGAAGAAACAATCATACACATAATATAAAATATAATACTTTAACTTATTTAAATAGTTTTATAGATTGCAGAAAAAGAAAAGCATGAAATAATGCATCATTTTATTTGATATTTGATTTCAAAATTGACACAAAGTAATTGATCAATATTTCCTAATAAAAATTTTAGTATCTCATTTCTGTCATAAGTAGTTTTATGCTCAGAAATCCCAGTGATACAGGACTATATTGAGTAAGCTTAAATTTCAAGGACATTGATTCCTTCAATATTTCAAAAGATGGTATTCATTGGTGTGGTGGAAGGTTGCTGAGATGGATCGGTGAGTAAGAGAATTTGCTGCATAAGTATTAACTAAAAACCAGGAATGTTGCAACCCTACAGTGTATGATGCTAAGACTGAAGGATCTCCAGGGACTGGTGACCATCAGCCTAGCTCCAGATTCAATGCGAGACACTGGAATCCTGGGGAAAGAGATGGATTAGGAGATGAACATACTGTTCTGGACTCCCTGCATATGCGCACACGTGAGCACACACACACACACACACACACACACACACAGTGGGAATGCATAACTAGGCAGATAAACATGGGCATCAAACATCAAATGTTTTGTATAGAGTACACACAGAATAGAGTACAAGCTTAACCTTCCACCAACGTCTTAGTAAAAGAGGAAGGAGTAAAGGAAATAACAAGTATTTTGGTTTGGATCCAACCTGTCTGCTAAAAGCACACAGCTGAATTCCTGTTTCTCAGTGCAGCTGAAGTCATAGGTAGGACTTTGTTCAATATTGAAATAGTCCTTGATCTCCTCAGGAAGTATTTTTAGTAGTATAAACAGTTATGAAAACACAAATATTGATGACTGATACCTTGTATAGCCAAGATGTTCACTTGAGAGAGAGAGAGAGGAAAGACATGTAGAGAAATAACTAGCTGCCAAGTATCATTGTATCTAGGAAACAAATAGAGGAGAGATCACTAAGTAATTTGCAGCAAAAAGCTGTTTTTTTCTATTCATATTTGTTACTTCACGATGACATGGAAAACTGGGGAACATAAAACCCTCACAGAGGTCTATCATAATTAGAGAATTTCACTCCACGATGCAATTGTTAATCAGATATATTAAATAGAAATATGGAATAACCACATATGTGTCTGTAAAACATGAGAGAGAGAGAGAGAGAGAGAGAGAGAGAGAATGAGAAATGAGAATCTGGCAGTAATCTTAGAGTAACTTAATACATGGATCCTTCATAATGCAGTTTTTATTTTACACAGTGTTTCTTTCCACGGTCTCACACTTCATTTCTCTTTAATCAGATCTCTCAACTATGCTAAATTAGAACTCTACACACTTGAAAAACAACAGCAAATCTCCTTATCCATTCATATGTTAGTCATTATGCTTATTAAAACGTCAAGAGTTAACAGCAAAGGGCCTCTAATAGCTAATCGTTGGAGCCTTTTGCACTTGATATTAGTATTCAAGGTTCCTCAAAGAGCAAAAATGTAAAAAATAACCTTTTGTTTGCTTAAGAAGCAGTGGGTGTCTGCCTCACCTCTGGCATTATTATAAGGTTTCTCTGATGAAATCTGTACACATTGAGTTACTTTAACAAACAGAACAGTGCCCACAAGATCCTTCACAAGAAAGGATGAAGTTTTCCAGCAGTAGTCACTGATCTTACTCTTTTCTTGATGAGATAAATGATCCAGTTGCCTTTTAGAGCTCGTGCATGTGTTTCCACTAAGCGCTAAAGAGAGTCAATATGGTTAAACCATTACCCATTATTTAGAAGTTGTGGCTTTTAGCCCTGGGCAGTGACACACACTCTAGTACCAGCATCCAGGACCGTGAGGCAGAAGGATCATGAGTTCAAGTTTATCCCAAGCTAAAACGTGACTCCCAGGTCAACCTCAAGTATATGAGATCCCTGATACAAAATTTTTTTAAATCTCAAATGAAAAAAAAAGTAATAATTACAGCTATTGTATTACATGGAAATTGGATAGTTCTGTGCAACTGCAGTGGAAATGACAATATCTCCCTGAAAATATTCTCAGAACATTTTAGAAATTGTACATATGTGTCTCATCCACACAGTGTGACAAAAGAGGGCAAACAAACTCCTACTTTGGGGCCAGAAGACCAAGTGAGCTAACGAGTGAGGCTGCTTAAGTATTTTCATGAATGCAGCCTGACAATTTTCTCAACTTCAGTCTTGTTGGGTTTTGAGCTGCTGGATATTCTGCATGGGCTCAGGAGTTGTGAAGTAGGAAACCTCTTCTCCATTCTGTTACGTCTTTCAGTCTTAATTATGTTTTTAGTTCCCTGCCCCCCCCCAATTCAGGACAGAGAGCCATGTTTGAGAAATCCCTCTTCAGCTATGAGAAAAACTGAAGCAAAGACATTTGCAGAAAAAATGGATGCAAACGACAGTGAGATAAGCCAGACTGGAAGATTACTAAATACAACACATTCTTTCTCATAAGTGGAATCTAAATTTAGCTGTGTGTATATGATTAAATATACATACTAATGTATATTTTCATGCACATATATGGGTGTATATGTATATGTGTGCATAATGAAGGTAAATAGGAGATTATGACCATAATATGTTTTAAGGAAGAAAGTATAAAAGGGTCATGAACAATATGAGACAGGAAAGCAGAACAGGGAGATGATTTGGGAGGCATGTAGGTGATTGTAGGGAAGCGGGCCTATAAATGGGGACAGTAGAAAATGGAGATGTCAGCAGAGAAGGGGAACAGAGGAGAGAAAGGTATAATAAGAATATTCATGCAAATGCCTTAATGCAATAATCTCCAGGATTTTATCAAGTAAGTTTAATAAGGAAAAGAGTCTTTGCTCAAAGGGAAAATGGTAGCCGTGTCCAGACATTTCTGCATCTGTTGTCTGTCTCTGCATCTTCTACAAAATTAGTTTTTAAACTTCCTTTGGCTGAATCAGGACATCATTATTATCATCTCCAGACAGTAATTTGCCAAAATACAGCTTACATGATTCAGAGTAATATTTTGGGCTATTTCCTACTGATGAATTTAGCATTTTCAGGTAGCATGAACCAACTGTCATGGATCTTTCTCAGACATAACTTCCTTTTCCAAAGTAGACCAACCCTTATCCTAACCAATTTACTTGAATATTTAAACGTTTCATAAGTTACTCTAATTTTACTGAAAAAAGTAAGAAATAGGGCTTTTTTTTCTAAAAGAAAAGGGAAAATGTATGTATCTGCACATGGACAAAACCTTTTTTCCTCTCATACATCCTCAAATTAAGAAGTCAGCTCTGGAACTCGTGACAGGGGATAAGTTAATGGGAATGAAGAATCTGTAAAGATGGAGACTGAACAAGGGGCCCATTGATGCAAGTCCCCAAGGTAGATCTCTGTGAGTTCAAGGCCATCCTGATTCTACTCAGTGAGCTATAGGACAGGCAGGTCTACAGTGAAAGCTATAACAGAAACATAAAAGGAAAGAAAAAACCAAACAGAATCAATTACTTGTAAATAACAGAAGGGTCTGTAAGTTATTTAGCAGACATGACTATTTTACTTGCTGTTCATCTAACTAATATGGGATTTTGATCAATGGGAGTAGTAATAAGGGAAAGAGAGGTTTTTTTTCAAAAGTAAACATCTTTATTTTGCTGTTCATTAATATTTTTCTCTTCTCTTATTATGACTTAAATATAAACTTGTTACTTTAATAATTAAGATAAATCCAGATATCAAATAAAACACTTTTAGTCTAAAATTGGAAGGCTCACACAAGATAATGTTTGGGAAATGGTAGGTCTCAGTCCCAGTAAGGAACACAATAGATTGAAGTCAGTGACTCTGATGTTGTAACCACAGGTTCTTAATGGTCAGAGAGTGTGGAGGATGGCAGACAGGAGACATTCTTAACTGAACCAAGAAGAGACACAGACAAATAATAGAGCAATTACTCTGCTTTTAATATATAAAATACTCTGCATAATAGTTGATAATAGAACTCATTTATTAAAGACCATGTGCCCACTAATTATTCAATTACCAATGAGATTAGAACATTGTGAACTTTTGCTTGTCAAGAAATAACATCATGAGAACACATAATGGGATTGATGTAAGTTTGGAAGGAATAGAGGCTACAGACAACATCAAACTCGGTTTTACTTTTGCAAAGTAAGAGACAGTCGATAGCTTCTGAGACTCCAGGGACCAATAACAAGCACCACAGAAATAAGTTTCCAGGAAATAATTAATCAAGAACCACTAGCCAAATCAGAGCATCACACATTTCAAAAAAGTGCAGAATGAGATAAACTAAATATGAAGATCCATCCAGTTTTTGGTAAATAAACAGTATTGTCAGCCTATGCTATATGCTATTGAGAAGAGACAGAAAAGGGAAAATCAAAGAAAACACATAGGATTTTGATTTCAAGAAAAACATGCAAAATAATTAGGAATCAGAAGGAGTCTTCATGAACTGAGCAGAGTCAGTTTGACTGTTTGATACTATTGTGAAATGACAGTCATGTCCTAAATTCGTGCACTCATGTAGTCAATGCTTTACTCTCTCCATATATATATATATATATATATATATATATATATATATAACACTTTCTAATGTTTTAAAAAATTAAAGGAAATGATACTGCTATCTAGATGAGGATGAAGCTAGAGTTATCTGGAACTATGACTCTTAAAGCAATTGGGTTGAAAACATATATTATAATTTCTCTAAGTATTCTCTTTTTTTGAATGTTACGTTACTTTTTTAAGAAACAAAACTAAAGAAAATCATAATGGGAACTTAATTACAAAGTTACTCTAGCCTTCCAACAGAGGCATTCTGAAAGGTAAATAAAGGCAAAAGCCTGGATTTCTCATGGAGTGTTCTAAGCAAACCCTTTGGACAAGAAAATTTGCTGTCTTTAACATTGTAATTTTACTTTCATTTTTTGTTATTTAAAATTCTTTTTATGAAAATTAATACTTGTGTCTTTGGACTATCTGATACGTTCATCTCAGAGAATAGGTTCTTTCAGGGTACAGGACTGGGGTAGGTGTGTGACCTTGTAACTAGTATTGTTTCCTTTCATTAATGGGTGGAGAGGTTGGAAGAGGTAGTAGAAGAGACGAGCAAATACTAAGAAAATATGGTGACACACATGTAAGGAAACTGCAATAAGGAAGCTCAATAATTTTATGCTAATTAAAAAACTTATTAGAAAGAGAAAAATGAAAGGAAATTTGAACAACACTGATGACTGGAGCTATAATTACTCTATCAATATCATACTTAATGCTTTATTTTGGAAAAGAATAGGCAGCCTCAACACAGGGTTTTGAATTTTTAATTTCCCCCAAATCTTTGAAACCCTTGATAGGCCAACACCTAAAAGAATCTAAAATTACTTATGGACTTTAGCTTAATTAGAACTTGGAATGAAGCCATCTAAAGAAAAGTTTTACAGGGAAAACACCCTTGGCGCAAAACTGGTAGAGGATAAGTTCAGCGTACATGAAACAATTTTAAATATAAGTTCTCATGAGACACACCCCCCCCCAGACTCCCATGGTGCAAACCAAACATTGCTCAAGCCTTGTAACCTGCAAAAGTAGAGCAGAAAAGTAGTCCGAGGAACTCAAGAAACTGCCACCATACACATTTATAACGCAGGAACTTGATCTCAGAATTCTTGAAAGAGGGCCATCTCATCCAAGAAACCGTCTGCTCAGTCTGTTGGTTTTGATTTGGGAACTGAGAAAGAAATCTGGGAGTGAGAGTCAAGGATGAAAACACAGAATGAACACTTCTAAGTTTCAAGCCCCCAGATTTTGTACTGAAGAACAAAAGGATGATAAAGACAGTGCAAGTAGTGAGCAGAGCTCAAGCTGTGTGAACCACACTACCGGGTGCCCCGGAAACCTCCCTTTCTGCAGGCAGGAAAGGGGGAAGTGGCTGGGCAGTGGTGGCACCCTTTAACCCTTTAATCCCAGCCTCCTGAGGCAGAGGCAGGCTGATCTCTGTGAGTTTGAGGTGCGCTTGTTCTACAGAGCGAGTTTCAGGACAGCCAGAGCTGTACAAAAAGAAACCAAAAATAATAATAAAAAGTGGAAGCGTCCTTTATCCTTTCCTTCTCAAAGAAGACAAAGGTCAGTTACAGAGGAAGAAGATAAAAGAAATGCAGAAAGGGGAAGTGCCCAGTTTCAAGGCAGTCCTGCCCCACCCTGCCCCATTTTCAAAACGATTACCTGTCAGAGGACGAAGTGATGAACGAGACTCAAGGTGAGCACGGTTAAATTGCTCTCCAGGGGCACCAGTGGGCATCAGAAGCCATAGCTAGAGGAAGAACTGAAACAGCAAAGGAAGGAGAAATATTTCTGCCTTTCCAGTTCAGGTCTTTTCATCTGACTACCTAGAGGAGAGCCAAGGTGTGGCAGGAGAAAGACCAGAGAGTGACTAAATGGAAGCTTCGACGTGGCACTTGGAGGAAGTCCGGCAAAGCCAAGGGGAGCAGAAGGAGGACACAGCCAGGCTACAGATAAAGGTGGAACACAGCACAAAAACAAATGGGCAAGTAAGTACCCAGGGTGAAGGGGAAATCAAGAGACATGCCTTTGACTGTGCTCTTGTCTCTGAAGTTCTCTCCTGGATTCCACTGTTAAAACCAGCTGTGAGATCCAGGTCCCACTTGGCAGTAGAAGCTGCTCTCTAGACCACTCAAGGCACAAAGAGAACCTTTTCTCCAGAATCACGCACCTCTGTGTGGAAGTAAAATGCCATTTTGTTTTGAAGACCTTTATCATACATTGTTAAAGCTAATAATGAGACTCAACTCATTTAGGTCTCAATTAAACTACTTGCAATTATTTCTTTTAAACATCAATTAACCCTTTCCTATTGATCTTAACTCTGGGTAGAATTGCAGGTGTTTGTTGCACACATAAGCCACAACCCCGTGGTGATACACAGATTATTAGATATGGGTTAAAGCGAGATGTGAGAGTTATTCAAGAAGAGGCTAGATATAATGGGCCAGGCAGTGTTTAAATAAATACAATTTATGTGCTGTTATTTCCTGTGTAAAGCTAGCCGTGCAGGAGCCGGGTGGGATGAAAAGCAGGCCTTCTCGCCTCATCACTACAAGACAGAGCTGTTTTTGCTTGAAGCTTGGGGGTAGAGTCCATCATTGTAGGTGACACTCTGCAGATGGCTGGCCACAATGTGTCTGCCATCAGGAAGGAGGGAGAGCTGTGGTGCTCAGCACAGTTTCTCCCTTCATTTAGTTAGTGTTCTAAAGCCTATGGAGTAGTACAGCTACATTCAGGGCAGGTTTGTCTTTTTCAGTTAAACCTTTCTAGAAAAGTTCTCACAGATACACCCAGAGGCAGGTTCCCTGGGTCATCCCAAATCGAGTCAAGTTGACTCGGTTAACTGTCAAAAATCTACTCCCTGTCAGCCTGACACCCACTTCTTGTCACCGTGATACCCAATGATACCCAAGTACATTTCTGTTAAATCCTTACATCAAGACTTCCAAATACAGGAAGCAGAAAATATATTTGAAAAGAGTATGATTGTTTTCTGACTAGAAGATCTTTCCAGAAATAAAAAAAAAAACAAGAAGAAAACCTCATTCCACAGCATCTTTTCTCCTTTTAGTGACACATACTCATAGCAAGGTGATGTTGGCCATCACACAGTGATAATTGCTGGTAAAGACCTGTGATAATCAGAAATTTTAGAAAGGTATTTCTAGATAAATCAAAGGGAAAGCATTAATAACTAGAAAGTCTGGAGAGGGACAAAGATGTGAAAAAGAGTTTCTTATAGTTATCCAGGCCAATTTCCAAAGAAAATTACCAAGCAAACTTATTTCGTCTTTAAGAGTAAATGGAAAGACTTTTAGAATACACCTGTACTTCAGAGGTAATCTCTCATACCTACAAGAGGAGATAACTCACAATCCAGTCCTGGTGAGTTTATATCAATATAATTAAGAGTCATGTGATACGCTTAATTATAAGAACTTTCCAGACCCTCACACCCAAATTGAATTTGGGGCTGAACTATGGAATGATAACTGTTTTTGTTGACATAGGTATCAAAAATTTGAAGTACTTTTGCTTATCTGGAATAGAGATTTTCAACGTGAGTACTACTCAATTTTAATCAATATAATTCTTTACTGTAGAAAACCAGCTTGCGAACTGTATACTGAAGTAAGTACTACACCATGGTATTTTATTCTTCTGGTAAACAACAGAAGGATGTTCTTCTCCCATCGTGGATCAAGTGAGAATTATCAGACCTCCATGTACAACAGCATAGAAAGTTTCATTCTGGAATGGCATTCCTAAACCTGTACAGAAGTCATCCTTATCCCTAAAGACAAACACATGAATGTGCACACACCGGACACTAAATTCAATGCAGTGTACTACCCAGATCCTATTCTTTTCCTAGAATGCCAGAAAAACATGGCTGCCTCTGACAGTTTCTCCTGACTGTTAAGGTTTCATTAGCAGCAGATTCTCTCATGTCACAGGGAACTTGTGGAGAGGCAGATGATCTACTAATCTCGCCTTAGTTTTAGGGATCTCAGTAACTAGTCCTTAAAACAGGAACTAACTCCCTCTCTGCTGCTTAACTGTGAATCCAACCGTTGGTTCTCTGATTGCTGGAAACAGTCCAATAGCAGTGCCCAAAGGGACATTTCCATAATGTCAGGCACCCTTTGAGGAAGAATTCAATTGATATCAGGTGGTTTGTGATAAAATATGTCATTTTACATAACCAATACAACAAACAAAAAGTCTCAGAGATTAAAAATAATAATAATAAATATCATTTAGTATGATAAAGCAAAAAGTAAGACAGTCAAAAAGCGGGGTTAAGGAAGAAATGATGCTGTAGATGGAGTTGGGGGAGCAAACATGCAGAGAGGAGGCTCATCCTTAACTCTAAAGGGTGCACCAAGCAAAGAGGAACCACACCAGACTCAGGAATGGAAAACTCTTCTCTACTGAGCTCAAAATGATGTGGAAATCATTTCTTGCTTTGTTTTGTTTTGTCTGTTTTTCAAGAAAGAGTATCTCTGTATAGCCTTGACTGTTCAGAAACTTGCTCTGTAGATCAGGTCAGACTTGAACAAGTACTAGGTAATAGACTATAGAAAGACAAACCTTGAATGGCAGGGGGACTGCTGTACATTCCAAGAGTGGAACATAAATAAAGTCCATAAAAGGGAGGCTCTATTGCTGTGTCTGTAGAGCTTAGAACAATGCCTGGTACATAGCAGAGAGTCCCCAAATACATACTGAATAAGTGAGAAAACATAAATAAACACACAAACTGTTTATCATGTAAAAGAAGAAGGAGGAGGAGGAGGAAGAGGAGGAGGAGAAGGAGGAAAAGAAGAAGAAGAAAAGAAAAGAAGACTGTACTCTGACTTTGGGCTACACGGGTGTGTCAGAGAATTCTTTTTTAAATGTAGTAGCATAGGACCTAGCTGTATTACTTCTGTCACACATCCAAAGGATGATGTATTCTACCCCAGGAGTGCTTCCCTTTGTATCCTGTGGAAGTGCAGGTCTATGACTCCTACAATGGAGGCTGTGGCCCCAGCCTTCTGTATTTTTCTTTTAGTGCCTTCAGATGAAATAATTTATGGAGAATGAGGGTTTAATGACTCTGGATGCAAACGGAGTTTTCTCTGCTCTTCATGGTATTCCGAGGACCTGAGCCTCTGTCCTGCAGGCCAATGGTGAGACTCAGATTTGTGTTCTAGGAAGCTGGAGCCTCTGTAGCACAGCGCAGGGCTTATAATCTGATCTCCAAAGCTTCATTAGGAATCTGAAAACTAAATCCACAGGATGCCTGGGTTCCAGCAAGTGGGATCAAAGTAATTCCCAATGCCAGTTAGCAAGCAATCGACAAAGGAACATCCAAGGATCTCCTTGGAACTTTACACATTCCAGGCAGTCAGACTTGGCAGGTAAGTAACAGAATTTGACATCAGATCCAGCTTGGAGAAAGAAAGTTTTGTAAACATATTTAGTGCAAAATATAAAATTTAAAGATATTTTTTGTTCATTCAAGTGGAAATGTATATGATGTCTGCAACTCTGGAAAACAGGAATGTATTTATCTTATCTAACATAGAATTTTACTACTCAGTTGACTGACTTTCTCTTCACAGAATAAATTGTTTGTATTTGTGGTGTGTGTGTGTGTGTGTGTGTGTGTGTGTGTGAACATATGCGTGTACACATATGTATGCATGATTTAGTTGATGTGTTCCTGGGAATTGAAACTAGACCTTCATGCATGCAGTGTAAGGTCTCCACCACCTGAGCTACATGCCTATGCCCTAGATAAAACATCATTTTTTTTGTTTACTGAAGCTTCTGTCTAATCTATCCATCTGTGTTTTCATACCTCTTCTTCTAGCTCCCATGATATAATGACATTTCTGGTTTACTTTCCAAACATATCTGTCAAGACTGTTGTAGTTGTCAGTTCAAAATGCTGAAAGAGGCTCAGTTTGATTCATCTAATCTATTTTGAGAGAAATCACACTCTTCAAGTTCTGGGTCACTAAACAATATGTCAATTGGCAGGTGATGTAGTAAGTATCTAACCCTGATCAACTTACACTGGCAGAAGACAGAAGTCAGGGATTTACATAGATTAAACAATACTCACTCATGCAATTTGGAAAACAAGCATTGAATTCACAATATTTTTCAATTGAAGTTTTACTATAGTTGCCAAAAAAAAAAAAACAACAAAAAAAAAAACCAAAAACCAAAGTCTACAGCTCATGAATCCTATATGGTAAACTATACAAAAGTCTGCACTAAATGGAGTACATATATGAATTTTGCGATAATGGTCGTACAGAAAATGTAGCATGCTGACATACAAGGTAGGTCTGTAATTTTAAGTATGGTGGACAAGTATTTATCACAAAAATCATATGCAAACATTTTTAAGAATAAGCAAGCAAGCCACATTGAAACCAAATTGAAAAGGCTTCCAGAGAAAGAGAAGATGAATCTGGGGCTTCCAGAGAAAGAGAAGATGAATCTGGTTTCTGTCAATAGAGGTCTGTCAACGTTCCAGGAACATCACGCAGTCAATTGAGGTCAGAGAGAAAAGAGCCTGGCCATGATGGCAGATGATCCGGGTTGTGTAAATCATCTTGTTGATTGTGGCTTTTAATTAGTGGCATGGTTAGCCAGGGTTTCCTTAATAAAAAAGACATAATTTCACTTGTGGATTAATGTGCTTTTACTCTAGATACTATGAATAAAACAGCTTCAGAGAAAAATAAAGAAAAAAATTAGGTTATAATTCCACTCTGGGTGGGTGCTTACAGTAACTAGGAATACAGAATGAGAGAGGTCACTATAATTTAAAGCCAGGGTTGCTGCATTTTGTTGATAGAGTATGTGCTATAAAAAAAGATAGTCAAGGATCCCACAGAAAAGATTGTGTCTCTTCTACAACTACCTGAAAAGAAAAGAAGTGCTTTAAACCCAGGCAGCAGGGATATTTGAGAAACATCTCAAAAGGTCTCTCTATGAGAACCTGAGTTCTGATGAAACTCTATATGATGCTCAATCACAGAATTTGGGAGGTGACAATAAACTTTAAGCAATGTACCTATGCCACTAAGAAGATTTCAGTGTAATTAGAGACTGAGTTAAATTGTATGTGATTGAAATATATCATAAAGAGAACATTTACAAAAGACAGGGTACAAATCCTCTTCCTAGGTGTTCTTGAACAAAGGGTGAGCGTGTTTTGCTATATCTTGAAGGTTGTGAGGCAGTGGATTCCTGGTGGTATCACAAGGGTGACACAAACACACCAGTAATCACACCGTTGGTATATTAACATTCTTTTCTCCTTTGGAAGATTTATATAAAAACCTTAGATCAGCATTTAGCTCACACTAAAAGCCTGGAAAAGAGATTGAAGATTCCCTTAATACATCTGTCTGTTACATTTTACCCAAGTGGCCTATTTCTAGGCATCATTTATCCACAGTCTTTTATTAATATCCAAGGAAATATCATCTACTCACCCTCATTCCTTTTTTGTGTGCTATCCAAAAATTGCTGAGAATTCACCTTTCTTTTAAGAGCCTAGTCTCTTTTGTTCCCAGTGTCTTTATTGTTACTGTACAACACTCTCTTAATTTTTCCCACTCATTTTGTTATCACGACCTGCTGAGATAGATACTATTTTTTTTTCATGACTAATGATCCCTTTGAAAAGACTAAGCTCCTCTTTTTACCCTTAGACCTCTGTTCCTCTTTTTCTTCTTGCGGATGTGTGATATACAAGAGGGTGATTGTGAACTTCTTGATCCTCTCTTTTGTGATGAGAAACTTATATTTTCTGCTGCTGTGATAAATATCTGACAAAAGGAACTCAGGGAAGGAAAGGCTTATTCTTGCTTAGAACTCAAAGCACATTCTACCACAGTGGAGAACACACAGCATCAGGAGTTGGACGGGCCTGGAGACACTACCTCTACAATGTAAGCCAAGAGAGATCCAATGAATGTTGGTGCTTGGCTCACTTTCTCCTTTGAATTCAGCCATGGAGCGGGTGCGGCCCACATATAGGGTAGATCCTCTTTCCTTTGCTAACCTGATCGATAGGCTCACAGCCACACCCAGAGATTTGTGCCCACGGGGATTCTAAATTTCATATCATATGAAAACTATGAGAAACTACCTTGGTAGTGTACTGTCCACTTTAACCATGGTTACATTTCCTGTATTTAAATTCCAAGGAAAACCACACATAGTATTGATTTTCTCACTATTTTCAAGCAAATGAACAATATAAATCAGTGTTTTATCATATTCAATACTGCAATTATTTCGATGGTCAAATTTTACTCCTTTTGTCCAAAGTGGCATGAATATACAAGGGGCTTAAATTCTCTTGATAGAATTCCTTAGTAATTATGTATAAATACAATTCTGTACGTAATCTATTATAAATATTTACTCTAAAGATTGAAGAACCCTGAACCTAGTTTAGGCTAGGCAAGCGATATACCATTGAGTTATGTCTTCAGCTACTTCTGGTTTGGTTTTTGCTTGTTTTATTTGGATATGGTTTCACTAAGTTTCCCAGGTTGGTCACTAACTCATTCTGTATCCTAGACCAGCATTGAAATTTGCAAACCTCCAATTTTACCTTTCTCAGTAGTTAGGATAACAAGTTTGAATTTCCGGGCCTGGCTAAAACATATTTTAAAATGTTAAATCTTTGCCTACCAACATTTCTTATCTGTACCTTTGGAAATCTTACAAACGAATGACAGGAACAAGATCTGTGTATTTATATTTGAGATTATTATAGAGTTTCAGATATACAAGAACAGATGTATGGTCTCCCTTAGAGAAAAATACATCAAAGGGATGTTTAAGATGAATATGGATTATTTAGGTGGATAAGAAAGGAATGCAGGAAACAGCTTGTGTAATTCCCCAAGGCAGGAAACTGAGTTATACGTGTAGGGATGAGCTGTTTCATTTCATATTGCTGATTTAGAGATTCTTCTCATGCCTGCTCCATTTTCAGGCACCAGACAACTCAGTTCAAAACTTTTAGATAATATCAAGTAACTATCACTACGGTAGGTATTGAAAAACCATTATCAGCTGTGTGGGGCTTCTGTTCAAGTAATATCAACTGACATCTTATTTAAGTCATAAGGTTAGTCAAGTTAGAAGCTAAATCTGATGTAATACAAATTAAGGATGGACCTAGGGCTATAGAAAAATAGAACCATGAATCTAAATTAAATATACACACACTATTCAGTATTGTTTTAATACAAAAAGTTATGAACTGCAGTTATTAAACCAGATTCTTAAACTCTTGGTTTCGTTTTCACTTCGTATTTTTGACATTTGGAAGAGCTGTCAATATTATATTAATATATATGAGAATTAATGAAAGCTGTAGAGTTACGTAGATGGTTTTATTCATGTGAAGGGCAGCTTGAATTGAAATAGCTACTAAAAGTTATGGAAAAGTCCACAAAGTTACTTTAAACAAAATGGAAGTTAATATAATCACCCATGAAGGATAAAAAGTAGCAGCTTGAGAGATGAAATCAAGAATAGTCAATTAGGGGCTGGAGGGATAGTGCAGCAGCTAAGGGAATCGGCTGCTCTCACAGAGGACCTGGGTTTGGTACCCACCACCCATACCATAGCTCACAACCTTCTGTAATTCAAATTCCAGGAGATCTACTATGCCCATCTGACCTCTGAAGGCACCAGGCACACATATGATTTACTTGCCTAAAGCAGGCAAACATTCATACACATAAAATAAAAACAAGTAAATTTTAAAAATTAGGAATTTATAGAAAATGACATTTAAGGATAGAATAAAAAAAACATAAAGAAAAACCATAGGGGAAAATCACAATAGAATAAAATCAACATTGATTGAGTTTCCATATATTATAATACTATTATAACATTTTTATTTCACTAAAATCACAAAGATAGTTGGCTAAGAGAGCAGAAACTTTAATGTACATTTTCTAAAAAAGCTAAATCTCAGAGGATATAATTTTCTTTTTCATAATGCAATTTTTGTTGTGTAATGAAAGAAAACTCTCTTCTATTCCATACCATATTCAAAATGTGGTATTGTATTATTAGATAAATTCACCTTCAATAAAGAATTTCATTAACTTGTTAGGGAAAATTTAATTTGCTTGCATGGGGTAATTAATTTACATCAAAGTCATATCCATCCTAGTGGCTAGTGATGGGCCACTCCGTGCATGCAGTAAATGCACCTCTCTGTTTGGAGAGGCGCATTCTATTCGCGGCTCTCATCCTGCCATCAATCACAGTGCTCCATAAAATGAAGGTGAACCACTCCACTATGGGAATAGCTCCATAATACCTCTTTAAAGCCCCAAGTCAGAGTTGAACAATGGCAATCTCCACACCCTGTTGTCAGTCTCGAACTCTATAAATCAGAGCCATATCACTGCAGACAGATTTTAGCTGTAATTCATACTACTTTCAAAACTCAGGGTCACAAAAAAAAATCAAGTGTATCCAATATTCTTTCCAGTGGTGAATTGTGTGTGATTCCCTGGTCTCTTGTGAAGGCATTGCATTTTTCACCAAAACTTTATTTTGCTTGTGTATGTGTTTTGTAATTTCTTCCAAAGACTGGCAATGAAACATTTGTGTTTGGAGAAGACTTTTTTAAAGCTATAGATCAATTTATATAAAAAAAATAATTGTATTTTATTATACTAGATAACTTATATTAATGTGGTAAACAGTTTATACCTACAGCTGGTTGTTGTGGAAACCGTATACTATCTACCACAATGAATGTATAAATAGATGCTAATAAAGGTACCATGAAAGAGATGACTCACACAGTGTAACTGTTATGCCACCCTTAACAACCTGTATGAGACCAATAACATGGCTAGGCGGGTAAACCCACCTGCAGCCAGCCAAGCCTGATGACCTGAGTTAGACCCCTAGAACCAATTATGGTAGAATACAAAGATTCCAAATGTATCTTTGGGTCTCTTGCAAGTCCAAAAGTACCTTCTTGCTTTTCTAGGAGTGAGTATGTGACGTGCATGAACTCTGTTGTAGAGAGGCGCATATATGGGTAGATATAACCTGGCATTTGTGCTGGGCTAAAGGGGAAGAGCAGAGGCCCCAGGAGAATCTGGCACATTATAGAGATAAGTGCTATTAGCGCTGAGAGGACAGTGGGAGCACACAGCGGGAGTATTATTAAATGAAATGGAGGAAGGTTTCTTGAGAAAATTCAAAGGTGTGCAGTATGATGTGGTGGTCCTTCAAAGGTGCACAGTCCATGAGGAGTTAGCTTGCTCTTCAAACTGAGAGAAATCACCTTCACCATTAGCATCATTGTTGTTACAGTCCTTCAAACTTATAAACTAAGACATAAAATATTTTGATGGTTTGGCTAATTATGTTGTCCACAAACAGATTCACAATTCTTCAGCATTCTCTCTATATTTTTTCAGGATAAATTTGGTGGCTTACTTCAGTGATGCTGTTGCTGGCATTAAACTGCCTAATCTAACCACCTTAAATTACTAGCTGACTGACCTGTGACCTTGAAGCTTCACCTGTCTCAATCCCCCCAGGACTAGGTTTACAGATGCACATAGCCAAGCCCTGAAATTTACAAGGGTTCCAGGAGTCTACACTTATGTCCCTGAGCATGAATTTTACTGACTCAGCCATCTCTCTTCAGTTTCTCAAAATATTTTTTAATAAATATTTTATGAATTGAATATCAAGATGTTGTATTTCTTTAATTCACAACAGTTAGGTGTGTGTTTTCTACACAAGATCACAATACCAAACATTGCACAATGCTAATGTAAGTCTACAATAAGGCAAGGAGTTTGGGTGCCACTTCAAATTACTGACAATGTAGAAATACGAGTGACTCCACTAAAGTCAAAACAGCATTTAAAGAAGGTTTAAAATACTATAATGAATATTTATATAATAACTATGCTTATAAAAACAGATAAGTGCTTTTATTTCCCTGTCCATTCCATTCTATGTCTTACATCACTGTAGACATACATGTTTTTAAACTTAATCCAGGTTAAAAAATCTAAATACAATCCTTAATTATAACAGTCACCGTTAAATTGCTTAATGGGTTTGTTTGCCTTATGATCATTTAATTAGCACATAATACCATATTGTTATATTGAAAAAAGAGAGAGTTGATGGTTCTTGTCTAGTTATTTGTGTATGAAATAATACAAAAGGCATTTTTTCCATTCTTTCATTCATCCCAATAGAAATAAAATGACCAAGACATCCATGGCAACCTAAAACTGGACTTTGATTCTAATGGCTGGCTGGAAATAAGTTAACACACATATAATATTGTATAATATACCCACATTTGAAATCTAAAATAGTTAAGTGGTATTAAATAACATAGAAAACATTAGGCAGACTATGTGATCAAACATGAACAGCTTAGCATGAATAGAATGCTAAGTTTAAAAAAAATAAAACTTCTCTGAAAAAAATCTAGAAAACAATCGTTTAATGGGAATGCGAAAGATAAACTAATGAAAGGTATTTCACATTTGAATCTAAGCAAAGTCCCAGGCAAGCTGCATCAGGGACCAGATTCTGTCCATGCTCTGCCTCTAGTGTTGATCATGGTTTGGGATTGTGATTTGGAATGTGATAGACAGACAAAAATGGTAAGTTCTTTGTACGATGGGTGTGACTTCATGTGATACATATATGCAAATATCAATTTGATGTTTGTGAGGATATTTGAAAATGATGGATGCACGAATGGAGGCAAGAAACATGACAGCTTCCTGGTCAAATAGGTAGATAAGATGGCCTTTTTGGTCTGTATAAAAGCCAAGAAAGAGAAAGGGTAGAAAGACACATCTTTCGTATTTTGTTTTGTCTCTTCGGGTTCATGCACTAACACAATGCCCCAAGATTTATGTCAGAGTGAACTGTTTATTGTGCTGATCCTTGAAAGCCCAGGCCCTTTGAGAGTTGGTGAGGCCCTCCAGCACTGCCCATTCATTGCAAAGCCTGTGTCCACAGCTGAAAATTCAACACTGAAAGAAAACTGAAGAGGGCTTTTCATGACTTTCCCCAACAAAATGTTGCCCAATCCCATAGATAAAAGGATCCTTCTCATGCTTTGGCCAATGATGATTTTTCTTTTGTCATTTAGAAAATGATGCCTTCTGGTACTCTTTCCTGCAAAGATAAACTAGATTTATCTGTTTTCCCCAACATTTATCCATTTATCCTCTCTCTCTCTCTCTCTCTCTCTCTCTCTCTCTCTCTCTGTGTGTGTGTGTGTGTGTGTGTGTGTGTGTGTATAAATTAAAATTTACAGATGTTGAGGGATATGGATAAACCAGAGAAATCGTGGACTTGGGTAGAATCGTCAGCAAAGGTGCATGAGAGGGAATAGGATAAGGTTAGAATAAAAGAACCAGAAGATACGAAGAGTGCTGTAATGGGTTATCTTCTGTACATGGCATGGCTGTTAAACACTCGAACTTACAATAGCAGTAGTTTCTTGCACAAAATCAAGCCAGTTAAAAATCCAGCAAGGATAGGAGGAGGGCTACCCAGACTACATCACTAAGGAGCACTGTAGATGGACATTTCTAAACCACCCAGTCCCAGAGCCATTCAGTACCAAATAAATAGACAGGTACTGACATTAATTATGAACTGTTTGGCTTATTGCTCAGGCTTATTACTAACTAGCTCTTACAAATGAAATGAATCCATAGTTTTTATCTCTGTTTAGCCACATGGCTTGGTACTTTTTCTAAGTAAGGCATTGTCAGCTAACTAGCGAATGTGTCTCTGCCTTTCCTCTTCCCAGGATTCTCCTATTCTGGTCATCCCACCTATACTTCCTGTCTAGCTACTGGTCAATCAGCATTTTATTAAACCAATATGAGTGATAATGTTTTACAGAGTACAAGAGCATTATCCTACAGCAGAGTGCTTGGCAGTTGACAGCTGCTGGACAGTGGAGAGGATGGCTCCACATCCAGGCACATCTGGGAAGCACAAACTGGACTCAGTCGTTCATGAACACACACAAACAGAAACATGAAATATACATACTATAAAATTGGCCAAGAGATGTATTATGGAATACCAGGAAGAACTGAAGGGATGTATATGATTAAGATAATGTTGCATTTGTGACATTTTCAAAGAATTAATAAAAATACTATAAAGAAAAAATAGTGGAGAAATGGGTCAGTAGTGAAGAGAACTGGTTGTTCTTCTAGAGCACCCAGCACCAGCATTGATTCCCCGAACCTACATGACAGCTCACAATCATCTATAAGGCAGTTCTAGGAGATCCAATGAAAACTTTGGACTCTCTTGGCACCAGGTATGTATATGGTACACAAATATGCCTGCATGTAAAACACCCCTACACATAAAATGATAGAATACAATACATTTTTTAAAAGGGAAAAAAATTGCTCTCTAGGGTGGCAAATCACCTCAGTTTGTCTTTACTGTCCTGGGGTTAGCATTAAAGTTTCTGAATTCCAGAAAACATTAAAACATTTCACACCTACAGGATTCCCACGGGCTTCTTACCCTCTGTCTATCAAAGAAACAATGAGAAAATCTAAAAACCAAGTTTGAAACAATGGACTTTGTTTTCACTGTTTGTAAATTAATGCCAAAATCAACCATCTTCATTCAAACAAGTTGCTGGAAAATGGGCAGTATATTTAAAGGACATTTCAATAAATTATTGCACAGTTGAGATTGAAGCTCATAAATATGTCCAATGATATTAATTATCATAGAAATGCTAATTAAGTCCCTAATAGGATTCTACAATTTTAATGTTAATATTACTTTATAATATTGATCATAATAAATTTTGGTGCCAATAAAAAATTGAATGAAGGAATAAAATTGGTGTCAGGAGTATAAAATGGTATGGTTGCATCTCAGTTTCCTATTAAATTAAAACTTGTCCATGGCAAAGCAATCTTTCTTAAGAGATACCACAGTGAAAAAGAAACACCTGCACAGAAGAAAAAAATCCTAAACTGGTAAGAACAAAAGCCAAACACTCAATATAAATTCCCTTTAATTGTCAAATGAAGAGAAATCCAAGGCAGGTTTATATGATGAAATGCCATCAGTGAAATGTGGAGTTAAATTAAAAACTGATATGCCATATCAGGGACAAATTAAAAAAACTCACAATCCAAGTAAACAATTCAGACAGAGGGTGTGGATGAAACAATGGCTCCTCCAAGTCAATTACAGTTAGAGGCTCAACTGTAAGAGAAACTGCAGGAGTGGTGCCCAGTTTTAGAAGAAAGGACAAGAAAAGAAGCTATTGTGACAGTATTCTGCATTTTGATTGCCTATCTTATCTTACAAGTATAAAAATAAATAAATAGATAAGTAAAAAGCATTATAGACATAAGTCATGTGATATAGATAGATAGATAGATAGATAGATAGATAGATAAAAAGCATTATACACCCAAGTCATATGATATAGATAGATAGGTAGATAGATAGGTAGGTAGGTAGGTAGGTAGGTAGGTAGGTAGGTAGGTATATAGATAGATAGATAGATAGATAGATAGATAGATAGATAGCATTATACACCCAAATCATATTAGATAGATAGATAGATAGATAGATAGATAGATAGATGATAGATAGATAAAAAGCATTATACACCCAAGTCATATGATATAGATAGTTAGATGATAGATAGATAGATAGATAGATAGATAGATAGAGATGGATAGATAGATGATAGAAAGATAAAGATAGATAGATAGATAGATAAATAGTGATGGATGGATAGATAGATAGATAGATAGATAGATAGATAGATAGATAGATATGGATGGATAGATAGATAGATAAGTAAAAAGCATTATACACCCATGTCATGTGCAGTCAGCACTCTGTTAATTTCGCCTAATGATTCAGTATAATTTTATCCACATCAAACATAAAACCGACCTTTCTACCACTTAAGATGGATTTAGAAATTACTAACTGGTCACAATTTATCCAAAACTCCAATAATAACTAGAGGAGATTGTAGTGATATTTCATTGTATTTTAATAAATAAAGCTTGCCTGAAGTTCAGAGAGTAAAACAGCTGTGCTGCTCAGCCTTACAGACCAGGCAGTGGTGACCACACCTTTAATCCCAGTATACACACTAGTTTGCCATAGAAACTGGGAGGTTGTGATGCCCACCTTTAATCTCAGCACTAGAGAATAAATGAAGATAGGAGGAGACAGTACTCAGACACAGTCTCATTCTGAGATTCCTGGGGGTATGATGGCCATTTCAGACTGAGGAAGAAGTAAGATCCAGTGGCTGGCTGTTTTGCTTATCTGACCTACAGGTTTAATCCCAATCTCTGCCTCTGGGTTTTTATTAATTGTGCTGCAGTAGACTGGTGTGCTGTTACATCCAGACATTATTAGAGAATAAAGATTTCTTGCCTCAGATATACTGTATCACAGCAGGTTTATGGACTTAGAAATGACAGCACTCTAGGACTTGAGCGTCAGGTGTTTTATAATGGTGCTGCTCTATTGGCCTCTGCTTATTAATTAATGCAATTTCAAATCTTGAGGTCCATGAGCCTCTGGCTTCCCTTTCTCCCTTAACCAATGCTTATTTGTGCAACAGTTAAATGCATCTTTCCATGAACACTGCGTAACTACTAACATGTTGCTTGGCAGAGACAAATGGATCAATTATTTCAAAATATTCTCCAAACAGAAGACTTGTTGAAAAAATTCAAAACAAATTTGACCAAATTTAGCCACTTTTCTATGTTATAATCTTAAACTTAAATCTTTATACATATGACAAATAGGCTAATTTTTGTTCATTTTAACTAAGAATATGTAACCATGGAAAGTGTAATGCTTTAATAATGTGACAAACTTTCTCGGTAGCTTCTTAAATTATTTAAGTAGGCTCTGTAAAATTAGAGAACCTGTGTTTACCATCAATAATATTTTCCTGTCTATCAGTATGTATATTTGGCTGTGTATATTTTAATTTTAGTGACATTTCAAAGTGTTTCACAGCTGGGTCTAGCAGGGGGTTGAATTCTGGATTTCCTGTTTTTAAATGCAAATGTGTATTTGTCTAAAGATAATCATACGTATTATGTCCAGTTTAGCTAATCAGATTACAGCCTCCCAACCTCAGTCTATATATAGCAAATGAAATAACTGCTTAGAAAGCTATTCATAACCATTTCTGTTCAAACTCATCAATGCTAAGACAGCACCCTGGTGAAGACAGGAGTGGTCTATCATACTCAAGTCTTATTGCTTTCCGGAAGTTTGCCTTGAAGTCCATAAAGCTGTGCAGACTAAGTGAAGAATAAACTCTAAACCCAAAGTTAATAATTCAGATTTACATAACCTATCTCTTCAAAGATCTTCTCTTTTTACCAAAGCATAAAAAAAAATAGAAGGAAGACTTCTCAAGTACAGAATACATGGTAATATCAGCAAGAGAGGTGGCCAGTATTATCAAATTAATAATAAGACAGCTAATAGAAGTAATAATAGAACATTTAATATAAAACCATTAAAAGCAAAAGCCTACCTGCATATCTACTGACAAGTCCTTGAAGAGTAGAACAAAGTAAAGTTAGGAAATGTACACACATACACTAGCCCTCCATCCCTTACACACATACGTATCTGCTCACTCATATAAACATATACACAAGCACAAATATACATATAAGATTCATACACACAGAAAACATATGTATATACATATGCACACATTCACCCATGCATGCATACATACATGCATATTCATACACACAGTTTCAGTACATGCATACACGCATGTACACAGACATATCACATAAAATAGACAATTGGGTAAAAAGCAATCTAATTATACTAATTAATAAGAAATATTGGGCTGGAGAGATGGCTCGATGAGGATGGCCTGATTTAATGCCCTGGAACCCACGTGGTGAAAGGACCGGAGAATGTTCTGCAGGCATATCACACACACACACACACACACACACATGCACACACACACACACACACACACACACACACGTGCATGCATGCACATGTGCACTCACATACACAAATAATTATAACATTTTTTAAATTCCAATTCTGAAGAACTGTTTTGAATGTGAATGTGCACATTCCTACTTTTCTTTCAAATTAAGTAGCTGATTATTCTTAAATTCACTAATATAGTTTTAAAAGATTTTTAGAATTGAATCAACAATTATATCAGAGTCTATAATAAAACTTTTAAGTTAAGTAACTGGTAAATGCCAGTATATCATTCAATCAATCCTTACTTTGGCAAGCACCCTAAAACTAGATTATCTGACCTCTGGCTTGATAATTAAGATTTTCCAATAAGGAAAAGAATTTGCTTTTTTTTTGCATGTGCATGTCTAAATGTGTGCTCAGATGGGTATGTGTGCACAAATGCATATGTAGAATAAGTATGCAGGCCTCCTAAGAAAAACATTCTTAAGTCAATTGCCACCTTAAGAAATATGATTTTATATTTATGACTAGTACTATAGTTCCCGTTTCTTCATTGTAATTTATTCAGTTCTTATGATGAAATTTTAGTGCAGGATATTCACATATGACCCTCACAGATTCTAGATCCTCTTCATCACACTTCACGATCAAGACTCTTTCAAAATCTTCAGTATTCAATTAACTTTATTCAAATTTTATGCTCTTAATTTCAGTGAAAACAGCCTTTTTAAGATTTGAAACAATCCAGTGATGAATATGACAACCAAAAATATTTTCTTCCTGTAGCACTGGGAAAGAATTCAAGTGTATTTTTCTATATATGCATGCTCACTTGCCATTTGCAGGAACCTGCAATATCAGAAAAGCTCACCTCTGATGCTTCACGTGAAAAGAATCCAATTACACATATTTTAAGGTTTCTAATTTTAATGTACAAAATGGAATGGATATAAATTAATATATTCAAACATACATAGACATATGTGCTTTTTAGGCTTCTCTTTCTTTAGCTAGAAAATTTGTAATTTTATTTGGGTCTATATTTGTTTACAAGTAAGCAGTTTTGTAAATGTAAGTCCTTGAGGGGCGTTTTCTTTTTTAGAAAAAAATGCCTGAATCTCTGTTTAAACACCTCCAAGCACAGTAGAGCTTTGACTTTTAGCTTCAGTCATTAGATTATTGTATGTGGTATGTGGACAATTCAAATAAGCAACATAGTTTAAAAAACAAAACTACAGCATTTACAGCATTGAATTATAATGGTCAGGAAGGCTTCTTATTTGGGCTCTCCCTTTCTTGGGGTTCCTGCTATCACTCTTTACAAGTATATAATTTGCAGGATGCAGAATGGGGGAGACATGAGTCAAATAATCCCAAACTAACTCTGAATAGAGCATTTAAAGTTTTTGCTTCATTAAAGGGGAACTCACACATCACAGTGAGAAAATATGAAAGGGCCCCAACATCCAGGTGTGACTTACGAGAAGAAGAGAGAGAGCTGGGTGGACCTGGAGCTTTTTGGTACCCTAAATCATGCCCAAATCTGGTCCAGCTTGTTAAAGACCATTAGCTGAGGCAGTTCCCCATCACCTTCCCCCTTTGTCTAAGTAAGAGAGTTCCAAACCCAATACAAAACTATATACACTAGAAACAAATGTCAAGTATAGAAATCAGAACTACAACCAGCATAAACAATATTAAGCAAGGAGCATATGTGAATGTTTTAATAATCATTCTATCCTAAGGAGTCTAAGTCTTGTATTAGAAATGACTTGGCTAGATCATAAGAGGAAGGTGACTATGACTATCTAATCTTCAACCCCATCAAAGGCCTAATAAGGGAGGTAATATTACTTGAGTTGGCAAGAAGTGCAATCAAGCAGCTTCCAAAATGTGAAGTAAATGACAGAGACAACTGGATACCTGAGTAATCACCCAAAGTCTTGTTTGCAATGTTGAAGAAACCAACTTTAGATAAGGCATAGAGTAGCTGACAGACCATTTTATAGAGGCAGGAAAATTTTCAAAACCATCTTACCCTGTCTTGGCAAGATTTGACACTTTTTTTCTTGTATCCTGATTGTTCTATCTAGACATCGTGCAGTTTGTTACTACTACAACTTAAAAAGAGGAGTTTCAGAACAACTGAACACATACAACAAGAAGCAGGAAAAGCAGATAACATGATAGGGAAAAGTGAATTAGGACCTATGCTTTTTAAGAAAAGCTGTTGACCGGCCTGGTCTACAGAAAAAGTTTCTGGACAACAAGGGGTAAACAGAGAAATCCTGTTTTGAAAAACTAAAAGAAAAATAAAGAAGAAAAGTATAGGTGTTAAAAGGGATTAGAGATTAAAAATATAGAGAGAGCATACATATAATGATTAGTTATCAAATGCAAGATAAGCTAAAACCAAAGTAGCTTCGTATGTGTTTATATAAGGTTAAAGGAAATAGTCAATGGTTCTAGATTGTTTCTGCCACCACAGATACTGTTTTGGTACCTTGTACCGATGGTAAACATGCATGTCCCCATTACCCAAAAATTTCAACCTTGATATACATTAATGACAAATTGAAAGACATAGCCATGAGACTCATCTTTAAGAATGATCCTAGAACTTCTGCTTAAAATATCACAAACAGTAAGTACCACAGATGGGTGTGAATAATAATTTGGTGGTAAAAGTTCAATGGTTAACATTACACCCTAAACCATTAAAAAATACTCAAAGCACTTTAAGTGGAATAAGGCACTCACAAAGCAAACATTTTTGTATGGCTCCATTAACATAAATTTTGAAAACATCATGGCTATTGCACACTGTTGTAGACTCAGAGCAAATGCTGCTCCTGGTTAGGTAGTGGTGATAAAAATTAATGAATAGAGTCGAAGTGTGTCTTGTTTCCCTGTCTGGTGTTAATTACAGAAATGGGGTTACTTTATAAAATTACTAAGTATATTCTTAATAATGAATCCTTTTTGTGATCAATCAGAAAGTGCAAACAGAAGGAAGTTTCTGATCATTTCACTTTATTGCTGTAAGTAGATTTGGATAATGTAGCATCTTAAAGAAAATGCTCAGAAACTTGATTCATCTCCAACATGATTTCCTACAACACACCATCTCATATTGTTTACTCTGTCCTTATTTGATTAAAAGACTTTCAAAATAACCCAAGACAGAGCACATTTGATATCGGTAAATCATACAAGGGAACTTCAAATGTATAAACATTAACAACAGCCCCAGAAATGAAATGCCATTAGAGATAAAAGACTATAGGAAACAGGATCCCTTTATCAGTGTCATTATCTGAGATACTGAATACATAGCCTTTTCATGTTGTTTACCTTTCATTTTTGCCTGAGTCTAGACTGTTGCTATGCAGAGGCAACACTATTTTTCCCTTAGTGTGGGATTCCCCTCTGTATAGTGTGAATTGGTTGATAAGAAACTGTCTTGGCCTGTTAACAGGGCAGAGTAGAACTAGGTGGGGAAACCTAAACTGAATGCTGAGAGAAAGGAGGTGGATTCAGGAGTAGTCATGAAGCCCCACCAGAGACAGATGCCAGACAGAACTTTACCTGGTAAGCCACAGCCATGTGGCAATACTCAGATTAATAGAAATAGATTAAATTAATATGTGAGAGCTAGCTGATAAGAAGTTAGAGCTAATAAGCCAAGCAGTGATTTAATTAATACAGTTTTGTGTGGTTATTTTGAGAGTCTGGGCAACTTGGAACCAAGAAGCAGCCCCCTTACTACATACCCTGGTGTAGTATAACATTGAATGTGGGCTTGCATTTATTATTCTTTAAAAACAATACTCAAACTGACAAATACTGAAATATTCAAACCACAGAACACAATTGCTTTTGAAGTGAGAGTAGTCTTCATAATTCTCATACAATCTCAACCTGGACCTCCTCTACTCTAGTAAATATTGTATCTTAGGAGAGAAATTACAATGGGAATACACAGACAACATAAGAGTTACAGTCAGGAGTCTCATTCCTTCTTATCACTTTTGTGGAAGTGACGTAATCTACTTATCTATATTTAAGAAAGAGTCCTGATGACTGTCCCATTAAACACATTTCCGTTTGTGATAGTGAAGAGACTAACTTACTTAAGATAAAAATGAACCATATCACTCAAAACGAACATAGACTATAGCACTTAGCTTTAATGCATTTCACTGTCAACAAATCAAAAACTCTGTAGACTGAATGAAGTCCTCAGAGCATATTATCATTTTGCAAAATATAGTATGGGACATCCCAAATGTGAGGACAGGTTCTAGAAATTCTGAGACCAAGAGGAATTTTCTGATAGCCTCACAGTTCAGGGGAAAGAGAATCTTAAAACCAACACTGCATTCCATTAGAGTAGCGCATTGTGCCATCTGTTTGAAAGAAATAATTTGGTTTCCTCTGCAGGGGACCTAGGCATGCCTGAATAGAAAAGATGCTCAGGAAGATTCAAATGTATTTTTCTAGATGGTAGCATCTTGCAGAAATACATCACAATATCACAGTGAGGAAACTGACATGGATTTAGGAACCACTACCTTTACATTAATATATGTATGTATATATATATATATATGCATAATTGATATATCTGAATGTATGTGTGCATGCTTCTGTGAATGTGTCTATATGTATATCTATGCATGTGTAAGTATATGTGTTCATATATTTATGCATATGTGTGTAGATAGATAGGTAGATAGATATGTGGTAGGTAGGTAGATAGGCAGACAGACAGACAGATAGATAGATAGTAGATATACTGTGTGTTTTTGTATGTCTGTGGGTATGTTTGAATCCATGTCAACTCTCAAGTGACAAGGCACAAGTGTGTCATCACAAGCATCCTAATTGCTCCTTTTGCTCCTTGGTTGCCACTGTCAAATCATGATAGAAAGCTTGGTGCCCGTACAGCTACTAGATTCCTCACAGGTTCCTTACAGAGGCACCTAATGAGGTTTGGTACACTCCCATACTCCCACATTATCACTTTTGCAAGCTGAAGGCAGATGCTTCGAAGCAGGAGACAATCAATTATTTCATATTGCACAAGCAATCCAACTCAATATTTACATTCTGTTGTGAGAAAATGATCATTAGTTACAACAGTGACCAAGCAGGTCCCTGATAGTGGGCCTTTAACAGTGAGGCTCTGGCAGGAACTTTTTCCTTATAGCATATATATGGTACTTTTTCTAAGGGAGTAAGGGGCAAGAGCTAACCACTGAAACTTCAATTGCCTCTTCCCTCCTGGGATATTAGGGAACTGTGGATGTGATGTGTGTAAAGACACTTCTTTCTGTAATTGTTCACTTAGATTGTGAGGTTTACCTTCCTTCTCTTTCTGTCTATATTTCTGGAACTTTAGTATTTTGCCTTTAAAACTAGATGTGAATGGTTTTCATTATTCAAAGCAAAATAAGAAGAATTTTATAATTGATTTCAGCTGTATAAAACACAAGGAGTAGAAAGCTTTCAAAAGCAGAGTAGTTCAGAGTTCTCCATGAGAGCACCATAAGCAGCAGGCTATTATAAGCTGACTGTAGGCTGTAGACAATAAATTCATTTTGAGAAGGACCATGATATTTTTTACTTGTTTTTTTTCCCATTTGGTTTTGGCTTATTTATGTGAGAATCTAAAAAATCTGGTCCATCCTAGCTTCTTAGTCTCCTGATCAGATATTTTAATACAATTTATCTATTTATGTCCTCAAAATACAGTTTGCAAGAGAATAATTGAAGTGAAAGTGTTCTTTGCTTTGCTGCTACTAGTGCATTTACCCCAACAAATAAATATTACTTAAATCTTAGATTTTCTTCTCTTACCCTTTCTTTCCATATATGTATGCTGCAGGAAATCCTTCAACCAGTAGCCTTTAAGTTAGCCTTTCACTTGGGCAAGACCTTTACTATAAATGCCAATGTAAAGCACACATCTGGCCTCTCGTCCAGCCGTGGGATTTGGTTGCTGTTCCCCATTCAAGCAGAGGACTGTAATCTGTGGAGTCTACCCCTAAATAAATAACCCTCTATTATACTCAATTCAGCGCTGGTGTGGCATTTCTTTTAAGCGTCTGTGTTCATATGTACGTATATGTATACATTCAGTGTTCTAAATAAAATACTACTTTGATTAGTATAAAATACTTTAAAATGACATCATAAAGCAATCAGTGAAAAAGGATGAGACCATGGTATTAACCCTGACCCTTTTGTTTTCATGGGCAGACATTATTTCCCCCTAATAGTTCTTTGTAATCAACAATGGCAAGAAATATTTTTAAGTGATTAAATATATATCTGCATTGAACTTTTTTAAGCATATACACACATATAATAAACACACATGAACTTAGTGTGGATTCTTTGTAATAAAAAACCTAACCCACTATATTTATAAAATCCTGCATTTGATGTCCATAAAAGTAATCCTATGTCACTCTGGATACCTGACTTTCTGAGTGGCCTTGAAAAAGGATGACATTTCTGTCTGACAACTCTGCCATCAGAACAGACATCTGAAGCACATGAAATGCCCCTTGTGTTCTAGAATACACCACAAGCCCCCAAGAGACACCTGCCATCATTTATAATTTGCAGAATGAAAGGCTAATAACATGTATGGTTTGAATAGTTCAAAAAATAACACCAATCGTCTACATAGTAAGATTCAATGGGTATTGGCTGAAAGCCCCATAATGATGCATTTTCCTCTGCAATGAATAACTCCCAGAAACTGTCACTATTTCATCTTTGAGTCATCTGAGAATCACATCAAGTGCTTTACGGAAACCACATCCATGCATCATCTCTGTGTCTGCAGACAACGTCAGGTTGTGGAGGAGATTGTGCCGAGGTATATAATTGACGAAGCAGACACATGTTTTTATTCTTTAGTTGTAAAAGCAAATTCTATCTCTAAAACCATGAATCACTCATGATGCAGCTTGGTGTGTCCTGCCCTGCCTTGCTGGAGGAATAGGTATCCTCGGCAACACTGGGAAAGCACCAGTCAGTCTCTCTGCTTATGCTGAGCGTTACTTCCCATTCTGACATCACGCAGTACCAGAGCTTACCATAGCTGATTAACTCAAGTGAGTAACTGATATTGACATGGAAAGCTCAGACTTCCTGAAAACTACACTCTCAGAATGCAAGTGACGTGGGATACTTTTCTGTATTCTGTGAATATGTTTTATTACCATTGGATAATAAAGAAGCTGATTTAGCCTATGACAGGATGGAATATAGCTAGGCGAGAAATTCAAGTAGAGATAGAGAAAGAAGGGTTCTTTGAAGGAAGCATGAATAGCCGCAGGAGAAGCAAAATGTGAGGTAACAAGCTATGAACCTCAGGGCAAAATATAGAATAATAGAAATAGTTTAAGTTGAAAGAGCTAGTTAATAATAAGTTTGAGCTAATAGGCCGAACAGTTTGTAATTGATATAAGTTTCTATGTGATTACTCAGTACTGGACATATTGGAAATGAAAGCACAGTTTACAGTTTTATGCAAGCATTTCAATTATCATTTGGAATTGTTTATATAATACTAGTTGAATACTATTCTATTCACTTTTTAGAATAATTTTGCCTTTATCAAGGATCTAATTCTCTAAAATAACTAATTCAAAGAAAATCTAAAGATGTTATGGGCCTCTCTGGGTATGAGCCTGCCCAACAGAAATCAATCAATTGAATATGTACTGTCTACATATGTTAGGCAAAAACACATGTTACAGTACATAAAAGGAGGGAAATATGCTTGATCACACAGCTGAGGCCTTTTAGGAGTGACAGTAGAAAAATTGACAACAATGACAACAACAAATATCAATACACATAATATCCACAGACATAGGCTGGAAACATCACCTATCTGCGCCAGAACTCTTAATGATTACTATACCTACACTATACATTAATTTTTCAATCCCTGTTTGTGAGGAATCACTTATCTAAAAGCAGAAAGCACTGGGCTTCTTCCACAAGGCTTTGAAGTCTCATGATTCAGACTTTTATTTACTCAGCAGATAACCAATCTAATTGATCATGCAACTGAGTGCAACATTAAGAGGAATGGGGAGTGATAGTTGTTGGTAAACAGGGATCATTCTTTCTGTGACATGGACTCATGATAAACTTGGTTAGCCTGACTCTGTCTTTGGCAAGAAAAGAAAATTAGGGAAGTATGTTAAGGGTTTAAAAACTGTCAAGGAAGTTTCACCAAACTATATGACACGACAGTCTTCTGTTGGCTTATTTTCTGTTTGAGAAATAATTTCAGTATGCAATGAGTCTAGATTTGTCTTTGCTCTGTGGCATACAATGGCCCCAAACTCAAGATCCTCCTGCATCATTTGAGTGATTCCCTTGTGTGTTTCCATGCCTGGCTTCTAAGACCAAAATGCAGAGGATCTGATGAAGCATGGTGAACAGATTTTGTTCAGTGTTTAATATTTTTAATATTGTTAAGTGTTTAATATTTTTAAAATTGATACCTATTTTTGACGAACTTTTCTAAATAAAAATTACTTCATTTTATTTCTAAATAAAAATTTAGAAACCAGGTTTTCCATGTAAATTGGGCTTTCTGTTGTGATGTTATTTTTAATTATTTTCCATTTATTTATTGTGCTTGTTAGTGAGTACACACTTATGCAGTACATTTGCAATCTCACGATTTATGAGATCCCGTTTTCTCCTTCCACCACGTGAATTCCAGGGATTGAACTCGGATAGTCAGGTGTGACTGTTAGAACCTATACACACTGAACATTTTCCTGGACCTTCCATTGTGTTTTTAAGATAAACAAGGAGGCCACCAGGCCTTCAAGTAATCAGTAAATTACACAGAGCAGATGGGAACTGTTTACAGGCAAATGTGCAGGCTGGCAAGCAGAAAACACAATAAAACAGCATGCAGTGAGCCACCCAGACTGGGTTTTAAAAGGCGCATCCACATGTGATTACTGACTACAGACAACAACAAAAGTAAAACCTCCCCATTGACAAGGGCTGGTACACTCTGGTTACTTTAACTTAATTGCTAATTATGGCTTTTTTTTCTGGTATTTTGTGTTCTTTTTTGACAGCCACATTGAAAATGTTCCTTTTTGTGGGTTTCAGGAACAAAGACATCTGAGTCACCTTTGCGAGGCGGATCATTACCAACATTGCAGCCAGCTGATGTAAAGAGAGGAACAATCTTAATTAAAAATTGTCTAACAAATTGCTTCTGAGTTTCAGATTTACTGTCCTTTCAACTCACTTTTCTCCCCCTGTCTGTTGCCTTTGGTCTATTTTGAAATAGAGTAGGAGTTTTGCTTTTAAAGCATTCTAAAGCACAGCTTCAATCTTCAGCTGCTCATCAGGTCTATCACTTCCCTCATTATGTTTCTGGTCCACTCAGTCCTGATTCCATCTACACGACAGCGAACATTTCATCCACCCGCCTCCTCCCCCTGAATTAGTGGGCTGTGAATTCTCATCAGGATACATGTACAAAAGGTCTTGATCTTTAATATTAGTACACATGGAACTAAAAGGTAGTTCCAGTAAAAGGCTGTGACCAATATCAAAGGTTGCAGCCTGGAAATCCACCTCATTTGGTATGGAAACCAGAGTAGAGAGGCTCCTCATGAAAGTTAAATCCTACAGATTTCAATTTAGTACTTTTATGGGACTCCTGAATCAATATATGAGGGGTCTCTGATTCTTGTGTTTTCTATGATGGGCTCTTTTACTTTTCTGTTGGCTTGCCTAGTTGAATTTCAACATTATGGGTTTGTTTTATCTTATTATATCTCATTTTGTTATGTTTGGTTGTCATATCCTAGAAGTCTGTTCTTTTCTAATAAGAAACAGAAAATGAGTAGATATGAATGGGAGAAAAGGGGGCTATCTGGGAGGAGGAGAGGGAGGGAAAACTGTATTAATATTTTACTGGATGAGAAAGGAAATTTTGTTCAATAAAAAGAGATTTTTTTTAAGTTAAGGTCTAGAGAGCTACTCCAGTGGGTAGTTGCTTGTCGTTCAAATATGGGGCCCAGAGTTCTATACCCAACATCTATATAAAATTCTAGGCCTGGTGATCCCACTTGTGATTCTAGAGACAGGGAGGAAGAGACTAGTTGATCTCTTCTGATCTTTAGCCAGTAACCCTATCCCAATCTTCTAGGTCCATGTTACAATGAGAAACTCAGTAACATAAAAGAAGGTATATGGCTCATAAAGATTAATAATAGTTGACCTCGGGTCAAAACACATGTATACACAGTGTAAATGTATGCCACCCCCACACACATTCAAAGTGAAGCTAGAAATACCACATGACCCTGATTTGCTTCTGCTAAACGTTTATAGCTGAATGCTCTGCAAGATACCAGAACACAAAGTCTCAGCAATGCCTATGACTTTCATGGCTATTGCACCACAATTCACAGTATCTAAGCTGCATAATCTCCATAATCTGCCTAGGTCTTTGTCAAAGATGAATATTTTAAAGAAAATGTGGAGAATGTAAGCAATGGAATTTTTTTCAACATAAAGAAGAAATTGTGCCACTTGCTAGAAGATAGAAGAAAAATAGACCCTCATGTTAAGTGAAACATTCCAGGCATGAAAAGGCAGATATAAAGTTTTCTTGTAAATGGAGAATGTTCTTTCATTTCCCAGCAGCCCAGACAGGAATACTATATTAATTATAACACTATAATATATAATTATTATATTATATGTCAATAATTACACTATAATTAATGACACAGATACTATATTAATTATAACACTGCTTGACCTATTAGCTCAGGATTCTTATTAACTAATTCTTACATCTTAAATCAACCCATTTTGATTAATCTGTGTATCAATGCAAGGCTGTAGCTTATTGATAAGGGTCTGATGTCTATCTCTTTTGGCAGCTACATGGGGTCTCTCTGACTCCACCTACTCTCTTTCTATACCTGTTCCTGCTTGGCTATATTCTGCCCTGCTGTAGGCTGCAGCAGCTTCTTTATTAACCTCTTATTTGTTAGTCATAAAATTCTTTATAGATGCATATAACATATAAGTACAGACATATGTATACAAGTACATATGTGTGCATGTGTTCAAATGACATGAATGCAGAAATGAGATTAGAAGATGGAAAAATACCAATGGGATATTGGAAAACCAAGGGGAAACAGAACTGGGTGAATATGGTCAAAATTCATGACATATATCGAAGAACTATCTTTATAAAACCCAGTGGTATACACAATACATGCATAACAATAATAAATTTAAATTTTTGAAGTCACAATTTAAGGCATAATTTGACCAATAAAGTATTTTGGGGTAATCTAGTATGTTCAATCACCAATATACCACTAAATTAGTGTAAAATATAAAGCCACATTGAGGCGAAACTTCCACTTGGGTGTGTGTGAAAAGACAACTGTGCATGGATTAATTCTCTGAGGATAAAGTCAGGTTTAATGTCCCATGAGCTACAGCTTTGACATTGTTCTAAGAGTTTTATCACAACATTGAAAACCTAGGCATGTGAAATTAAATTTATGAACATTTGGAGATACAGATCTGAATCTAGGGAAATACAGAATTGAAATTATAAGACTTTAAAGACAGGCTAGCTGAGCTTATAGTATACTATGTGATCCTGTGGGCTCACAGACAGCAATTGACTCTACCAGGGTTACGGCCATCCTCCAGGTCAGATGCTGTGCCACAGGATGGTGGAGGGCTGTACACTGACTTTTCAAAGTCTTCCATGTAATTCTCAACCATGCTGAAGAATTATGACCAAATGTGGACTTGCAGTTTCCATTCTAATTTCACGGGAGAAGCTCTTTAAAATTACTTACTACGATATTCTAATTTAATTTCTTTAGGGACTATGTAGATAAAAGTTGCAAGAAACGAGAATAATTAGTATGTATAATAAACATTTAAAGTCCTAAATTGTCCTAAATAGGACTTGTATTGTTCAGCTTTAAAGAGATTTAGACAGAATAATACTGTTTGCAAGGCAAGGGGGATTCAAATAATATTCTATTAACTATTGAAATTAAATGAACTCATACAGCCTATTATTAGGTAAAATGATAATAATGTATCATTCTATTCTTCTTCCACTTGATCTTCATAACAAGCCTTATCTAGAGCAAGCATGGAGCTCACTTTCAGCTGTATAAATAAATGTGATAACATAGTCAAGATTGCACATCTCAGAAATTATGGGATACCTGGGACACATTCATTATCTTTCTTCAATTGTTCCTCTCGTCATCCCCCACTAAGCTTATCTGCAGGTGGTATAAGGAAAGTAGTGCCTTTTTCGTTTCATATAAAATATTAATTGTTCAATTTATATAAATAACAAGGCAGCATGATCACTTAAAAATCAGAGATCCAGAAGAAGTTCAGAGGAGGATTAAACACAGTGATGAAGACTTAGGTGTATAAAAGGGTGTCTCTGAAGAGGCTCTGAGCATTGCTAGTAAAATCAGTTCCAGGGAAATTAGCTCTGAATGAACGCAGTGAAGGAAGGGCTTTTAAGTCGATTGTTAGGATATTAGAACCGGAGTCAGGATCCAGTCAAACCACTGTGCCCTACCTATGTGCAGGTGGCTTCAGACTCTTCAACCTCGCCTCTTCTTTCACCAGAGGTTAAGGATACTATAGAGTAAGTTTCAGCCAATTTAGGACTTGCTAAAGAAATGCCAGCATTTGCAGGGTAGATATTTTTCAAAGAAAGACCACGCTTACATTTCTTTGTAGTTACTTAATCATCTTGCTAGAACTGGCCTTCAAATACTGTTTTACAGTGTTAAATATGTATATAAATTATCCTGAATTGGCTTTTATCAGCATATGGTTGTGTGTTTTCAAAGTGTTGGCAGTGTTTTGGGAAGCTGTGAAACCTTTCTCTGCTGGGACCTAGCTGAAGGAAGTAGGCCATGGGGGAATCAGACTTTGAGGGGTGTGGTCTATTTACACTTTCTGCCCCAGCTTTGCTTCCAGACCTGAGGAAATGGACATCAGAAGCTGCTTAACATCCACTGCCCTGTAGCCATTCTTGGAAATGACTTCCTCAGTTGTGGACACAGAGATAAGCCTGTCATCTAAGTTACTTCTTGTGAGTCTTTTTGTACAGGGGTAATAAATTTTATGAATGTATTTTGCTTCTCCAAAGCATGCCAAATCTTCTCTATTTCAGGATGAGACAGTATAAAAAAACAGGAGAGAGAACACTCTTTAATAACTGAAAGCTATGTGATAGACCACGACATACTTTCAGGTTGTTCCTTTGAGTCTAGTACAGACTAAACATTGGGATCTGAACAATAAGGATGGAGAGGTGGCTCAGTGGTTAAAGGCACTGACTGTTTATCTAGAGGACCAGTGTTCAATTTCTAGCACCCACATGACACATCATTGCTGAGTCCAGTTCCAGGGGTTGTAATGTCCTCTACTGGCCCCTATAGGCACCACATGTATGTGCTGCAAAGACATACAAATAGGCAAAACACTATAATTTTTTTGAGAAAAAAAAAGTCCCAAACATTCATGAAATAAAAGTGGGTGAATGGTTTAAAACTTTTTAATTGGTTCTTGCTATGACATTTAATAGCCACAATGTCTACTTACTTTAAAAGAATGAAAAGAATGTATGCGTGTGTGTATGAATGTATATATATATATATATATATGAATGAAGAAACTGATTTCAATTTGAAAATTTTAAAATTTACTGGTAGAAAATACAATGTTTGTGTTTTATTAATATTGCAATATATGAATAATTGTAGCATTTTATAAATATATTTGGCAAGAATTTATTATGAAGGCAAGTACAGTTCTCTAGGTTTGATTTCTGTTAAAAGCTTTGCTAGCATCATAGAGAAAAACAAACAAAAGACAAAATATTGAAATCACACCAAACTCAGTTTCACATTGATCTTCAATTACTAATGAGTTTAAAAATATCTTATGTATTGCGCATATATGATAGAGGTGTTTGAACATTTAACTTTAGTTAAATTTAACAACAGAGTAACTATTGCACACATTCCATTCTGTCACAGAGTCAGAAATACAGAAAGTTTATACTACATATTTATATGTATCACATGTAAAATATAAAACTCAAGACTCAATATAATGGGCTAGCAATACCCAATCATGTTTTTCATGTCAGAGACACAAAGTCAAGCAGTTCACAACAGCCAGTCCTCAATGTAGGAAACCTGTAGAACAGAATGAAGAGAAAGAGCTCTACTTAGTGTGAAAAGTGCAGTTAGTGGCCTGGCGGAGTGCAGGAACTGAGAGAAAACAAAGGATGAATTATCACCCAACCTATTTCATCCTTTCAAGGCCAAATGCCTAAAGTAAGTTATTGGTCTAAGTCTAAAGTCACCTTGGGCTCCAGGAACAGTAAAATCTCATGGGGCAGCCTACCCCAAATGAGGGCAATTATCCATGAGGGTGACGGTGACTGCATTGTGGCCCAGAAGCAATCGTTTCACAAGGACCAGATTGCTCTTCTAAAGCAAGCAATGGCAGGGATAATAATTTCTCCAGTTTAGAGAATGACCAAGATTGTTTAATTACATCCCAGCGCTTAGCATTTTCTCTATCTAAGACAAAAGTTCATGTCAATGTCCCCAAAATGAATTTGAGATAAATAGATTCCTTTAATTGTTTTTCTTCACAACAGGGAATCATGCCTCCCTCTACTTTTTGACATTGCTTTAATTCATATGCTGGAACAGATAGCAATGTCTAGCCTGTTGGCACTCCTGTCTTAAAATTCTTGTTATAAGAATAAAGAACTGATACTGGCCCAATACTAAACAGAATTCTAGCCTACCCAGACGAGGATCCCAGATCTGCTAATATATGGTCACTGAAAAATTTCTCCCAGATTACTCACATTTAGCTGCATGGTAGCACATGGAAGATAGAGGTCTCGGCAGTATTCTGTCTCTAAAAACTCAACAAATGCTGGGCAATGGCCCAGCCATGGGGGCATCATTACTAAGACACAGTGGTTCCATAAGAAAAACAACAGAGCATGACCTTAAGTGTCTTTTAGCCATTTGAACTTCTTCTGTTGAGAATTCTCTGTTCGGTTCAGTGCCCCATTTTTTGATTGGGTTAATTAGCATTTTAAAGTCTTGTTTCTTGAGTTCTCTATATATTTTGAAGATCAGACCTTTGTCTGCTGCGGGGTTGGAGAAGATCTTCTCCCAGTCAGTAGGTTGCCTTTTTGTCTTAGTTACAGTGTCCTTTGCTTTACAGAAGCTTCTCAGTTTTAGTAGGTCCCAATTATTCAATGTTGCCCTTAATGTCTGTGCTGCTGGGGTTATACATAGGAAGCGATCTCCTGTGCCCATCTGTTGTAGGGTACTTCCCACTTTCTCTTCTATCAGGTTCAGTGTGTTCGGACTGATATTGAGGTCTTTAATCCATTTGGACTTGAGTTTTGTGCATGGTGATAGATATGTCTATTTTCATTCTTCTACAGGTTGACATCCAGTTGTGCCAGCACCATTTGTTGAAGATGCTTTCTTTCTTCCATTGTATACTTTTAGCTCCTTTATCGAAAATGAGGTGTTCATAGGTTTGTGGGTTAAAATCCGGGTCTTCTATACGATTACATTGGTCGACTTCTCTGTTTTTATGCCAGTACCACACTGTTTTCATCACTGTAGCTCTGTAATAGATACTTAAGGTCATGCTCAACCTCCTTAGCAATCAGAGAAATGCAAATCAAAACAACTTTGAGATATCATCTTACACCTGTCAGAATGGCTAAAATCAAAAAACACCAAGGATAGCCTTTGCTGGAGAGGCTGTGGAGGAACGGGTACCCTCATCCATTGCTGGTGGGAATGCAAACTTGTACAACCACTTTGGAAATCAGTGTTTCGGTTTCTCAGGAAATTCAAGATCAACCTACCCCTGGACCCAACCATACCACTCTTGGGAATATACCCAAGAGATGCCGGATCATATGACAAAAGCATTTGTTCAACTATGTTCATAGCAGCATTATTTGTGATAGCCAGAACCTGGAAACAACCTCGATGTTCTTCAATGGAAGAAGGGATGAAGAAAGTGTGGAATATATGCACAGTAGAGTACTACGCTGCGGTAAAAAACAATGACTTCTCGAATTTTGCATGCAAATGGATGGAAATAGAAACACTATCCTGAGTGAGGTGTCCCAGACCCAAAAAGATGAACATGGGATGTACTCGCTCATAATTGGTTTCTAGCCATAAATAAGGGCCACGGAGTCTACAATAGGTGAACCCAAAGAAGCTAAATAAGAAGGTGAACCCAAGGAAAAACATATAGTTATCCTCTTGCCTATGGGAAGCAGACAAAATTGCCGGGGAGAAAATTGGGATCTTGGGGGTGGTGTGGGATGGGGGTAAGGGGAGATGGGGAGAGAAAAGTGAGAAGGGGAGGATGGGGGGAACTTGGGGAAACAGGATGATTGGGATAAAGGAAGGTTGGATAGGGGAGCACAGAAGCACAATTCTTAGTTAAGGGAGCCACTTTAGGGTTGGCAAGAGACCTGACCCTAGAGGGGCTCCCAGGTGCCTAAGCTGAGGTCCCCAGTTAGTTCTTTGGGCAGTTGAGGATAGGGAACCTGAAATGACCCTATCCTAGAGCAATACTGACGAATATCTTGCATATCATCATAGAACCTTCATCTGGTGATGGATGGAGACAGAGACAGAGACCCACACTGGAGCACTGGACTGAGCTCCCAAGGTCCCAATGAGGAGCAGAAGGAGGGAGAAGATGAGCAAGGAAGTCAGGACCACGAGGGGTGCACCCACCCACTGAGACAGTGGGGCTGATCTATTGGGAGCTCACCAAGGCCAGCTGGACTATGACTGAAAAAGCATGGGATAAAACCGGACTCTCTGAACATGGTGAACAATGAGGGCTGATGAGAAGCCAAGGACAATGGCACCTGGATTTGACCCTACTTCATGTTCTGGCTTTGTGGGAGCCTAGCCAGTTTGGATGTTCACCTTCCTATACATGGACGGAGGGGGGAGGACCTTGGACTTTCCACAGGGCAGGGAACCCTGACTGCTCTTTGGACTGGAGAGGGAGCGGGAGAGGTGTGGGGAAGGGTGGGGGTAGGGGGAGGAAAATGGGAGGCTGGGAGGAGGGGGAAACTTGTTTTTTTTCCTTTTCTCAATAAAAAAAAATCTAAAAAAAAAAAAGAAAACCAAAAAAAAAAATAAGAAAAACAAAAGAGCTAGGGATCCATCTTTGGGTTGATCAATTATGGATACTAGGTATGACTTCTCTGGAATAGAATTAATGAGTGCACAATGATTTATGGTGATTAATAGCAGAGAATTAGAGACCCAGAATGAGTTGTGCAACATCCTGATGCTAAAATATTTTGCTGTAGATAAAACACTTCTTCCATCTCACAGTCAGACTTCTTAAGTGCATGAAACCTGGAAAAGAACAGCATCCTGATGCTAAAATATTTTGCTGTAGATAAAACATTTCTTCCATCTCACTGTCAGACTTCTTAAGTGCATGAAACCTGGAAAAGCTATCAGAATACTAGCATCCCTACCCCAACTCAGTCTTGATGAGCAGGGAATACCCTTAGCCAGCTACTTCCCTAATCTGTGTGCTATAGTTGTCAGGTGAACCTCACAGAAGAAATTAGAGGTAAGCAAAGAGCACAGACTGTACTTAACAAGCACACATGATTGAGATGGCCACAGAAGGAAGACTTGGGCAGCAAGAATCATCATACTCTTCTGCTGCTATATCTCCTGGGAAGATAGGAAACATATTTTCTGACTTATTATTGTTGTTATCATACAATTATCATCATTTGAGTTTTGTTTTCTTTCTTTGCAGAGAAATATTTAGTCAGAACTGAATGGTTTAGATATAGGCATGTAAATATTTAAAAAGAATTTTACCTCACTGTCATAACTAAGTATAAATTATCCTAACTGACATTCAGTAAGTCAGAGTTTAAATAAGACAAAAAATGAACAGATGCTGTCATATTTGAACTGAATGAAAATATTGAGGGATTGAAAGGGGGAATTCTATAAATTATGTTCTGCTTACTCTTTTGAGTTGAGAAAATATGTTAAAATTGATGAGAAGTTGACACACTGGTGCCATAGTCCTGTCTCCCATCACTACTGTATGCATGTTGAAATACAGACAGTATGGGAAGCAAGGTGATGACTCTTGGGTGAAGAGTTCTATTGCAAAGATAATCATGACTTTGGGATAATAGGTGCTAAGTACTAACCCTTTTGATTTGGTTCTGTCTAAACACTTTGCATTACGTGCCTTTATTTCTGGCCACGTGTAGAGAGTACAGGATGGGTAGTAAGAAAGCCACATCTCAGGTGATTTGTTAATAGGGATCCTATCACTAAAACTGCTCAAAGTCATGAAGCCTGGGATACAAAATGTTTTAAATAAAGGGTTGTGATTCCTGAGTAGAATTGGGTCTTTATTTTCAATGTTATGGAAAATGATTTCTAAGTTGGCTTTCTGGGAATCCAAATCAAAGATAGCAGATTCCCCACCCCAAACTATTTACACCTGACAGCTTAGAATGTTTGCAAAGTTTTCATCCCCAAAGCAAAGCTGGAAAAGCAAACACAAATGCCATGTTGGTATATTGGCACAGGCATTTATCCCCAGCCATAGGAAGGAAGAGGCCTTTGGATCTCTATGAGTTTGAGGTGATCCTGGTCTACATAGTGAGTTCCAGGACAGCCACAACTACATAGCAAAAATTTTCAAATAAAAATAAAAATAATAAACACAAAGACCCCTTGTAACATCCTTCTACACTTTCTGATGCACTCTGTCCAGTTGATGTGCAGGTATGATTTCCTCACATTTAAGTACCATTATTTTGGCATTTGAATTTGGAAATTATAAACAATTCATTTCTCAATAAATCTTAACTAAATTTTAACTAACCTGAATTGAATAGGATTCAAAGTTTGAATTTTTAATTCAGTTATAGATATTAGAGGCTCAGAAAATCATGGAATGCTAAAATATAACATGCAAATAAATAAATAAAATGGTTTTACAGGTGAAGTTCAAACTTATTTGTTATATGGGCTACACCACAGTTTTTAAATTTGGAATTCGGGTTTCCATTATATCATGGATTTTATAAATACTTATGTGCTTCCAAGTTATTTTAATGACAAATTATATACATGATAAGTATGTCCTAGTATTTGTGTAGTTCATTTCTGCCCTTGTTTGATTATTTTGGTTTGATATCAAAAGTGAGATTGTGTATAACTCCAATGGCTATTATGTTGAAGAAAATTTCATCTTTAAATCTCATTTTTGTATTTGAATAAAAATCCTAATTAATGAAGGTACATCGGATGCTCTGGGACCCATAGGAATGACATTAATGTAACTGGGGTAGGGGTCACAGGAAAACAGAGCTACTGAGCAAAAGAGCAAGACCCGTGTCTAGTCTTCAGGTGCAGTAAGAGTACCATTCATGAAAGAGACTTTTTTTGACTTGTCTTGCCAATTCTGTGTCCTTGGATTGAAGGCAATGATTTCTTTCCACAAGGGGTAGAGGTGTCTTGTCTGGATTTCAGCTTACAGTATCTGTATCATGTTCTGCTTCAGTGTGCCAAAGACTTCCATTTTTAACTTTTATGATTGGGAAGATAATGCAGAATTATCAAATGACCATGACCTTTAAATAATTAATATTTTTGCCTTATTGGCTTATTTCATCCACTCCTTCCTGTAGGCTCAGGCTGCAAATTAGACAAAGACTTTTCATCTTGTAGATAGGGAGGTCAATTGTCTGAAAGTGAATCCCTCAAACAAAAAGTTGAATTAACCCTGAAGCACATGCAATGTTGGAAACAAGATTGAATATTTTAGACATGCTTTTATAAGATAAAGTATCTTTAATTCAGTACAAAAGACCTCACGGAGTGAAATAGTTGATGTGATCAAAGTAAAAATAGAATCTTCTAAGTAACTCTTAGGTATTTTACCAGTTGTAAGACATTCAAGTGTTCAATTTTATGTGATGAATAACATTTCTCATTGCTTAAGGAAGAAAGGGTTCTTTTGGCACACTGGGAGTATAGTCCGTGGTGGCAGTGCTGTCAAGGTGGCAGAAGTTTGAGAAGGATGGTTGCATTGCTTCCAAAATCAGAAATTGGAAACAATGACTTCTGGTGCACACTTTCTCCTTTACCTTCAGTCTGCTGTCCACATATATGGTGGGTACTTCAGCTAAACCTATCTAGAAACTTCCTGAGAGGAATGCCCTGAGATTTGTCTCCTAGATGATTTTAGATCCTGTCAAGCAGGCAATTAAGATGGTCCCTCATAAAAGCTAATTGTAACAATGTTAGTCATATATTGGGCAAATATAGATTTTCTTTGTATTTTTTTGGTTATTAACCTTGTGATGACTCTCTCTTTGGAAATACTGTCATTGGGAGTATCTGGCACTCCAGTCTTGGGCTTTACCATTCCTCTGGCAGACATTATTATGAAGATGGGGAACCATTAATAATTATTCTGTATCTTGATGTAAAAAGAATTGTTATTTTCTGCATTATTGTGTTGTGTATATCGTGCAATGTCTGGCTTATTAAATTAATGAACTAGAGCAGAAACCAAGTTTTCCTCCATGTTTACCTTTGAAACAGGAATAATATTGATCTACATTAATTTCTGTATGTGAAGTCATTTATTGCTGCCATGTGAATCAGACTCTTCATAGGAAGAAATGGTGAAGGAATTCCATGATATATATATATATATATATATATATATATATATATATATATATATATGTAGAGAGAGAGAGAGAGAGAGAGAGAGAGCTCTCATTGGTCAGTACAACTTAGTTTATTATTCACCTAAGACAGTGAACTTATAGTCTAATATATCATTCATTACATAGATGCCTTCTGAGAACCTACTGTAAAGGACATGCTTCTAAAAGCTGTCAAATACTTTCAGAATGAATGAGACATATAAACTGCCCTCAAGAGCTTATGAGTCATAAAGGGATTTGAAGTGCCCATGTAGGTGCCCATTAATGGAAGGAGAAAAAAACACACGACAGGTACATGAACTAGTCAGAAGAATGAGATAGAATCTGGACTTCAATGCTCATCAGATTTAGTCCAATGTAGCTTGTAAACCAGACATAGGATCCTCAGGACAGGAAGCCCCCACATGAACCTGTCCTTCATTCCACAGAAGCAAGATTGGTTCTCCCTTTTTTGATAAAGGCTCAGAGATTAAACCAAAACCATTAATGCTGATGTTAATAAAAGAGCCTGAGAGAAACAACAGAGATTGGGTCATCATAATGAAAACAAGTCTACTCTTTTTTTTTCTTTTTTTTTAATTTATTTATTTATTAAAGATTTCTGTCTCTTCCCAGCCACCGCCTCCCATTTCCCTCCCCCTCCCCTAATTAAGTCCCCCCCCCCAGCCCGAAAAGCAATCAGGGTTCCCTGTCCTGTGGGAAGTCCAAGGAACCCCCCACCTCCATCCAGGTCTAGTAAGTTGAGCATCCAAACTGCCTAGGCTCCCACAAAGCCAACCTTGTTGAAATAAGGAGTGGCGGGCTGCATCCCCGGCACCCGGCCGCCCCCGCGGCTAGCTTTACCCGAAATAATTACACGGAAACTGTATTCTTTTAAACACCACTTGGCCCATTTCTATCTAGCCTCTTCAAGGCTAGCTCTCGCACCTGGACTAGCCCATTTCTAATAATCTGCTGTAGCCCACGAGCTGGCTTACCAGGAATGATCTTAACCTGTGTCTGTCTAGAGTGTGAGAATCATGGCGACTCACTGACTCAGCTTCTTTCTCCCAGCCTTCTGTTCTGTTTACTCCACCTACCTAAGGGTGGGCCTATCAAATGGGCCTAGCAGTTTCTTTATTGCTTAACCAATGAAATCAACAGATTGTTATATGACACTCCCACATCATACTCTCACCAGAAATAAAGTCTAAAACAAGGAAGTACTACAGGGCTTGTCACTACTTAAAATATTTACAGATTTTATCTATTCATTCTATATGATTTTGATAACAGACTGATTATGGAGAAATTATTGGACTTTATGTTTGTATTTTTTGTTTATGCTAATGTGGACGGTTTAATTATTGGCAGATGACATTTTAATGATCATGATAATTAAATACTATATTTTGATATCAAGAAAATTCACAAGTATCTCTAGGGCATAAAAGAGAAAAGAAACAAGAAAAACTATCGGTGTTTATAGAACAAATAAACATCAACCTTCATCTATTTAGACATCACTCTAGTGAACACATGAAGGCATCAGTGGAAGAATTGTCTGTGAACTTGACCAAATGAGGCATAGCAGGCTATCAGCCATCACTAGTTCTCTGACACTGGATGAGTCAGTCTGCTTTCCTCTGTTGACCTCCCCATATGTCTTCTATCTATTAATCTATCACTCTGTCAGCCTGTCTGTTTTCAGATAGTGGGCTATGATTTCTTATATACAGACTAATAAAGTCTAGCAAAAACACCCTGAGCTTTTACCACCCAGTCTTCAAGCCTATTAAGAGCTACATTAGAGAGTTTTCTAAGTAAATGCATGCAATGTGTTAAGAGCCCCATGGGATTGACTTCAGAATGATATGGAATGTCATAACAAAATTGTGCTGTTTCTATTGATTAATATACCAAGCATTTCAGGATATTTAATCCAATAGCATGAAATCCTCATGCCCACAACTCACCACCATCATTTTTACAACTTCCTGTTCATACCAGGCTTCCCATTTCTCCATAGTGATGTTGATCAGAGCAGTTAGGAGTGAGAAAATGGGAAAAGAAGCAGAGAAAATGCTATAGATGTGGGATTGCTATCTACCCCTCATACCCCTTCCCCTCCTTTCTATATTTCTATATCTCTCTATCCCGTATTTGTTCTAAAAGGAAAATAAATTTTTTGCAATTGCTTCTTGGCTCTGTATGATATCCTGTAAAAAATTTTAAATTATTTTTCACAGTATAAAGTTGTTTTTTGATATCTTAGAAAGACATCACTTGGAACTGTGTGTTTTATGAAGAGTGTGTATTAAATGTATATTGACATACACTCAGGTGTGGATATAATACAATGGTATAAGATTCAGAAGACAAAAAAAAATCTGCTTCTGATGTGTGGATGACAATGCGAAAAAGCACTTCTGGTGTCACTTGACAGCCTCATCCCAGCCACCTGGATGACAGCCCCAAGTAACTTCAGTGTCCACCAAGTGTGTCTCACTGTGACTTTTCCCTTTGGGTTTCTTTGTAATTGTATGCAGTTTAGGTAAATATAACCATGGGCAAATGCACGATTTTAAACAAAACCAAGAATAATTGGAAGAAAGTATGTAGACTTTACATAAATTTAATTTGAAATACATTGAACAAAGTAACTATTTTGTAGGCATTGACTTATCCTTGGTATAATTAACAATTTCTGAACAAAGAGGCTACTTATTACACAGTGTGTTGAGATTCATAAGTACGTTGCTCATTAATATAAACCCAGCTTTACATATGAGCAAGTGAAGGCAGGCGGCTGAGAGACTAGCTCACAACTCTGCTCCCTAACTCAGAGTGCTTGCCCACCAGCCTCTGTAATCTGACTGTGGAATCCACACACAAACTATCTACACTTGCACTGCCATTAAATGCATATTGTTATTTTAAAGCAGGGGTTGAGATTCTGACTTTTTAATTGTTTCACCAATTTAAAAACAAAATTAGAAGAGCACATCAGTTTAATGTGTTGACTTCAAAAATAGGGGAGGGTAAATTACTCAATATGACTCAATGGCTAGTAAACATAAGATTCTTCATATAACCCACAGTAGTAAAAAGGGCATTGGACAACCAAGAACAAAAAGAACAATATTCACCCAAGAGTAATACATCACAAATGCAGAAAAGAGACAATATAAGTCAGTAATGTAATGTCAGAAAAGACAAATTTTAAAACAATGGTAGACACACACATACAGAGACAGAAAGAGAGAGAGAGAAAGAGAGAGACTATTAGAGAAAATGATTATAATCAGAACCAGAACTGTAAAGTTCAATTTAACTTCTTATTGAAGTTATTTCTATAGAGATTTGCATTGGTATGAATCTTGGTTTATTGATACAAATTTAAAGTCAATTTTGTTATACTGTATATATGTATTTCTGATCTTGATTAAGGTATTGTGTTTATGTAACTCATTTAAAATGTAATATATAATTAAGAAATATAGGCTAATAGATAATCATTTATAATGATCATGCTTGTAGTCATGTTAGTTAGATTTCCTATATGTACAGAGATATAGTCAGGTGGATAGGCATTCTTCAAACCTTTCAAAGACTAAAGAATATGGCACTGAAAATGTTTAAGAATTTAGGACTTTTCATGACAGTAAGACACCAGAGCCAGATGGAACTTTAGCCAATAAGCCACAGCCATGTAGAGATACACAGATTACTAGAAATGGGTTAAATTAAAATGTAAGTGTTAGCCGATAAGAAGCTAAAGCTAATTGGCCAAGCAGTATTTTAAATATTATAGTTTCTGTGTGATTATTTTGGGGCTAAGCGGCTGGGAACTAACTAGTGGCCTCCTTACTATATCTTATAAAATAACAGAAACTGTATGTAATGAAAGAATTATATTGAGAGTGGTTATGCAATAATAAAGAACATTAGTGTCAAAAGCATATAAAAATCTCACCAAAAATATATAGGAACAGAGGAAGAAAGATTTAACCATGCCTGTCTTAAGCCATACTCTGAACATACAGAAACCATCTGATTCTACAAGAACAGGGAGTTAATGGGGAGTATTGTACGAAAAGGCTTTCCCTGAATCTCTGCAGAGCTCCCCACTTGCAATGCAGGCCCACTGTGTATAGCTCCATGGATCTCTCCTGTACAGACCTCTGGGACTTGGGGTAAGAATAAAGGTACGTTGAGCTGCTTCAATACGGGATTCAAGTTTCCTTCTGAACCATAGTTAATTGACACTGTTGTGACTCTTTCCTCAGCATTTACTGACTTTGCAACTTTTATGCTTGAACAATAAATCCTTGACAATTCATGTGTATGAGGTGATGTGCATTGTGTGTGTGTGTGTGTGTGTGTGTATGTACACTTGTGAAGACCTGAAATGAAAGTTGTGTGTCTCTCTCAATCAAACTCACTGAACAGGATCACAACAATTGACTAGAAACACTGGCAAGCAACCTTCAGGAATCTCCTGTCCCTACCCTGCAAACCCTCCTACTGGGAATTTCAAAGTGAAAGTGGGTATGTCCTATCCAGTTCTTTAAATGGGGGGATTAGAGATTTAGCTAAAGTCTCCATACTTAAAGAACAAACCCTGAGCCATATTACCCAGCCCTGGCCCTTGATAGCTTTGAAGTAGAGAATGAACCAGCACAAAATACAGATTTCTCAAAGACGGTTCAACATCCTTTGAAAACTGGACTAGACTCCTTGGGATCTTAAAATGAATGTCTGCTTCTCATTGAGATACAATAATAAGTGTCGCCCACTTTCCTGCTTGCTAATGGGTGGGAGCAGTTAAGAGGTGGGTGGGCATAGCCTGCCTCAATTGTCTATTGAGGGCGGATGTTGCTTGTTCCCATCCAGACGAGATCATGAATGAGAGCTCTTTTGAAAAGAAAGCTGAATCCCCTGGCTCATCCATGAGCTTATGTCTGTGACTTTTGAAGTCACTGTGAGCAACTAGGGGATGACTTCATCGCATTAAAGGCTTTTGGTCAGGGCATAGCAGAAACCATAATGCCAAGACCATGCTAAAACACAGCCACTCCCACCATCCAAAACTGCGACTGCCTCTGATTTTCTACAGGTACCTTATTTATTTTAAGGAGAAATGTGATCAAGGTCTGACTGGGTCAGAGAATGAAGCTGACAGGCATAGAGCAGCAGAAATAAAACAAAACAAAACCAGAAAGACTCTTTTCTCTCTGCAGGGAATAGACTCCTTTCCATGTTATCATCAGAACTGTATTCAAAGAGGTCAGAGCTGGAGGTTGGTGAATGTGTTACTGAAGACAGTAAGAACCAGAGGGGAAGGAGGACACAAAGAAAGCAATATTATCTAAGTAAACATGAGCAAAGCTCTTATGAACTCAGCATCTGAAGCAGCAAGCACAAGGCCTGCACTGGTCTATGCCAAGTCTTCTGTATATATATTACGACTCGCAGTTTAGTGTTGTTTGTTACCAACTACATGAATGAGTGCATGAGTGAATCTCTGATTCTTGTGCCCCTCTTCGGCTCCTTTCCTTCTGGTTGTCTTGTCCAACTCCAGATTGATCATTTTTGTTTTATCTTTCTGTATTTTGTTTTGGCAAATTTTCAAAATGAATGAATGAATAATACTCACATACACAAAATTAAATAAACTAACATTAAAATAAACACACTCCAAGTAATAACAATTAGTGAGAAAGAAACCATGAATTTGAAGTCAATCAAGTAGGTGGTATATGGAAGGGTTTAGAAGTAGGAGAGGTCCCTGTTGGTTCCTCCTTTATTGCCAACCTGTTCCAGGTGTGTTTCTTTACATTGTTTCATTGGAACAACAGTATGTACCTGTGAAAGAAAATGTGTCTGATTGTGTCAGTACTGGAAACACAGGGCTAACAGGTAGATCAGAGTAGATTGATTACTGAGATGCATGGCTGGCTGGAATTCATACCTAGCATTTTATCTTGGAACCACAGGACTAAAACTTATTGAATCTTCTTTCTTAAGTTTGAGTCAAAATCAAAGCCTTTTGCTAAACAAAACTTCTTAGTTAATACTAACTAAAAAATGGTCACATGTTCTTTGAAGAAATTTAATTTTAAAAGAGCAAAACTTGTTCAGTGAGTCTGGTTTTATCCCTACTGTACGTACTGGCTTTGGGGGAGCCTAGGCAGTTTGGATGCTCACCTTACTTGACCTGGATGGAGGTGGGTGGTCCTTGGACTTCCCACAGGTCAGGGAACCCTGATTGCTCTTGGAGCTGATGAGGGAGGGGGACTTGATCGGGGGAGGGGGAGGGGGAGGGAAATAGGAGGCGGTGGCAGGGAGGAGGCAGAAATCCTTAATAAATAAATAAATTTAAAAAAATAAAAAAGAGCAAAACTTGGATATCTAAAATTTAATAGTACTGTTGTATGAGGCATCTATAGTAGCACACACCTTTAATATCAGAACTCAGGTGACAAAGGCAGACATATATCCTTGAACTCATGTCCACCCTGATCCACCTAGCAATTTCTAGAACACTCAGGGCTATAGAGAGAGACCCTGTTCAAACAAAACAGTACTATTGTATAATCTTATAAATTTGCTCTATTTCTCTTCTACTGAATTAAATAACTCTAGAACTCAAAGTCTACTGGTGATAATTCTCATCATGTTTTCCATAGCCTTAATCTCCATCATGACGCATAGGAATATGATCCAGCATAGATATGTGCACGCTAATTCCTGCCACTTTTAAATGTGTACCATTATGCTTAGTGAATATATATGGGTGTAAACAAGATATATTTAAACAAAGAGATTATCATGGTGGGATCCTTGTAATTAGTGGGATTTGGGAAGGATAGCTGTAGGAGACACAGGAGGATAGAGTGACCTATCTAGGAAGGACTCAACCACTGCTGTGGTTTGATGGTGGGTAAAGGAACTACACCTGAGGGATGCAGGAGGAATCTACAGTGAGGGAAACAAATTCATAATGGTGGCTCTGTGAGATCAATGTTCGAGTAGATTTGACAGAAATATGAGAAAACAGGTCAGTGTTGTCTAAGCTGGTAAGTGTCTGGAAATCTGCAGGAAGTGAATATATCCACTCCAAATTCAGTGTTCATGAATCTATTCAGAGGAACCTTTCCCTGACATTGATGACAATACCAGTGCTAGAAGGGCAGTTGCTAGAGTAGATAAATTCAGATTTTGTTTCAGAGGGAAAGGTTGAGTTCTTTACAGGCAGTGTCTTAAATCTATAACTCTTGATAAGGAGCTGGATGTGCGTTCATCCCTTCTGAGCTCGTGACTGTCTGACTCAGTGGTTCCTTGTCCTCACACGCCAGTCAGACTGAGGAGAATCAGAACAACCTCCACACTGCCTCTAAGAATTATTTTTAATGCCTAAGAACACAGAAAATCCGTTCCCTGTAATGAGAGATTGTAAATGTCTCTTTAGATATTTACATATTTACATATTAATATTTACATATTTAGATACAGCAGAGTGCAGGAAACTGAGTTGCCATTCAAAAAAGTACCTATCAGAATATGTGCTGCTGTGGTTGAACCATATAAAGTAATACTTCATAGAACACTTAACAACCACTGTGCCCACACAGCAGCATCACAGAACTGCTCGCCTCTCAACAACTCAAGTATTGAAGATGCTTCACTTGCCAGGTGAAACCTTAAAAATGGACATTTATAACTTGTGAGTGAAACAAGTTCCTGAAAAGGAATTCCAGGCTCCTCTGAGAACACCTTACTCCATTTCTCAACCATGTGATTCCTGTCAGTCTTTGCATCCTACTTGTTTTGGGAGTTCTGGTGCATTTTGCAACAGATCTGAAACTCCTTTGACTAAAGATAGGCCAAAATCTTTAAAATCAGAACATATAAGTTCAATGCTACTATAGGGCAATTTGATAAATCAATGGTCATATACTTTTATTGAATTTAATAAATTTAGATTGTTTTAGATCTAATATAAGACGATGACAGTGGAATCATCTATTTCCAGTAGCCTAGAATTACTACAAGAGAAAATAGCACTGCAGGTGGTAAGAAAAATGAGCTCGCTCCTCCACTGGTCTTGCTGTCTCTGTTTACTTAATTAGTTGATTGGCTTAAGGAAACAATCCAAGCCTTTAAGAGTATTCCTAAATGACATTATTCCAAAAACTAAATGGGGTTATGATTTCTAAAACATAGATAGATGGGCTCCTTTATGAATATGAAATTGACTATATGCTTCTTGGTTCAAAACACATTTCAGACAATCCATGTTGATGGGCTTCAGAAACCGTTGCTGTTCTTAATGTAGGAAACATGTATACATTCCCACTAGGGTGATGGGCAATCAAGATTAAGAACCATTCTATGCATTTAAATTAGGTGAATCTATTTATTCAGCCATACCAATACCATAGATGTACATCAGAGAACTGAAATACATATTATTTACATCTGGACAAATAATAAGCATTTATTTTTATAGTGGTGCTATTTTGATCAACCCAAATGATTAATTTTTCTCAAGCTATCTCTTTTTTACCAGTGAAAAAATAGAAATAGGACCCTTTATTATACAATTATTTTTCAAAATGTCTGTATGTCCTAGTTATTTCTGCTTATGTTGCCTTCTTTATGCCTTAAAAATCCTGCAGATGAAAGCCTGTTTTGAAAGATCTTAACAAGTTTTGTCTTATTTCTAACTTCAAAGAATTAATGAGCTGACGTTGGGTTTGGATTTCTAACCTTACTTAATAAAAATGGCAAACGAAACCACTTAATTGAGCAGAGAGCAGACAGCAAAGATGCAATATAGCAGTTTTGTTGCTAAAGATGTGTATTCTACTTAAGCAGAGATGGTTATTCTGATCTCTCTGGTAATTCAATTCACAATTCCTAGGTGGTAAAAATAGCAGATATATGGGTGCTTTTCCTCATTATGGCTTGAACAGAGTTTGGCCTGCTTAACTGAAGCTGAGATGCCCACTTGTTCAAAAAATATTTTGCCTTGTGAAAATAAATATAGGTAGTTTGCATTCTGACAAGCTTTCCCTATGGGTAAAAATCACCATATTATTTTAAGTGAGTAGTGCTCACATGTCTCTTTCCATCCTTATCTCTACCAGTGAATTCTCAGACTAATCGGTCTTTTCTTCTTGCAATGTTTGAAATATTGACAGGACAATGCCATTTTAAAAAAAACCATGCAAGCCTCGAACTTTCAAGGAACTCAATGTCATCCTGAACACTAAAGTGTTCTGCTTGGGTAGTAGGGAGTTATAGGCAGATTGATGGATTTTATGCAAAGTGTAGGAAAATAACTCCATATTTGTTTCATCCTTTAAATTGGTGCAATAATAGCTTTAGGAAATTGCTGGAAATGGTACTAGAAAGAATGACTATCCACACAGCACATAGACCAGTCCTCTCCAGAGCAAAGACTTTATCATAGATTCAGACACCTCAGATACAGTCGCTCATTTTGTCTCTTATCTCATTGCTCCCCAGCAAACAGTTAAATTTTCTAACCTGAACTTTGGCATCTGAAAAGAGAACCTATTACATTTGCCTTAGTGCCTTCTGGAGAAGGCTTTATAAGATCTGCAGTCTCTAAGCAGGATTCTGGAAGTGGTAGGAATACATGGACTAGAAGTTAGAAAACTCACTAGTCAAGCAATATGAAATGTAAGTTCTCTGTACCCCATTTAACCCTAAAAATACAGATAATTATATCAAGTAATCCTCTTTCATAACTTGATTTTAGAATTTAGAAAATTGATAATAGAAAAATTATAAATTTGGGCAAAAATGGCTTCATAATCACATTAGTTATAGAACTAGTCTAATGTGAGACACCCTTCTTCTAAGAACATATTATTGAGGAAGACATTCAAATGAGAGGGCTTTTATTTGCATTTTTTTAAAAAGTTGGGTGTGTGATTATTCTGTTATAACAAATAACAGTCTTCAATTGGTTCAGCAATTATAAATGACAGAAGAGAAATCAGTAATTTTAAAATAATCTTCAAATTTTATGGTCTTTGCTAAAAAGCATCTCATCACATCTAAAGAGAATAAATATCAGGACAACAAGACTACCCACTGAGAATAATGTTCACAGTAGTTTCTTATTATGTCTAACACACATTATTCATTTGCAGAGCTTGACAGAGCTATCCTTTGGATCTCAAGCACAATTACTGCATTCTGTGTCCACATTAGTTAGAGGACATGAAGGAATATCTTCCCCAGCATTCAGTTCATCTCAATGGCATTCCTAAAATGAGCATATGCAGGTAAAAATGAGAATATTCCATGGTAGCCCGGGGCAACTTCTAAGAGTACCCTGGGATTTATAGAAGTTGCGAACATTAGCACAAGTGTCCTGACATCAGCTAAAACTTGAAAATGTTGTATAAACATACAATGGAAAAAGAAAGCATATTTAACAAATAGTGCTGGTATAACTGGATGTCAACCTGTAGAAGAATGAAAATAGATCCATATCTATCACCATGCACAAAACTCAAGTCCAAATGGATCAAAGATCTCAAAATAAAGCCACCCACACTGAACCTCATAGAAGAGAAAGTGGGAAGTACACTAGAATGCATTGGCACAGGAGACCACTTCCTAAATATAACCTCAGTATCACAGACACTGAGAGAAACAATTACTAAATGGGACCTCCTGAAACTGAAAAGCTTCTCTAAAGCAACTGACACAATCAACAAGACAAAAGAGCAGCCTAGGGAATGGAAAAATATTTTCACCAACCCCACATCAGACAGAGGTCTGATCTCCAAAATATATAAAGAACTTGAGAAATTAATAAAAAAGGAACAAATAATGCAATAATAAAAGGAGTACAGACCTAAACAGAGAACTCCTAACAGAGGAATCTAAATTGATTGAAAGACACTTAAGGAAATGCTCAACATCCTTAGACATCAGAGAAATGCAAATCAAAACAACTCTGATATTTCATTTTACATCTGTAAAATGGACAAGATCAAAAACACTGATGACGACTTATGCTGGAGAGGTTGTGGGGTAAATGGAATACTCGTGCATTGCTGGTGGGAATGCAAGCTGGTACAACCCCTTTGGCTGTCAGTGTGGTGATTAGAAAACATCCCTCCTCAAGACCCCGTAATACCACTTTTGGGTATATATCCAAAGGATGCTCCATCATGCCACAAGGACATGTGATCAACTATGTTCATAGCAGCTTTGTTTGTCATAGCCAGAACCCGGAAACAACCTAAATGCCCCTCGACTGAAGAATGGATAAGGAAAATGTGGTACATTTACATAATGGAGTACTACACAGCAGAAAAAATAATGGCATCTTGAAATTTACAGGCAAATGGATGGATCCAGAAAGCATCATATTGAGTGAGGTAACCCGGACCCAGAAAGGAATATATATATATATATATATATATATATATATATATATATACTCACTCATAAGTAGTTTTTAGACATAAAGCAAAGAAAACCAGCCTCAAACCATAATCCCAGAGAACCTAGACAACAATGGGGACCCTAAGAGAGACATATAGATCTAATCTACATGGGAAGTAGAGAAAGACAAGATATTCTGAGTAAATTGGGAGCATGGGGACCATGGGAGAGGTCTGAAGGGGAGAAGAGAGGAAGAAAAAGGAGAAAAATGTAGCTCAATAAAATCAATAAAAAAAGAAAATGCTGTATAAGGAGAAAATAGTTGTAACCAGTACATATAGATACAAAATTGAGGCAGGAAGAAGGATGAAGACATCCATGGATACAGAGACTCTTTCAAAAGAAGAAGGAGGAAGAGGAGAAGTTGGAAGAGAAGGAGAAAAGAAGGAAGGAAGGAAGGAAGGAAGGAAGGAAGAAAGGAAGGAAGGAAAAAAAAGAAAGAAAGAAAGAAAGAAAGAAAGGAAGGAAGGAAGAAAGAAAGAAAGTGAGTAGGGAAGGAGGGAAGGAGGAAGAAAGGAAGGAAAGAAATTTGCCTTGCTATGTTGCAGTTTCATTTATTTGAGGAATGTTTCGATATAAAGAAAAGGATAAAATATTAACCAGAAAATATTCCCTCTTAGAATGTAAGCTACGAATTGGTCTCTACATGATGTTTGATTAAAAAGAAAATATTTAAAGGGTTAAATGAGTTTTGAAAAATGAGTGCAGGAAAATCAACTTTATAATTCAAAGTCAGTTGCTTGAGCTATGCTCTTCCCATTCATTCACTTACCAACAGGTCTGGACTACTTATCAGATACCAGTTCTTTTTGCGTTTTTGAGGTTACAGGAGCAAAGAAGGGCAAAGCTACTGATGAATAGAAGTTGTAGTCCAGAATTAAGTCATAACTTTAAACCAGCATTTACATTCCTGACACAGAGCCATTGTCTGGGGAACAACAGGAAACAGAATGGGATGGCTGATCTTGATGGTTATCTTGACAGGATTAGGAATCACTTGGGAGATAAACCTTTCCTTGTGTAGGTGATGATATCCCCAGGTAGCACTGACTGAGAGAACCAGACCTGCTCAGTCAGTGGGCAACAGCTGCCAAAGGAAAGCTGAGATAGGGAGTTTTACAAAAAAGTCACTGCTGCCTTCATTGCCTGGTGTGCTCATCACTCACGCTGTTCTATCTTCCACCTATGTCAGCACTCAGCCTCTTCTGCTTTCCAACATGAAATGAAGACCCGCAACCTTCCAACCAATTCCAGATTTTCCTGTTCCAGTTGGCAACTGTTTATATATGGCAACCTCACAAAAGGAGTAGTTCCCAGGTTCTCGGCCACCTCTGCCTGCACATGGCCACTGTTACCTATTTAAGCACAATCATGCAAGCCCATCTAACAACTCCATTTATAAAACATGCGCATTCTTCTGGTGAGTTTCTGTAGAAAGCAATAGCTAATACAGTGCATGTCAGGCAGCCTGACATAAAACAACATTCCATTTGTCGATAATTGCTTATATCATCAAAGAAAAAAGTGTCACTTTTGTCATCAAAATGACATCAAAGAGAAAAATGCAATGCTAAAATTCTCAACAAAAACGTAAAATGTTTTATTTACTGGTTATTTTATCATTTTAAACACACTGGGGTTTTGGTAAACTTTATGTTTTCTATCATAAAAATCTTAATAGACAGAACAAAGCTATACATTTCTTACAGCTTCTCTCATGACATGGAAACTACACTCCTTGTTTGAGTCTGTGGACTGCCAGAGATGCTTTTGTCAATGGAGAGTGGCAGAGACCTAGAGTTTTACCTTCCTCAGCAGGAATGTGACTCTGTCCACAGCATCTTCTGCAATAGTTCCCCAGGGAGCCATGCAGCCACTACAGGAAAAGTCCAGGCAAGACAGTTGTCTCAATGGATTGGCAGAGAAAGTGCACAAGAAACCCAAAACCTAACATAAACTAATTGTATTCTGTGTGACCTGGAAGCATCAGTTATTTCATGTCGATTAGGTAACTTTGAAAGAGGAGGAAACTGAATCTGGTCTCCATCATTCTTCACTCTGGCTGTCCATTCTTTTTCATTATAAACAGGAGAAAGTATTCTGTGGATTGCCATCTTTCCGCTTTGTCTCTCTCTTAGGAAGGCTCTTGCCTAGGCATGAGGGCATGGGATTGGGATGGAGGCGATTAATCTTCAAAGATCAGCACCTGGCGCGGATTCCACCCTTTGTTCAGCAACAGTGCTACATTCAAATCCCTGAAGGTTCTTTATTGGTAGCTGCAGTCTGGTAGCCCTGAAGGCTAAGGAACCAAGTCCAAGGTCAGGATACTTTTGTCCTCCTTTTCCAAACACTCAAGCCAGAAAACATGATATTTCCCTGGTCCTTCTAGCCTTGTGAGTCAAATACACCAGAGCTCATTGGCCTGATGTCTAGAAGAACCAATTGACAAGTAAAGGGGAATTGAAAGCTTGTTCTGGGACTCTGTCCAGATCACCAGATTTTTCTTTGATCTATCTTAACCTTAACACTATCATGTTGTGCTTCCCTTGCCCATATTGATAATCACCTGAGATGGATGGGAGGAACAGCTGGACCACCCTGAACTATTGCTCATGGGTAATTATAAGGTGTCTTCTTCGAGCTATTACAATAACACCTCTGAGAACACCTTTACACACCCTCTCATCCTCTACCGCTAAACTACTAATGACATGATGATCAGTAGGCTCAACACTCAGAGGTGATTTAATAAAGGCAACTAATGCTCACCACAAAGTCTCAAGACTCAAAGCACTCCTGAACATCTCAGCGTTTGCAGCTTAATGCTCCAAAGTTTTTGCCGCATCCAGGCACAGTTACATACCCAATATGTTGATATCCTAGCTCTATGTTCATTAAAATGTCCACATAACAAACAAACAAGTAAAGAGAATGACACCGTGAAATATCCATTCACATGACATCCTGTATTCTATTACAAAAAGATACCAAAAAAAAAAAACCCAGGACATTATTAGAAAATGTTTTTAAAACCTGTACTCCATTAACTTGGAAAACCAAAAAGAATTGGATTAACTTCTAGTTTCATCCAGATAACTAAAACTAAACCATGAAGTAATCAGCAATCGAAACAAACTCATGACAAATGAGGAAACTAGAGCAGTAATAAAATCCCTCTGATTAAAGGAAAGCCCAGGTCCTGATGGAGTCATACCAGAATTTTGCCAGACTTTCAAAGAAGAGCTACAGACAATACTTCTTAAATTATTTTAAAAATATAAACAGAACTATCATTTTCAAACTTCTTCTATAAATCCAGTATTACTCTAATATCAAAACCAAGTATAGACAAAACAAAATAAAACAAACTATAGGCCAACCTGATGAACACAGATACAAAAATCATCAGTAGGAGCTTTCCAACAATAGTCAGGCATATATAAAATAGATCATCTGCCATGATGTGTTCATTTTATTTCACAGATACAAGGATTGTTCAAAATATTTAAGTCAGTACAGAGTTATAGTAATAAAAAATCATGATATTGGTACAAAACATCTACATGCTGTAGACCAATAGAATAAAATAGAAGGCTCAGACAGAAGCATCTGAAACTACAGCACTCTGATATTGCACAAAAATGACAAGAACATACACTGGAGAAAAGACAGCATCGCCAGCAAATGATGCCGAGAAAACTAAATGTCCATACTTGGCACGTAAAGTTTCTTCTGTACTTCTCTCCCTGCACAAAACCCTACTGCATATCGACCTCAACATAAAACCTTAAACACTGAAATTTCTAGAAAGAAACATAGGCAGTACCTACAATCTAAAACACTGGGGGTTTCTTGGTTTTGGGTTTTCTTTTTTTTTAACAATTTTCTTTTCAGTTTTTCCTTCTGTAACTCCAGGATTACAATGCATGCTTAAAATCATTCTATATAAAAAGATGGTTATTTAGTTAACTATAGTTAGGAGTTTTGACTCTTAAAATGATGCTCTATTCAAAGCCTGGCACATCAAGTTAAGGCAGGACCAATACCTTCCCCCTGCAGCGAGGCTGAGTAAAGTATCCCACCATAGGGAATGGATACCAAAAAGTCAGCTTATGCACCAGGCCACCATGGGAGGCCTTACACTTTCAGGGGAGGATGAAGCATGGGGTGGGAAGAAATGCGGGGAGTGAACAGAGGGGAAGGGGCAGGGAATTGCACTTGGCATGTAAATTAATAAAAATTAAAATAAAAAATATCATGCGCTATTAATAAGCACTGATAAAATCAACATTGAGTTGCAGAAAAGCTGCACTCATGTAGCAGTGTGTGAGAAAATCTTTCAGAGCAGTTCTGAGACACCCAATGCTATTCATGAGTGAGTTTTATTTTCTCATTATGTACGCATGTGTAGAAGGGACAGACACACACCTGCAGAGACACCCTTGTGAACATGGACTATTTCTGGAAGCAGTTATGAGAACTGGCAATATTTCTTATGATTAACTATGTCTATATTAGAATAAGAGGGAGATCATTTCCCTTGTTTTGTATTTGAGTCTTTAACTTTATACCATTAACTAAAATGGTGGCAGAAGGGGAGTTGAGTCATGTCCAAATGACTTACAAGATGCTAACAAATGTGATCCAAGACTGTAGTATTTTGGTTGCAGTATTTATAGGCTTTCCCATAGTGTTTTTTGTTATATTACAGGCAGCCCAAGCGTCACCTTGGTTAATGTGTCCCACTTTGAAGGAAAATGTGGATCTAATTATCAAAATTGGGGTAAATTTCCTCACTTTACACGTTCCAATTGCATTAGTTAATGTTTTATCCTTTATAATATATTAAATGACTTCTTTAAATAGAAGGCTATCAGTTCAAAGGTTTTTAAAAATGTTTGATATCTTTATATGTGCTAATCAACTTTTGTATGCAATGTAAACTGATAGGTAGTTTATGATCTACACAACCTATGACAGTTGAAAGATCATCTTTCATGTTCTACAGCATGCAATACCATCTATTTCAAGAAGAGTCCTGACTTCTCTTTGGATAATCATATTGTAAGACATCTAGGAACATCACTGGCAACTTCTGAGCAATGTTTTCCAACACAGATAAATATATGAACAACACACACACACACACACACACACACACACACACACACACACACTTTACATTGAATTTCATTTAGCCTTTTAGGTTTTATAAAACAGTAAGTTTTCCTTTCTCTTGAGCTTCAGGATTTTTGCCACATTGACAGAAGTACTGATTTTCAAAAACCATAACTCCATAAAATACACTTGGATATTTTCTTTAATAAGCAGGGATTTGGGCTTCATTTTGGTTTGGTTTCTTGAGTCTTTGCTTGCTTCGATCATTAAAACCCATTCCTAAGAGCAACTAAATATGGCTTCTACTCATTTTTCTTCCAGCTATTATTTAAGATACATGTGGCTGTAGCATCTAATTATAGAAGGAACAATCTGCCGATTTATATTTAACAAAGGCTGTCTGTTTCCCCTGCATATCCAGAAGCAGGGTGCCCTGTGCAATGGACAGCTGTTACTAGCACTTTTTCCTAATGTCTCACCAAGGCAAAGGCATTTCTTTCTGTTGCTCTTGACAAATGTTGTTCTCAGATAACAGTCCCTGCTGTCATACTGAATTCATGAAAGCCGGGTTTTCCCCTGTCTGTATCGGCAGAACATAAGCTATGTGTGGTCCTTTGATTCTCCCCTGCAGCTCCAGGGTCCATACTACCTGCCCAGGGCTGCATCTTCTATTGAGTAAAGACAATCATTTCTAAAATTTGTTCCCATCCACATCTTTTCTCGCCCTCTGAATCCTATCTACTTCTCATCTCCTTGCCTTTTCTTGTATTATTTTGTGCAAGGGAAAAAGAGATCAATAAGCTCACTTCATTTGTTCTATGTAGATCCAGAGGAAACTTGTTCACCTGTCCACTCAGGTAGAGGGATTTCACAGGATTCTCATGTATGACAAAAGCAATGTTGAGGTTTGATAGAGTTGATAAGAACAAATGGGTTAAACTCTCCATATAATTCTGCATGTACAGTGAGTGTGTATTAGAGATGGCCTATAGACCCAAAGACCATAAAATTATCAAACCCCCCCAAATGTGAAGAAGGTGGCTAGAGAAGAGGAATCAATGGGCAAGGGCTTATGCTGCTACTCTAGAGGATCAGAGTTGTGTTAGCAGCACCCACATAGTTGTGACTCTGGTTACAGGGTATCCTGTGCCATCTTCTGGACTCCAAGGGACACACGGACACACAGACACACAGATACACACACCTCAATAATAAAAAAAAATTTGTTGCCAGTTTCAAATGTGTGTATCTATATAGAGTTGAAATAATTGTCACATTTTTCTCCCTCAAATTGAACCCCCTTCCACTGAAATGAAGTATTATTAAATACCTTGGTACACTGAATTTACCATATTATCAAACAGTACTTATGCTAAATTTAATCAATACACTGTGGCAAAGCCGTGTAGTTTGGGAGAATGAATTCAATATTAATATCACCCTTGTTCTTTGCAGCCGAACCACTGTAAACATGCAGGCTAGAGTGCAGGGACCCTGAATGGGAACTCCAGGAGGCAGGCCACTTAGCTAGATTAAGAACTTAAGCTGCTAAAGTAAATTGCCCAATTCCTGTCTTATGGCTGTGTTCACATTGCTGCATATTTACATCCGAACAGCTTGATTAAGAGTGTATGCAGTAGACACGGACTCTCAGGCATGAGTCTATATCTTTTATAGTCAAAGGCTGACATTTCAGGCCCCCGAGGGAGCGCTGCAGAGAGTGGATGGGGTGAGGAAAGTCTACAACATGTCAGCATGCTGTCAGAGGAAAAAAGAGAGAGAAGAGCTGTCAGCTAAGATGGGCAAACAGAAGCAGCAACATGAATGTTCTAGCATACCCACTACATTATAGAAGCCAGCAAGCACCACTTCCGTGTATTTTATTTTTGGCTATTTCAAAAGATCCTCAGAATCCTCAAAGTCGAATACTGTTGCTAAGTTCCAAATCAAATCTCTGATAAGATCAGTTTTTCTGTCTCACTTTCTCAATGCTCATTTGTGACTGCATCACTTGAACAAAACAGAAAATTAATGGGGTTAATAAAGCTTGGATGAAGCGCTAGCTAGGGAAGGCAGTCACACGCAGGGTTAAAAATAGAGAGTACGGACTCCTTTCCAAGAGTTGGAGAATCTTCACATGTTTATATTTAAGTGGATAATGACAATTACCTCACCATGAGAAGCTTCTCTGTCAGGTCTGTCCTTGTGAGATGAACAAAGATGCATGGGAAGACCTTGTGGAATGAGCTTTGACTCCTTCCAAGCATTTAAACCAAGACTTGGAAAGACACAGAAATCCTAAGGTACATTCCAACAGCCTGGGCATGTGGAATTTATAACATTAACATTTCATGCTTTCTCCTAGACTCTTTTCATATTTTTAGGAGCATTGGTTAGGGGACACGGAGCCTCCACAACTCCATGAGAAACATCACCTTGGTATGTTTTGCTATGACTCTTGAACCCACACTTAAAACTATTTTTAACTAAAATCACAGTGTCTTCAAATTTCCCGAGTTAACAGACAAAACATCTCATTCCTGTTCCACAGTCACCTAGGATACCCCACTGTATTATCAGTATCTCCTCGGAGTTGTCTTGGCTAGAACAGTTTCTCAGACTTCCCTTGTCGATAACCTGGAAGGTCTTGAAAAGTTCTGCCTGCTACTTGATGCTTTATTCCTGAATGTGGAGTTTTCTAGTTTACACACCTGGTGCTGCAGGTTGTAAGGAGGAGAATAACAGATAGAAAGGGCTGTGCCCCTCACACGATATGTCAGCATGCTGCCCATGAGATAACAGGATGCTGCTGTGACAGTCAGTCTGTCAGTGTTCTCTCAGGAACCTTCCATTTTTCCAGGAGATTTTCCAAAAGCTATTTGGAAAAAACATTCCAAGTGCGGCCCATCCTTAAGGTATACAGACACAGATGTATTTGCATGGTAGGTTTCTCTTTCTCATTTGTTTAATTACCAGTTTAATCATTTTCACTTAATAACTGGGGTTACAGGCATTTTATTTATATTCTGGATAATAACTGTAACAAACACTCCAGTGCTTACGTCCACTGTTCTAGCTCAAGTTGTTCCAAGTTAGTTACTGGGGCCTCTTTCAGGTGGTGGCTCTTTGTCTTTGATATGAACTCATCAGTACTTATTAGGTTGTTCTGCAGTTTTGTTTGTTTTAACTAGCAAATTCCACGAAAAGTTATATCCTCCACCATCATTTTCTAAAACCACTGACTACATCCTAGAGGCACCACATCTCTAAGGGATCTGGTTGCCATCGTTAGAAAATGGATTTGGAAGTAGAGCCTGAGAGAGGTTAAGCATCCTGGTCCTGAGTCCTGTAGCCTCTACTCCTTCTCTGTAGTCTGAGACACCAATGTGTCTTTGTATGACCTATTTGTTTCTTCATGCACATTGACTTAGATATGGCACAGGCAGATCATCTTAGTGCTCTGCCCTTGCATATCTGTAACCTCCTAGTCTAGAGAGGAAACCTTGCACCAATCATGTTTTTCATCATAATTTTATAAGCTCTTCCAGAAAAAAATTCTCAAATTTTATCTTTTTGGTAAGACGGACATACATGCATGCATGCAGACAGACACACACACAAACACAGTCAAAGGAGAACTTGGGTATAATATGGTCTATTATCTTTTTACATGATTGAGAATTGACATGCTCAATGACTTATCCAAATTCATAAATCTAATTTTGAACAATTTAGAACAGACACACAGATGTCTTCTTCATTAAAATAGATTTTTAAAAAGTTTCAAATTTTAGAGTGACTCAGCAAAGCACTGACATATAAAGAATTCTAGAATATATACAGTTTAATAAAGGGGACCTCCTTAACAATAACAATCAAAGTGCAAATAAGTTAACAGTGAAGATGAAAGTAAAAATGTATGTACCAAAGAAGCCATCACAGTCTCAAATATCAAACTAGGGTATTCAGCTAAACTATAAGATCATTCGACCCCAAACACTAGAGACAGGCACTAAGAATGAATCTGAACAAGACTGTAGCTAAAATATTTGGCATCAATAATGGTCCCCACATTCAGTATGGAAGGGACCTTGTTTGTTTATATAATTAAGGGATAAAATTGGCTGAAAAATAAACATTGGCAAACACTATTTCGGTTCACAAAAGACCAGTATTCTCGAAAGGTGCTGAAACTCTCTGCAGGAAGTTTGGAAAGAGTACGTTTTGATTCATGTCAGCCAAATTATGTCATAGAGGGAACACGTCTAATAGTTTTATATAGGAACCTTCACTCAGAGAAAACATCTATTATTTTGCTGTGGGCAAACAAGATGATTTTGCCGATCACATAAAACAATATAAACATTATTTGAAATACTGTGGAATAAGGATTATTCTAAAATTAACTGCCATGCTTATCCCAGTTGTGTCTACATAAAATGTTTACAATGATGTAACCAACATCGGAAAATAAAGCAGAGTTCGGGTTTATCTAGTGTTCATTAGCAAGTACATTCTAATGGTTTATTTTTAGCATATTTTAATTTCTTATGTAATATAATTTATTTTTTATATTTTAATTTAAGAAATACGTGGCAATTATCAAAAATATTTTTTAATAGTGTAAAGTATCTGAACATGAATGCATTTGTTTATATTGAATTTTGGTCCATTTCAAAATGGAAACCCTAAGGGTCTTACTGAGTTCAGAGACCCCTTGCCTGGTGGTTGGTTTTTCCTGCTATCTTCAGATTTGAATTACCTGAAGGTTGAAATATGGCTTTAATTCACTACCTTCTTCAGATGGGTGGTTCTCAAACTTAGGGATAAATCAGAGTTCTAGGAAGAGATTTGGAAAGCACTGATGTCTGGGCTCCACCATCAGTGGCTGCTTCTATAGATCTGGGATGGATCTGTGACTTCTAGAAAGCTGAAGTGCAGACCTTTCAGGCTTTATCACATACTTGCTGTCAGTACTGAATCTTCTGGTGGCTCATATCTCTTTCCACACTTACTGCTTGAGAATTTCTCACATGAGTACTGTTTACAGCCATTCTCCAACTCCTCCCGTGTCCCTTCACTCTCTCCAGTCTTCAATATTGTTATACAATGACATCCACACACGTGTACACAAACATGGGCATGCGAACACACACATGCATATACATAAACACACACCTACACACATATAATCATCTTACATCTTTATACTTCAGTTCCTTAAACTGGGCTATGCTGACATTTTAACTGAGAATATGCATGTAGAAGATTTTATAAGATTATAATAGCAAAATAAATGCTCCAATAAACAGGATTACCCAACAACTAGACTCAGTTTTCTTATCCACAATCCCTTTTTTACAAGGATTAGAAATAAACTTACACATTTCCCGTGTATGTATGTATGTATGTATACATGTGTGTATACATATGTGCTTACCTCTCACTTTAATATACAAATTTTTTTCAAGTACAAATTTCAAAATGTTCAAAGATTTTTTAAGTTTTTAATTCTTATATCTGAATAAAACTACATCAATCAAATTGCCAGTTACCAGTTACTGATAATAAATCTGGAATTCAGACAATTCATTTTTAATATGTATTCTAATTTTATTATGAATGGCAGATTATATTATATGAATCAAAGCACAAACTGTTTGTTATACTAAAGCTGATGATTATGATTATAAAATATTGTATTAAATATTTTAGAACTTATTACTCATATCCCCCTCCAAGTACAAGAAGTGCATAGTTTTCCATGGTTAGCTCTATAGTCTGGGCTATTTTTTCTAGTCATATAATTCAGAAAAGAAGGAACTCCATGTGGGAAGCAATAGAGAAATTCTTAGTTTTACCTTATTCTATAGCATTCAGCTTATTTGTGTTGTTTCATTTGCTAAAAAAAACAGGAGGACATCTGTACTAGAGTATGCTACATAGAAAACCAGCCTTTTTCAGTTTTCTTTATTTTAAACTAAATTTAGCTTCATTATCTTGGTGCATTACAAAAAAAATCCCTACAATACATCATAGAATACAGAATATATTTTAAAATTAGAGGAGGGTTTAAATTCAATCTAAATTCTACCAGAAAAGGAACATATATCTGCCATGGTTAATCGCACAAATACCACATAAGCTAACGTGGTAATGTGATTTTACATAAAAGATATATATTTTGGCATTATCTGGATTCATGAGATTAAAACAGTAAGACTCTAAGGAAATATGCATCCATGTCTTGGGTACTTAGTGCAATTGATTTTTCTGGAAATCAACCTTTCTCGGGTGGGGGATGTGATTACATGGATAAAATTAAAGGCTGTGTCACATTCTCACATCGTAGAGCGACTTCCTGTTGCCTGATTAGCTCAGTGGAGCATAGAAAAAGAAAGTGGAAAAAGCCTAGGGAAATAAAGTATGAACATTTGATGTCTGAAATACCTTATTTATATAAACTAAATCCTATTTCAGTCTGCCGGTATCCACACAACACAAGGTAGATTTTCGTCAAAGTTCAAAGCTGCATGAGAAATACTTTCACACAAACTGTAGCTTCTGCACCAGCATTATGACCTATACCCAGAGGTCAGACATATGCTGACATCCTACACATGGCTGAAACTGCTTCATGAAGAGCAGCCAGTAAATATTATAGTAACAGTTGGGCTAAACAGTCTTTTGCGACTCTGAGGTACAGAATTCCAGGGAAGAGGCTTTACATATGGAAGACTCTATCCCCACACATCGAATTGTAAAGGATTTCTTAATCTAAGAAGGCAAATCCACACGGAAAACTACAAATGAGAAGCCTGCTTGACCCCATATGAACAGCATCTGTGACTTGCCTATTGGTTTTAGAGAGGAACAGCAGGTCAGACGATTCCTCCACAATGGGTGGGGATCATGGGTTATTTGTAATTAATTGGGTTAACATTGAGGCAACCAACAGAGGGTAAGATCTGTAGAACAGGAATGCACCAGTTTGTGAATCACTTCACATAACAGCACCCCATAATGTGATGTAGTCATATTATAACCAAGGTTGACATGTGGCAAGTTACTCAACCATGTTTGCATTTGGATGATTCCTTCATACATAGAATGGTATTTTAAAATGTATTATCAAAAATAATATTCTTCATGTATCATTTTTGTAAGCCAATCATTAAGCCTGTTGTAAACAACTGGCAAATGAAAATAGAGATTATTGTGCAAAGCAATCCATCTCTGTGTTTTCCAAGTGAATTCCGGAGCTCTTATCTTGCAGCTAAGAACCCTGAAACTGTCGCAGTTGTGATTAATTGACATGCTGAGTGGTGAAAGATTAGTTCCAGTTCGCTCCATGGCATTGCTCTATCTTTTAGACGTATTTCTCTTCAGTGCTCCCCATGCTCTGCGGAACAATGGCTGGATCAGAAATCGGTCATTCTTTTATGATCGTTCTGTTTTTAACTGCTTCTTTCCTTGCTGCTCTTTCAACCTAACTCTTTTATGTGGCAAATTCTCAGTGGGAATTACTGTATAACTGCTTTACTTCCCTGGTTTAATACGCCTCCCATTCCCTGGCTCCCTCTTCTCCACAGTGCCATTTACACTGAAGGAGACACAGAGAGATGGACGCTGGGATGTATTAACCAGTGCCACGCTAGGACCAATTAAAAGAACCAATTTTGCCTCCTTATCCAATGGGCATGAGGATAAAATAAATCTTATTCACAGTGGGCATCTAGCATAGTCAGTACAGATCAGAGCGAATCCCCTCAGAAAGCAGCCTGTTCATTCCTCTCTAGCATAAATAATCTCCTTTTCATTATTTTGGATAGGAAGAATCTCTGTTTAAAGTCTCTTCTGTACCATCACTGCTTCCCAAACCATCCATCTTGTTTCACTTTTTCAACACTTGAGAAATGAGTGGCTTGCTAAGCTTGGGACCTTTACCCTGATGGATGAGCTCAAGAGAGACAATAATAAATAGAAGGGAGAACAATTTTGTCGATTTCATCACTTCCCAGGAGCAAAGCTCACACACATTGGGTTATGTCAACAAAAGGTATTTATGGGATTTCCTGGTCAGTTACCCATGACAAACGCTCTTCAGAAAATGTGCAGTTCCAAGTCCTTATGCACTGCTTCTGGGAGGCCCCTTGGAAGCCATTTCCCTGGACTTTCTTTCTCATGTTCCTTGCTCTTTTGCTTCTCACCCTGACCAAAGGACGGAAACCACTTATGAGATTAGACTTTACAGTTAAACATCCAGACAGGATTATGGTGGGAATGACTGATCCTCCTGGCTCACCACCCCTCCATTGTGCCTCAACGCGCCTGGCTTGTTTGAGCTACTTCAGTGTCTTCCATCTCCTCAAGTCGGAATCAGGTCCCTTAAAGGTTCTTGTCTGCATTGGATTCCTAGTTCTCCATTGCTGTATTCAAGACCTGGGTCAGCAGCAGATACACAAAGGAATTGGGTAGTTTTAAGCTAATAAAATAACGGAAAACTTAGGTCAACAAAAATAAGTGCCTTCTGTTTGGAAAACGATAGAACGTCTAGTGTCTAAACACAGAAATGGAAGTAAGCTTTATAGAGAAACAATTAGACATAATGTGACTTAATAAACAAGTTACCAGGTACCTGGACTTCTTAAACTTTGTAAATCAAAACCACTAACAAAAGTAAAATAAATCTAAAAAGAGATATGTGTGTAAAGAAAAAAATCCTATTTGCTTTATAAAAATATTTTAAAAATACAATTGAATATAAAAAGTATAAAACCAATGCCACATGGACTTTATTAATAGGATTTTTTTTCTTTTGTACTCAGTACTTGAGGTTTTTAACTTATAGTCACAGAAGAGTCACATTTTATAGAATCTCATACAAATTTTGCAATATTCCTTTTTTATCAGCACTGGAAGAATGGCTGTCTCCTTAAAACACCCCGATGCACATTACGGGTAATAGAGTACAACTACAGAATCATAAAATCCTAAAAGAAAAGTAAGACAAAATTTTCTGAGTGAGTCTTTTTTATAGAGTGAACTGGATATCTTTATTATGTAAGTAATAGAATAGAAACCTATATTTTACAGCTGGGAAAATGAACTATTTGATGACTAAGAACTAGACACAGTGTGTGTAGTAGTAGATGCTAGTTCAAGCCTTAGGGTTTAGCAGGCAAAGGTCAGAAACTATGTACTCCATGTGTGGCTCAGTGACCCCAAGGAAATGAATTGAGGATACCTGCACAAAGTCTTATATATGGAAAGAGTTTTGTGCTACTCAAGATGAAAAGCTGATTTACAAAGATGATCTTCTATCGCATCACTAGGAAAGAAAGGCACCAACGAAAGCTCTGTAGTTATAACATACCTTTGTGAGGAGAATCTATTTTCTGGTTCTGTGCATAGCATACACACATGCAATTCCACACTAGAAGAAAGAGTATCTACATAAACACCTGAAAACCAGGCTTTGTTCCACCAGCATCTGTGTCCCAATTCTTCCTGTGTGATGTTCCTCCAGCCTAAGTTCAATAGAATTTGAATATCAGTGATGGCGTTTTTCAAGAGAATTCCCAGCACTGCTCAAAGTATAATTTCTTAATCATCTATATGTGGGAATCTTAAAATTTTCAGCACGTATTCCTGGATTTTGTTTTGTTTTATTTTTTCTCATCTATGCACACCTCTCCTCCTTTGTAATCCATAGGAATGTCACACTCTGCTTCTTCGGCACTTGGAAAAGGCTAAAATAGCAATCCTGGCTACTGGATAAAAAAGGCAGGTCACTTCTAGCCTTTAATTATCTGAGCAAATCCCCCTGCTTCTCTCTTCTGTGTGGGGAGATATGTGGAGTCTACTCGGATGTTGGCTCAGTAGTCACTGCCAAGAACATCTAGTCTACGCACCTGACCCCAAAATGAGATGGGTATATTAAAAAATTTAAAGGGTTGTCTTTATCTAACACATTAGGGTTTTGTCACTATATTCTCCACAACACAACTTGAAATATATATAGCAGTGTTGCATAAAAAACATACTCCATCTAGACTAAATTTATAACATATATGGAATTGATTATCAATAGACTCTTACCATGGATTCAGGTCATCATTAAAATGCATTTGAAACCTGACAGAAGTATCTCCAGTTGAGACTTTGAACAGCTCAAGACAAGTTGGTCCCTTCTTCTCAAACTGTGTGACATCCCAAGGTCTTTCCAGGCACATTTATTTTTCTTTGGCAATTTGACCTTCCTTTCTGACAATGTTTCATCTCTCTCTCTCTCACACTCACTTTTTAGCTTTCATATTTCACTGTTTCCTAATTTTTCCTATTCTAACGTCTTCAGAATAAAGACTAAATGAACTCTAGGGAACACAAGTCACATGCATTGTGTGACTGTGGGTTACTTTAGTCTATAATTCAAATATTAGGAAATTTGATTCTCTTTATATGGGGAGGGGGTTGGAGAGAGTAGTTCTTCATCCTTATTTAGGCAAAGCATTGTCCATATTAAGATCTAACAAATGAACCTCTTATACAGCTTGGTTAGGTTCTAGAATATATGTTTATTGCAGACTAAGTGGACATTTTATGAGTTGGCTGGAAACCCAACCATCATTTTTAATATCGTTTCTATGGGGAAATCCATCCCAAGTTCCAAACAGCTGATTCACAAATGAGTTTTGAAAGTGTGGACTCATGCGTGACAAAATGAGGAGAGCCCAGTCACCAAAAGATGAAGCTCAGGTCTGCTATCTTCTGTGTGCACGGACGGTGGCTTAATGATGATAAGACTATCTGTCTGAGCAGCTGGCAAGGTTTCTGTATGCTTAGTACGCACATAGGAGATTAAATGTTTCCTGTCAACTTCTGCTGCATAATTCATAGCAAGGTGGAAGGAATTTGGCTCAGGAGATGATGAAGTAAATGGTGACAGGATATATGATGTCACACGATCCAGTTTACAGAACATCCCTATGTTTGTCATTCAGTGCTCTGTGCCTGGACACACATCATCAATGAATTGTTAGTGGAGCAAGGAACTGACAGTGGACATGAGTGGTCATTTCTTGCTAACTCAATACTGGATGAATCTTAGTTATGATGTGTGAACGAATGGCAGTCTTGTGAGGCAAGGAAAGGCCTTTGCATCACACAAGTCTGCCTGTCAATCCTGACAGTTTATAATCCCATTTTTAACCAGAGAAACCAAGGAACAGCACTATTTCCAGTATATTTACATAATAGGAGCACTCAGGGAAATAACTGAGACACTTTACATTGCAGGTTGTAAAGTGAAGCCAGGATTCCCTGGTCCATGGAGCTAATTAAAAACTTGCAGAAAGATAAAGTGAAAAATGCCCTTTCTACTTGGCCAAGGGACTTGACTGGGCACATATTTCTATTTATCTCTTCACATGTGAGTGACCAATGCTGATCCATACAGATCTCCTACCTTAGGAGAAGATACATTCACAAAGTGATTCCATTATATTTTTATTGAGTTCTCATAAAGGGTTTGGGACAACTATTGAGGAAGATAGCCCCAACTTATTTAGAAGAGATTTTTTTTAAACTTTGAGCTTAAATATGTATTGCCTTAAGGAACACATTTCAGAACAGAATCATTATTGGATTACTTTCTGATTAAACATCACGTAGAAGAAAACACTTCATTCCCTTGTTGACAATAGGTTCCTCCTGCTGTCTCAGTAAGTAAGGCTTCCATAGATAAAGTCTGTCTTCAAAGCTTTAGTATTGCAGAATTGTGTCTCAACTGAAAGGTATGTGTGATCCCAGTTTTAGGACTGAACAAAGATAAGTGGATCTCTGGAGACCCTGTGATGTGGGAGTGTCATATATCAATCTGTTGATTTCATTGGTTAAGCAATAAAGAAACTGCTAGCCCCATTTGATAGGCCCACCCTTAGGTAGGTGGAGTAAACAGAACAGAAGGCTGGGAGAAAGAAGCTGAGTCAGTGAGTCGCCATGATTCTCACACTCCAGACAGACGCAGGTTAAGATCATTCCTGGTAAGCCAGCTCGTGGGCTACAGCAGATTATTAGAAATGGGCTAGTCCAGGTGCGAGAGCTAGCCTAGAAGAGGCTAGATAGAAATGGGCCAAGCGGTGTTTAAAAGAATACAATTTCCGTGTAATTATTTCGGGTAAAGCTAGCCGTGTGGAGCTGGGTGGGAACGCAGCCCACCGCAGCTCCTTCAACAACCCTGTCTCAAAAATCAAGGTAGAGAATAATTGTGGCAGACATCTGATGTCAACCAACTGTCATGAGCCTGCACAAGCAAGCACAGCTGCATGAATACATATACCACCAAACCTATGAACTCCACAAATTCCAAAAAGGAGAAGTTATTATAATTTACAGACACATTTATATAGTACATCTTTCCTTCTGGAGTTGCTAGATATTAATTCAAAAGACAGGATTTCTCAGACATTAGGCAAAGCAAAGAACTGAGGAAAAATGAATAACCACCACAGAATAAAGCACAACCAAGTGCATCATAGGGCACATAGAAAAAGAACATTACAACACACAGCAAATAAACCATGGCTCCTGTAATGGATTTCACAAATATTCTCCCTTGCCAATATGAAGGACAGTGTCAGCTTCCTGGGATTGCCCTTGGGACTAAACACTGGTACTTTCTCCACTTTTGAGAGTCTGTTTACTATTATGGGAATCTGCTGGACTTTGTCAGAGTTATCATAGGATACGTGACCAGATAGCTTCTTATTTTTTTAGTGTTCCATAAATACTGCTGTATCCATGGGCTCGGGAGAGGGCTCCAAGGTTAAGTGATTGCTGTGCGAATGTAAGGACTGAATTTCAGGTCCTGCAGAGTAAAGTCAGATGGGTGTCTCACCTGTAATCCTAGACTTGGGAGGCCAGGGCAGAGGATCCACAAAGCAAACTGACCAGTGGGACTAGCCCTATGCTTTGCCTGACTGATCTCCAAGCCAAATAACCATCATCTTAATAAACCCAGCTGTATACAACTCCATGGAGGGTGGAGGGTCTCCTAGGTAGAACCCTACCAGAATTGTATGGAGCCTCATGGAGCATCTAGAGAATACAAGCCAGGGGAGATGAGGAGAATTCGGTCTCCATCTCAGCTGCTTAGGCGAAGCCTCATCATTGCTAGGTAAAGGCTTTACAGGTAAAGTCTGCTGGGGGAGGAGTATCAACATCCTTTCAAATGAACTTGCCTATCATCTGTACAAAATTCCAGTGAAGTAATTTGAAGGCGTAAGTCATAAACAATGCCACACCAGTTTGGAATTATGATTAATAGGGTGGTATTTATTTAAAGGGGAAAAAACTTACAGATCACCGTCAGCCCTCTGCGCAACCAGGAAGGGAGTCTAGTTGCCGGCGGGGCAGGAAGTGAAGAGAAAGAGGAGAGGGAAGTGGCCACTTTTTTAAAGGGAGAGAGACCACGCCCCAATGGGCTGGTATCTCAGCGGTGATAGGCTGGAGGAGTGGGAGGACCTCCCGTAACAGTAATTGGTTTCCCAAAGTGAACTTTTGAGGAACTATACCACAGATTTTTACTAGGAAGTTCAGAAGAGGGGTATCTACAGTTTATATCTGATCCAGGGAAGGAATTTAAACAGCATCTGATTTCTGAGCTCTGGGTTTGATTGAGAGAGATTATCTCAGTAAGCATTTCCATTGAAAGTACCTATATTTCTAAGCTCAGTTTGATAAAGAGACGCTGTCTCCATAAATAAAAAGAGTGATCAAGAATGATTCTTGATATCAACCATGGGTTTCTGAACACATCACATACTCGTGTGTGTTGACAAATGCAAACACCCTCACGCATACACACACACACACACACACACACACACACACACTCATTTGGGAAAACCCAGCTACTGAACAGAAATGACAGGACACAGCTGAATATTGGTTAGGAATTGAGTAAGAAGAATAAAAATTATATATCTAATAATATATAGCCAGGGATCATCATACCATTTGCATACCATTACATTATCTTGATTGCACCTAATAAACATTTGCCACAGGTAGCCAATCACTGAGACGCACCAAAGGGATAATACTGTTAAGAAGTAAATTAAAAATTAAGTATCTTGAATATTCTAATTCTGTCTCTTACATAACTTACACCTATCACCCACAGTATTAGCAAATACACATTGAGGTACCAGAAAGCCTTGGTAGGATTTTACATACATATGCAGGTTCATGCAGATTTATCATCTTGCTTTTAAGTGAATTTCCCTATGCTGTGGAACAAAGCGAGCTTCTACGTCATAGATAGAAGAAGCAACTAGTGTTATATTCCCATGGTGCCCCGTGAGGTCACTGATGAGCTGTGGCCATTTCAGCTGAGCAGCATGGAACTGACCTTTACAATGCTGCACTTTATTGAACACAAACATAATATGAATCAGAACTTGAACTTAGCATGCAAGAGAAGTGCAACTGTACAAGAAGGTTGATGATGTTGTACTATTTTCATAGTCAGAACATATGTTCAGAATAGGGAAAACACATTTTAGAATTACTAAGGAAATTAAATGTAGATGAATTAAATACACACTACAGATGCATACATTTATTATTTATGAATATGTGCTGTATGTATGCTAAGTGGAATGATAAACACACAAAGTAACATTCATTAAAAATATTGGTATCTATAACTGAAGTAATTAACTATGAACCTATGAGTGATAACTTTTACAAGAGGAGTAAAATATGTCTCAAAAAGGACAGCTAAGAATCATTTTACATATCTAGATGTTATAGTTAATTACAGCTATAGATAGCCACTTAATATTGTGTAATTAAAGCTACTGTGTAGATGTGACAAAATTATAACCCTTGAGATATTCCAAGGCAGTAGCCATACAACAAGAAATAACTTAATTTAAAGGGAACATTGGCACATACAAGGGCAACTCAGATAGAGTTTAACATGGACCTGACATAGTAGGTTTTCTCAGAGTACTGGCAGCCAGAGGTTAACTTAAGGCACTCACTGGCTATTTACATAAAGACACATTATGTTGGGTACTTAGTGGTGAAACACCATGCAGGAGTCTGGTCTGCTAAAATGGGTAATTTGTAGTCCCTTTACTGTAGAGCTGTTTCAAATGAAGCAGACGAGAATATGAATACAGTGAGGGATGCTAACTTGGAAAATACCAGCACAGACTCAGTTCTGACTGGAGGAATGAGAGAGAAAGATAGATAAGGATTTGTGGATCCTTGGGAAGTTCTGCAGACTGTTATAAGAAAACAGCAGTTGGGTCTACGTAGGGTTTTTCTTGTTTTCATTTAGGAAAATTAACTGCATATGTGCACATTATTTAGGTAATTTAAGTGCATGATAAATTCAGGCATAAACATAAAATTAGAGACATCTAGATCAGCCTCTTATTAGCAGTGACACAGGGTAAACATTAACCAATAAAAGCAACACACAAACTGAAGGACCTCCCACATCATATAACTAGCTTGTAAAAAGGAGTATATGATGTGATGTTCTTGTGATCACAAAAATAGAAAAACATTCTCTTGTTTCCATGCAAACACAAAAGGTATAGAATAGAAATCGACAATGTTCCAATCTGTCTCAACTATTGTTCTCAGTTCATCTCAATCCTAGCTCGGACTTTGAAGTTGGAGGTGGGTGTGGTTCTCAAGGGAGCAGTAGGCTCTTCATCATCAGAGGAAGTTATAACTCACATATTGGCAGGATTTATATGCCACTAACCTGACTAGTCTGCACTCTTAAAGCAGGACAGATACATACATGCAAACATCTGTGAAAACAGACACATACATGCTGAGCCCTTGGAAGACACTCAATACCCAGAATTAAGAAGATAAGCAGAAGTGCATTCGTGGAAATATACAAAAGAATCAAATAAGTACATGAAAATACTCAGGAATCCAAGGAGACTGATGGTGTAGAACTAAGGCAAAACTTTTCAACATGGCACTATCATTTTTAGGCTCTAAGTCCAAGAGTCACTATAAGTTCAAATAAGAGAAATGGGTATGAATCAGTGAAAAGGATATTGAAGGATATCTCAGATATCTACCAAGGATGAAATCTGTTGATATTAGCCATTGCAGATGCCAAAGTACTGTCTATTAAAGACCTCTTCAAGCATTCAACAATTTTAAAGTTAAGTTCTACCAGGAGTTGAATATTTTTGGGAAATAGGGAATATGAAAAACTATTGACTCAAGCCAAAACTAAAGTATACTTGATTCTAAAATTAGCACCGGGATCATATGAATCAACCTGAAATAACATTCAGCTTAGAACTCTTGGTGAAATGATGGCAGTAGCCAACAGGGAAGACAATTTAACAGGGTTAATGTCAGCAGGTTTATATCATATTCTTCCTACACTACTGCTAATGATGAAGGTACACACTTCTCTACTCCCTCCATCCCAAGTGTAGAGTCATTAACACATCATGAAGCCATTCCTCTCTCACCTTCTCTTTCACCCCATCCACAATTGGTCCCTATCATTATTAAAGTTCATGACAGGAACACCTTAAGAAATTCCGTGGGATATCTTAAGCTTTCTGTTTTAATCTCAAACACTTGGCCTGCCACTTCAGAAAATACATCTTTGCCAGCTTTAGGATTGTGATGTGTTTGTCAGTCAGGTCTACAGGAGTCACGTGGTTCGTCAGACATTTTTAAGTACAGCATGATCTATTCTAGGTACCTCTCAATGTAATACTACTCTCTCCTCCTACACTCATAGGTCAGCAACACTAAGATCTTATATGTCTCTGGTTCAGATCTCCATCACACTCCACACAAATTTCTGCTCCATGTATTCTTATTTATATGTAGTAAATGCTTAAGTTTAGCCTTGTCCTGGCTGCATTCCCAAGAAACCAGCAAGTTTTCCCATCTATATCTATCTCCGTCTCCTCTAATCGCAGTTTTGCTCTGTCAATCCTAGTATCTTCAAGTCCTGTTTTATATTCACCCATGTATAACTATGGCAACATAAAATATGTTCGTATTATATAAATTATGACCATTTATTTTCACAAACACAAATAGAGCAAATGATGGTCACCTGTTTTTTGAGTTATTTTAATGTCCCTATAGGTTGTTTTCTGATGTAGATTCCTTTCTGTAGGCTATGAATGTTTTATTACATTGGTTATTAAAGACACTATTTTGGGCAATAGCTTCGTAGCCAGGCAAAAAATCCAAACAGAGATGTAGAGAGAAAGTAGGTGAAGTCAAGGAGACACCATACAGCTGCCCAAGGAAAGATGCCAGCCTCCAGCCAGAACCCTACTGGTAGACCACAGCCTATGTTGATTCACAGATTAATAGAAATGGGATAATTTAAGATGTAAGAGTTAGCTAGAAATATGGCTAAGCTATTAGCCAAATAGTGTTGTAATTACTATAGTTTCTGTGTTATTACGCTAGTCTGAGCAGTCAAGAAACAAACAGTCTCTGTCTGCATCTTTCTTTCTCCTCATACCAGAACAGACTTACTCAATACCAGCAGTTCATTTTGCTTGGAAGCAACAAATAACTATGTATTAAACATTAATGGTTTATTTAATTATTACTGATTTCATTTAGCTATACATTTTTCTCTGCTCCCCTCCTTTCCTCTCCCCTCCCCTTCAACCCTCTCCCATGGCACCCCTGCTCCCAATTTACTCAGGAGATCTTGTCTTTTTCTACTTCCATTTATGTCTATTTTAGTATGCATTGTTGTCTAACTGTCTTTATTAACACATGGTCTTCTCCAAAGAAACAATACAAAGAAAAAATATATGACACAGAATGCCTAAACCACATACAGTTGGGTTTACTTATCATAGACTGTAAGTAACTATGCTTTAATCTGTGATGCACCTCTGTTAACTCATTAAGGGCTAATCTATCTAGACAGAATCAGTGAATAAACTTTGATGCTGGGAATGAAAGTTGAAGGAACTTAGAATGCATGCAGCATATAGAAGAGAGAGACCTGTTGCTGCTCGTCTTTTCTATGGATGAAGGAACTGGACTGGGATTCACTCTAAGACATTGTCAATTGAACAAACTGCATAGTCGTTTCCCAGCCTTCGATTTGTGTTGATGATTGAATCAGAAAATCTATCTAAAAGGCTCAGAACAACTTAGTTTATGGAAATAATACAGAAGAACAGCGACTATATCTCTGATTATCAATGCTGGACTCCTCATTTCGCACACGCCATGTGCTTCCAAACTCAAGTACCTTTACAACCTTGGATTAGTTAAAGTTGTGAATATAACCTTTAATTTTATCTTTACAAATGTTATCAGGGGGCTTCTTGGACCTCTTTTAAGGTGATATTGGATTTCCAGGGACCAAATAGGAAGGCCAGGAAAACTAGATTTACTTTTCACTGAAACAACATGGATCATTATTACTAGTGTGATTATTACATTAATCTGTAGATGGATTTGGACAATAGAAGCTATGTGACGAGGTACAGGGCATCTCACTGGCTTTTTCTCTGTAGTTCCTGAGACCAGGGAACAGGGTGGAGAACAGATATAGATGTGTTTCTAAGTTTAGAGCATAATCAATGCTGAATTGCCGTGGGTTGATTTTCAGAAAAGGGAAAACCTGCCGTCTTACCCCGTCAGTTCAAAATAACATGATGAGGCAATCTCCTCTGATGGGCCCATGCTGGATGAAGTCCCAGATAATACAATGCAACCATTCCCTCAACAGAAGGCTTGGCTCAGTGTGCCTGCAGGCTGGACGCGAGCTCGCTCTTACCGGGAGGCTGCCCTGCCAGGTTTGCTTTCAGCAGGCAGTCTGAGGTGAATGAGGAACCTCTGCAACTCCGTGGTTAACTCTTCCCAAAGCCAAACAAGGAGGCTGCCAGAGCGACCTGGTGTTCCACCCCCACCAATGTTCCTTCATTCATGCTTAAGGTTGCTTTCTTGATGATGGCTCTGGATCTCACAGTTCCTCCCAGGAGGCAATTTCTCCCATATGTAATGATTACTTTGAATGGCCTGAAAACTCTTTTTAAGCCAAATGCCAAGCACCACACACAAGAGTGCTGATGATGTGAGAAGTGATTTTAATAAAATTGGGGGGAAAAGGGTGTAGAGATGGAGATAGGAGAAAGTAAGATTAGTGAGAAGAAGATGAGAGGAGGAAAAGCAAGGCTTCCCTTTATTAATGAAGAAAGTGAAGTGCCCAAACATGCATGACCAGAGTCAGAACCCTAGTGGGAATCCTGGTCCCATCTCTCATTGCTACTTCACAGTGTACAATTATAATTCTACTTCTTAGTTCATTCAGCTGTAAATTGTGCCCAGTACTGTCAGAATAAATAATGCCTTATCTACATGTATGGCTAGTATAAAATCAGGTTACTGACAGAAGTCCAACAAATATTTATTATGTTTTCAACTTAAGGAAGTATCAGTTATAGATGATGTGCAATAAATACAACAACTATCCCTATCATTATTAATATTCAGTTACTAAAATTAGCTTATGCTCTGAGTCAGAGTTAAAGATTCTACCAGATTGCCCTTTTTCTACTTTACCAAGTGATATCTTTTTTTTTTTTTCTGGTGACTCTGGAAATGGGTTGACCAGAATAAGGGAAAGAATACTCTCATACGTCAATACCAAGAATATAAATTAAGACAACTATTACAAAGAATAGCACAAAAGTCACCCTGCCATACACACAAAAGTAGACAGAACTATGGACAGCCCCGCTATCCCTCTTCTGAATACAAAGCTGAAAGAAATGACATGAGACCATCAAAGGGTGGCTTGCATGCTTAGACTGTTTGCAGAGCTAGCTAGAATCCCAGATATGTTGAATCAGTCTCGGTGGCCATAAATAGACAGCTAGAAAAAGCAGTGTATAACTATTCACCCACAAAGGAGGATGAAATCTACTCATTCGCCACTACTCCAATAGCAGTGAGGGGGTTGTGCTAAGCCAGGAAGATACCAAAGGGCAAATCACCCATGTTCTTTCCTATCAATAAAAGCTAAAACACATTGAGATTTGAAAACATAATAGTGACTATGTAACACTAGAAAGTTTATGGAATTAGGTAAACTTTGAGTTGGCCCACACAGGCTGTATACAAGTATAGAACATCCTGTCTGCTCCATTAATGTACATAATCAATGCATGGTAATTAATATGAGACCATTCACGTTAGATTATTTTCCTAAATTCTAGAACTGTTGTCATTTTAACCTCAGTTTCAAGCATATTTTACTCCACACTGAGGGTAGATTAAAATATATACAGAAATTTTTTACTATCCCCTGCTATGTAAATGAGAACCCTCAACAAAATTTATTCAGAGAAAATAGCAATTTCTACTGATTGACTTCATAGTTTAGAAATGGATCCATCATGACATTCATACGCTTTCTAACTTCTCCTTGGCAAACTTATGTGGCGATTTAATTACAAAGATCATGATAATAAAATAGATGTAAGAATGAGTAGTTGATGTAGGACGCCCTTCTGTATATGTGGTCCTTTTATTGGTTGATAAATAAAACTGTTTTGGCCACTGGCTTAGCAGAGTAAAGCCAGGCAGAAAATCCAAATGGAGATGTATAGAGAGAGTGGGTGCAGTCAGAGGGACACCATGTATCTGCTGAAGGAGAAAGACACCAGAGCCAAAGTCCCGTGGTGATACAGAGATTTAAAAAAAAATGGATTAATTTAAGATATAAATGCTAAGTAGGAATACGCTAGAGCCATTGGGCAAACAGTGATGATCAATATATCTCTGTGTAATTATTTGGATCTGGGCAGTCAGAAAATAAAAGTACAGTCTCCATTTGCAAGTACTTAGGGAATTTTGATGGGAATTTAGAAGTGGTACAGACTATTTTATAACTTGTGTTATGTGAGATTAGAAAAATGGTAAATTTTTACAAAGAACAAAACAGAGAAATTGATGGACACAGTTGGTGTAAAGACATCAAAGTCTTAAGAAAGAATAGGGCAGTTAGGATTTCAAGGAATTCTTGGCCTGTACCCTGTTGCTTTGAAGGCCACAGAATAGAGGACTCATAGAGCTGGACATACTTCTCTCCTTGAATGTACTCTATGTATTTCTAATAGTAATTAATAGAATTAGGTTCATAAATAATATTATATTTTATGGACTTTAATACAAATACACTGGCTCTCTGTTCTCTTTGTTGCTCCTGCTGCATTCCACAGGTGATTAATTTTGGGATTTTGTTTTGTTTTGAGATATGACTTGTCATACGCTTGGGCAATGGAACATTACTTAGACAGCACCTCTGTAGGGAAGATGTGTAGTGAGGAGATGGCCAGGTTCTCAGGGCATAGAAGGAGAGACCGAGCAGTGAACAGAAGGGGAAAACTGTGATCAGACCAAGAACGCTATATGAACATATGGGGACAAAATCTCACAACAGAGAATGGCTCTGAGTGAAAAGTAGATGCATTGACAAAATGGAAGAATCCAGGCTGTTCATTATTGTGAGCCTGAAAGGAAAAGATTGGAGATATGTAAATATTATTTAAATGGGCATCTGATGGCATAGTCCACTATTGCATAGAATGACTCTGAAAATACCATAGTTTAGAGTTTTAAACACACATGCCTGTATTTTATTATCACCAAATGAGTACCACCAGTTGCAAGTCAAAATTAATGGTATTCTAATCCCCTTGAAATTAGTTTTACATTATCCTTATGCCACATATATTTTTTTTAAATTGTGTTTGTTTCATATAATTTGAATTCTGTCTATAATGCAATAATCAGAAGAGATGTACATCTCCATTTCCATGGAACTTATGTTCTTTAAAGGGAATATTTATGTAACATGTCAGACAGTAAATGACCATTTAATCTCTCCTTTAAATGATGCCTCTTAGTCCTCAGTTTATGTTTTTAAAAAGTCACCCTTAATATTTAAATATAATAGATGATATCAATCCTAAATAGTGGGGTGTATCTAAAAAACTTGTCAATTTTATGTGTCTGTGTGTGCGCATGCACGTGTGTGTGCATGTATGTGTATACATTTTATTTACTAACTTTCAGATCCATGTGCAAGAGATTTGTTTTTGCAAATAAATATATTTTAAACATTCCTCTCTGTCTTACACCCAATTCTGATATCAAGTGATCAGCCAAGAGAGTAAGTGATTTTCCAAATTACAAACTCTTTTTATGAGAAAGTTCCGGAACCACCCTTTATGTCTCTCATTTCAGCAGTCTGTTCGGCTTCTGAATCAAAGTAGGCCAGAATATTTTATTAATCATTAGCCCTCTGTGAACGTGGTCAAGCATTTATCCATTGTGAAGCCAATTTACCGTGAATTGTCAGCCAGTGAATAGCAGGTGGTCTCGCGGCTGTCTGATCATAGCATATGGATATCAGAGCAAAAAAATGCTTCCTCTCCAAATGGGCATGTTAGCATAGAGGAACTGGCAACATTAAAGACTGCTTAGAAATGGGTCATCAAATGGGATAACATACTGTGACGCAAAGATTCTCCTTGTCTCCCGAAAGCACAACTATGGGGAAATTCAGTGACAAATGTCATGGGTGTAACCAATACCTGAATCACACCTAGTAATTAGATAAATTAATGTCCCTGGTAAGCTTAAAAATAGATATAAACATTTTCTATATTTAAAAAAATGGGTACATATTATTTGATATCTAAAAAAAAATGCTTTATTGTGGTTTTTCTTAGCAGTATGATCTAGGAACTGAATGTCTCAGTGCTAAAGACCAAACATTGCTTTGCAGAGAACCCAAGGTCAATTCCCAGAACCCTCTGGTGACTAAGAAACACCTGTAATTCAGATCCATGGGATCTGATGCCCTCTTCTGGCCCGCACAGGCATTGCAATCTTGTGTACATACTCATCATTGACATAACCAAGGGCATAAATTAAAAACATGTCTGAAAAATAGTATGATCCAGCCTTTTAAGAAAAAGTTCCTTCGTATCCATAGTCTGTCACTAAAGGAATATAACAAAGTGCAAATGATAAGAGCCAGCTCAAATCGAGAAAGATCCAGAAGTCTGATTGTCTTGGATCATCTGTTCTAGATAAAATGGTCAGACATTGCTGCTAAGTGAAAGTGTGGCCAAAGCTTAGAGCGGTGCTAAATACCATTCAGACCTTTGAATACGCTTCCATGTCCAACTCTCAGTACTATCCATCTGGTGTTTTCATAGATTAATATATGCATAAAGTAATAACACATCCATACACTCGAGGACACATATATGCGTATATGGCATACATATATATGCACATGTATATGTTCTGATTTCCGTGGAAAAATAAAATCATTAGTGGAAACTATTAAAATGAGGCTGTTAATACAATGTGTAGAGTTGATGATCTGTCCTTGGGTTCTGTCTACTAAAGTATCTTTCACCACAAAGATACTAGTTACAGGAGTTTTCTCTGAAGGACACCAGGATAACACAGAAGCTGAACACAGAGCTGTTGCCATTCAAATATGTGGCCTCTGATCTCTCTCTGGAGCACTAACAATGGCTGGATTCTTACTGGAATCTGTATGAGGATGGGACACTGGAGAACTGTACAAGCGCTGTCTCCTGGGTTTGTTCCCTGGACAGGAATAACTAAATGTGACTAAATGAAGGAACGCTGAAACAGATGACTTCCTTGATTGAAAAAGACTCCACATCAGGATTCATTCAGCCTCTGGGGAAAAGGCCCTGTCAGGTCTTACTTTCTGTAGGTATACTTGCACTTATTTCTGGTCAAGGATATATGCCCAGTGTGTAAAGAGGCACAGGCATAGCCATGTGATTGGTCATGCTTTCTCCCCACACAAAAGACTTTTTTAAAAAAATTACAGGAGAAAAGGTTATTCTAAAAAAAAGTAAAAAAGATAGTTTATATTGGAACAAAACTTACAAATATAAAGGATGTAACAAAACCTTTAAATGTTTACATCTTGATCAAAACAGAGAATTCATGCTAGATAGAAAACAGCGCAGTTTCACGATGATGCAATAAATTTGCTTTTGAATGATAAAAAAAGAAAATAGGCAAATGTAGAGTAAATAGAAAATATTTTAAGGCTAAGTACCTTACTGAGCACAAATATGCATACACTGCAGGAAAGCACCACAGATACAATTGTGGGGATGTATGTAGTAGTGCTAGAATAAAAACAGAAGATGTGCTGGGCAGTGGTGGTGTACGCCTTTAATCCCTGCACTTGGGAGGCAGAGGCAGGTAAATCTCTGTAAGTTCTAGGCCAGCCTGGTCTACAGAGTGAGTTCCAGGACAGCCAGCGATACACAGAGAAACTCAGTCTTGGAAAACCAAAATGGCAATAAAGAAAGCAAAAGAAATAAAAACAAAAATATTGCCAAACCAAAAACTCAGAGAATTCAGACTCAAGAGTCCCTAAAAGAAGGACTGTGACAGATCTCCCCGCTGTTCTTCCCACATTAGTAAACATCAGGATATATACAGATATAATAACTCAGATGCCTATAAATGTGATGAGCGTGGCAAAGACATTAGCAGTTTGTCAATTCCAAACCAACAGAAATAGGGAGAGAAATATTATAAATGCAGAGATTGCAGAAAATATTAAAAACGCAATGATTACTATTAAGTCCATGAATAATTATTCAGTACACACACCACAGAATTCACACTGGACAAATTAAAAGGTGTGGCAACTGTTTAACAGTTCTTCACAACCCAGTCAACAACACCTCAGAATGCATGCAGGGAGGAGACTTACAAATGCAAAGAATGTAAGAAAAAAATTAGCTTCACTTTACATTTTTATCAGCATCAGAGAACTCATACTGGAAAAAGGACATGCTACAAAGCAAAAGAATGCGCAAAACATTTAGCAATTGTTAAAAAATGAAAACACAAAAAAGTATGTAAAAAAAGCCTTCAAATTAAGGGAGAAATCTTTCATCAAATGCACAAGTCATTGGTACCAATGAATTCACACTGCATAGAAGTTCTGGAGGTGAAAAGGAAGGAGAGGGCTCTTGGTAGCTCTTTCACCCATACAGAGTATCAGGTCACAGTGGTGAGAAACCACAGGGTTCAAAGAATGACAGGCACTTTATTGAGATTTTCATACTTATTCAATGTGAGTAATGTCATACTTGGTAGTAATACTACATATTGTGCATAGGATTATCCCTGAAATATTTTCATCAAATGTGTACGTCTGAGAAACTCCAGCTACTCACTGGACATGTTAACAACTGAAAGTTCATAAGGGAGCTCCAGCCAAGAAATGTGGTGTGTGTGTGTGTGTGTGTGTGTGTGTGTGTGTGTGTGAGAGAGAGAGAGAGAGAGAGAGAGAGAGAGAGAGAGAGAGAGACATGGACAAATTTGCTGCACATGGGAAACAAGATCCATCACCACGGACATTATAAAGGTGCGGATAACCCACCTGAAAAAGGATACATATCTGTTATAAATTCAAATGTCATGAATAACATTGTTAAAGCTTCAGAAAGCACAGTGCTTAGATCACTATGTCAGAACAAAGATTGCAAAGCGATCTGCCTGACTCTGCCTCCTGAGTGCTTGGGTTAAAGGCCTGTGCCACCACCACCCGGACAATCTCTATTTTTTTTTAAAAAGGGGCCTTAGTATAGACTGTGAAACACTGCATTGAATTTCGTGTGCTTTAGCAAGTGAAAGTGAATTTTTATCCTGAAATACAACAAGCCACCATGGAATAGTCTCAGAATGGAATTCCATGTAAAACAAAGAAACAAGAAAAGAGAACAGAGAGGAATTGGGGGAAGAGAAAGCATGATCTGAATACACGATATGAAAAAATCATTTGAAATCAATATATATGTATCACAATATGTAAATATCAATAAACTACAGATGCACATAGATGTGTGTATATAGAACCTATTGACAAATATAGTATATATACCATTAAATGGAAAAATCTTTACTGTAGCTCCAATATTAGCTCTTCTTCCCCACATTTCTTATAATCCATCTTGGTGATACAGCTGGCAGCAATGTCTAACACACCAGCTCACCTTCCTCCTGGTATTTTCTAACACAAGACCCATCCCCCTTTACTTCCTCTTCCTTTTTAAATGTTAACAAAGGTATTACTTTAATCATGTGAGCAAGTTTTAAGGTTGACCAGCTTTTTATAAATCAGAAACCCAACTGTCCTCTTTATCAACTGAAGAGATAGGAAGCATGAAGCTTCAGAAAGCTTCCAGGGTGATTTATCATTCAGAAATTCACTACTTGCAGGAACGCGTCCTGTGCTCACCTCAGTAGTAAACTACAGACATTAGAAGAGCAACCAAGCCCATTCCATACAGTAGAATGCCTTGTTCAACTTTGATTTGGTGGGTGGGAGGTGGCTTGGTTCTGTCTCAACTGAATGTGCCAGGGTTTGTGGACTCCCAATGGCAGGCCTCACCCTTTCTGAAGAATGGGTGGGGGTGGGTTGGGGGAGGTGAGTAAGTGAGGGGAAGGGGGAAGGGAAAAGAGGAGAAATTGTTTTGACATGTAAAATCAATATATAAATAAATACGTGTGTGTGGGTGTGGGTGTGTATAAGGAAATAATGTATTCACGTGTATGGACTCGACTATTCATAAGGTTTGGATAGGGAATTGGGCCTCCTGTTTATCTTACTGAACCTTTTAGAGCAGGAGATGTGATTAGCAGAGGCAGTGAATTCTTGCAATGGGAAAAAATGGAGGGTACCACAAATTTATCTATGTGGACTTTACAAGTGGAATCCTGGTCAGCCCAGCTGCATGTTACCTGTGTGATCATGAACAAGACACTGACAGTCAAGAGGTACAGATGTTTATTTGAGGATCAGACTCAAGCCCTAACCACTGGTCGTCTTCTACCAGAAGCTGAACAGTTACTGATCGAGGAGGAATTGACTATCCCTGTTAACCCTTCTCCCCAACGCCAAGCAAGATCGTGGGGAAGCTGCAGACAACCTATGATGAAGACTTCAAATACAGATGGAGTTAGTTAAGTTTTGCTTTAAATATTCATTCCTTGAGTCAATCCAGAGAGAAAATGAAGCCCAAATTAAACATCATCATGCAGAGGTGGCCAGTGATCTTCTGCCAAGACAAGGAAGCAACATCATGGATGACAGTCATAGGGATTCATTTCCAGATGTTTGACTTCATGTTGAACAAGCATGAGGACAATAGGTACAAATGTATTATCAGTAATCATGGTTATACACTCTAATATTAATGCTATGCCCATTTTACACATGAACTCAACACCTAAGTGGCTTTTCTTCAGGGCACATTTAACTCTCCGGGATATAATCAGCACACTCAACACCATCAACAGCAGAATGCTCAAGGACAGAAAGTGAGGATCTGAATACATTTGCATAAGATTATTTCTTGGACGTTATGCCATTTAATTTAATACAAAAAAGTCTGTCAGCCTGGTTGGATAGCAGTCAAGGTACAGGGAATGAAACTGTCACTAATTCCCTGCAGCGAGTAGTGTAAAAAAGAGCCAATCAACCGCCCACACTCACCAACCCTGCATCATTTGTTCTGAATACCTTTGTTGTGTATCATTTGCAGTGAAGACATCTAATGATATACAGCAGTTCTGTCTCACAAATTGATTCTTGGATTAAAAGTCACTCCTGGAAGAAAAGCTATAATTTGCAAAATCTTAGTCCCATAATTATCCTAAACTATTTTGTTTTTCTTATTTTTGTTTGTGAGCCTTTCTCTGCCATGACAATGCATGCCTCTTTTATTTTCTGTCTTGAAAAATTATAATAAGAAAAATATTTGTTTAATGTATGATAGGATTTGGGTTCAGCATAAAAGATATGAGATTTACTTTCTGGGCACACTGCAAGGACATGTCATAGCACAGTAGGGAAAAAGGCTACTGGAACACATAACTAACAAGGTAGCCACACTCATTCAGCTTTGCCCCATAACTAAGAATTAGGTCATCTGACAGTGGAGAATAAATCCATTTTTTAAAAGAATGTTCTAAGTGAAGGAAGGAGGCTACTACATATTGTGTTTGTGGAATTCAGAAATACTCCTATAGGGATACAGAGACTGACTCTTCTCTTTAAGGGTCCCCTCCTTCCAGAGGTAATTCTTGGAAATGGGAGTCTCCAGGGAAACAGGTTGAAGGGATCGGATTGTCTTTTTTTTTGTTGCGCTATGGGACATACGTTCTACAAAAGTCAGAAAAATCAATGTGGAGCTTTGTGTTTGCTAAACTAGTGTGTAGAGCTTCAGAATAGAACTTTCCTCGATGCTTATCAATTAGACAGAGTTAGTAAAATTTCCTAACAGGTACTAAGTATCCACAGCTCTATTCATTATAGAGATGAAATGACAACAATGAAGAGGCTGGTGTGGCATGAGCAGAAAGCTTGGTGTGCTTTGGGGCTGTATCAGCTACATCAATCGAGTCTGCTACAGATCCGGGTCACCCTGGTGCAAGGCGAAGCCCCGAGTCTTATGAATACAGCCTCCATCTCTCTGCCTCTGTTCTCCCTGTCATTTTCTCTGTGGAATGCTTAGTTACACATAAAATGTGTCCTTTCATTCAACAGCCACTTACAGTTGGGAAATTGATTCCTTTCTGTTTAAAAGCAATCCCTGTTTCTGCATTAAAAAAGTACTTTATGGGAACCTGCCTTGTGACTCTAATTTCACGAGTATCGTTCAGGGAAGCAACCTCCTTATGTTTTATGAGTGAATCAAGGCATCACGAAAGATTAAAAATAATAGCCGAATATGTATGCTTGTCGTGCTGAGCCTCCAGGAGCCTCGCTGTGGCATTTCTTTCTGTCAACACAATGTACCTTCAGGCGTTATATTTCACTTTTATAAACTGGGTAGGGGAAGAATCCTGAAATGTTTGTGCCAGGAAAACAATCTCATCCTCCAACTTCATTAAGACTTTGTCTGACCATAAATCTACTTAAGATGGAAGACTAGGATGACTGAGCCTCATCGCGGTGGGCTTTTGGCAAAAAGTGAGTGAGACCTTCTTCAATTCTCGGTGAGTCTAATCATAATGAGCGACTAAAATATAAGATAAACAGGACACTGATAATTTGCTCATTCTTCTAGGGAGCCTCAGCATCCAAGGGACAGAGATCTACTGCCGGGTCGTTCTTTCATTCTCTTAATGATGGCAAATCAGTGTTATTTTTATTCAGGGTTTTTGTTGTTGTTATAGTTGTTGCTCTTTTTTGGGATATTACAACCAAAATATGGTTTTTTTTCACTATGTAAAGTTAAGTTATACAACATGATCTTCTGATTTAAAACACAAAGTTAAATTATACTCACCACAGACCAGTCAAGGAGACCATCTTTTCACAGAGTTCTGTGCTGCAGGGTAGGTATGCATGTCTGCATGAGTTTCTTAGCAAAATTTTACTACATGCAATATATACATATATACATATATATATATATATATATATATATATATATATATATATATATATATATAACCATGACTACTTATGTGACATATTAATTCTCTAAATCTGTTCCCTCAAAGTCATTAAAAATTTGAAGTATTTGATATTTATTTTATTCTCACCCACACCAATTCATTTCTGGGGAGCACGATTATAATTCTTTGTTTCTATGTATCTGTATTTTTAATTTTTATGGATTAAATATGTATTAAAATCTCTTCTAGGCTTATTACATAGCACAATTTCCTCTATGGTGCCATAGATGTCAAGTTATCTTTCTAACTTCAGCCTAAATAATATCTCATTGGAGAATGAATAACAAGCACATAGAGAAGCACACAGCTAAATGCACACCAAACCTACACACATACTCATGAACACCCACATACACATACGGACACATGCACATGGCATGCCCACACATATGAGAGCGCATGCACTCACACACTCATACACACATAAAATTACACATGCACGCGACACACATGCATGCACTTATGCATGTGTACAGACTCACATACTCACATGTGCAATCTCACATGTATACACGTATGTACACACAGAGACAAATACATTCTTCATCTATTTACTGATGAACTCTTTACCCCGCTTCACTTGTCTGGTGTAAATGATGCTGCACTTAAACACTTCCATTTCACAGATCTTAACCATGACCCACACACTGGTTCAGAAAGCACTTTCTCTACTGAGCCATCTCCAAAGCCCAACACTGGGTGGCTTCTAAGAAAGATCATGACCATATTTTTTTTAAAAAAAAAAAGTTTAGGAATACCAAAAAACCTTCATTTGCTAGGCTTGCTCTACCACGGTGTATCAGACAGCAGACTGGCCATATACATTGAGTCAAATCTGGGCCCCATGCTGGCATTCTGTAGGGCCTATGACCTACAGACATATTTTAGTAACTATAGAAATGCAAGCAGTAGAACTTGTAGTTGGAAAATAAACAGTATACAAATTCATTCTTGGTAAACAACTATATTGAAGCAGAGCTGGGCCAGTGGCTTGCTCCGCATCAGTGGCTGGAAGGAAGGCATAGCTATAATAGCAGAGGAACTAGACATTGGCTGGGGAAGGCCAAGCATTTCTTTTCCACTGATTATTGTTCTATGACAACCAAACAACCCAGGAAATTAAGCTGATGGAACAAAAGAGCAGCTTGACAGCAGTCTGAGATGCCACACGACAGGAGCGCGCTCCCTCTAAAATCTCACAAAACAAAACAAGCTATCACTGCAATAGAGAGAGAAAACACACATTTTCAAACAAATAAGGACTCAGAAAGTTATTTGAGTCCTTCTTAGAGCAATATTTTGGGGATCAGTCACAGTAAATGGAGGCAAAAACAACAAAGAAGAAGACAAAGATTCTGGAACAGTAGCTCTACCACACAGAATGCAGGAACAGAACAATTCAGGTTATACTTGTATGTCTATTTTAAATGTGGTTTATTAGTCTTGAGCAACTATTTTTTAGAAAGAAAAACATGAAGTTAGGAACTCAAAAAATACAAAATATAAGCAGGGCGGTGGTGGAACACACCTTTAATCCCAGCACTCGGGAAGCAGAGGCAGGCGGATCTCTGTGAGTTTGAAGCCAGCATGGTCTACAAGATCTAGTTCCAGGACAGGCTCCAAAGCAACAGAAAAACCCTGTCTCAAAATACCAAACAAAAAAATACAAATCATAAATTGTAGTGATAGTTCATTTGTATTTTAATAACCAAAGTTTGCCTGAAATTTAGAGAGTAAAACAGCCACACTGGTCAGCTATATATTCCAGATCACAATAACATACACCTTTTATCCCAGTAGCCACACTAGTTGCCATAGAAACTGGGTGGTGCATGCCTTTAATCCCAGCCATAGAGTGAATTATAAAACGGGAAGAAACAGCTCTCAGACATAGTCTCATTCCAAGATTCCTGGAAGCAGGATCACTATTTTGGACTGAGATCACAGAAAGAGATAGTGGCTGGCTGATTTGCTTTGTGGATCTTTAGGTTGAACCCCAGTTTCTCTCTCTGAGTTACTATTAATTGTGCTTCAATAAAGAAAATAGAAATGAGAAAAAAAGATTTTTTTTAATTAAAATAAAAAAGAAATGCAAAAAATAGTATAAAGAAAGGAGAACAGTGGAAGCAGAAAAACTTTGGATTCAGGAATATTTACTTTTGAGGCCCTCAAGGCCAATAATATTTAAATTACAAAATAGGAAATGACATCAAAGAACATGCTATGGCCAATTAAGGACATATGGTCACAGTTATGCTGATAAGGGATGTGCGCTACAGTCCGATCTGTATAGACAACATAGTCACAAAGCAAAAGGTGCTTGTATTTTCAATGATAACTCTCACACCTGGGAAAAGCAGGAAATAAGCGTTGTTGACTATGAGAGCAGTCAGAAGGGAACATTAAAAATATGGGACATGTCCCTAACTGTGGTTGGGAGAAGTTGGAGAGTGAGCAGGCTTGTCTTTAAGGAGAGACACAGATGTGACTTCAGAGACTTAAGCAAGGCTGTAGGAAAGTCTTTCCTCCCCTTCATTTGTCACCTCTCACCTCCTACAGGGCTACAGGGTTCACTGTCTATTAAAGCAGAGACAAGCTTCTAACAGCTGAAAAGCAAGCGTTAAGTATACAAAGTAATTCATACATTAAGTCCAGCTTAACCAATTCGCTGTGCTGTTTGAGAATGCAGGCTGTGTGAACATGCTGTATGGATTTCGAATTAATTCAGAGATGGGAAGTCAATAGAGGGAGAAGGAAATATGAGTAAGGAAAATAAGGAGATGTATGTGCAGCCACAGAGGTTGGAATTGGACACCCATCAGATGTTTGTACTGGTTTGGGGAAGCCTCCTGAGGACCACCCAGAGAGCAGACAACACAAGCCTAACCCTCAGATGGGCATTTTGTCACTGTGATGACTATTTGTGAAAGGCAATGCTGTTAGCAGCTGAAAACTAAATCACTCAGGACAAGTGTAATTGACAACACAAATTTTACATTAGAAGGAGACAGAACCAACATAAAAATGAAGTAAACTCTTCTCCTGACAAGGAAGAGCCTATCTTTGATTTTCTTTGTTTTAATTTGTGTCTAGGCTATTAGGGAAAATCCCTGAAATAACCTGGAGAGAAGAAAAGAGATAAAACACACCTGGAAGATGAGAGGAGATGACTGAGTAACACCAGCGCTAGGGTCTCCTCCTTCTACCACAATCTTTAAAAAGAACTGAGGAATTCATACATTGTGTATGCTGTGTTTACACCATGTTCATCCCTCTCCTGTCTGTTATAATGGCTCCAACATACCCATCATGGACACCCTGATGAATTCAAAACCTCATCTAATTATTTTTGATGTGTATGTTGAGATGTGTGTGTGTATGTGTGTGTATGTGTGTTTGTGTTATGCTGTGAATACTATTGATTAATAAAGGGCTGCTTTGGATCTATAGCAGGGCAGAGCATAGCTAGGCGGGGAAAACTAAACTGAACGCTGCTAGAAGGAAGGCAGAGTGAGGAGAAGCCATGGAGCTGCTGCCAGAGATAGAAACTTTACTACTAGGCCACGACCTCGTGGTGATGCACAGATTAATGGAGATGGGTTAAATTAAGATGTAAGACCTAGCCAATAAGAAGCTAGAGCTAATGGTCCAAGCAGTGATTTAATTAACACATTTCTGTGTGGATATTTCCAGTCTTGGTGGCCGGAAAATGAACAAGAGGCCAAGCAGCCTCCTTTCTACGAATTGTGGGCTCCTTACAACAGAACATGATTCCTGAGTACTAGGAATCTGACTCAGCAGTTAAGAAAACTAGTCGCTCTTCCAGGAGATTAAGGTTCCATCCCCAGCACCCACAATGCAGCCAACATTCATCTGTTACCCCAACCCCAAGGGCTCCAATGTCCTCTTCTGGCCTCTAAGAGCACAGCATGCACATGGAGCGATGCCACCCATGCAGGTAAAACGCCCATGCAGGTAAAACACTCATGCATCCAAAATAAAAGGACAAAAAGTAAACAATTTAAAACAATTTGTCAGATCCTATTGGCGGTATTTCTTTTTCTAAGGTTGGGAGCTTGTGGAAGTTTTCCTCTATCTTTGTTGGAAGTTGTCTGCTGTGCAACGAGCCATATTGTTGGAAGTTCATGGGCCAGTTTTTCCTGTCCTGTCTCAAGAATGCTCCCAGTCAACAGTGTTCCTGGCCCTCAGACTTTTGCAGTCTTTATGTCTCCTCTTCCACAATGTTTTCTGAGCCTAAAGTCTAAGCATTATGTTAGAAATGTCGCATTTGGGACAGGGGAGTTCAAGTCACTTAATCTCTACATTTTGATAATTATGGATTTAACAGCCTTTATCTGCTGTAAAACATATACATTTATTTTGAAAGTAGTAGTAGTCAATGTTACATTTGATTGATGAGGTACAAATGTATATTGAGCTTTAATTAGTGTCCAATTTAATGAAAGGCATTTTCATACAGATATCTCTGGAGTTTGCTAATGTCTGCCCCTGGTACTCTGCAGGCTGTTTACTCCTCATGCCTCCATTGTCTTCTTCCTTACTATAATAGTCTTCCTTGGATTTTCATAGAATAAAACTTAAAGCAACATATACATGTCTACATGTACATACATAAGTATATATTTAGAAGATAGGTAGATAGATAGATAGATAGATAGATAGATAGATAGATAGATAGTAGGTAGACAGACTGATATATGATAGGTAGATTTAAATCTGAGTTCCTTAATATGAGAGAAAGTAAGGTATTTCTGCAACAATTACACCCTTGCTTTTTGGTTTTAGTTTTAAACTCACAGCAAAATAAACCTTGACCAAGGAACATTTTCCTTCTTTCTGTACAGTAATGCTTTAAGTTAATATATAAATCATATCCAGCTTAACCAATTGGCTATGCTTTTTAACATGGTGTATAGATTTTGAGGAAATCAGAAATTAGAAGTGCGTGGAGGGAGAAGGACAGGAGGAGTCATCGTCAGAGAAGATGTAAACAACACTGAAGGTTTACAAATAGGATTTCTTTTTTCTGGAACATCAGAGAGACTTCCTGACTTTGACCACACCATGCCTAACTGTCGACTCCAGGTTTTACGGGCCATAGTAGGTACCACAGGGCTGCACACAATGTGGATTCCAAGAGTCACTCACTAAACAACTTTGCTAGGTGATGAGACCACAGCAGGAGTGAAAGAAAGAATGCAAGGCAAGCTGGTCTATTTCACTCTGTAAATCAGTGTTTAAGCTCCTGACTCCATGGATAAGACAACGCCAATGCTCTAAGGAACTGCATCAATGGTGGCGGAGGCAGTGACTCGATAGGAGGGTGAGGACATCCCCTCAACCATGGTATAGAGGCCTGAAATCTTGCTCATTCAAAGAAACCTTGAATATCTGGTACAAATGTGAATATTAACTACAAAATATCAATTATACCAAGAAAATAAAAGCCACTATGATGGCTCACACATCAGACTAATGCAACTGTTGACAGAATTTGAACAGATAATATATTTCATAACAACGCTGATTTATGATTCTTTGCAACAGAATCTTCCTGTGAAAATAATTTAGGGTTATTCTCTTTAAAATGTAGGTATAGAGTTATCGTCATAGATCATTCTAAGACTGGTCTAAGAGAATTGAAAAGGAAAGAGGGATGTTTGACATTAGTGAGTGGGAGGGTACTGGAAGTAGGATGAAGACATCCCTCCAAAACTGTGCATTCAGGTTTAATGTCTGAATTGGTACCCCTGGGGGACAAGACACCTTGAAGGGGCAGGACCCAGTGGGAGGAATGTCTTTGGGTCATGGGGTCTTTCATTTTAGAGAGAGAGAGAGAGAGTTTTTGTGTGTGTGTGTGTGTGTGTGTGTGTGTATAAGAACATGTGTGCACAAGCCTGTAGAGTCCAGGTGTGACTGTAAGTGTCTTCCTCTGATACTCTTCAGATGTTTACGTGTATGTGACAGGGACTCTCACTGAAACTGGAAGTTTCCTAACAAGCTCCGCTAGCTAGCATAAGAGTTCTGGGGATCCCACATTAGCCTCCCAAATTAATAGTATAATAGGGCCTGCCTACCATACCTGGTATTTTGTGTGTGAACACTGGGCTTCAAGCTCAGGTCCTCACACTTACACACTTTACCGAAGGTGGAATAGCCCTAGTTTAACATTTTATGAGATTTTAATTTTAGCTTAAGTACAAAAGTGACAAAACTATTATATGAGTTTTATATTATACATTGACATTGTGATGTCTCTATTTTTTGATCAGCATTTGTTGTCTTTGCCTTCGAATCTCCCCTCAGCTACTACAGTCTGCGTTTGAAATTATCTAGTGGCTCACGATGCTGGAAAACTCGATTGCTGTCTGGCATTTGTTTCTCTCACTAGAAACAAAATGAATGCCATGTCTTTACATGTGTTATTTGTATTTTTTAAATGACACTTATCACTTATATATAATAATCCATAGCTGCCTTATGAAATATTTATGCTGTTTAAAACAGTTTCTCATTCTGGAGATTGTCATTTTATTTGCTGCATGTAATGCTTTGAGCACAAACATCTACTTTTTGTGTCTCAATAAAAAATTATATTATTCTGCCTTTTGACATTCTAGATTTTGTTCAAATTTTTCCTACTCAAAGCTTTTTTTTTAAATCTATGACTCATTTGAATAATATTCAGTATAAACTGTAAGGTCTGAATCCAATTTCATGAGGATTTTCCATGTAGATATCCTGTTTTCCCAAATGTTGAAAAGACTGGTTTTCTCATTGAATTGTCAGGCTACCCTGATCAAAAATCCCTCGACTGTAGATATAAGGCTGGCTTGTGTTCTGTGACCTCTTTTCCTCTGATGATGCTCCTTACTGCATATGGGTGTCTCAGTGGCCATGACTGTGAGAGATGCTTTGAAGGCTTCCAGAGTGTATGGAGGATGGAGATAAAGCAAGCAATATGTTTCAAAGCCAGCTCTCCTCACCATGACTCACTTTGATTTTCTATTTCTTTAAGTGTGCCTGTTGAGATGAAGTCATCTTCCAAGTGTTCACAGTCTTTACTTAACACTAAGGTTCTGAGTAGTTGGATGCCTGAGCCATGGTCTCTGAAACTATCTCTCAAAACAAGTATGCTTTCTGAGGCCCCCATACACCATTTCAGAAATGTGTATTCTTCTTTCTTTATTATTTAGAATACAAGTCAACATGTCTGTCTTTTTCTTTTCTCATTGAAAGTGAATAAATAATTTAAGGGAAATTACTTATGAGTCATTATGGGTTAGGAAGAAACCTGGTGCCAGGGAAATTCACAGGAATCCACAAGGAAGACCTAGCTAAGACCCTAAGCAATTGTAGAGAGGGTGCCTGAACTGGCCTTGCCCTGTAAACAGATTGGTGACTACCCTAACTGTCATCACAAAGCCTTCATCCAGTAACTGATGGAAGCAGATTCAGAGATTCACAGCCAAACACTGAGCCAAGATCCATGAGTCCAGTTGAAGAGAGGAGGAAGGGCTAATATGAGCAAGGGAGGAGGTCAAGATCATGATGGGGAAACGCAGAAACAGCTGACTTGAGCTCATGGGAATTCAAGGACTCTAGACTGACAGCTGGGGAGCCTGCATGGGACCTAACTCTGCCCTCAAAATACTGGTGACAATTTTGTAGCTAGATCTGTTTGTGGGACCTCTGGCAGGAGGACCAGGATCTATCCCTGGTGCATGAGCTGACTTTTTGGAACCCATTCTCTATGGTGGTATGCCTTGCTCAGCCTTGATGCAGGGAGGAGGGGCTTGGTCCTGCCTCAACTTAATGGTCCAGGCTTTGCTGATTCTCCATAAGAAGCCTAACCCTTTCTGAGGAGTGGTTCTGGGTGGGTTGGGGAAGGAGGGAGGAGCAGGAAGAGGGGAAGGAGGGAGAACTGTGGTTGGTATATAAAATGAATAAAACATTTAAAATAAAAGGGTAGTATTCAAACATGGTTGTACAACTCAATTTTTATTATCTTCTATTTGTTTCTGATACTTTATATTTGTTTCCAAATACTGTAATTAGTAATTTCAATTACTGAAGGAAACTGTGAGCATTATCGGAGTCATTCAAAAGGAGTAACCAAGTCAGTCTCCATCACAAATTGTTTCACCATTTCTGCATTTCTTCACATAAGCTACTGAATAACCTGCTTTAACAACATATTTATTGGACATCAATTGTGCATAGATGGCTTATCCTATGAAAAGACAAAGTGCCTCCTCTCCAGATCTCTTACTTAGGAGTATATCTTTTCCCCACCAGATACAGTAGCTAATATCTAACGTTGCAGAAGGAGTCATGAATCAAGTGGATAGAGCAAATATGACAGCATTTATAAACAGGGTGTTAGCAGAAATGGCACTGTAGTGGGGAACTGGGATTTCAGCTGAACACTGAAAAGATATTATTTCAAATATCTTGCCCAAAGACACCATTAACGAAGGAAATTTTCTTTCTAGTTCAAGGTGATAAATCTTTTTAGAGATCAAGTGGCTTGCCTTTGTACATATGTCTCTGCTGTGTTACACAATAGTTTGCTAATAACACTGTCTAAATTACCACACATTAGGCTTGAATAATTTGTTACTTGTCTCATGTAAGGATTATTCCTTAGCTGTTTTCAAAAGGCTTGCTTGGACAATTTTAGCATCTCACTCTCTCTCTCCCTCTCTCTCTCCACACACACACACACACACACACACACACACAAATATATATATAATCAACAACTTCCCATGAACATATGTTTTTAAGGAGAATCTGAAGGTTTTCACACAATCGAGGATATTAGAAAACAGAGTTAAATTCCAAAATTGCTCCAAAGAATAAGTTCCAATAATTAGTGGCAATTGTTGTATCCAGAGACGACAGTTGAGAGGTTCACAACTTATTTTGTGAGGAGAAACGTGTAACTGAGATTACATGAGAATATCATAAACAACAGTCTGAAAAAAGGTCTACAAGTTAGAGCTTCACTGATAGATTGTAGCACTGAAAGATGGAAGCAAAGCATGCTTTACCTGTGTAAGGGAAATCATAAGATGTTCTTCTGATACGTTTTAGCTATTGTTGTATACCCTGAGCTGATCCACACAGGTGTGGTTGTTACCACAACAGCAGGAATCAAGACAAAATAGACAAAGAGTTTCCTTAAGGGGTGCAGCTTATAAAACAAAGTCTCAGTCTTTCTCCTAATCTATAATAATACAGTACAGAACTAATTTAGAGTTGAAAACAGTGCTCTATCGGGCTATGAATATAGTTCTATGGAAAGCATCTGCTACCATCTCATATCTGTTTAATCCCTTGTGGTCCCAATAACCACACCATTTGATATTTAACCATTATTAATAAATTGATTCCTGACCCAGAGCGGTGAGTGCCTGCCTACCGGGTAGGCCTCAAGGACCCCGGAAAGGGAGCCCGAGCAACTTCAGCTTGTGCTCCAGGGGTGCTTGTGCACTCCTGGATCTCGCCCCGCCTGCCAGGTTTTTTCCTTTTGTCCCTGATCATCAGGCTACCCGGTGGCCCTGTTTAGGTACTGAGGAGTTCCATCTGGACGGGTGAGTGAGTGCGATACAGGGGCAGATTGATCCGGAAAAGACCACAAACCCTCCTCCCCCAGCTCCTTCTGCAGGGCTGTCTTTCTTACACCCGACCCCCCCCCCCCCCCACACACACACACACAAGCCTGCCTTATCTGCTAGGTCCTTTGCTCAGGAACAGTTTTCTGCTCCTACACTAAGGCGACCCACCCAGAGAGGTGAGTGCCTGCCTACCAGGCAGGCCTCAAGGACCCCAGAGAGGGAGCCCAGGCACCTTCAGCTTGTGCTCCAGGGGTGCCTCTGCACTCCTGGATCTCGCCCCGCCTGCCAGGTTTTTTCCTTTTGTCCCCGGATCATCAGGCTACCCGGCGGCCCTGTTTAGGTACTGAGGAGTTCCATCTGGACGGGTGAGTGAGTGCAATACAGGGGCAGATTGATCCGGAAAAGACCACAAACCCTCCTCCCCCAGCTCCATCTGCAGGGCTGTCTTTCTTACACCCGACCCCCCCCCCCCCCCCCACACACACACACACAAGCCTGCCTTATCTGCTAGGTCCTTTGCTCAGGAACAGTTTTCTGCTCCTACACTAAGGCTACCCACCCAGAGAGGTGAGTGCCTGCCTACCCGGCAGGCCTCAAGGACCTCCCCCTCCCCCCGAAAGGGAGCATGTGCACCTTCAGCTTTTGCGGCAGGGTGTCCTATGTTCTACTTGTCCCCGCCCTGCCCCCCAAGTTCTCCCTTTTGTCTGCGGGTCATTGGACTACCAGGCATCTATGTTTTGGTGCTGAGAAGTTCCATCTGGACTGGACGGTTCCTGCTTCTACACTGAAGAGTTACAACCAGAGAGTAAGTCACAGCAAAGTCTGGACCAAGACACCAGGCCTCTCCTGGCTCCATTAGAAGGAAGAGATGGGAAGGTGCCAAGGCAAGAATTCCTCCAACAACCTGAAAGGCAACATGACATCACCAGAATCCAGAGATCCCGAAATAAGAAGAATTGTACACCCTACTCTAGAAGAATTAGAAGAAATCGACTCAAAAGTGAATTTTATGAAAATAATAGAAGACCTTAAACAGGAGGTGAAAAACTGCAATAAACAATTAGAGATCACAAACAAAAAGGTAGAGGAAATGAATAAAGCGCTCAAAGATACCCAAGAAAACCAAGAGAAACAAGAAAACACAAACAGGTAAGGGAAGTGGTTCAAGACATGAAGAATGAAATGGAAGTAATGAAGAAAACACAAACCGAGGGAAGGATGGAGATGGAAAATCTGGGTAAACGAACAGGAAACACAGAGAAAAGTACTAATAACAGATTACAAGAGATAGAAGAAAGAATTTAAGACACTGAAGATACCATAGAGAAAATAAACACACTGATCAAAGAAAAGAGCAAAGCCAACAAATTCTCATCACAAAACATTCAGGAAATCTGGGACACAATAAAAAGACCATACCTAAGAATAATTGGGATAGAAGAAGGAGAAGAAGTACAGCCCAACGGTCCAGAAAATATATTTAATAAAATTATAGAAGAAAACTTTCCCAACCTAAAAAAGGATATTTCTTTGAAGATTCAAGAAGCATACAGAACACCGAATAGACTGGACCAAAAAAAAAAAATCTCCTTGCCATATAATCATCAAAACACAAAACATACATAATAAAGAAAGAATATTAAGAGCTGCAAAGGAAAAAGACCAAGTTACTTATAAAGGTAAACCTATCAGACTTACACCTGATTTCTCTATGGAAACAATGAAAGCCAGAAGGTCCTGGATAGATATACTGCAGAAACTGAGAGACCATGGATGGAAGCCCAGACTACTATACCCAGCCAAGCTTGCGTTCACTGTAAATGGAGAAAACAAAATTTTTCAGGATAAAAACAAATTTAAACAATACGTAGCCACAAATCCAGCCTTACAGAAAGTAATAGAAGGAAAATCACAAACCAAGGAGTCCAACAATGACCACAATAACTCAAACATCTAGAGACCCTTCACCAGCACAACTCAAAGAAAGGAAACACACAAACTCTACTACTAAAAAAGTGACCGGAATTAACAACCACTGGTCATTAATATCACTTAACATCAATGGGCTCAACTCACCTATAAAAAGGTACAGGCTAAGAGATTGGATACAAAAACAGGATCCACCATTCTTCTGTTTACAAGAAACACACCTCAACCACAAAGACAGGCACCTACGCAGAGTAAAGGGATGGAAAAAGGTTTATCAAGCAAATGGACCTAAGAAACAAGCAGGTGTGGCCATACTAATTTCTAACAAAGTTGACTTCAAACTCAAATCAATCAGAAGAGATAGAGAGGGACATTTTATACTCATGACAGGAACAATTCATCAGGATGAAGTCTCAATCCTGAACATCTATGCCCCTAATATAAAAGCACCCACATTACTAAAACTCAAGGCTGCCATCAAACCGCACACACTAATAGTAGGAGACTTCAACACTCCTCTCTCACCAATGGACAGGTCAATCAGACAGAAACCTAACAGAGAAATAAGAGAATTAATGGAGGTAATGAATCAAATGGACTTAACAGACATCTATAGAACATTCCACCCAAATAGGAAAGAATATACGTTCTTCTCTACAGCTCATGGAACCTTCTCAAAAATTGACCACATACTGGGTAACAAAGCAAACTTCCACAGTTACAAAAAAATATTAGTAACCTCCTGTGTCTATCAGATCACCATGGATTAAAGTTAGAATTCAACAACAATGCTACCCCCAGAAAGCCTACAAACTCATGGAAACTGAACAGTCAACTACTGAACCACACCTGGATCAAGGAAGAAATAAAGAAAGAAATTAAAGTCTTCCTCGAATTCAATGAAAATAAAGAAACAACCTATTCAAACTTATGGGACACTATGAAAGCAGTCCTGAGAGAAAAGTTCATAGCACTAAGTGCCCACTTAAAGAAAACAGAAAAAGCACATATTGGAGACTTAACAGCCCACCTGAAAGCTCTAGAAAAAAAAAAGAAGCAGACTCACCTAGGAGGAGTAGAAGACTGGAAATAATCAAACTGAGGGCTGAAATCAACAAAATAGAAACACAGAAAACAATCCAAAAAATCAATGAAACAAAAAGCAGGTTCCTGGAAAAAATCAACAAGATTGATAAACCCCTATCCAAACTAATCAAATGGCAGAGAGAGAATACGCAAATTAATAAGATCAAAATGAAAAGGGGGGCATAACCACAGACACAGAGGAAATTCAGCGAATCGTTAGATCTTACTACAAAAGCCTGTATGCCACAAAACTGGAAAATGTAAAAGAAATGGACAATTTTTAGATAAATACCATATACCAAAGTTAAACCAGGACCAGGTGAACGACCTAAATAGACCTGTTAGTCATGAAGAATTAGAAGCTGTTATCAAAAACCTCCCTACCAAAAAAAGCCCAGGACCAGATGGTTTCAATGCGGAATTCTACCAGAACTTCCAAGAAGACCTAATACCTATACTCCTTAATGTATTTCACAATATAGAAACAGAAGAGGCATTGCCAAATTCCTTTTATGAAGCTACAGTCACTCTGATACCAAAACCGCACAAAGACTCAACCAAGAAAGAGAATTACAGGCTAATCTCACTCACGAATATCGATGCAAAAATCCTCAACAAAATACTGGCAAACCGTATCCAAGAACCCATTAGGAAAATTATCCATTATGATCAAGTAGGCTTCATCCCAGAGATGCAGGGCTGGTTCAACATATGAAAACCTATCAATGTAATCCATCATCTAAATAAACTGAAAGAAAAAAAAACATATGATCATTTCATTAGATGATGAAAAAGCATTTGACAAAATCCAACATCCCTTTATGAAAAAAGTATTGGAGCAATTAGGGATACAAGGGTCATATCTAAATATAATAAAAACAATATACAGCAAGCCAACAGCTAACATCAAATTAAATGGAGAGAAACTCAAAGCCATCCCACTAAAATCAGGAACACGACAAGGATGTCCACTCTCGCCATACCTCTTCAATATAGTGCTTGAAGTTCTAGCAGTAGCAATAAGACAACATAAGGGGATCAAGGGGATTCGAATTGGAAAGGAAGAAGTTAAACTTTCGTTATTTGCAGAACATATGATAGTCTACATAAGCGACCCCAAAACTCCACCAAAGAACTTTTACAGCTGATAAACAGCTTTAGTAATGTGGCAGGATACAAGATCAACTCAAAAAAAAATCAGTCGCCCTCTTATACACAAAGGATAGGGAAGCAGAGAGGGATATCAGAGAAGCTTCACCTTTCACGATAGCCACAAACAGCATAAAATATCTTGGGGTAACTCTAACCAAGGAAGTAAAAGATCTATTTGACAAGAGCTTTAAGGCATTGGAGAAAGAATTTGAAGAGGATACCAGAAAATGGAAGGACCTCCCTTGCTCTTGGATTGGGAGGATCAACCTAGTAAAAATGGCAATTCTACCAAAGGCAATTTATAGATTCAATGCAATCCCCATCAAGGTCCCATCAAAATTCTTCACAGATCTTGAGAGGACAATAATCAACTTTATATGGAAAAACAAAAAACCCAGGATAGCCAAAACAATCCTATACAATAAATGATCTTCTGGAGGCATTACCATCCCTGACTTCAAACTCTATTACAGAGGCACAGAAATGAAAACAGTGTGGTACTGGCATAAAAACAGAGAAGTTGACCAATGGAATCATATAGAAGACCTGGATTTTAACCCACAAACCTAAGAACACCACATTTTCGATAAAGGAGCTAAAAGTATACAATGGAAGAAAGAAAGCATCTTTAACAAATGGTGCTGGCACAACTGGATGTCAACCTGTAGAAGAATGAAAATAGACCCATATCTATCACCATGCACAAAACTCAAGTCTAAATGGATTAAAGACCTCAATATCAGTCCGAACACACTGAACCTGATAGAAGAGAAAGTGGGAAGTACCCTACATCAGATGGGCACAGGAGATCGCTTCCTATGTATATCCCCAGCAGCACAGACATTGAGGGCAACATTGAATAAATGGGACCTACTAAAACTGAGAAGCTTCTGTAAAGCAAAGGACACTGTCACTAAGACAAAAAGGCAACCTACTGACTGGGAGAAGATCTTCACCAACCCCGCAACAGACAAAAGTTTGATCTCCAAAATATATAGAGAACTCAAGAAACAAGACTTTAAAATGCTAATTAACCCAATTAAAAAATGGGGCAGCTCTTTTCCATCTTCCTCTCGAAGAGGCAGCTTTGCTTCTGCCTCTCTCCCCACTTCTCTGCTTCCCCCCACTCTTCTCTGTCTCTTTCTCCTCTTCTTTCTCTTTCCCTCCCTCTCTGTCCTCCCTTCACCCTTCCTCCTCCACAACCCCCTGAATAAAAATGGGGCACTGAACTGAACAGAGAATTCTCAACAGAAGTTCAAATGGCCAAAAGACACTTATGGTCATGCTTAATCTCCTTAGCAATCAGGGAAATGCAAATCAAAACAACTTTGAGATATCATCTTACACCTGTCAGAATGGCTAAAATCAAAAACACCAAGGATAGCCTTTGCTGGAGAGGCTCTGGAGGAAGGGGTACCCTCATCCATTGCTGGTGGGAATGCAATCTTGTGCAACCACTTTGGAAATCAGTGTTTTAGTTTCTCAGGAAATTCAAGATCAACCTACCCCTGGACCCAACCATACCACTCTTGGGAATATACCCAAGAGATGCCCTATCATATGACAAAAGCATTAGTTCAACTATGTTCATAGCAGCATTATTTGTAATAGCCAGAACCTGGAAACAACCTAGATGCCCTTCAATGGAAGAATGGATGAAGAAAGTATGGAATATATACACGCTAGAGTACTACGCTGCAGTAAAAAACAATGACTTCTCGAATTTTGCATGCAAATGGATGGAGATAGAAAACACTATCCTGAGTGAGGTATCCCAGACCCAAAAAGATGAACATGGGATGTACTCACTCATAATTAGTTTCTAGCCATAAATAATGGTCACGGAGACTACAATTGGTGAACCTAAATAAGCTAAATAAGAAGGTGAACCCAAGGAAAAACATATAGTTATCCTCTTGGCTATGGGAAGTAGACAAAATTGCCGGGGAGAAAATTGGGATCTTGGGGGTGGGGTGGGATGTGGGTAAGGGGAGATGGGGAGAGAAAAGTGAGAAGGGAAGGAGGAGGGAACTTGGGGAAACAGGAGGATTGGGATAAAGGAAGGTTGAACAGGGGAGCACGGAAGCACAATTCTTAGTTAAGGGAACCACTGTAGGGTTGGCAAGAGACTTGACCCTAAAGTGGCTCCCAGGAGCCCATGGTGATGTCCCCAGTTAGTCCCTTGGGCAGCTGAGGATAGGGAACCTGAAATGACCCTATCCTATAGCAATACTGACAAATATCTTGCATATCACCATAGAACCTTCATCTGGTGATGGATGGAGATAGAGACAGAGACCCACACTGAAGCACTTGACTGAGCTCCCAAGGTCCCAATGAGGAGCGGAAGGAGGGAGAAGATGAGCAAGGAAGTCAAGACCACGAGGGGTGCACCCACCCACTGAGACAATGGGGCTGATCTATTGGGAGCTCACCAAGGCAATCTGAACTGTGACTGAAAAAGCATGGGATAAAACCGGACACTCTGAACATGGCGAACAATGAGGACTGATGAGAAGCTAAGGACAATGACACGGGGTTTTGACCCTACTTCATGTTCTGGCTTTGTGGGAGCCTAGCCAGTTTGGATGTTCACCTTCCTAGACATGGACGGAGGGGGGCGGACCTTGGACTTTCCACAGTGCAGGGAACCCTGACTGCTCTTTGGACTGGAGAGGGAGGGGGAGAGGAATTTGGGGGAGGGGAAGAAGGGTGGGAGGAGAGGGAGGGAAATGGGAGGCTGGGAGGAGGCGGATACTTTTTTTTTTCCTTTTTTCAATAAAAAAAAAAAGAAAAGAAATTCCTCGACTTGGATGGTGGGGGGAGGACCTTGGACTTTCCACAGGGCAGGGAACCCTGACTGCTCTTTGGACTGGAGAGGGAGAGGGAGAGGTGTGGGGGGAGGGGGAGAGGGGCAGAAGGAGAGGGAGGGAAATGGGAAGCTGGGAGGAGGCGGAAACTTTTTTTCTCAATAAAAAATTAAAAAAAAAAGAAAAGAAACTGATTCCTCTAAAGGAACTGACAGACTGGTTTTTAGAATCAGGTTGCTGAAATCCGTGTTCTGGAGTTAAGAAAGGGCAGAAAACAATAGACTAAAGATGTCATTCCAGGAGTAAGATCAACAGAGAAACAAAGCCAAGAAGGAAGCAGACAGGGCATGGAGCACGGGAAGTGCTAATGGCCATCTCAGGACCCTCCCCAAACTTTGTAGAGACAGAACAAAGAGCGATTGTCTTATAACACACAGGGCTGCCTGGATCCCTCCACAAATCAACAAAGAAAGGGCAACGTATCGATTCTACAATTATCCAGAGACTTTCTCTCTGAAGTTAAGTCTGGAGCAGCATAAGCAAACCACTGCCAGGGACGTTGTATGTCTTAGTTTTCTCTAACTGGGTGATGGACCAGCACATGTGCATTGCCCAGAAAGAAGATCCATTAGGCTCCCTAAAGCCAACTCAGAGAAAAGTCTAAATAGGCAGGTCATCTACTCCTTTTAAATCTTAGTTTTGCTCACCTTCACGGGTGGCAGTCTCATAGACAGAGAAAACTATTCAACTTTGTGTGATCAACTTGTAATTTAAAAAGGGAATCAAATTATTTCTGTTCTACTGCATTGCACTTAATAAAGAGTGGTGAGTTTATTTATTATTTATTTATAAATTCACAATTATACTGTACAGTGTGATTGCATAAAAGCTACAAAGGAGGTTCATATCAAGGTCTAGCACAAACATCAGAAAATAATACTAGGTATCTTACTACTCATTTCTGAGCATGGGCATACTAAGAGATATTAGGGAGAAAACAGTAAACATGTCTTATAAAGTCATAAAAAACAAAACTCAGTCAATTCAAGGCAGCATCATTGATTTCTCCTTACTAACTTTCATCATTAAATTCTGAAATATTTATTGCTTCCCCATGCAAAACCCATTTTGTCTTAGCTGAGGCTGAAATCCATACATTTGACTATTTGGTTCTATACCATTGACACCCACTTTTCAATTTTAAGTAAAATATACTCAACATTTCTTTCATCCTCACATCCCTTAAAGTTTGGTTCTAACCCTGAACGTGCCTACTCTGGGTGTCTCACACACTCCAATCCCTCAAGCTGAGTTTCCCTGTGGGTTTCTAATTCACAACAGGTCAGTGGCGGTAATAGAGACACAAAGTGCAAAGAAGAGGAAGAAGAAATTAGAGAGACTAGAATTGTTAGTGGTGGGGAAGTCTTGAATAGATCAGAGATATAAACAGCATATATGAGATTTGATACTAATGATAAGTATGACATTCCAACTGCTAAAGAAGAAGAAAAGGCATATATACACATTGCAGGGCTGGGAGGAAACACAATGGTAGTTTTAAAAAGTTTTTTGAAACCCATATTGGTCCTCACCTACCACAGGCAACCACATGGTTCCTGGAGTTGAACAGTTAACTTACGAAGGAAAGGAAAAGAAAACCCTGTGACTGGAGGCTGTTGACCTTCTTCGCGGTGGGGCTTTGTAAGGCAGGATCTTTTCAGGGTTAGAAGTCTCACCACCTGCAGGACTGGGAAAGACAGTTTTCTCACCTTATGTAGAAACTAAGTATGTCAAGGAACACATCTTGATAGGCAGAAAGGGCAGACCGAGGAAGTATTTAACTGAGGAAGAATTTTAGTAGGCATAATTGCTCCTCCCAAAATAATCCATATGTGTGTTGTTAGGAACACTGTTCAAATATATTTTAGATGAATTGTTTTTAAAATGAAGATTTTCAAGTAGAAAAAGAATGAGCCACACAACGATATAAACATTAATTTTTACTCTTCCGTTTTTAAAATGCCTCTTTTACCCAGTGGAATAGCATTTCTGATGTCTAACTGCCAGTAATTGAGATAGACCTGCATAGTGGAAAGGAAAAATCAATTTCTATATGCTGCTCTTTGATTTCCACATGACTACAGCAAGCACATACATACACACAATACATAAATAACAAAAATGTATACAAACAAATATATATATATAATTGTGTATTTTATGTACATATATTTATATTATATATGTGCACACATATCATCAGATATTGTTATAGATGAATGAATGATGAGATAGGCCAAAAAATTACTAAATGTACTAGTGCCTTTCTCTTTTTAATATACATGTTCGTTATGGAATGAGGTTGCTATGGAGACAGTTGCTAAAAACTTCATCAATCTCTATTGAATTCAAGGTACTGTACTGCCAATTGAGATGACAGGAGTGGGTATCAAGGGAGTCAACATGGCTCTTTCTTAGACAGTTAAGATAAAATATTGTAAAATGTCCTTTTGACCATACAATAAAGGCTCATGTTCTAAAATGACAGATCCATCAAATTGTAAACACAGCCGACCATTTATATGATGGCTCCACGATCCCCTCTTTGGCTCTCATTTCCCCCACAGTACAAGATGTAACTCTTTACTCAGGCTGCTGATTCTTACTCTTCTGAATAGTTAGTGCAATAAGGACCCTGGTAGTAGATGAACTAAATGAGCACAGCCTAATACCTGGTATGGTTAGAAATGTGAATGTTGGGGTTAGAAACCAGTTTGGAGAGCAGGAAATACTAACAAGAGGGAAATGTTTCCACAAACTAATCTCTACTTACACACGTGAATTTCTAGCTCTTCAAGTTCAGTTCTAGACAACTCCTGATGTTTTCTATTAGAAAGCTAAAGTTTCTGATGAGGCGGCACACTACTGCAGCTGTGGTCACGGCATTTCAAGACAATTCAATGAGTGAGTGCGCTTGAGAGTGGATAAGCATGGTACATACAGACAGAAAATGATATAAAACTAGCAGAAATACAAGGGTGGAGGAGTAATATCAAGAGCACACAGAGAATTGTAGGAATCATTAGCTGAGAAAATGATGCTGTTTTCATCCTCACAGTTCAATATCAAAGAACTCATAACCTAATGTAAGAAATTGGCTAAATTCTAAAAGGACTCAAGTGTCACCATAAAAGGTAAGCAATGTTGTAGAAGCTTATGACCTATAACTGAACTACTTTGTAATATTATCATCCAAATCTTTAATACGTGAATTGTCTTCTTGTTTAAGAAAAACAAACCCTGGACTGATGAATAAGTTCACACATTTTAATAATCAACTAAGAACATAAAATAAAATGTTAATATTACTTATGATAAAATATAGTATATATTTATGGGAATGAAGAGGCTTCCAAATCAAACCCTGGAAAGGGAACTTATTTGAATCTCAGGATTACAGCTGGAATATATTTTTCTCCATTGTCACATAAGTCATACTACGACAAGTTATATTAGATGGCCAAAATGTCCAAAAGACCAGTGGTCTCTGAGGCGCTGGATGTCACAGTAATTAACTGACTTAACTCAACCAAAAGACAAATTGCTTTCCACCAGCCTGTGGCTCCCTTGTCTTTTTTTTTCTTTTGTTTTAACAGTACTAATTTAATTAGGTAGAGTTTAATACTGTAATCTATTACGTACTAATAAACAATGCTAAGTCACACTGTATCATATCATGCAGATTTGAGAAAGCTAAAGTTCAAAGACCTTCCTACAATACTTTTCTAGAAGCATTGCTTTAAGACTTAAAGCACTGCTCTGCATTCACCCTCAATGTTTTATATCATACAAGACAGATCAAAGTTCCTATTTGCATGTAACTATTCAAGTATAAGCTCAACACTTACTGAAAACACTGTCAATCATGACAAAACTATGTTTAGAAATTTGCTGTAACTAAATATACAGCAGAGGCTACAAAGAGAGTCTGCTCGGTTCTATTTACTCTATCATGTTCCCATGTTGTACACTCCTAATTAGTGTAGTTACATAGGTCCCATAGTATTATCCTCTTTCAAGAATATTTTGGCTCTATTTTGGGACAGGGTCTCGTGTGGCCCAGGCTGTTCTCAAACTCTATGTAGTTTAGAATAACCTTAAACTCCTGACCCTCCTGCTTCTACTTTCTGGTGTGATCCACCACACCTGGTCTATATGATGCCAACGTTCTTTCTCAGAAAAAAAACACCTTACCAAATGAGCTACATCACTATCCGTCACTGGTATATTATGATTTAAATCATTCACCCAAGAGTTCATGCATTAGGAATATAAACCAGAGATTTAAATGTTAGCAGTGTATGTAGGTAGGACCTTAACTTGACAATTTGAATAAGCAGAACTGATGAGGATTGGTTCAATAATGTCATCAGTGGTGAAGAAGAGAGGACTTGGGAGCTGGCTCAGTTCATAAAGCACGTGCCTTGCCAGGAAGAGGATATGAGTTCAACCTGGAAAACCCACTTTTACAAAGCCAGGTGATGGTAAGTTCAGCAATGGATTTCAGAGACAGATTCATTGGTGGTCTCTGACTTGCCTATTTAGAGAGTTACAAACCAAGGGAGAGACCCTGCCTTAAAACAATATGTATTGAACCTGAGAAAAATACCCACGTTGATATTTTTGTTTTGTTGTGCACACAGGTTCACATACATACATGTACAGAAACAGGGACAAGGAAGCAGGACTGGGCCAGTAATCTTGCTCTGCCTCACCAGATGTCACCCTGTGTCTTATCTCCTCGCCAGGTATCAATCAGATGCTATCCCAGCCATCAGCACTATGAGACTATTGGATTTCTGGGGTTTGCAGCAGGAGAAATGGGGCTAAAATGTTATGAGTTACAAGTTTATCAGTCTTGAAATCTATTACTTTATTTCTGCTCAAAAGAAGATGTGGATTATAATGTGTACAATGTGTGGAAAACTTGCATCTTCATGAGTTAATACGAAAAGAAAGGGGCCTGGATTGTTAAAAGGAGCAAAAGAATGCATAGAATTTACTAACTTTGTAAAACAGTTTACAGATGTAAAACCATTTTCTTATTGCACTTGAAATAGTTCTCTACATGTTCAACTGTTTTATATGCAAATATTTGTTAATCAAGTAATACAAATGTATTAGTATCCAAAATTCATAATAGAATAATTCATTCAAAATAAAACACATTCATAATGGGATTAGGGAAGCCTACAGTCTACACAGTCAACTGTCCTGGTAAAGTAGAGAAAGTTGAAAGTTGTATAGAATAATCAAAACACAATGACCTCCAAGTGAGACAACCGAAGTTCCATACAGAGAAAGGCACAAGATGTGAATGCCATAGCAACTAATGTTAAGAATCCATTCTACATCAACAAAGCTCCATTCAGCTCAACAAGGTGCAGAAGAGCCATCATGTCTGCTAGAGAATGAACTTCATCCCACGGGGGCAAGAAACTGGGGAAAGCTACACAAAGTGAATAAAGAGCAAAAAGACCCAACTGAGCAAATGTAACTAAAAATCGGATGCTCTAGCAAGCTTGAGGATGATATGAGTTAATATTCATGGTAATGAGGTACGAATATGTAAGTAAAACATGATGGCAGCAGGCAGCCTGAAATGTAAGCAGTCCCTGAGAGCTCTGTGGGGAGAAGTCTAGATATCACTCAGTCTGAGAGGTGAGACCGCAAAAGAAGGTGAGAGAGTAAGAATGGACAGCAACCTTCTACACATTTTGGTACAAAGGGAATCACTCTAATATGATGCACTTTTCTAAAGAAAAGGTGTAATAGAACTCCAAAATTAAATTTGCAATGCAACTGACAATTGAGGGAAAGATATAGAATATATACATAGAAACAATCTTCACTGTAATATATTTCATTCCAGACCTGAGATGAAATATAAATATAGACTTGGATCACTTATTAAAGGAAACTTCTTTTATTAGTTTACAGAGGAGAATAAAACTCCAACTTGTAAAAACAAGTATTTCACTTATAAATAAAAGGGATAGAAAATAAATGAACTGCCAAATGTATGCTTTGGAAATATAAACAATAATACACTCTGGATGTTATAGATGCTTGGCAGGGTAGAATTTACAATGAAGAATAAATAAAACAAAGTGGGTGCCAATTACACAGCAGGAAGGACACTGTTCAAAAAGCAAAACAATTACATAGGTCAATGAAAGAACTGCCGGGAATGCAGTAATTGTGCTCACCTTTATAGAGCCTTCCTACTGAGAAATACACAAAAGGAAGCTGAAAACACAAAGCAACGAATGGAGCAGTTTGGGAAGATAGTTTATTATATACTTTACTAGAAATTTAGGAACATTCTACAAAACAATTTAACATGAATAATGTATTTCAACAGAAAAAAACAAAGTTAACCGAAAGGACATCTGCTCTTTTAGAAAAAAATATCTGAATTTCTTTTGTAGAAAAGGAAAAACAACAATGTGAACTGTGTGTGTTCACATGGAGACATTAGGAGAATCACTGAAAACTTAAAAGAAAAAAAGGGGGTGAGCTTGATATAAGGGTCCACTTTCCCAAGAAGTTACCAAGTGGAATTCAGTTGATAGAACTTGTCTACTGTCTCTGATAAAGCTGGGCTTGGAAATGCTGCAGTATCCTGCGTTGCCAAGAATATCCCATAAGCAGCTAAGAAGACTGATCCACCTCTGTTTTACCAGCCACAGCAGCAATAAAAACAAAGTCCATTCGAGAGGGTGCATGCATGGTGAATTTTGGAGTCATATGCCCAGGTCCTAATCTAAAACAGGTCTTCACTAATGGAACCATATCAAGAATTTTGAGGCAAAGGTAATGTCATGGTGACCTTCTTTCTGCTGAGCCCCAACATCCTTCCAAATGCTCTTTTAGAAGACAAACTTAAACTCCATTACATGCAGACCAGGAACATTATGAGCAGAGCCCGAGGGATGAGGCAATAAGCTAAAAGATGGTGACTGACAGCTGCCAGAATGTGGAAACAGCCAAAGAGGATGAACTTCTAGAACTGCTGGAGGAGGCAGGGCTCTGGATCATTGTGACCTGAAGCTCAGGTCACTGGTGAGTGACCTCCATTGCTGCCCTCCATCAGATAGGTGTTGCAGTGTTCACAGGCCACAGGTGCTATCCTTAACTGTAGTGAGACCATCAAGACAGAAGCAAAAGTGCCATAGAGCCGTATCCATATACAGCCCCGAGGAAATACATTAAAAATAACAATTATTCACAGATTAAAGTTGTCTCTAAAGGTTCATGCATGGCCAAATATTATAAAATCCATTCATTTCTGATATTTACAAGAAAATTCTGAAGTAGTCATTGTTTTTGTTTCCTTAAAAAATATAATTGATACATTTTAAACTTTTAAAATTTTATTTATTTTTTTAAATTTTTAGTTCACTAAATAAGACATAAAGTACTAGATATTCAACATGGTAATATATAATTGAGTGATCAAATCACAATAGTAGCTAAACTCAGGTAAAAGGTAAAGAAAAAAAAAAGGAGCCCCAAATTCCATTCTGCTAAATGGCTTCAGCATGACATCTAGTTCAATCTGAAAGAGAAACCAAGAGACACGGGAAATGAATGTGAAAAGGTCAAATAATGCTATTTGGATGGAAATAAGAAAATAGGAAACTTCTCAAATTAAAAGCAATAAAACAGCATCAAATTATGAGATAATAGGAAATTTTCTTTTAAAATGATAAACTAATGATGTAGTGGGAAGAGAATAATTACCTAATAATGAAAACTTAAAAATCTGCCATCTAGCAAGTATCGAGGAAAATAAGATAACTCAATTCTATGCACTGTAAAGATCTGTGAAATGCACCTGCTGACTGAGCAGAGTTGGGAGCTGTGAATTTAAGCATTTTAGCACAGCTTGGTTTGGAAATTCGGGAGACAAATTCAGAGCCAAACATTCAAAGGCACATGTAGCAGAGAACATAGACAACCTCTCCAACCATCAGTATAGTAGTATAAGACAGAGACATGAACCTCGCCTTTGAGGCATTTGGAGATGCAAAGTACAGAGAGATTGACAATGTTTAGTGGAAATTAGAATCTGTTACCAAAACAATAAAAGAGAAACTCAGTATCCAAGAGTGGTTAAAAGATGAGGATGGGTGAGAAGGGAACGGTTCTGTGGTGGTGATTCATTTGTCATCTGACAGATTTTCAACAGAAAAAAAACGTCTATTCCAACCGTGTGTTTCAAGGCTGTAGACTTCTGAATAAGAAACTAATTGGGACTATTGTTGGAAAGATGGGGAAAACATTCGACTGACAGTGATGTTTAAGCACACAGTCCTCCTGTTACAGGAAACTGAGAAAGAGGAAATTTGAAGGTGATTAGAATATGGGATACCTTACATTTGCATTATGGGGAAGAGCATGTATCTTAATGCAGAAAGAAGATGGGTAGTGGTTAAAAAAAAATGGCTCAAAATTAAGTATGAATGAAGCTGTCTAAGTAAGGGTACAATCAAGTCTGCCAGGATGTCTAAGTTTGAAAAATACATAGAAATGGCAAATATAGAAACATGGGTGTCGGTGGGTTCTCTTTTTTTTTTTAGCGTTTACTTAATGAGGCAGAAACGTCTGTTTAAGCTCCTAAATTAGTATGTGAGCACCTTGATTCTCTTGCAACTTGCTTTCTACTTCCCTGAAGAATCAGCTAAATTGCAATTAGTAAAAATGATAAAGCATACCCAAAGGAAAAAAAAAACGCCTCTATTGCCGAAAATGAGTGCGGAACTAGCTCAAACTTGAATGCACACATGCTTGCTATAAGACATGAGGAATTCATCTCAACCCCCTGGATCCCAAATGCTTCATATTTAAAATAGAGCAATTAATGATAATTATACCCTAAATTTTATTTGAATAAGCATGAAAGTAAAATTTATAAACACTACTGAAAAGACTGAAATTATTTTATTAGTTTTGAATACTACTACCACTAATAATAATAATAACAATATTAATAATTTGGGCAACCCAAATGTACATTTCTCTCCTTCCCTTCCTACCTGTACCATAAGTTATTAAATGTGAAGAGACCAAGAAAATGCTGATGATGTTGTACAGGAATCTCGGGTGGGAGTCTTTCTCTGCAGTTAAGCAGGTTCCCAACTTCTCCCCCATCTTAACCAAAGGGTTACCTTTGGAAAAATGTTTCCACAGAAGACTTCAGCCTGAGCAGCATTAGATACCACTGAAGTGAGTGATAGGGTACATATTATTTCCCTATTAGGAAAAATAAGCTTACCTGAAATATTCATCACATAAAAACCTTCAAAGGCAAACCAAACTTCTATCTAGAACTAGAGTGTTACAGCCAACCCAACGGGGAACCATAACTACTAGAGAAAAGTACCCAATTAGCTTTGTCATTTCTCAGCCTTAAATTTGAAATGATGAAGAGTGCCAGATATTTGAGAAGAAAGTGAATATAGAACATGGAGAATCACACCAATGCAAGGGGGGGGGGGGGGCAGGGAGGGAAAAGTCAGCCAGAAGGAGAAATCCACGTCAAGAGGTGAAGAACAGGTCAAACACACACTGACAAAATGTTCTCGCATAAATACAAAGAACCATATTCTAAGGTAAGAATAAGAAGTTACAACAACAGCTCATTTGGGAAAACACCTTTCAAAGGACTTTTTAAAAAGTAATAATAGAACATCAATTGTAATGGATGCAACAAAATTAAAGGAAATCTCTCAAAATACAAGCTACTTGTAAAAGGGGAAAAGAGGTATATGTAGTGAAGAGGAAATTCCAGATGCAGGAAAAATCATCTCTGATATGGGGTGACAATAGTTCCCTAGCTGTGCTGCAGTCCTTGTGACTGAGCAGGCAAGCTCCTCCGGGCCAATATGACAGGAATGAGTCTGACCAGGTGCTTGTTAAACACCTAGCTTCAATGTTTCTCCTAGCTCCTGGGTATGTTTACCATGTGCAGAACTTCCCTAGCTCTGATTGTGAGATACAGAAGTACCTAAGAAAGAGAGTTTACATCTCTGGAGAAAAGTAGCCTGCCAGCAAGCCACATAAAGCCATTAAACTATAGAAGTAAAGAGAAGAAAAGGAAAGCAAATCTCATAACTGAAATACATTGAGAGACATAAAACAGAAGCAAAAAAAATCATCAAAGAATAGCAATCACAAGAATTGTAAAGTTTAAGAAACAAGTATAAAACCATTAAGAGTAACAAGGATGGCCTTTACAACTCATATGATGACAATGTTAAATAACATTCTTCTTATTATTAAATGTTAACTAAGAGGCTTAGGAGGGTAGTTTTCAGACAAAAGAAAAATGTCAAAACCTTTAAGAATAAGTTGGAAAAATTGAGTATCTATAAGACAATGAAAGTATAACATTAAAGGAAGCATCTTTTCCCTGGTTTTGTTTTTTTGTTTTGTGTTGTTTGTTTTGTTTGTTGTTTTGTTTGTTTGTGTTTTGAGTCAGTGTTTCTCTGTGTGGCCCTTTCTGTCTTGAAATTCTGTAGGCCAAGCTGTCCTGAAACTCAGGGATCACCCTGCCTTTCTGGGGTGCTGGGATTAAAGGCCACTACACCCTGCCAGTTGTAATTTTTATAGCAAACAAAACCTTTCACTCAAAGTTTGATATAAAGGCTGACATAATGGTCACATGACTTATATGTGTTTAAAAACTTGTGGTAGATGATTAGGAGGTTATGTGTCATAACTCATTATTTCTACTGGAACTAAATTTCTCTAGATATTGTCTAATAATAAAAAAGGGAAAAAATTACAGGAAGGGGGAGGAGGAAACACATTCATCTAGAATGTGGTTTATTATGAATCTCATGGTACAATTTAACATTTAAACCTAGATATCTTACCTGTGAAAATAGAAATATCTTAAAGAAAAATGATATGACAATTAAAATGATAAGAGAGTAGAGCAGGAAACATGGATGCTAATCCCTAGATGAGGACCGGACTAGCCCTCTTTGCACACCTCAGGGGCTTGGAGTTTCAAACATCAGCTAGTCTTTTCTATAAAACTCTGGTCCAAACAGTTACAAAACCTGGACAGCACTCCCTTTGCATTAATATCATGGTGCAAAATCAATTATTCATTTGAATAAGGTAAATCAAGATTCAATTTCATTTTAAAGTACAGGTTGATATTTTCAAGCATGCTGGGAAGATTGATCATTCAGGACCAGATTATGTCCCTAATTTATAAAAATATGAGTCTCATAAAAATTTCCAAAGCTAAGTAAAACTAAATATCTGCTTTCTCTTTTGATTGTGAAAAAAAATACTTTAGAATTTTAGGCTTAACAAACCATTTAAAACCAAAAATATCTTGTCAGCCAGCGAAGACAAAGTTTAGAAAGTGAAAGGGCTGTGGCAGCAGAAACAGATGCCTCTCAGTCAGTCTGAGACACATCTGTCAAAATCATTACTCATTGAATCATGAAGTGCAAGATATAAATCTATTAACAAGTTGGTAAAATATATTGTTTTCTTCAAAACTTGCATGGGATTTATTGTATACAGCAAAAAACTGATGAGCAATATGGAGGAAGCAGATTTGGTAGCTGATGCTCTTCAAACTGTCATTCTACCTATTCATAGCAAGAAGCCACCATGGAAGATTAGGGGAGTCAAAGCCACAAGGAAGTCAGTTGGAACATAACTTACCATGTTCCTAAACAGACAATCACACATGCTCTGTCTCCTAATTTCTAAAGAGAATCTTCACAATCACCCCAAACCAACGCTTGCCAACAGAATTAATAGCATGTGTAGAATCACGTGTGCACCATCCTGCTAGATCAGGAATAATGACGCTGATTGGGGAAATGCCTTTAAATGAAAGAAAACCAATTAGAAACACTTCCAAGCAGAAGGTGAGAATCAAAGGCATCATCAATCCTCTCATTTCCATTCATAAAACTCACTTTAATTATAAAGTTTAACTTTCTCATTCTGTCAGATTGTCTAATTACAAGGTATTCTTACATTTTCTCAAGGCATTGAGAAGCCTCTTTTCTAGTGTTTTTGTAATGTTAGTTACTTGTAGCTACAATGTTAGGTACAAGTTGTAATTGCCAACTGCCCAGAAATAATAGTACAGAGTTTATTATGATAAATCAGGGGAGAGGCTTACATAGGAAAATAATCTACATAGTGTTCTTTGGAATTAGTGACTGCCCATAGGTGGTGTAGTTCTCAGAAAAAGTCCTGTCTAAGTTGGGGTGTAAAAATATGGTGGTTGTGAAGATTTATGCAGAATATATAAATGTAATTTGTAAATAAATAAAACTGAAATTGAATAAGAATATAGACATCAGATGATAGAAAGCATCAATAAAAATGTTGTGTGCCAGAGGATAATAAACTCAGAGGGACATCCATATGTATTTTAAGAGCCATAGAAACTCTGGGGTATTGGCAGTGCATGTTGTACTTAATTGTGATATTTTATATGATTTTAGTCTTCAGGCTTTAGGAAAATGTGAGAACAAGGACCATTGGTTCATATATTTTCTTATCTCCAAGCTTAATTTGTACTAACTAGCAGTTACTTGTCTTGGGAAATTGTTTCTATAGACTATTTCTAACCTGACCTTCCAATGTATTAATGGGGACATGACGGCATTGCTGATGTGCCCATCTGTTCATCTGAGGATGTTCCAGGAGTCTTTGTGGATGTATAAACAAAATGTCACACCAGGCCCACTCAGAGGACACCCAGCGACGTTCCAGGATACGAAGCCAAAAGCACAGGTCAGAGAATGTTAATTAATGTTTCTGGAGCATCCTACAGGATCCAGATGTGAGGAAGTCCACCTTTCAACAGGAATGGAACATGGGGCAAGCTGGGGATGAATGGGCGGCGGAGCTCTGTGCACGTCAGCCATGGGATAATTTCCCAGACTCTTTTACACATGGAAAAGGGCTGCCAGATTCTTGAATAGTCAAAAGAGAAACACTGTCGGTTTGAATAACAGATTACAGAGTCTCCGGAGATACTTTAAGACAAAATGTGGAGCAAACTTAGAAATAGCCTGGAGGCACCTGCTGAGGACAGCAGCCCTGCTGGCTCCAGAAGGACCACATGCTGGAGCAGAGCACAGTCTTGCCCACCAGGCCTTTCCCTAGAGAGTTGGAAAGAAAACCTTTTGTAACTGAGTGCAGAGAAGCAAGCATACGAAGCGTTCTGCAACTGGTCTCTTCAAACTGATCGAATGCTCAGATTCACTGAAAATTCCAGAGATTAATCTTCCCTGTATAAACACAGGTCTTGGTGCAGTTGGTTACAAGGGCTATGCTGTCTTCCAAAAGGCTTTCTTTTCAAACACAGGCTTTTTCCATGTTTTACAATAATGTGTGTATGTATGTATGTATACATGTATGTATTGCCATGTGTGATGTGTATATGTAAGTGTGTGTGTGTGTGTGTGTGTGTGTGTGTGTGTGTGTGTGCTAGTTAGACATTATTGCTAGGATAAACACCTCAGAGAAACAGGTTCCCATATATCCAGAGCTGCAGCTTGGGAATATCACAGCAAATGGGCAGAGGAGAGAATTCCTAACCTCACTGAAGCACACGAGCAGAGAAATCCAGAGCAAGAAGGAGAGCAGTTCCATATGCTAGTGGAAGGTACACCAATACTGACCTATGCCATCCAATGAGCTCCTATTTTTACCAACTCATTCGGAGTGAACAAGTTAATTAATTAATCCATTGATAGAGTTATTAACCTCATCTTACAATTACTGTCAATATTGTCACCAGCTTGGCACCTTCATCATATGTGCCTTTGAGATCTTATCATATTTCAACAACAGTTTTGTAGGATCACACTTAACCCCCCGCCCAGAGCAAAAATGTTCCATTTATACAATACCCTAGATATTCTACTGAGGTCAGTAAAATGGAGGACACGCTGGTGGCTTTTTAAAATTGCCACAGCTTGCTTTAAAATTCATGTTTGCCAAACATAGTCTGTGCTTTTGTGTGTGTGTGTGTGTGTGTATGCCAGACTGCCTCAACCTCTTTGTTGCTGGATATCTCCTTTCTCTCTGATGGAAAATCGCATTCATTCATAACGTGGCCCCAAAGCTACAGAACTCTATTAGTCACTCATTGGAATTACCCACAGTACAAACAATATCTAAGATAAAAATAGAGCATCTGCAATGAAAAGTAACTGCGACAACTGCCTAGTTCTGATTGGGTTGCTCTATCTCTGCTAGGTAAACATCCAAATGAAATGCTTACGTCCATCTACCCTTCCGCTCATGCATATACCAATCCATCCATTGATCTAGCTGCTATAGATAGCGTTTTCAGTCTTTTGATAAATACTGTGACCAAAAGTGACTTAGGTTGGACAGAGTTTATTTAAGCTCATATCTTACCGTCCAGATTTAAAGATGCCAAGGCAAAAATGGCAGGAGCTAGAAGCCAAACCCAGGTAACAACGGTGCTTTCAGTTCAGCTTTTTGACTCTGTTCAGCTAACAATCTTGCCTTTCTTAGGAGCTGATGCTAAGGATGGTACTTAAACAATGGACTGGTTCTTCCTACATCAAGTAGAAATCAAGAAAATCCCTTCAAAAGACCAATCATATGGTGGCCATGCTCCAATCTGAGACTCCCTCAGACAATTCTGAGCTGTGTCAAGTTGATAAAGCTAATTAGGGAATTACCATTTGTCTGTCTGCCTATCTATCTATCTATCTATCTATCTCTCTATCTCTCTATCTATTATCTACCTGAATATCTCTTATATGCCTCTTATCTATATATAATCATCACCTCACTAACTCTATCATCTGTCTTTCAATCTAATCTTTGTATATCTTCGCTGATCTGATTATATGGTTATAATATTATATGACTAGTGTCACTATTTCTAATTAAGGAAACATATCATAACACACTAGCAGACATTTCAGATGGGCGCTGCATCTGTAAACATATGTGGCTTGTGAAACAAAATGGCAATATAAATGCCAACGATTATATAGTTTCTCCATATCTTAAAAAGCATCACATATTAACGGGGATGAAGCTCCATCTCTCTTGCCTGCTTACTCTCACGTTAGATTGCTCAGCCCTCTAATGGAGACAGAAAGACACCTTCAAGGAAGTCCTTGAAAGAAGTAAGGCTTCAAAGAATATCATATAAAGTGAGTATTGACCATCACTGTGTTAAGTTGTCTCTGAGGTAAATCTCATTATCCGCATGTTTGTGCTACTCGTCATGTTGGCCCAAGGCCAGAATTAACCTGGGAAATCTTCAGCAGTAACAGGACCCCAGAGGGCAGATGCAGGCCAAGGGCAGAGTGCCCCCCCCCCAGGACTCAGCTAGGGAGCTCTGCTTAACCTCCTGCTCTGCTTCTCTCTCCTGTTAGCCTAGATTTCAGTATTCTTTGCTAGTGTGACAAAGCCTACTAGTGAAATAGAAAATACTGCACTTTAACTTTCAGAAAATAATGAAATACACCTTGATCACAGATACATTTTGCCCTTTTGTGATACACAACCATAAACTTGTAACATTAAAGTATTCAAATTTTAGGATTCTTTTACTTAGCTTGAGTTTTATAAATAAATAAAGATTGTAGAAAAGAGGAGGCAAGACTTACTTTGGCAACTTTAATAGGATGCAGTATTTGTATGCTATATATGAGTTATACCACTGTTGTTATACCACAGAACTGGGAAACCTTGGTGACAGAGGCTACCAGACCATTAACCACCTTGACATATGCAATCATATTTTCTGGAAACATCATTATATAAGGTTAAATGCTTAGCGAGATTTAACTAGATGAGCAGAGAGCTATCTCAGTAGGTAAGAGGCATTGCTTCACAGTCTGAATCTTCAGCACACAGAACTGAAATCTGAGTAGAGCTGAGGGCGCCTGTGTTCCCAGCACCCAGGGCAGAGGCAGGCAGTTCTCAAAAGCTGCAAGGCCAGCCAGCTACTGAATAGAGAAGCTCTCATTTAGGGATTGTGGTCAATAAGGAGGATGTATGTTGAAAAAGAGATGGCATGTTGGATTTGGTCTCCTTATATATGAACACATGAATAAGCTTAACACACATACTCTTGTGCATGAAATGAATGCAATAACAATAATGTTATAATAATACAATAATAATTTAACTAGGAGAGGCCTTGAAGATTGAATAAACATAGAGCTTTAATTCAAGGGAATATATGCAATTGAGCAATGGGCAATAACTCCTTAGAATAGAAATCATCCACACTGCCCATATTAAATTTTGAGTTTTGATTCAAACTACACACAAGCACAAATAAATTAAATGCTTCAACCTACATCCACTTGAGCATCAAAATGCAAGAATCTATTTCTTAGATAAGTTTGAGAGTTAAACAGGCTGCTAGATTGTTCCCAATATAGAATTTAGTACTCAGGGCACCTTCGGTCACCTCTTACAGGCTGCATTGTATAACGTGAAGTTAGTGAAAATAAAGGCCCGGCACTCAATAGATAGAAAAATCAGATGCCTTCTCACGGCTATAATATGACTGATTTGAAGCATAGACAACATTGTTTCTTTGCTGCCATAGCTTCCATATCAACTGGACTCAGATAAAAAGCCCTTTGCCCACAAGGGAAAGCATAAAAGGACTGAGGAGATGTCTTCTACCTGTGAAACAGTGCATGTGGGGTCATCTGTTTATTTAACTCAACATCTCTTGTATGTTATCTCTGTCACTTATTTTATCTTAATTTCTGCGTTTCCTTTTCCGAAGATTAATTTGCAGATTGTCTCTAGTCTATGTAGGAGTGAGGCAAGGAGGTGGTCCTTAGGTCGTATTCTCAGGTCCATTTCTTTCACTATGGACATAACTTCTCTTGACAAGAACACTGCGTACTGACACAGAACGGGTGCCCTTGCCACAGTGACATGCAAACACAGGTCTAACACTCATTTGGATCCCTCGGCAGTGTCTACATGGCTTGCCTCTGCCGTAAAATGTGACCCTTTGTGTTTTCACAGTGAAGAGATGACGTGCTCAGGACATCTCCCCAACATCTTTCACTGACAGAGTATGCCAGTTTGGAGTGTTTGTGATTTCTTTCCTTCCATCACAGAACTGAACCCTTTCATCATTGCAGTAAGGTAACTCCTCTTGCATTAAGGCAGAAATAACTTTGTTTCTCTGTTTTGTTCTTGACTTCTAAATGCATATTCCAGTTCTCATGAGACCAGGTAAAAGAAAGCTCTGTCTTCAGCTACGCTAGAACAAGAAACATTTAAAATCAAGAAAATTTGCTTTTAACCAGAATACAAAATTTAAGGGCATAGGGAACTATGTAAGAAAATGGCTCATTCGATATAAAGAGTGTGTGGCATGTAAAACTAAGATCCATTCATGGTCGTATCTACAATTAAAGGGAATTCTCAGAATGCAGACAAATAGCTTTTCAATTAAGAACAGCGGCATGTGTATTATTTTTCCTCTCCAAATATGTAAAACTATTTTATCAGATGACACGTACAAAATAAATGTAATAAATATTCCACTGTCACTCAGCTGACATACTTTTATATTATCACAGCAGAATAAAATAGAGCAATAGCAGAAATCATCTGCATTCCACTGAATTATTACCCAGGTGATCTAATAAGCTCAACACGCTGCCATTGAAATTGTTAATCCTGGAATACCTTTCAGATCTTCTAAAGTATTAAAGTTCCAGAACTTTTAGAGGCAATTATGTATACATATAAAATAGGCACATGCAGCATATTAAATGTGATAAAATTTACAAATAAACAATAAGAAATAGCCTTGCAATTATATAGGACTATGTTCTCTGTTAAGATAAAACACCATGGCGTCAGAACATGCAAGTCTATAAACTTATAGTTTTGTTTGAATGAGTCTTTTGAAAAACATATTTATTTATTTCCATTACTTGGATGTATGCAACTGTGAACGCAGGTCCCCTGGAGTAAGAGGTTGTAAACCTTGACTCAGGTGCCAGACATGGAACCCTATCTTCTGCAAGCACAGTGCCTGCTCAGAACCATGACACAGTCACAAATGAATTTTTAATAAAACAAACAAAATTAACAGTTCTTATCTATGAACGCAAAGTCTGGATAGGTTAAGACAGGAAGTAAACTTTTATGATTCTCCAGTCTATAAACTTCATTGAGCTTTTCATTTCTATTTCATATTTCAACAGTCAAAAGAAAACATCAGCATTGTGATCATTTATTTCTTTCATGAAAGCTGTTCTAAAATGTAATAAAAAGCACACCTCTAATGCTTTCTTACCTCTTGGTTATTCTTTGTTTATATAAATATCAGGTGAAGGGAGCATGGGCCTGTAGTTGGAGGGGGATGCTATCCTGGGCAGAGCGGCCCTGTCCCCATATTGGCAGAAATGTTTTCAGATACTATGGATACGTGAAGCTTCACACGCTTTCAAATTCTCTCTGTTATGTTTTCTCCTGGACATAGATATTATAAACTTTATGAGTGGGATGGTAGCAGGTCATAAAATAAGGGTAACAGCGCACTGTAATAGAAGTCAAAAACTTAACGAAATATTTCCTTAATTATAAATACAGTGTCTCCTGCAGGCAGCTCGCTAGAAAGCAAAAGCACAGATAATAAGAGATTAGAGATTTTAAAGCCGTAATATCAGATATAGGATATTTTCAAAACACATTTTAAAGGGAAATAAAAGGACTTGAAGCTTTCATTGAACGAGTCCTGAATTGTGGTTAGAAAATGTTGGTAGCTGTACTGAGAGATGACTGGGAAATCTTTCTCCAGTTTTAACCATGATATGCTTTGTTCACTTTGGATCCAGAAGAAATGCTGAAATCAGTAAGGATTATGTTGTCAAGGCTGCTTCTGTCAGCAATTTATCTTTTGAGAGACCTGAGTGGTAATTGGTAATTAGTGTGTGAGGTTTTATCATTCTTGCTGGGCAGAATACCAGAAAGAATGCTAATCTCCTTCAATGATATTTTGAATCTGTCATACCGCTGGGATGAACTGTATGTGTGCCTGGTAAGGACAGACAGATATGTATACACACACACACACACACACACACACACTTGTTTTTAATACATCATTAGAGACAAAATTTAAAATTATACAATCATATACTCTGATAATAAAAGGCCTAAAACCATATCATGAATATCTATTCCAAAATCTTTAGGAGGCAAAGGGTAGACAGAGGGAGAAAGAGAATTTTTTTTTTAAATCTTTGATTTTATATGTGTGGTGTGAGTTGCTTACATCCATCTATGTATACTCCATGTGTGCCTGGAGCCCCCAGAGACTAGAACAAGTTGTTGGGAGCCCTGGAACTGGAGTTACAGATGGTTAGGTTTCATCATTTTGGTGCTGAAATCCAAGCTCAGATCCTCTGCAAGAGCAGCCACTGCTCTTAACCACTGAACTGTCTCCCCAGGTTGAGAAATATACACTTTATATACAAAAGGCAAACATCAGAATGTCAGAGAAAATTGAAGGTATTTATCTAGGGTAATCTAATCTTTTTAATGTACTACTAAGTAATAATTCATTCTCACTACAAGTCAAAATAATAATCCAACACTATTTGAATATGCATTTACTACATCAATATGCAATTAGATAATAAACAATAGTTATTTCCTGTATGTACCTGAACACATATGTTTCTTTACTATATCTATGTAGAAGAATAATGCCAACAAATAGCAGCATTATGACCCACAAAAGTGTGATTCCAGACTGGATACAAATGTAAGTGGAACTGAGGCCAGGAAGAAAGAGAGGGAAAATGAAGGGGGTCATTCTATGGGAACGAAGTTTGGCTCATGAATTCCACTACAACTCACAGTACCAAAACCACTTTATAAGCTAATGAGGAAAAAATACCTTATTTTCTGAGAGTATTGTACTTGTGCAAGAATATTAAATAGAAAGAATAATGAAGAAGAAAGCAGTTGATTTTGAAATATGTCTGTCGGTATCTATCTCCCGTCCATGCACCCAAAACATCATAGCACCTAAAACTCCTCTCAACAGGAATTTGGTAAATAAGTAATAAGAATCATTTTTCTTTTTTTACCTAAGGTTATAACTTAACTTTCCAAGATTAAGCAGAGCTGGTTGAACTTGTTCGTAAGTTGCATCCTTGAAACAATACCACTTCAACAGTCACAGCACGGAACTGGGGAAATGGCTCAGTGGTTCAGAGCTTATTGCTCAAGCATGAAGAACTGATGATGCCAAATTCTCACAACTGATGAATTGAAAGCCAATTGTGAATGTCCCTGTAACCTCAGTGATCTCGTGGTGGAGACAGGAGGATTGATGGAGCTTTGGGGCTGTCAGCCTAGTTCTAGGCTCAGTGAGAGCCACAGCCTTAGAACAATAAAGTAGAGAAGGGGGACACCAAATGTCTTCGAACTTGGCTTCATACCAACTTTTCTAACATCATTTCCACATCATAGATCAGATCCCAGCAGCTCAAGGCATTGACTCCCCTTGAAGAATGCCTCAGGATGCAATTAGTGCTATTGGGCCATGTCCATATGATACAGCCCAAACAAGCCTTCTTCAGTCCTTTCTGAAACACACTAGTCTTTGAAGCCAACCACAAGCTCAAGCTACTCTATACAACAACCTCCTAGGATCTGGCTCACGGCCCCAACAAACTCTAATACAGGAAATCGAGGTTGGGGTTTAATGGGCGGAAAGTTTACATTAAAGATGCAGTGTTTAATGTAAAGTAAAATGCAGTGGGCATATACTAGAGTGATTTCCTAAGGGAGACAGACATGTCTCCAAGGAAGCTGTCATTGTGCTGAAAGACCCCAGTGGTGGGCAGTCTTTCAGGCTGAGGAGACCCTCCCAAGGAGCAGCGAGTCACTCTTCAGATGCAAATAGCAAGAGGCTTTATTAAGTACTTAAGTACACAGGTACCTGGGGCGACTTAGTCTTTCGGAAGACAAGCGCGCCTGCAGACTGGGGGAAGGTCTTTTTATAGGAAAGAGGGCAGCAGAAGCAGATTACAGAAGCAAATGCATCGTTAGTGGTCAGTTGGAATGGGGCAAGGGGCACAGGTGGTTTTTCCTCTCCCAGCACAGATGTATGGGAACAGATATCCTGTTAATTGATGTCCTGTCCTAATCTATGGATATAAAGATCCTGTTTTGCAGCCAGGGACCCTGACCTTACTCTGCACTTACAGTCGTTCGTCAAAAGCTTTGTGAAATGACGTTACAGCAGATAAGCTGGGATCTTTCATAGGGGGAGTTGTCTTCTTCTGTGAATTACTGACATTCTAAGTTGGGCACATGTGCTGACTATGCAAACGGGAGGTTCTCATTAGAGCAGGCCAGCTGCGGGTTCCTTATCGCTTGGGGCCAGGTGGCTGACCGGCTGACCGCAGATATCTCGCCTGGCTTCTCCGCCCTTGTTTTCAAGTCGAACTTCCCTGCTCTAATTACTTGCGTTGCTCCAAAGTTTAAGCCTTGCAAAATGGCATTACTGCTGCTTAGTGAGTGGGGGTCTTTCAGTGCCTCCATCTGAGTATTCAAACTGAAGTCTCAGCAACATTGAGGCTGGCTGAGCGGCTGATGTACCTTTGTGGGTAAGGAGCGCCCCTCGTGCACAAAGTTCTGAGTCTGGTTCCCGTTATTTCATGTGACACTGAGGACAAGAGTTTCAAGGTAGCACATTGCCCTGAGGTCAGGGCCTTTAAAATCAAGTAGTGGTTTGTGATGTTTGCAGTCTAGGATCGCGTCTGATTGCCACCTGCTCAAAACTGTTAAACACTTAATCCATCAATCAGGAATCTGCTTACTCAACTCCAGACACCTGCCATTTGCGTTGCTATGATCAACAGTTAGGATTACAATTTGTCTACTGAAGTAACTATATGCATCTCAACTCAGTCCACAGCCATCAAACCACAGCAAACAGTGTACCCTTGTGACAGCACCGAAAACCCATTGCTGCCCGGGGTTCGCATAAATCTGCCACGCCACTGATTATGAATAAAAGCTCGCTGCTTCCTTAGATATTTCACTCATTCTGCTTCTTTTTAAAGAGTCATTAGGAACGTATATGGGCCTGGCTTATAATTACTATGATGAAACTCCATAACCAAAAGCAATTTAAGGAGGAAAAGGTTTGTTTTGTTTACAGTTCCAACTAATAGTTCATTGTCTAAAGCACTGAGAGCAGGAACTCAAACATTACAGGAGCCTGGAGGCTAGAGCTGATGCAGAGGCCTTGAAGGAGTGCTGTTTTCTGGCATGCTTCCAGAAGCTTACTTAGCCTGCTTTCTTATAGAACCCAGGACCATCAGACTAAGGATTGTACCACCCACAATGGGCTGGACCGTGCCCCATTGATCACAAATTAAGAAAATGTCTTAAAATGCAATCTTCGTTATTTATTTTTATTTTTTTTTATTTTTGCATACCAACCATAGTTCCTTCTTCCTCCCTTCCTCTCCCCCCAACTTTCACCCCATCCAACACCCCATTCACTCCTTAGAAAGGGTAAGGCCTCTCAAGGGGAGTCAACAAACTATAACATATCATGTTGAGGCAGGATCAAGCCCCCCCCCCTTCTTTGCATCAGGCAGAACATGGTATCCCTCCATAGGGAATGGGTTCCAAAAAGTCATGCACTAGGGATCCCACACTGCCAGTGGCCCCATAGACTGCCCAAGCCACAGAACTGTCAACCATATTCAAAGGACCTAGTTCTGTCCTATAGTTTCCCTAGCTATCAGTCCAGAGTTAGTGAGTTCCCACTAGCTCAGGTCAGTTTTCTCTGTAGGTTTCCCCATCATGATCTTGACCCCTTTGCAAATATAATACCTCCTCCCTCTCTTTAATTGGACCCTAAGAGCTCAGCCCAGTGCTTAGCTGTGGATCTCTGCATCTGGTTTCATCAGTTACTGGATGAAAGCTGTATGATAGCAATTAGGGTGGTCATCAATCTGATTACAGAGGAAGACTAGTTCAGGCATCCTCTCCACTATTGCTAGAAATCTTAGATATGGTTGTCCTTGTGAATTCCTGGCAGTTTCCCTAATACCAGATTTCTCCCTAATCCTATAATGGCCCCTCTATCAAGATATCTCTGCTTTCTCTCTCTATCTCTATCCCTACCCCAACTTAACTATCCTGTTCCCTCATGTTCTCTTCCCCCCATCACTTCTACATAGTCCCAATTTACTTAGGAGATCTTATCTATTTCCCCTTTCCAAGGTCATCCATGTGTGTCTCTCTTAGGGTCCTCCATGTTACTTAGCTTCTCAGGGGTGGTGGCTATTAGCCTGGTTATCCTTTTCTTCATGTCTAATATGCACTTATGAGTGAGTACATATCATGTTTATTTTTCTGGGTCTGGGTTTCCTCACTAGGATTTTTTTTTCTAGTTCAATCCATTTGCCTGCAAATTTCTAGATATCATTTTTTTTACAGCTAAGTAAAACTCCATTGTATAAATTTACCACATTTCCTTTATCCATTCTAAGTTGAGGGACATCTAGGTTGTTTCCAGGTTCTGGCTATTATGAATAATGCTGCTATGAACATAATTGAGCAAATGCCGTTGTGGTATAAATGGGCATCCTTTGGGTATATGCTTAAAAGTAGTATTGCTTGGTCTTGAGGTAGATTGATTCCCAGTTTTCTAAGAAACTGCCATATTGATTTCCAAAGTGGCTGTACAAGTTTGTACTCTCACTAGCACATGGATCAATGGAATTGAATCAAAGACCCTGACATTAATCCACACACTTATGAACACCAGATTTTTGACACCCCTCTCTTATGAATATATTTCCTCAACTGAGGTCCCCTTCTCTCCGATAACTGTAGATTGTGTCAAGTAAAAGTAGCCAGTACAGAGGCAAGTGGCTCTCAAACAGAGTTCCTGAGTTACAGAACCCTCCTCAGAACTTTTCAAAGATTCTTTAAATGAACATTTTCACAGGAATTTGAACAACCCCCATACTTTATTGAGAAGATTTTAACTTGGTTGATTAGCACCTAATTCCACACGATATTGTTTCCCACAGATAATATAAAAGCATGATCTTTGAACTTCATGGATTTTCTAGCTTACTTCCTCATGGTACATCTCTTTTTCTTCAATGAATCATTTTGCCCTTTCCATGAACTCTCTGTCCCATAATTACACCAGATAAAAAGAATAAAAAGAGAGTGTGATTCTGAAGTCTGAGCTTTCTTGGATGTTTCCTCAAGGGCTTGAGAACTAGGATGCCTGGGTCCTCCCTACAGACAAGTGATCCTCTTTGAATGACAGAAGGTACCTGAAATTGTCTGTGTTTCTAGAAATTCCTCAGAAGATCTGCATGCCCCGAGATGCACGATGAACATTTCCCCTTTTTTTTAACTTTTTTTTTATTGAGAAAAGAGAAAGAAAAAAAAAACAAATTTCCTCCTCCTCCCAGCCTCCCATTTCCCTCCCCCTCCTCTCACCCTTCTCCCCCTCCCCCCACTCCTCTCCCCCTCCCTCTCCAGCCCAAAGAGCAGTCAGATTTCCCTGCCCTGTGGTAAGTCCTAGGTCCTCCCCCCTCCGTGCATTTCTAGGAAGGTGAACATCCAAACTGGCTAGGCTCCCACAAAGCCAGCACATTACGGAGGTTCAAAACCCCGTGCCATTGTCCTTGGGTTCTCATCAGCCCTCATTGTTCGCCATGCTCAGAGAGTCCAGTTTTATCCCATGCTTTTTCAGTCACAGTCCAGCTGGCCTTGGTGAGCTCAATAGATCAGCTCCACTGTCTCAGTGGGTGGGTGCTCCCCTCGTGGTCCCGACTTCTTTGCTCATGTTCTCCCTCCTTCTGCTCCTCTAGATGCCCTTCAATGGAAGAATGGATGAAGAAAGAAAGTGTGGAATATCTACACATTAGAGTACTATGCTGTGTTAAAAAACAATGACTTCTCAAATTTTGCATGCAAATGGATGGAAATAGAAAACACTATCCTGAGTGAGGTATCCCAGAGCCAAAAAGATGAACATGGGATGTACTCGCTCATAATTGGTTTCTAGCCATAAACAAGGGTCACGGAGTCTACACTTGGTGATCCCAAAGAAGCTAAGTAAGAAGGTGAACCAAAGGAAAAGCATATAGTTGTCCTCTTGGCTATGGGAAGTAGACAAAATTGCCGGGGAGAAAATTGAGATCTTGGGGGTGGGGTGGGATGGGGGTAAGGGGAGATGGGGAGAGAGGGGGGAGAGGGGGAGAATGGGGGGGAGCTTGGGAAAGGGGGAGGATTGGGATGAAGGAAGGTTGGATGGGGGAGCACGGAAGCACGGTTCTTAGTTAAGGGAGCCACCTTAGGGTTGGCAAGAGACTTGAACCTAGAGTGGCTCCCAGATACCTAAGCCGAGGTCCCCAGTTAGTTCCTTGGGCAGCTGAGGATGGGGAACCTGAAATGACCCTATCCTAGAGCAATACTGACGAATATCTTGCATATCATCATAGAACCTTCATCTGGTGATGGATGGAGACAGAGACAGAGACCAACATTTCCCCTTTTTTCTTACTAACTTACCCTTGTGTATGAAAGCACATTGATTTTGGGTTCTGTATGTTTCAAATTACAGTCCTTATGTTAATTATGCAAATCATGTTGATAAAAGACTGGGTTCCTCCACAACTTCCTAAAGGTGTTGCCTTTCTCTCATATTCTCTATAAACTATAAGAAAATATTTGCTCATTTGATTTTTCATGGATTTATTTATTGGTGACTAATCTCTCATAACTTTTGTAATTATTTTTATTATTATTTTACATCCTGGCCACTGTTTCCTCTCCCTATTCTCCTCCCAGTCCTTTCTTTTCCCACCTCCCTGCTATCCTCCCACACCATCTAGTCCTCTTCCATTTTTCTCAAGGAAAGGGCAGGCCATATATGTATGTCAACCAAACATGGAATATAAATATTAAGTCTGGAAAAGGCATCCTAGTATGAGGACAGGTAAGTAGCTATTTGCTATAAAATATAGGATGGCCATGAAATTGCTTTTTGACCTGGATGGGGTCTAGTATTTTTATTTGTTTAACTATGTTAGATTTTTCCCTGCCAATTGGCACATATCCACATACTCATTGATGTTCTATTGGTTACCTTTTGTGTTACTGCTCACATTTTCCCCTTAAATCTTGACTGTTCTAACTTTGCATTTTCATTATAATTGGCTACCAATATTTAAGCACATATTAACCTTTTCTCTTCCCGATTTATTACTGTTCTGAGATGACCTAGTACCAGCCTTATTCCTTTTAGGTTGATTTCCCTTTATAGAGTTTCATGCATGAGATATAATTGGTCTTTGCATGTATGTGGGAATAAGCATACATGAGCATGCATGTAAATACTTTCCCCTGTATGTGCACATGTAGAGACCAGAGAAATATGTTAGTTCTCTTTTTCAGTCCCCCTCTACCTTGGTTTAAGATAATGTGCCTCAGTGAAACAAGATCTCTCCCTTTCAGTGAGAACACTGCCCACAGACCCCCAGAGACCAGCTTGTCTCTCTTTCCAGTGCAGGGTTATAGAAATGCTTCTGTACTCTTAACAAGGTTAGGGCGTGCCAGGAAAAAAGGACTATGGCAACATATGGTTTTTGTCTAATTGATATGCTCTGTATGACTTCCCTGATGTTACAGTAAATTTGGGTTATAACCTTGAATCTTTGAATATTCAATATTTTATAGGCAAAAAAATATTCAGCCTACTGAACATCAGTTGTGTAGCTTCACAATTCTTATCTATGCTGTACTTATTATTGATAAAATGAAACATAGACCACAAATCCCTCTCAAAGATATATCTACACTTGGGTCCATGTACAGAAAGCCATTCTACTTCACTAAACCATCAGTTCACCAAAATAAAGTTCTCAGATAAAGCACAAAGTTGCTGCAATTTAGTTTCACACTAACATGAAGTCAATAGGTTTTGGGTATGTATACACAAAGTTACATAACTTGTGACTTCTTAGATAATACATCTTTGATCATATTAAGTACATTTAAATTTTATAAGCCCAAAGAATTTTTAAATAGTTTAACTGAAACCCCTACGCACATTTGCAGACTAAGTCTCTGTAATCTTTCCGTCAAATGCTTCCTACAAAGTGTTCAAAGCAGCCACATGCAATCCCCAAGTGTTCTGTTGAGAGCTGGACAGAAGAATGATGACAATCTGGAGGGTTTTATTTAGTTTTTATTATGTTGTAAACTAGACCTTCATAATTTAAAAAATCAACTAACATTTCTTATTCATAAAATGCCTATAAGGAAATCTTGTGGTCCAACATTGTTATACTGTTGACGTTTGTCTCTTTCAGATGAAAATTTGAGTTTAGGATATGATCTAATAATGGCATATAAATAAGAAATCTTTGTATCAACCAGACATCATAATTCAAAGTCCAAAGTATAAACATTATCATCAAGAAAAAAAATGATTATACATAAAAAAACCAAAATTCATAAAGAGACCAACAGGACAGAAATTATTTATAGCAAATCAGTAAGCAGTGGATAATGTGGACAGAAATCTGAGTCCTTTTACAAAGTAAATAAAATTAATAAAGCATAAGTTCAAAGCCAGCCTGGCTCACCTAGTGGATTTCAAGTAGCTAGCGATGCATAGTGAGACCCTGTGTTGCAAGGAAACAGAAACAACAAATAAAGAAAACAAAACCCACCCACATCTAGGCATGTATGGGTAGGAGAGTTAAGATTGGTTTAACTAACGTGGAAAGACCCACCCTAAACGTAGGCAATACTATTCCCTGGGCTGGGGTTCGGAACAACATCAAAAGCAGAAAGTGAGCTCCACACTTAAGTTCCTCAGTCTCTGCTGTTTGACTGTGGATGCTGTGTGATGTGACCTGCAGCTTTACTATTTAACAGCAATGCCTTCCTCACTGTGATGGACTGTATCCTTTTGAACTGAGAACTAAATATGTTTATTGCTGTCAGGTTAAGTAAAGTCTTCATTAATCTAATCCTTGTAAAATGCCTACTCTTAAACAGCAGCTTGCTAAGTTTTCTGGGCAGCATGGTCAAAACCAGGATAAAGTCCCAAATCAAATGATTAAAAACAGAAGAACACATAGCTTCAAAAACCCTGCACCTACAACTGTGCATAGTGTGGCATTGCAGGCAGTGTGGCATGAAGAGATAATGCAGAATTGTCTCAGAACAATTTTGCAGGATCGTGCTTCAGCCTGCAGAAAGGATAAATGGACTGGTCTATATTCAACTTAGGTAAAGAATAAGATGCAGAAAACAAAGACCATTAAGTCCTCATGCTACGATGATAAAACCATGTAAAAGATGGCAGAGCTAAGGCAAGTATTGACTTTTCATTCCTAATTCCAACAGGCCCACCTAAACAGATTGAGCAATATTTAGCTGAGTGCCCTTGAAGATGAGCCAAGAACCTTGTAGAATTTTTACTTCCCATAGCCCCAATTGGTGCGGATATTTTATTTATATAATGTTTTGAATCTGAAGCTAAGTAAACCAGAAAAACCTGGCTTCTTCTATCTTGCTCAAAATCAAATAAAGTAAATGATAGGAAAGAAATGAATGTGAAGAAATGGACTATGACTCTTGTTTGCCCAAACTTACACAGTTTCAGTTTTATCTTGGACTTTTAAAAGTAGACTCTTTGAATAGTCTTAATTGGAAATTCACAATGTTTCACCTGCAGTCTGCACAGGCAGAAAAGTAGACATGCGATCAATGAAGAAATGGGTGTCTGGCTTGAGCTTGCTATTGAGTAGGAAACTGGAGAGAGCTTTGAGGAGCTTAACAGATATTTATTTGGTTAACCAGAAGAACTCAATGAATGTCCAACATAAAAAGTTTATTGTATGGCATAATCAAATAGTGACAATGAATTTCAGAGACCCACTGCCTCTGAGCCAGGGAGCTATGAACTCAGATATCTGCATCTCTTTTTAGATATTATTAAGTGACCACACAGAGGGTATGCCCAAGTGTCTGTTGGAAATAGGAAAGTAAAGAAGAGGAAAAAAAATGTAATCCAGAGAGGGTAAGTTGGAGGTCACAACCATAAAAACTGATCAATGAAACTATGAAAACAGACAAAATTGTTCAGAGGGAGTCCAGGATAGGAGAATAAAGACCAGAATCCCATGTCACAGCAGGACTGTGGAATTTGCGCTTTTTGGGTTGGAATATATTTTTATTTGCCACATGCCTACTTTTAATTGAGTGGCAGACGTTGTGGATTTTATTGGCTAACATTGTTTACTCTATTAAATAGCCTTGAATTCTGTTTTGGGGAGGACACATTTCAGTTCTTTGAGAACGGAGTCACATTTTAAAGTCATGTGATGTTTGATAGCTACGATCCATATGGACACACAAACAGCCAAATCTGGAAATCTGTGTGACGAATGAGAGGGGGACCATGCTCAGCTGTGTAAGTGCTGAACTTCAGGTTCTTTCCTCAGACATATATACTGATCAGTACCCAACTGGATAGTCAGAGTGAACCCTAATATCTTGTTGAATTTTCTTTATTTATGGCTCCCTTCTTTTCTATACTATGCTATAAAAGCTATGCTTCTTAGTTTCCTCAAAGTCTCAACATAAGGAGCAGCTCAACCCCACCTGGAATGTTCTTTCCTGTGTTCTTAAGCAATAAGCACACTGCACCAGGCAGAAAGGCAGAGAGGGGTGCTGTCACACTAATCTATTTAATTAAATTGCGAAGACACTGATCTGGTGTAAGGGCTTGGATGTAGCAAAATGACTGCCCTTAGTAGAACTATAGGATGGCCAGCATGCCAGGATACAGTTAAGGTATCTTGACAGGGCACTTCTGAACCCAGTGATTATTATCATACCATTAGGTGGGATTGGATCTTACAAATCTATTCTATTCTTTGTTCTGTTCTATTTAGGACTGTCCAAATCATTAATCTTATAACCTATTTTTCCTTTTAATGACTCTGTATCAACCTGTTCAAAAATATTCCAGTATAGGTTATAACATTTAAAATATGCTAAAACACAGGAAACTTGACTAAATGTCTTTGGAATATTTTATAGGAAATACTGTATATTGACATCGTCTATGAACTTAAATGCCCTGTGAGCTTAAATTTTTATCTTAGCTGCATGCTGGAGCTGATGGAAAACATAGGAAATTAAAATTACAATATGCTTGAGACTTTTTAATATATTTATTTATTTAAATTTCATTTTACATTCCAACCACAGTTCTCCCTTCTACCCTTCTTCCCACCCCCTTCAAGCTTCCCCCACAGGCCATCACCCCCCCCCCACTGCTACCAAAGGATAAGGCCTCCCATGGAGAGTCAACAAAACCTGGCAGATTAAGTTGAGGCAGAACCAAGCCCCCCCCCCCCCCCCTTCACTAAGGCCAAGCATGGCTTTCAACCATAGGGAATGAGCTCCAAACAGCTAGCTCATACACCAAGGATAGATCCTGATTCTATTACCAGGGGCCCCTCAGATAGATCAAACTGCACAACTGCCTCCCATTTACAGAAAACAGTTTAGTTCCGTGGAGGCTCGACAGCTGTCATGAGTTCCCAGGAGCTTGATTCAGCTATTCCTGTAGATTTTCCCATCATGATCTTGACCTCCCTTGCTCATATATTCACTCCTCCCTCTTTTCAATTAGATTCCTGGAGCTGAGCCTGGTGTTTGATTGTGGATATCTGCATCGGGTTCCATCAGTTACTAGATAAAGACTATGATGACAGTTGGGGTAAGGCCAATTCAGGCACCCTCTCCACTATTGCTAGGAGACTTAGCTGGGAATTTCCATAGCTCCAGGTTTCTCCCTAATCCCATAATGGCCTACTCTATCAAGATATGTTTTTCATTGATCTCCCTCCACTCTGTGCCTCACCCAACTTGACTTCCAGTTCCCTTCCATTCTCAACCACCATTCCTTCCCCTCTATTGGTCCTCCTCACCCCGCAGATTACTCTGGAGATATCATCTAATTCTTCTTTCCAGGGTGATCCATGTGTCTCTTGGAGTCCTCCTTGTTACCTACCTTTCCTGGAGCTGTTGATTGTAGTTTGGTTTTCCTTTGCTTTATGTCTAATATCTACTTATGAGTGAGCACATACCATGTTCGTCTTTCTGAGTCTGTATTACCTCACTCATGATGGCGCTTTTCTGGTTTCATCCATTTGCCTGCAAATTTCATTATGCCTTGTTTTTTTTTACAGCTGTAATATTCCATTGAGTAAACGTACCACATTTTCTTTACCCATTCTTTTATTGAGGAACATCTAGATTGTTTCCAGGTTCTGGCTATTTCAAGTAATGCTGTTATGAACATTGTTGAACAAGTGTCCTTGTGGTATGATTGAGCATCCTTTAGCTATACACCCAAGAATGATATCACTGGGCCTTGAGGTAGATTAATTCCTAATTTTCTGAGAAACCACTATCCTAATTTTCAAAATGTGTGTACAAGTCTGCATTCCCACCAGCAATGGATGAGTGTTCCCCTGACTCCTCATCCTCTTCAACATAAGCTGTCCTCAGTATTTTTTTTTTATCTTAATGATTCTGACTGGTACATGATGGTATCTCCGAGTCATTTTGATTTGCATTTTCCTGAGAATTAAGGATGTTAAGTAATTCCTTAAATGTCTTTTGACCATTTGGGATTCTTCTGCTGAGAATTCTCTGTTTAGCTCTGTACCCCAATTTTTAAATTGATTATTTTGTATTTTGATGTCTAGTTTCTTGAGTTCATTATTTATTTTGGAGATCTGCCATCTATTCAATATGGGGTTGGTGAAGATCTCTTCTGTAGGCTGTCATTTTGTCTTATTTACTGTGTCCTTTGTCCTACAGAAGGTTTTCAGTTTCAGGCAATCCCATTTGTCAATTGTTACTCTTAGTGTCTGTGCTACTGGTGTTATATTTAGGAAGTAATTTCCTATGCCAATGTATTGAAGGCTACTTCCCACTTTCTCTTCTATCAGATTCAATGTAACTGGATTTATGTTGAGGTTTTGGATCTTCTTGGACTTGAGTTTTGCGCATGGCAATAGATGTGGCTCCATTCACAATCTTCTACATGTTGATACACAGTTGTGCAGCACCATTTGTTGAAGATGCTTTCTTTTTTCCATCGTACTCTTTTGACTTCTTTGGCAACATGTGTAAGTCTGAAAATTCCCCAAATACAAATTTGGATGTTTCATTGTCTAAGAATAAAGCATCCCATTGGAGACTATGATAAAACATTCATATTTAATGTGATGACACAACAACAAAGATCATTTAAAATGATTCCAATGCTATTTTAATGTTTTTCTTTTTACATATACACATAACATTAAAATATTATTAAAGGTATATATTGTCAACCTAGATGCAAAATGATGCACCTTTTTCTAAGGAAGCACTTGATATTTCACCATAAAAACCTGTCACCAAGATAACTAAGCCATGGCCAGCTGCCAATGATTCAATCACACTAAAGTTGCTACCATTCCTTGTCTTTAGGGCCATGAAAGAAACATGGCTTCTCAGGTTAATCTATGAAGCAAGGATAAGTGAAAGATGTCACACTTGCCTCCCTGCTATAGACTGGATCACTAATCAGTTGATAAGTGTGCTGAATTCTTAAAAATATAAACTGCACTCTATTGGCATTAGTGTTTTAATAAAGGAACTACTTTATGAAAGTTGGTGTCCTCTATAGGCCTTTGATCGGGCTCACTTAGAGCCTAGAACTATTACAATGAAACTCCCTTCAAGGAATTTGATATCCAAGGAGTATAATAAACTACACATTCTTCGATGCGTCTTCTATGAGTCGTTACACACATACTTTGAGCAAGTAAAATCTCAAAGTATCCCAGTAGGCTTTAGGAAGGAACAATTTAAGAGCAGATGGAGTATATAAATTTCTGATTTTACAATGTCTTTAAGTAGGGCAAAACCAGTCTCTATTCCTGACTTGCCTTAATGTAGTCATACATGCTGGTGATTACTATCACTGCTTTAAGGTGCTAAGCACTGTGAAATCTGAAACAGACCAATAATCTAGCCACAGCCTATTCATAACATGGAGTGGCTGAATTGTTGCCAGGGGTCATGCTTCTAAAATATACCTTTCCAATGTTAAGTCCATTTGTTTCCAGACAAGACCCCTACTTTAACTGAAACCTGTAATCTGTGCAGATTCTAGTTTGATTAACATGTGAGTGGCTAAGCTTGTCCACTTAGAAGGTAGAAGGAATTTAGAGCACACTAAATAAATAAATAAAAATTCAGTTATCAAACGATAAAATGTACTCATTTCTGCAAGACAAGTTTGCTTTCAGTGCAGAGACTTTGGTCACGACTCCCTTCACCCTGATTTGGCAGGCATGAGTGTATTGTGTGCTAACATGAGGCAGAAAGTAGATGGTACAGGTGCCACTTGCTTGCAAGACAGCAAGGACAGATCACTCGGTGGGTAAAGGAAGTTGGAAAGAGTTGGGTTACTGCTATAAACACAGAGCTCAGAAATGTGCCCACGAATGGGAGAACAAGCTAATAATTTGTCCCATAATCTTTTAGAACAGTATGACTAAAGCAAGTCCCTCATATTCTAACTTTGTATATCAGAACAAGAAATATTAAGCTGATAAGACCCCTGTAATACACTCCATCCTGGGGGGTTTTCACTTGATGGTGATGTGTATTATGGATTTAGAAAGGAGGTACTGAGACTTGGACAGAATTTATTTCCTACTGAGAGCTGGATCAATCAGCATTGTTCTGCCTAATCAACATTATTCCCTGTGTTGTATGTGAACCACTAGCTGTATGAAAAGGATTATTTAAAATTCTGTGGAAGGAAAACAGAGAGAAGCATGCAGAGAGTGCCATAATTTGTTATGTGTACACAAAAGTTTTCATCATGTTAAAAAAAATCTATCCAATGGAAGACTAGAATATTAATGCAATCTGACTCCATCAACTCATTTATAACAGAAGGTTTGTTCTTTCAGTTCTTAAAGTCAGGAACAAGAGGGAGGCTGTCAGTCGCTTCAAGAATGAGATGCTCTTTATAGCCCTGTAATAATTACAAAGCAAGTGCGCATTTATAAGCACACAGAGACAACAATGTGGAGAACCTCTAAGGATTAATCATTCACACACAATACTGCCATGATTAAGCAGGTTTTCCTCTAAGGGGCTGTTTATGCTTTTATTGTTATTTTACAATTTAATAAATATGTAAATGCCGGCCTAGGTGAGGGCAGTTGGGAAAACAGTGAGAAAAAAATCAGAAAGGTTGAGACCTCAAAGCACGTGAACAACAGATGGCAAGAGCAAACCTGGTCAGCCAGGGAGATCAGCACTCAATTGCATACAGTGGGAGAGCAGGGAAGGCAGGTACCACCGCCACTCTGCAAGGAGTCCTTCAAATGCTGTAAAACTGGCCCAATAGAGCAGGTGAGGACAATGATGATTAAGGTGTTTTTTGGAACTCCGTACTCCCAAGGCAATACTGTGCGCTTCAAGTGTTTAACATTTTTCAGCCCCGATCTTGTTGTTTGTTTCATAGTTCACGTTGGCATTTAAATTAATATGCTGTTCTCCATAACCTTTTAAAAGCATTGTTTTCTGTTAAGAAGAGGGAAATGCTGAAGGGCCTGCTTCTCTGGATATTTATCAGTGTAACAGTGAACTCTGAAGCATACCCAAGCACGAGGGTGTGCTGTCCTGATCCGCATCTGGGAGGCAATGTTGCCTGTATACTTTAAACTTGCTCCATCTCACAGGTTCTTTCGGTCATAAAGGGACAAGAGGGGACTGCAAACAGATAAATGTATGCACGCTCACCATCCACACGCTGAGGTATTGGTGGAGTCATCGACATGCAGGACAAGTCTGTCGTCTGCAAGGCTGGAGATCAGATGAGAGCACCCTTGCAGCAATGAGCTCTAAGCAGCGTGAAAACAAAGATCCTTCTTGAAATTGATGTGGGGTACCAGTACCATGACCTTTATCAATTAAGCGAGTCATGTGGGGTACGTGAACAAAGAGGTGAACTGCACAGGGTCAGAAGGCAGGTTCTGATCCATGCACACGGCTCCTCCCCAGCTGTAGCCCCATCACCCTCACAGCCTTCAGATGCTGCCCTTTGCTCACTTGTTTTTGATTTTGGTTTTTGTTGATCTGGAAGATCCAGAACCACTATGCCAAGTTCTGAAACGCTCCATTGCAGACCTAACTTTTCAGAATAAGTGAGACTTTGAAAACCTTACCAAAGTTACTTCCTGTTCCCTTGCTATTGAAAGTTTCACAGGGGGTGTTGCTGTGTACTAAGGTCAGAAACAAGTTTTCAAAAAGAAGTAAGGCTAACAAGGTCTTAGAGGTCTGTTTGCCCACACATCTCACAGACACAGACAACAGTAACATTTTACCTTCTAACCGAGCAGTTTAACACTGCCTCAAGTGTTAGCCTGGGGTGAGCAGAGCATTCTCGGGTGTAGATTATAAACCAGCAAGAAACTATTCTCTTTAGACATTCATTTGGCTTTCTTATACCCAGAACTGGACAGAACACGGTTTGTTAAGTGCCAGTGAGACAAATGGAAAGTCTCTGTGTTCTAGGTATTGAATATTAGAATAATGTACTATAAGGGAATTCTAATACCACCATATCAGCTGCCTTATCCTTCCTTGGGAGAAAAGATCTTAGCATCACCTTCACTATCTATGCTGTTGAATGAACTTCATTTTAAAAATCCATCATGCACCTACTGTGACCCTCAGCTTCAACGATTCTGTGGGATATAGAGGGGGATTTACCTATAATTCTCTAATGGAAATTTGGTATTAAAGGACAAAAGATAAATTCATTCTAAAGCCCAGCATTAAGTTCAGATCTCAAGCAGAGTCTCCTCTTTAACTTCGTCTGGTCTCTGCCTTCCAACATATCCAAGAAAAATGTTCAAAATTGGCTCCAAGAGTTTGATGATCAACCAGAAGGCTACCTTATAACAGCCACACCTCCTAGACTGTTTATGGGCAACTCATAAGAGGCTTCATTGTGGGAAAACTAACTAGTAATAAAGCAGCCCAAGGAAATAATGATCTTTGTTGTTGAGGTCTACAGAGTTATATAGCATTTCAGGACCAGGTGAAGTTTGGCAATTGACTGCAAGTGCTGCCTTGAAAGATGGTTTGATCACCCATATACTATAGCGGTGTCCTTCTTACAGCCTCCTGGCATAATAGTCCTTGGAGGAGGAGGGTGCACCATCTGCAGTCACCTACTCATCACAATGAGCCTCATCCCCACTGATTCATTTTCTCACAAGAGATTGGCTTCTGCAATGCCATGAGCAAACCAGATTTGTGTATGGTAACAGGCTAATACAGAGTTGGATATATGATAAAGATGCATGAACTCAATCTAAAAAACACACATTAAATGTGAAATTCAAATTAAACTAGAGGGAAATTAATTATCATCAGTGAGACAATGGTAGATTGTCAAATGTCTGTTGCAGCCTAATATCTACATTCAAAAGTATTATAAAGGTGGTATAAGCACCTGAGAAATTTAGAATCTCATTGGAGATGGATAGGGTACTATATGACACAGTCAAGGGACAAGAATAGCTGTTGGTTAAACTAGTTATTTGGATACGAGACACTGGTTGAGTATATGTGCCTGTCGATTCATTCCTCGAAAAGAATGATGAGTTGCTGAATGCCCTGTTGCAGCAGAGAAAGCAGGGTTGAAGCTACAAGGGAGAATGCTATATGGGCAAGTACTGGTGGGACAAGGGGACCAGAGGACCATCAGGAATGGTGCCTAATGCTGGTTAGCCCTAAATTTAGGCAGCTGAGGCAGAATTGCCATGGTCTGAGATAGCAAGATGAACTCCAGTCAAGCAAGGAATAGAATGAGAGTCCAGACCCGATTAATAAGCCAATAAATAAATAGTTGAAAATAAAGAGAATTGAAGTGTAACTCAAGCATAAGAAAGAGATTAGGTATAGAAATACTTCTTTGAAAATTGGGCAACTAAAGGTGAATATGAGGAGAATTGAACTCACACAGAAAAGAACAGGATACAAGCAGAAGTGGCAGGTTCAATTCTAGTCTTCACTCTTTCCATTTTCTTCCTTCTCTCTAACCCGTCACACTGTAAGCACTCATTCTCCAGTGCACTGACTAAAGTAGTGAGCATCTCTATAACTGCCTGATGTCTAACCCACGATTCCCAGGAAGAGTGTTTTTTCCCAGGTGAGTACATCCCTGCCTGCCAGTATGGACTTTTCCTTGTCTAGGCAATTCTTGCTTTAGGAGGTATTTTCCATTTTATTCCCAAAGTCAGTCCTCTGATCTCTCTCTCTCTTCCACCCCAGTGTTACAGGAGTTCAGGTATTTACTGCCTCCCCTCAATGGCTGAGCTCCCCACAACTGACAGTTCTAATCTCATAGTCACTCATTGTCCAAGGCACTTAATGAAGGGCTGAACACGCAACTTCACTGTGCCTCAGTTAAGAAGACAAAGGAAGTACAGGCACAGGACAGCTGGGTCAGGCTGAGCCCTGGGAAGAAGGATGTCTGGACCTGGAGAAAGAGTGGAGGCCAGAGAGGATGAAGTACAGACCCATAGTCAGGTCAGAGAAGCAGGAGAAGCAGCTGACTTGTAAGGCAGAGTGACCCATGGCAACACAACAACTTATCACACCTGGACCATAAAACACATTTCCATGGTGAGATGGAGCTTGGCATGTGAGTAGTCAATCAATTTCAAAATCACTCTGCAGTTAGGAGAAAGCATGCACCATTTTTCCAGATTTTTTTCTAAATCAGTTTTTTATGTATTACTTAGCATATGTACTGAAGGCTCACATGTTTTATAATCAAAAATTCACACCTAAAAATTTCAAATCAGGACACTTTTTCCACGGCTTCTAGATTTGTTTTTCTAATCACTGATCTATTCCTACTGACATTTCTGTTTTTCTCTTGCTTGTTTCATTTAAGTGGGGTTTGATTTTCCCATATTAAATTAATGGTGTTAATGGTCTTTAGTTTGTGAAGTTATTGTCATGTCTTCCCTGTGGTATTTTGAGTTGTCTTAATATGTAATTTGCAGGAATGTCTTGAGTACTATGAAATATAGCTGTTTTCCATATTACTATGATTATCCCTGGAGAGATTTTTCATTTCCTCAAACTTTTATCTATTTCATTCAATTGCTTTGTGTTTATGCCATACTCAGAAAGTCCATGAAACTAAATGACCGCATCCATTATAGCAACAATCACAACACACAGAGAGCATCTATATTTTTTCTCCTAGTACTTGCTTAATTTTCCAGTTTATGGAATATTTGAACATGGCTTATCTACTAATGAAGCTTTTCTGATGAGATTTATATGAAATGGGCTTGTTTTTCCCCCAAGTAATTAAGTACTTATGCCTACCTCACTCATATTAAATGATCTATTTTTAGCTACACTTTGGGGAGAAGACATTATGTTAAATTATTTTATCCTTATTTATTTAAAAAAAGTACTTATACCATTTTAACCACTATACTTTGATAGTCATTTACTTTTCATTTTTTAATTTTACAATGGATTTAAGTTTATATCAAGTTCGAACAGAAGTGCAGTGGTTCCTGCACCTACTCCCTACATTCCACACGCACAGCACCGCCAGTCAGCACACTCCATGTTGATCTGCATGGATAGCTGCTATCACAGAGGACACCACTGCCTTAGCTAGAATCAACACAGAACACAATCTACAGATCTGGAGAGATTTGAGAGGGCATCTACTCACAGATTTTTGTGGAGCTGAATGTACCCTGTAGCTGGCCTGTTCATCCCTTGCTACCTGTTACCTCTGGTACACAGGGCCCTTCTCAAGGCCTGTATAGTTCTATCTTCTCCACTCTCTTTTACTGATAGGATCATTGGTTTTCTCTCTTACCAATGTGTTCTTAAGTGTTTTGTCAGGGACCAGTCTCAGAAAAAAAGAAAAGAAAGAAAAGAAAAAGAAAAACCTTGCCAGGGTAGGGGCAGTGGTATCAGTAATTTAAGTAAAGAATTTGAAGATGCATTTAAAAATAATAAAAGAGTAATACTAAAACCGCCCACGTTTAATTTTTCATATACATTTATACCCCAGTACAAAAGGGGAAGAAAGTAATAAAAGACTTCTTTAGACTTCTTTAACATGATACAAAATACAACTTGTATGGTTAATTGCTTTAAAATATCAAGTCATTAGCATTTTGTTCTTTCGGCACTGGATCCACCTTAGACCAAAATCCTGAAAGCAGTCACTCTCCAAGACAACCTAATATTACAATAGAAGGAGCAGAAGTATGCTTGCATATCCTGACCATATGTCAGGATGGAATGGATCTACTTCTATGAGCCGTCTTAATGCCAACCACATCCTGAGTCAGGGTGTGTAACTTCACTTGTCAACAATTTTGAGCAACCTCCAAACTCTCTGACCCATCACATAAGATGGAATTAGGCTCACAGTTTTGGGGCCTTCCCAGAGCTTACCATGCCTTTTAAAGACTTGATACTTTTCCTACTAGTAGTACTGAATAATTATCATTGTATAAATGTATTCCTGTATATTTTTCTGTCTCAGTTGTTTACCTGTCCTGGAAATTATCAGTGATGGTGGTTTAATTTCTGTATACATTTCTGTGTGGACATAGGTTTTAAATTCAAGCACAAGTTTCAAAAGTCATAATTAGTGTTATCTTTTCCCATAAAAATCTGGGCTAGGTTTAATGTTCACATATTTAAACAAGAAACTTAATTTTAATCAGTTCAATCTTACAACTGATCAGTATATGCTTCTTATTCTACATGAAAATTTTCCAACAAAGAGAACCTTTGATGTAGAAATTATATGATTTATGAGCAGGTTATAAAATTTATGGGCAGGTTCATTTCTTAGAAAGTTATTTGTAATTATTATATGTTAGAATGAATCTATTTTTATACAGACAGAGGTAGTCTTTTTAGCAACTGTAGGATCACCCGCTATCACCTATGAAATTATGTTCTCAATACACTCATTGATTAATCTTAAACATATTTTAATTCATTTAGTTGCCAACCCATTGAATAATATTATGCAGTGTTGGATGTAGCATAGAAAGATCACTAACTTTAAAGATATGCATTCTTCTTGTTTTTTGACTAGCTTTAGCTAGGAGGAATATGACACAAATATAGAAATATTCCATTTTGTTGCATATGTACTAGCTCAAAAATAATGCTTAGATTGTGAACCCAGTGATGGGGGGGAACCTCTCATAGTCTTTACTCTTTCTCTAATCAAAAAGACTGCAAGCCTGTGGAACCCCAGCAATGGCATTTGCCTTTATGCCATGTTAGGCATGTGTAACACTGACCTCTAATTAGTCAGGAGATCTTAAAACACCTGTCTGGTGTTTCAGATGTGCCTTACAGACGAGGGCATTCTCGAAACAAAGAGTCTAAATCTAGCTTGAAAATTCTCAAACTATACAATGGGAGCTTCTCAGAAGACATTTGCTTTCATTGTACTGTTGGGCTGTCCTTTAGCAGAACAAAAAACAAAACAAAACAACAACAAAAAAAAACCCAAAAGCAAACAAACAAAACACCAGTGCCTCGTGATTCAGTGCAAGCCAATCCCCACTACTTAGTCTATTTTTGATGAGTACCGACCTCCAAAGTCTATTTATTCTACCATTCCAGAGGAACATTTGATGTACTGTTCTCAAAGTCATCAATAACTCCTTTTGAAGTAAAGAAGAACAATGGGCATGCATTATGAAGACTCTTTCCGTGTCTATATGTGTGACATCATTTACGTTTTTAATCACAATCCTTATATTTTAGATGTAATTATTACAACCTTGGAATTGATGAAGTTTGGGAAATCACTATCTCATTCCAGGCATACACTAATTCATACCCTAGAGTTGTACCCTGTCTAACAGATGTGAAAAATCATACTACATGCACTAAGCAGAGAAATACCTCCCTGTGGGGCTGAGGATAAAAAGGAGAACAAGACAAATTTCTCACATCAGTAAGTGGCATGTCTACAAGCATGTTTCACTTTGATATTGAAATAAATAAATAAAAAGTATGGCCTGCAGGATGTATTAAGAACAAAGGAAAAGGGGGAGATAGGAATCTTACTGCACAAGTCACAGCACCCTGGAAGGAAGAGCTTTGACACACTGAGTAGAAGCAGCACCATAGGAATAACTGAAAATGCCTTTTTAGATCAATACATAGTCTGGGAACACTAAGTTCTACAAATAGCAGCACCATAGGAATAACTGAAAATGCCTTTTTAGATCAATACATAGTCTGGGAACACTAAGTTCTACAAATAGTCTTAAAGAAGAAGAAAAAACAGTATAATTACAGTGATTTTTCTGAGGAATATGTTTTTGGCAGAAAGTAGGCATTTTAAATTTTCAGTTGGGCTTATCTAAGTTAGGCAGCATGGGGAATCAGAGGTGGGAATACAACCCATTTCTGTTTGCTTTATTCCAGCATGGTTTTAAATTTAATATAATTATCAATAAATAAGTTACTATGGTTTACTTAACTAGAGAGTACATCTTTCTGTCATTGGAAGGAATGTTTTTTTTCTTGTCATTTTTAAAATTACTTTCCTCATTTAATAACAGTCCACAAATGCCTTAGTAAAAGTTCTGACAAGTCTACCTCCAAAATTCTCTACTCAGATTGGATGAGGAGGAATGGGGAAGCATTGATTATTGGACCTCAAGTTACAGCTGTGCACAAGGAAGAATTCCTGGATTCTAAGTGGCACAGTCAGTAACTATAGTAACCTAGATGTGTATTCAAACAACTAGGAGAAAGTTTTTGTCATAAATGATAATAATTGAGCAAATATGTATGACCTGATTTTAAACATTGCAAGATGAATACATGCAGCCAAGCTTTAGGGTACTTCATTTTTGCATACAATTTTATAAGTTAACATTACAGTTAATATCAATTTAAAACCACCATTTTCTCCAGGTATCCACACAGCTGCTTTCCTTCGGATTAGAAAATCTCACATTACACGTTGTCAAGTGGTTAACTTTTAGCCATATGAATAACACGCTTCCAAATACTACTTTTCAATCTTTTACCTGCTTCTTCATTAAAACAGTGTCCAAATAGCACTGTATAGTCTTGTGGGTGCCAACAATTGAAAATGCTTGAAAAAATATAGCAGACAAGGATAGATACAGTTAAGATATCCTAAATAAAAGAAGAAACTTGGAGAATAGATCACACACACACACACACACACACACACACACACACACACACACACTGTATTGCCAAACTTGTATTTTTTTTTAAATTTATTTATTTATTAAGGATTTCTGCCTCGTCCCCACAACCGCTTCCCATTTCCCTCCCCCACCCCCGATCAAGTCCCCCCCCCCCCCATCTGCTTGAAGAGCAACCAGGGTTCCCTGACCTGTGGGAAGCCCAAGGACTGCCCACCTCCATCGAGGTCTCGTAAGGTGAAAACCCAAACTGCCTAGGCTCCCACAAAGCCAGTACGTGCAGTAGGATCAAAAACCCACTGCAATTGTTCTTGAATTCTCAGTATTCCTCATTGTCCGCTATGTTCAGCTAGTCCGGATTTATCCCATGCTTTTTCAGACGTAGGCCAGCTGGCCTTGGTGAGATCCCAATAGAACATCCCCATTGTCTTAGTGTGTGGGTGCACCCCTCGTGGTCCTGAGTTCCTTGCTCGTGCTCCGTCTCCTTCTGCTCCTGATTTGGACCTTGAGATTTCTGTCCGGACAAACTTGTATTTTAAAGTCAAAATTGCCAAATGATCTGAAGTGACACTTTTATAACCTTATAACCCCAGGTACATACTCACACATCCTATTTCTGAGAAGATGAGATTTCCATCCATCCACTTTGAAGGACAGTTAAAGCAGATGGGCTGTCAGCATCTTTCACATTATAACCAGACGGCAAACATCTCAGACACAATATCTCAATGCTGCTTTGTTACACAGTTGTATGTTTAGTTGTGTTTTTACTTTATGACACACTACAATAAAGAACCAACATGAACATTCATTTTATTAAACTTATTGCTTAGTAACCAATGTAATAATGGAGATTCAATAAATGCATGCTGAGAAAGATATTGAATTAATTAGTTAGATTGCTATGGAATCTTCTGAGTTTGACTTATATTTTTCTGGGAATGCTTCAAAATGAAGTTCATTGCTACATATTTTTCATATCTTTCCAAGGGAACAGTTCAGATTGTGGAGGCTTCTTCCCTTAGTCATGGTCAGAAGCAGAAGTATATGAAATAATGGACAAAAGACCAATAAACTGGTTCTTTTTAATCCACATTTTCTTATTACAGAGCTGATGGTACCTCATAGTCTTCAAAGACAATCAACAACTGCTCAAAATGTTTCATGAATTCATTTACCCTCATTAATGCTAAAGTGAAATGGAAGATGACTCAAATGTTGCCATGATATAAGACGTAGGACATTCAGAACTATAGCTGCATCGAAATTCTAATTCTAAAGGAGAGTGGATATTCAGGAAAAGAGCAATGAACTCTCTTGGTTATTGGGCTCTTAAAAAGATTTCAACAGGCATCCAAACAACACACCTATTCAAAATATTCCATGGTAACTTATCAGGCCAGTTGTGAATGGCTTGATCTCTCCTCTGAGCTTGTTAGCATTGAGTATAACCAAAGAGAACTACATGGCATTTTACAAAGCAATGAAATATTCTATAGATTCGCTTTGAGTATCTCATTTCCTTCCTTATTGAGCTGTTTCATAAGCCATGCTTTTAGAGAGTAAGGGGGAAATATATAATAAGATTTGTTAGATAATCTTGGCTTTAGTGTTGATGTTGGCCCTTAAAATCAAGCTTCTTCAACAATTAAGTCTGTTCAGGATCAATCTTATGTTCCATCATGGCGTTATGTTCCCTCACAGCATATGTAGGGAAAGTGTATCAGTTTTTAGCTGCATTCTATAACCTTTTCTTTTATCCCCTCTTCCATTTTAGTTTCTGTTAGGGTTTGGGTTTTCTTTGAGCCAGACTCCCATTATATTCTCTGGTTGATCTGGTACTTGCTATGTTACCCAGACTGCCTTCAGGCTTACTTCCATCCCCTTGCAGCAGCCTCCCTAGTGTTTGGATTATTGATGTGGGCTACAGTGACTAATTTGTACTTGAATAATCTGGACTACTTAAACAGCAAATACAGACTCTTCAAGAGATGCTGCTGCCCAATTTCATTCAGCTGATAATTCAGTGTCCATGGCCAAAGGCTGTAATGATTGTGTTCACTGCTCCATTCAAGAGCACAGAACCTTGTTTAATATAGATCAGGTAAAAGATGAGAGCTGAGTGTTTGCATGAAGTAAATAAAGTCTTCATAAAGGAGAAAGGAGTGAAATATACTTCACCTGCACCCTCCCTGGCCTGTGGATGCTATGTGGTAAAAGAGTAAAGGAGGCTTTAAGAAATGGTCAAAGAAAATGGGATCATGAGGATAGATTGTCTGCCTTAAGTCAAATTGAAACTATGATGGCATGTAATTTGAGCATGGAGAGAAATATCACATCTCTGTTTATGCTTAGACTCTTTAGGATTTGGAAGCCACATATTATAGCAACAAAGTAGATCGTATAAAAGAAAATGCCATGACGGAAATAATGTCTGACAAAGTAGAATGACTTCTCACTTTCCTATTGTCTGAAACTTCCCCAACATAAAGACAGCCCTGAAAAAAATGATTAAAACTGAGAATGTGTGCGCACTTTAAATACTTTGGAATCTGATTTCCACTCATGGTGACAGCATAGGAATCCCTTCTAAACTTCCAACTGCCCATCCTCGTAAACCTAGGAAAGAGACAACATATTCACACAGAGCTGTGTATGTGGAATATTCTCCCTGCCAACATTCACAGCATGTCGCCTCTGAATAAAACAACAAGCTGATTTCTAAAATGTAAAAGTTAAGGGAAACAAACTAGCGAGGCCAGAAGAGTTTCATGAGGAAAAGATCACAGCACATGTGTCACCTGATTTGGGATCAAGGAGCTGATGCAATTGCAACCATGCTTTTATTATACAAAACAGGCATGCGGAATGATGCAACGGACATGGAACCTTACATGCACAATTTTTAAAAGGTTTCTGTTAGGTAATTAGAGAAAAACAATACTTCCAATAAATGCTTGGGAATCTGAAGGTCAACCAGAATAAAGAATGACTCTTCCTTGTAAAACATTAAAGATGAATTCAGTGTAGATCTATAGTTAAATGTAGGTGCTAAAAATGATCAACCAAGGTAAAATGGAAAGGGTTTTGTGGCATTAGGTAAGGCAGATTTCTGTTGTGAACAAAACAAAAACAGTATTAGTTATGTAATAAAAAAATAGACTTCATTCAAATAAAAATGAATTTTCTTATAAGGTAGAGTTTTAAAACACAGTAACTGACTAAGAAAAATACTGTCTAAGGAGACAGATCTATATGTAAATATTTAAAGACATCTTAAAATTAACACACTGATAAGCATCACAAGGTAGTTGTAGAAAGGTATTTGTCAGCATATCACAGAAGAATGGACAACATACAATGGATTAATATTAATTAAAATGAAGAGTCAGCACTCAGTACCAGCATGGGTATTGTCCTGGAGCCATTATCAGATATGATTGTCAATTTGTCTATGTCTGGAATTAACTCAAACAAATGGCTGGGTACACCTGTAAGGGATTTTTTTCTGATTAAGTCATTTTAGGTTGGCAACCTCTCTTCTAAGCTGGATCTTTGAGGTGGGAAGATCCATCTTTAACCCAGATCTTCTGAGGTGGAAAATCCACCTTTAATCTTGACCACACTTCTCTGCTGTAATCTATATAAAGGACATGGAAGTAGAAAGCGATCTTCTCCTGTCCGTGTGTGTGTGTGTGTGTGTGTGTGTGTGTCTGTCTGTCTGTCTGTCTGTCTCTGTATTTACCTGCCCCACCCCTGTTCTTGCTCTGGTTAGATAGTTCATCCCTTGTCTGACATTAGAGTCAACTTTCCAGCATATACCGAACACCAGCTGAGACACCCAGACTCAGCATCATAGAATGAACAATAACTGAATTCTTTGACCTTCTGTTGGTGTGACTAGCTGGACGATAGCCTATAAGCCATTCTAATCCCCCCCAGGGAAAGACAGATACACAGACAGATAGATACACAGACAGACAGACAGAGAGACAGACACACAGACACACAGACAGATGATATAGATAGACATAAATATTCATTCTATAAGATTCATTTTTCTAAAGAACCCTGACAAATACACTTGAGATCAGTGAATGCAGAGCAAATAAAACCTATATGTTGTTTATAGGAATCCGTATAACACAGTTTTTTTTTTAACATTTAGCAGTCCCTCAAAATATTAAATACAATTTTCCACATGACCAGCATTCATTGCATGGAGAGCTCTTGGCTCAAAGGAACTCAAAGCATATATACATAGAAAATTATATTCAAAGCAATATTTTTCATATAGGCTTAAAATGGAAATAACCCAAGCATGCCTTAAGTAGTGAATTGGAATGACTTTGAACTCTTGCTACTCAATTGACCTCCCATACTCAGTAATTCAAAGAAACAAATTATTAAACCACAGCATAAAATGATACAAAGTGAAAAATAAAATCAAATATCTAAGACTCTATATGATGGTAGCTATATAACATCAGACAAAAGATGCAGTAGTTATTTCATCGTGTGTCTAGCAAAAATGAAAGCATGTAACGCACTTTAAAACTTCGTCTTTGGAGCCAAGATGATGAGTACATAAAAGGCAGGGAAGCCATGTGAGAGATTAGCATGCCTAGACTTGGTGCAATAAAAGGAAAAGAGGAGGAATAATACAAGAATGGGAGCCACATATCCATCTGTTTGGTGCTATTTCTGCCTTCTTAAGCACAGTAATTAAGACCAAGCCTTGGACCTGAAACACAATTCTTGATCCACCATGATGAAATGTACCGAGAGCGGCCAGGGAGCCCATATCAGGCTCGTGTCACAGACTGAACGTTGCAGCTACCTTTCACCAGACACCTGGCTTTATCACCATTCCCTCAGGCCAAGGATGCACAGGGGCATCAGGGTTCTATTAACTGGATGCAAAAAGACAAATCTTCCCTCTAGAAATAGCTCAACACCATGTGTAGAGCACTACCCAGGCCCTAGTAGGAGCATCAGATGCTTCGTTCCATCCATTTCCCCCCAAGCAAAGGTCAGATGTAGGCATTTATTTCCACGGAGTGTTTAGGAAAATGGAAGACCTTTGCTTTGGGGAAATCTATGAGACCTCACCTTAAGACTTCAGTGAGTAATACCTATGCTGTCAGGTGTCAGATAGTGTCATGAAAACTCTGACAGGAGGAGATGGGAAAAGATACTTCAGTGTGTTCTGGCACTATCCAAAATCTTGCCTATGTGTCAGGAAAACAGCAAGCAGCCTAACACAAACCCAGGACATTGTATAGAAGCTCTTCAAAATTAAGGCAATTTAAACAAAGAAGAAAGACAATCACAGAGTGGAAGGGACTCCGGAGGTGTGACAACTGCATGTTCTTTTGTACCCTGTGTCAGTTCCTACACTGGGGAACTGTAGCTGGAAGAAAGTCTGAGGTTAAATTATTATTATAGACCCATGCCTGGGCTTTCTTTAGTTGTGAGACACACTTCAATAGTGTCAGATGTTAATGGTGAAGGCTGGGTAACGTATATGTAAACCTTCTATACTATCTGTGAAATATTAACATAAATCTAATTAAAAGTGAGAACAAGACAATTCCATCTCATTACTTAGCAAATTGGAAACATTATTCAGAGAAAACAATTGACTTCCTTCAAGAGTGGTATTCAGTGCTCACATGGTGATGAGGGAAAGGATCACTGTTGGTTGTTTTTGTTTTCAAAATTAAACACATATTAATTCTAGAATTTTTTGATAGCTTTTATTTGTCTTTTATTATTTTTTTACTTATTTCACATACCAACCACAGTTTCCCCTCCCCCCTCTTCTCCTGTCTCCATCCCCCATATCCCTTCTAACCCTAGGCAATCCACTCCTCCCCTGTCTCCATTTAAAACGGGGCAGGACTCCCATGGGAGTCAACAAAACATCAAGTTGAAGCAGGACTAAGCTCCTCCCCCTTCATCAAAGTTGGGCAAGGCTACCCATCATAGGGAATGGGTTCCCACAAGTCATGCTCAAGCACCAGGGACAGAGGACACTACTTTTGATAGTGGTTTTCAAGTGAACAAACTGAAAGTAAATCCAGTTCAGTCATGTAATTACAAAAGATGCTCTGATTTCAGCTCTTTACAGAACACAAGTTGAACTCGCTCATCCTAAATACAGGAATCATTTTTATATTGAATCACAGGAAAGGGCCTCAGTAAATTAAACTTTTAATAAATGGATGAAGAAAGAAGACAGTGATGGTAAAATAAATATAAAAACATTGCATATTTTAAACTACCAATTAAAATATATAATGATAAAAATTAGTCTTTAATATTTGTGCATCTCATATAATAAACTGTTTGCTCACTAAAACTTACTTGCAAGTTCAAAATTCATACTGTGTTACCCCAAAGTCAAACACAGTTGTGATGGCACAGTAGAAAAAAAATGCAGTTGGCTATAAACAGGACCCTTCCAAAGGTCAAAACGTCACACTGACTTCATTGTTCTGACTGGTAACCAGTGTTCGTTTCTTGGTATAATGGGCCTCAGGCATGATCTAGAAATCTACCTAGGTCTCTATGAATCAACAACAAATACTGAAGGAAGGACTCATGAAGAAGCACAGGGCAAGCAAGGTTGTATAAGGAAGGGTTGAAGGATATATCATGACCAACACTCTCTCAGAATACAGTCCATTTTCTGTCCCTCCTACTATGTGCAGTAGCTAGGACTGATGAAATACGATCCCCTGTGACTCCAGAAAGCATAACCACAAAAGGAGGAAAATCTGTTTAACAGATTCAAGATTTGAAAGTCTACACTCTGAGTTGCAAGTAGCAACACTCTCGGTTTTCAGTCTGGTGTTTATATAATCATATGAATATGTTTGCTTAACTTTGAGTTAAAATTACAAGACACATTCATGATAACTTCATAGAGAATGGTTCATTCAGTAGGCATTTGCTTCCCAACCAAAGCATATTCCAAAGATATTTATAGTTTCATCAAGCCCTTGGCTAGAACACGGAAGTGAGCATGATGGATGCTTGCATCCACAGGGCCCTAAACATTATAGACAGAGCTTTTCTTCTTTTCACATAAGAGTTCTCCCAGTGAAAGATTACTTTAAAAGTCTACAGAGAGTATGTGCCTACAAATCAACATGGTGGTCTCTATTTCACCTATTAAATGATTCATATCCTATATGTAAGGACAATTATCTTCTATATGTCAACCAGTTCTCTGGACATTTATGGGTCCTCATTGTCATCTCAGGGAGACGGCATTGGGATGTATTCCATAGCTTTTTCTTATATCAAATGGACCTCATTTCAACTTATGAAATACAATTCCAAAGACACCTAAGTGGCTCAGAAGACATACTTAACTTCATCCACATTCAGGGACTCTCTTTTTGTTATTCATTGTAACACTAGAAACCCTAGCATTCTCAATAGTTAAGTACACAACTTTGTTCCAGCCCAACCACAGATACAGTCACTGAGATAGCCCTGCTATATATACAATATATGGAGACAGACCAGCCAAATAACACTGAGATAGCCCACCTAAAGGTTTACAGCATTGAGGCAGGCCAGCCACAATACATGACACTAAAGGGTCCAGTCATAATATAGATTCATACTTTCTAATTAAAAGAGATGAATTTGCCAAATATAATTTATTTCTACAGGTAAGTATTTGTTTGTCACAACACAACTGGTGCATGCATGTGATCTTGCTGCATGGTAGGCCTCCAGTTAAGGTGTGCCTGGAGGGATGGCTCAGGGGTTAAATGTATGCAGTGCTCCTGTAGATGATCTCTGTCCAGTTCCCAGCCTCCTTATTCTGCACTCACATCACCTGAAGCTCCATGGGGATCTGACTCCCTGTTCTGGACTCCAAGAGCACAAACTCACATGCATTAAGAAATCATGAACCAAAGTATTGTCCTAAAATGATATAAGAAATACAGAAATAATATTTAAAGAAAGGATATAAAAAGTCCCACTGTAATCATCATCAAAAAATGTAGAGTTATAGGAGATTGGAATCTTAGCCATGGCAGTGTTTGTCAGAGATATTGATGTTAATGTAGCCCATTCTGACTGAGTCCTGCTTAATTATGGAATCATCATTTTACACCTACTCAAGTCAGCAGAAATCTATGTTCAAAGCAATGAGCAGAAATACATAATGAGGAACTGAAATGAGAAAGATAAATCTAACAGACCCACTGGAACACTGACTGCTATTACCTTTGTTGTCATTTAAAAGAAAAATATAATCACTGGTTCAGATGCTTTTACGAACTTACTTTTAAGGTAATTCAATGCTTTTTTAATCTTTCAACATTCTCAAAACCCACCATCAGAATGGCAACTGTGGGAAGGTATCTCTAACAGCAATAAATGCAGCAAAGAGGAGGTCCATCACAATCCATCAACCCTGAGAGAGTCTCTGGCTCAGTGCACCATATACATCTGTTAAAAGCCTTTAAGAGAGAGTAAATATGGAGTCCTGTAAGGTAATATGTATATTTGTTCTTAAGCTTTATGTGCAGTGCTAAATCTCCTTCCCATTGAGACTATGAATAATTCTGCTGCGAAACTCCTCTGAGGAGGTCCTTTTGAGCATCTTGGGTGGAAAGCATTTCTATATGCATCCTTATCAAACAGAGGAGTGGCTAACCGGGAGTCTTTGCCTTCCTCTTCCCTTTGTCATTTTTGGATAAAAGGAAGATTTTACTCATCCTTTTATTTTTAGAAAAGGGTCTAAATAATGTAAAACTAAGAGTTAGATGATGTTCTATCAGATATGCTTGCTTCTCATCTTAGAAACAGACCAAAAGGAAGTTTTCCCCATTTTGCCCTCTAGTCTTCTTTCTAGAGTAGAACGTGACAGCATCAGTTCGGTCACATCCTCTTGACTGTACAAGTATGCCTGTCATGTTTGTTTATAAATTGTGAGTTATAGGTGACTCCAGAGAAAAGAGATGATATTCGTCTAATTTTAGACTCTAACCTTAGAGAGCTGGTTTCTGTTTTATTTCACTTAATTCTTTTTCTTTTTCCTTTTTTTTTTTGGTAGGGTCCTATCATTTTTACAAAGCTGGCCTGAAATTCACAATTTAGGCAAGGCTGGATTCAAACCTACTATTCTCCTATCTCACCCAGTGTGATTGAGGTCACAGGTGTATAATGGCCAGACTGCTCTCTCTCTCTCTCTCTCTCTCTCTCTCTCTCTCTCTCTCTCTCTCTGTGTGTGTGTGTGTGTGTGTGTGTGTGTACTTTCAACTAAGCACAGGTGTTCATTGGCTGAGCTAAGTGTTCAACATCCTAGTCCATCGATAGAAAAAACATAATCATTCAATAAACCAAATGTCCAAAGCTTTCATAGTCAACAATTCCTGTGCCAGAAGAAAAATCTCCAAAATATATAGATTTACATGTGTGAAAAAAACATATCTACACAGAACCCCTGAGGGTTTCATTCACTTATACAATCAACCATGGTATCCTGTCATTGTGCTTCTTTCTTATGCATGTGTGTGCATACATACATGTATGTTGTGTGTGTGTGTGTGTGTGTGTGTGTGTGTGTGTGTGTAGGCCAGAGTCCATCTCAAGTTTTCCCAGGCATTCCCCTGGTTTTTAAGAGCAGAGCTCAGAGGTTTGACTAGGCTGGCTGGGCAGTGAGCCTAGGATCTACCTTTGACTGTCCTCCCTACTCCTTGTCCACAGCGGTGAGATTACAGGCTTGTGCTTCCACAACTCGACAGTTTTTCCATACGTTCTTGGCTGGAACCTAGGACTTAATGATAGAAGGCTTTACTGAGGGAGTTATGTTTCCCCAGATTCGCTCTGACCCTTTACCACATCAAAGGATTAACTGCTAAATTAGAGGTTTGCACTTGCTCCAAAACTCTAATCCACAAGATAGATCAAGATGTAGATATTTGTAACTTCTTAACATTGCTTAATTTCAAATTATAATGGACATATGGATTTTATCTTTGTAATCACAACTGTGCTAATAATAGCGGCCCAAAGAGGAACGAACACACACCCACACATCCATACACACCCTTAAATAATGATTTTTTAATATCTGTTTAATATTTTTCATTGGAACAAAAGGAAGAAATAAGAAATAGGCTGATCTGTGCACCTGTTTTAAACTGAATATTTCTTACACTTGCAAAATAATTTTGTTATAATGAATCCAGAAGCAGTAAAAGTCCCTTGACATCTGTGTACTTTCCCTCTTCTGAAAAAGTCAGAGGGCAACTGTGTCTTGAGGGCTTCTCCTTGTTGAGTCTAAGAAACTGAACAAAAAGAGCTGTGTTTTATGCGATAAACAATGGAGTTGGCACAGGAAGACACCCGCACTCCAGTGGGGAAATTACCTTTGTGAAAAAAACAGGACATCAGGCACCTTAGCACATCAGACACTTTTTCACAAGTGCCAAATTCAGATTTTCTTTGCAAGTTGAATATAAAATGCTCATGGTCAGGAAAATGATCCTGTTAAAAGATTCCTCACAAGGTTCACCAGACTCTAGGGCATCTTCCCACTCTGGTGCTCTGCTTCTGAAATCTCTAGTGCTTGTATTGAATCACAGAGCAAGCAAAAAGTTGGCTTTCCCCTCTAGTTTTAAAAATGTTGCAATGTTTCGGGGACTTGAGCAAGACAACTGGTAGTGTTTTGTTAGTTTTCTTCTTTGCAAGTCCTAGGGATGATCCCATTGCCTTGCTTCATCTACACAAGCAATCTACCTCTGAGTGACATAGTCTGCCCTAGAGGTAATTGTTTGAAGTTGGATAAAGAGGGAGATGGCTCAGTAGGTAAGAGCAAGGGCTGCAGAGGCATGAGGACAGAACACACACACACACACACACACACACACACAGAGAGAGAGAGAGAGAGAGAGAGAGAGAGAGAGAGAGAGAGAGAGCGCTAAGCTTAGGCAGGAGCATGACTGAGGTCACTGGCAGATCAGTCCAGTCCAGGTCTAGGTTCAGTGGGAGACTCAGAGAGTAAGGCAGAGAGTTATAGAGGCAGACACTCAACATCCCCCACACATGTGCACACACACTATTACATACAAACCTACACACCTATGTAAGTCTAATGAAGAGAGTCTTCTTACAAACAGTGCAAAGATGATGCATGCCAAATAGAAAACAGATCAGCTCAGACGTCAAAGGTATAGAGGCTCAAAATTAAAATAAAGCAAAAGATTGTTAGACATTTGAGATTGTTTTCTCTGCTCAAAGCATATTTTTAAATATGACTTTTAACTGTGGTAAATTATGAATGAAATCAACAGAAAAATAAGTGCCATAGGAAGACATCTTTCCCATGAACTGCAGTATTGGATCCCAGGCAGAAGGGGCTCAACTACATGAAAACAGAAAGAAAGAAAAGTAAGCAATTTGTGTTCTCCCTGTTCATGGTGTTTTATCCTGAGGCAATTTACAATGATACAAATACAATGAGAGGGAAACATAAATAAATGAAAGGTTTTGTCACATCAAGGAGAGAGAGACCAGAGCTCAGGGACACTAAGGCTCCACCAATTTGTAGGAAGGGAACTGATGAGAAAGGATTCCCGAGGAAAATGAACTATAGAGAGGACCTCGATAAGAACTGCCCAAGGGTCTACAACTGGATGTGCACATGGAGCAACTGAGTGAGATAGATATGCAGCGACTATGTGTAAAGAAAAGGAAGCTTCCTGTATGCTGAGTGGTGAAGTCACTCCCAGGTCTGACAGGCTGCTGAGAAGCATCATCACTTAGTCAGATGGTTTCCCTGACAACCGCAGACCACAAAAGGGGACACACTGGTGATGAGACTATTTGTCTTTAGAATAAGGGCTATTTTGGACTCTCCATGAGAATGTTAAGAATTTATTACCATCGTCAGCTTTAAATTTACACTTGATACCATCTAAAACCTCCTGAAAAATGAGGCATAATGAGAAATTATCTAAGAACAGGTTGGGCTGCAGGTCTGTGTCTATAATTTCCTGGATTATGTTAATTCAAGTTAGGTGACCCAGTTCACAGAGACAGGGTCCTGGTCTGCACGAAAATGGAGAAGGTGGGCTGACTAAAGAGTGCATGCATTCATTCTCTGTCAGTTCTTGAAGGTGACTAGATGCTTCAAGTTCCTCCCTTGAAGATGCACTCTTTCTTCCCTAAGTAATACTTCTCAGAGTGCTTCATCATCACACCAAGAAGAAGTGCAACCAGGCCAAACACAGCAGAAAAGCACTTAGATTGTATAGCATCATCCATGGAGGCATCCTCAGGAGAGAGACAAAATATTTAAAAATATTTGGAAGCTGAGAAGTTATCCAAATTTCACAGAAGATATAAAACGATGGATATAAAAATATTAATGAAGCCGGGCGGTGGTGGCACATACCTTTAATCCCAGCACTCGGGAGGCAGAGGCAGGCGGATCTGTGAGTTCGAGGCCAGCCTGGTCTACAAGAGCTAGTTCCAGGACAGGAACCAAAAGCTACGGAGAAACCCTGTCTCAAAAAATCCAAAAAAAATATTAATGCAAGTCAGAGCATAGAAAAATAGAAACGAAATCCACATAAAAATGTGACCTAATAAAATTCCCATATTCTAGAACAAGAAGGAGACAATGAAAGTCTCAGAATACACATACTGTTGGTGAGATGTCTAGAAAGGCAGGGTAAGCAGAATTGACCACGTTTTCAACTATTAGACTAGGGGAACTATAGTTTTCAATCAGGTAGGATCTTTGGAAGATTCCTAAAAATGGACAACACCCTGAAAATCATCTCTTCAAAAAAGTTACTGAATTCCAGGAAGACCAATGAGAGTTCTATGCTTCTGAGCCAATCATACTCCTCATTAAGGCTCTTTCAGTAGGATGGGAATCTATCTAGGCACATGTGGACAAGAAGACAGATCCTGTCTAGTAGAATTCATGTCTTATCGAGTGCATGGGGGGGGGGTCTACAGTGTTTAGGATGGAGGGTTTTTATATCTTTATTTTCCTGAACTGTTTAAATGTGAACTAACAAGTCCTTCTCTACTAATTGACCCAAAAGAGTCACAAACACGCACCACACATTACCCATGACGAAGCCTAGCAACATTATTTACTGCCAACAGTGGGTATTACAAACCCTGTCTCCACCAATTGATGGTTAGCGTTATAATGAGGAAATGTATGACTCAAGCTTCCTAATGAATTTACTCAATTACAGATGTGCACAACAACATGCTTGACTAAAATGCATTAAAACAAGGGGGAGAGGCCAGTTAAATAAAGCCAACCTGTAAATCTCCATTTATTATGAATAATCTGAAATAGATTGAACTATAAATTACTCAGCAAGGATCATTAAATGAAGGATTTACGTTTTAAGAGTCCATCTGGAAAGTTTACAGCTGAATGTACCTCCCTTTCCCCACCCTACCTGAGACCTGAGTTCTTGTTTGACAAACCTGCAGGAGCAGGAAGATCATGAGCTACACAGAGTGACTCCTTCAAAACTCTGTCGAGTTCAAAATGTACAAGATCAGTTGATGATTTCTGAAGTCTTTGATTTAAATTCTCTTTTATCTATTGGTAAGTATAAATCTATTGGGTTTAGCCTGTATCTACGAAGTGCAGCTTCGTTAGTGTTTAAGCCTCTGAAGAGAATGGGTTCCTAAGATTTCATGAACCTTTTTCAAATATAAAAAGTCTGAAGAAATGCAAGATAGAATTTTCCGCCAAACTGTTTCTGGCAAGACCCGGGTCATGGGAATGGCTGTATTAAAGTCAAGGATACAGGTAAGTATCCTCCTGAGTTATTGACTCATGGGGAATTTTCAGCTGATGAGAGTTTACAAAGAAGAGCCAGGGGCTACTAACCAGCTTCTTTATACTGAGTGACTTTGGATGGTCTAGATCAGTGTGTTTTTTAAGCAGCATTAGACCTTTGTTAGCAAAAGAGAATCAGGTCATCCTCAATTTGATATGTGTTCAGAATAAAACATGCACAAAAGATCAAGCGACTTAGTTTTTCTTCAAGACTTGCTAAAAAAAAAAAAACATTTAGCCTTTGCTGTTACTGAAGTGACAAATAAATTTTGGTTATTAGGGTTTTGGGTGGAGTCACTTTTGAATATTGTATGATATTCTACATCTAAAATTGAACTTGATTATGGTATGTATGGAATTAGTAAAGTGGCATTTGTTTATTTACTTGAAAGTTCATTTAGAATAAAATATTCTAATTATTATATATCTTAGACTAAATAAATATGAGATCTTGAAAAAAAGTCTACTTACTATGTTGAGATGTAAAAATACTACAAAATATGTGATATTTGTACCTACCCCATCACATAAGACAAGGTCATAGAACACAGAATTCTTTTGACAAATACATCAGTTACTATAAACTGGAATATGACTGCAAGAATGGTCATAAAGGCAATCATCAAGGATGACAATGGCCAAGGTAACCAACATTTTTAAGAAAAAATAATTTTAAAGCGGTAAAATTATGATAGAGCACTTGAAAGGATATAGTCACACTTACAATGTTTTAACTTTTTTCTACTTGTCCTTTAGAAGTTGACAACAGAAGATCAAATCAGATATACTGAAACAATTTCATGAGGGAGTCTATTAGTTCAGTTTGGAGATCTAAACTGAATGACAGGATGATTTTTCTAAGGGAGGTGGACTACAGGGATCCTTGGCAAATAAGCATTTCATATAAACAACTTCTTTTTTTGTTTTGTTATGCTTTGGTTTTTTTTTTTTTTTTTTTAGACATGGTTTCTCTATGTATCTCTGGCTGTCCTGGAACTCACTTTGTATGCCAGGCTGGCCTCAAATTCACAGATATCTGACAACCTCTGCCTCCCTGAGTAGTGAGATTAAAGGCAGACACCACCACACAAGCAGCTTCTTAAAGAATCAAGGAGATCCTGAACATGAAGCTTCTATGCGCTCATGCGACGAAGCCTGTCTTCAGAATTTCAAAAGCAGAGATGCTCATGGAGTACAATCGGCATGGGGACCAGGTCCCATGGTGAAGTTGACACTGCAGGTGTGCATTGATCTCATCTTAAACACAGGAGGCTCTGATCTCCCTCCTGAGACAATGCAGAAGTGCTGTCCTGCTCCCTCACTGCTCTGGCATTTAGGGGTGACATCTCTGAGTCATCAAGTAAGAAGCAAAATCCTTGAGTACATAAACTCAGCTTTCAATATCTGTAGTTACTTCCTTGCCACAATAATCATTAAATACATTTATCAAAGAACACTCAACGTAAATGCCTTGATGCATATAAGAGCTCCTGTGACCGACAGCTCATTGTTTTGGGTTGAAGTCTCCAAAGAAACATGCTAAAATTAGATCTAATAGGTTCTTATTTGAATATGATCTTTATTCATACAATTAAATTATTATGATCCAGTTAACTTTGGAGCTGCAGCAAATATAACTTCACATAAGGACAGAGGACAAACATGTAACTTCAGAGGAAATGACTGAAGACATGTACAAGTTGATGAACACTCTGGATTGACAAAGAAGTCAAAAAAATACCTGTATCTGCAGGATCGAAAAATTATACATTACAATCAAGTAGGCTTCATCCCAGAGAGGCAGGGCTGGTTCAACATACGAAAATCTATCAATGTAATCTATCATATAAATAAACTGAAGGAAAAAAAACATATGATCATTTCATTAGATGCGGAAAAAGCATTTGACAAAATTATTTTTATGAGGAAACCTAAAATCAAGCACATAAAACAAAAATGTAATCTATAATTCATAACACAACATATGTGATTTGCTATTATAGCCCTGATGCGTACACACAACAGAAACAAATAAGAAAATTAGGATATAAGAATATGAAATTTGGCAATGGTGGCATCCACGTGAAATTGTAAGATTCGAGAAATTAACTAGAAGAATCTAAAGTTGAAGGCAAGCCTGGTCAACGTGTGAGACAGGGTCTCAAAAAGCCAAAAAACAGAAGCAGGGCATGGTTAAAGGAATTTTAAGAAACTATCAAAGTATGCAGATATCTGGCTTAATTAAGACATGTGATCAATCTTGAAACATGCCAAAAGCACTCTCCCATCTTTTCAAGACCCAGCAGACTGTATGTAGCATGTCAGACTAGGTTCATACTCAGAGGTGAGATCAGGTCCATGTAAGAACACAAGCGTTAGTGTGAACACAGGAAGCCAGTGGTGACAGATGTCTGTCTGACTGCAAACTGAAAATGAAAATGACCCGGAGAGCCATACACAAACCCACAACTAAACACAGCTGTAGGACTCACAGCCTCCTGCTCCAGAGCAATAACTGGGCCATAGCTGAAGAACAGCTCACAATTATAATTGCTAATCATATCCCCGGCCTACATTTGTTCTAATGTAGAATTGAGAATGTACGTGCGATTTATACGACTCCCCGTTAAAGTAATTACAGCAATTGAGAGCCATTCGTACAGATGTTTGGCCTTACAAAACCATTTCAAGATTAACACGGTATGGCGTGTAATGCCTTTTCTTCCTACATGGCGTCTCCGATTTCTCTACATTCAATTTGATAAGCACTTTGGTAGCGATCTATATTTAATTTTAATCTTGCAGAAAATCGGGTGCTAAGTTAGTAAGCCAGAACGCAGCAACAAAGAGTTATTTATGAGTCTGGAGGAAACCTGTTTCTGCATCACAAATCATAGAGTTATTAGAACTCCCAGCTAGGATAATCTTAGAGACAATCTGATCATTGTGCAGACGAGGAAATAATTACCTAGGGAGATCAAGAAAAGGGACTGGTGGTTGTACAGCTGAACATGGAAGGCTAGATTAGACTGAGCCCCAGCCTGTGAAAGGGAGAGCCTTCCTCAAGCATCCATCCTCTCCCCCCACACTCAGCAGCTGAGGTCGAAGACACTGTCCTACTATGGTCTGCCAGACAGGCACGAAGAGTTTCTGATGAAATCCATTTTAAAGCTCTGAGAGGTATAGTTTTGAAGCACACACATTTATTTCAGTATACCTTTTGTATAGATATACACTATACAAATATACTTAATTTTATTTGTCTTATCTGTAGCACATTTTAGTATGTTGTATTATATTTACTCTTTCCTGTAAAGTATAGCCATTTGGTGCTTGTATATTGCTGCCATAACTGTAATATGGATTAGAAAATCTGGAGAGGAGACTTCATTTCTGAAATAGTAAAATCACACATCAGCCTAGGACGCCACTTCCAAACTAAACTCCAGCTCCTTCCGCGGCATTGGAGCTTCACCAGGGACAATGTTTCACAGTTTATGTTTCAGGTGAATAAATAAAGGTTTTCTTTATTTATGGAGTGAGGATATATAGGTTTAGAGAGCAAGGTAATGGCCATAAAACAAGCAGTTTACTGCTTCTTCCTGTGGGTTTTTTACAACATAATACTTTTATTGATTATTGAGGAATTTTATACAATGCACCCCATCACACTCACTTTCTCTTATGGAATATTAGTTGAAGATGTGTTCCATTCATTTATGCTGTGGAATAGATTTATTTAGTAATGCAAAGTTGTGCTGCATTCCTTTATGTTGCATTTGTTTAACTCTGCACAGCTGTGTTCCATTGCCTGTCTAAAACACCTGTTTGGTCTATTAAAGAGTTGAGCAGTCAATAGCAAGGCAGGAGAGGGATAGGCAGAGCAGACATGCAGATAGAATAGATAGGAGGGGAAGATTAAAGAGGAGAAGTGAGAAGAGCAGACAGAGAGGAGGACACCCAGGGGCCAGTCACCCAACCACACTGTCAGCTATGGAATAAGAAGTAAAAACTGGTACATAGAATAGAGAAAGGTAAAAATCCCAGAGACAAAAGGTAGGTGGGATAATTTAAGGAAAGCTGTCAAGAAAGAACCAAGCAAAAGCTGGGCTTTCATACGTAAGAATAAGCCTTGTGTATTTATTTGGAAACTGGGGTGCGACCCCAAAGAGCAAAGAGTTTAGAAAAAGCACAAACAAACAAGTACAGCTTCCCATTCCTTCTTGGTCTACCCACCCATCCTTGTTTCCTCTCCCCTCCAAAAATAATTACAATAAAACTTCACCAAGTACAATTTGTGTATTCCATATACTCATTGAAGCATGGTCAAACTCCCAGCGGCCAGCCCTATAAAGAAAAAACTAAATCATGTCCTGACCCTGCCAGAAGTCATCAACTACAAATAGCGACACTTCAGCATCTTTGTCACAGTTTGTAAGGCCTCTCTTCGATGGCTTCCTATCTAGACTGGTTCTTTTGGGGATGTAGGAGAGGTTGTTGCAGAGTCCTTCAAGGTCTCCCATTCTCAACTTTGCATCTGGAGCCATTTATACCTCTGCCAACAAAAGCTTTCCCACCCATTACAGCCAGCAGAAACACTGAGTGTGAACTTCCACACCATTTCCTACAGCTTTGTGGACCGTGGACATCAACACAGCCACTAGATGCAACCCAAAAGATGGCCCCAGTTGGCAGCATGGACCACAGACATTCTCATGGCTTCCAGCCATAGCAGGGACTTCGGATATCAACACGGGCAACAGCTTCAGCATCAGTCATAGATATGGGCATGGCCTTTGATGGCAGCAGAGACCACAGACATCAGCATGGTCCCCTGTGGCAGCCCTGATCATGGATGTCAGCAAGGTATCTGGTGGTAGCGTAGAACGTGAACAACAACATGGCCCCAGGTCTCAGACCTCCCTGTATTCTTTTAAAATGTTTGCAAAATAGGAATGCACACTAGCCTGTGGGGCTGGTTCAAAAATTTCAACTTCTCACCTGAAGCCTGAAGATGAGTTCTGAGGAAGTTCAATTATTAGTATTTATTTATTTTTTTAAGAAATATCTTCAAAGTTTCCCAACAATGTATATAGTAGTACAGTATAACGCTATTCCCATCTGTTCAGACCTTGCGTTGTTTGCATTCCATAAGCAAAACAGATGTCACTTCTGGCTTACTCTTCTGGAAGTAGATTATGCAATTATAGGTATGTATTTCCACCTATTTTACCAATCAATGGTGACCTATGGCAACATTTAACTCTTAGCATATATAGACTGGGAAAAGGTTGACATATAAACCTTTGTGTGTGAGGCCCCTTTCCTACATAAGAATAACTACCACCTCTCTCCATCAAAGAAGCTTCTCTTTCCAACAGATAGAGAGCATTGTATAAAACCAGAATTGGACTCATTGCAGGGAATAAGAGATTGGAGCTCAACCCTTACATATGCATCAGCATCACAGCTCTTGTATCTGTGGTTCAGGAAACATGGAGGAAAAGGAGACAGAAAGACAGTGAGAGACAAAACACCAGGAAGTCTGGTATGAAAAATCCTCTGCTAGAGATGGCTACATAAACAAGGCTGGTACAATGGCAACATAAATACGATAGCAATGTGGGAAGGGGAAGTTTTGTAGAATTCCAGCCCTAGACAAAGAACTACAAGCAACCTAATGATTGCTGGAAGAACAGGTGGCTCTCCTGGGGATGAGCCTCTTTATTGATTGTCCAATGTGGACTGATAGACCTGGAATGATATACACACAAACAGCATAAATTGACTCAGCAGCTTATATCTATGTATATTTGTGTGTGTACATATATAGTGCATTTCAATTGTATTTTAATAAATAAAGCTTGCCTGGGAATTGGGAAAGTAAAACAGCCACACGGGTCAGCCTTATAGCCAGGCAGTGGTAACACACACCTTTAATCCCAATAGCCACACTAGTTTGTCATAGAAACCGGGCGGTGCATGCCTTTAATCCCAATGGTGCATACGTATTAATCCCAGCCCTAGAGAGGACTAGAAAATGGGAGAAAACAGCTCTCAGTCACAGCCACATTTTGAGATTCGTGGATGCAGGATTTCCATTTCGGACTGAGGTTGAGGTAAAGAATCAGTGACTAGCTGCTTTGCTTTTCAGATCTACAGGTTGAACCCCAATTTTAGTCTCTGAGTTTTCATTAATTATGCATCATTTTGGTGCCCAACATAGGGTATGAATTTATTAAAAAGCTGTTTGTTTGAGGCATTTTAGACACCAGCTGTCTGAGCCAGACCCAAACCTAGCCACCAGGGTTCAGGAGAACAACTATCATTCCCAGTTCCCATTCACCCCGGCTTAGAGTCCATATAAAGATAGAAAATATACAGAGAATATGGATACTGCATGTTATTGTGTTGTCTTTGAATTCTTTGACTGCTGAGGAAGGAGCAACAGCTGCTAAAATACATTTGATTATAAATGCTGCTGGATTAATCCAACCTATATATTTTGAAAATGCCTTGACTTCAAAATTTAAGTCAAAAGATATGGTACTTTGGAGAAGATGTCTTGCTTTTGTTTCCACAGAAAATGAGAGGCTATTGATTCATTCTTGGTAGAAAAAAAAAAAGGTTTAATCAAAAAATCTCCACTGGGAATGTATGGCCCAGATAAGCCAATGTTTCAGAGTATCTCTGTTGCGGTTTTCTCTGAGGTCTACATCCAGAAAATCCTCAAAACTGTTAACTGAAATGATCCAATCTCACAAAATACTCCAGTAAGGACTTGAACTTAATCCTAAATTTTCTTTGGCTCCCCATAATATTACCAATACCCTCAATCAGCAGGAAGTAGCCTGGAAAACTGACCACATCCCCCCCCAAAAAAAAATGGATTATGGATGTTTGCCTCTGTTTAATGTGTTGTTTATAAGTCATTATGGATAATAAACAGAAAAAAAGCTAAAAGAGGAAATTGGAATCAAGGTTATTGTTTTGAAGACAAAAAAAGGAGGATATAGATATGATTTTGTTTTGAAAAGAAAATAATGTCAGACGGTGGTGGCATACTCCTTTAATCCCAGCACTCACGAGGCAGAGGCAGGCAGATCTCTGTGAGTTCCAGGTCAGCCTGGTCTACAAAGCAAGTTCCAGGACTGGCTCCAAGTTAATGAGAAACTCTGTCTCAAAAGAAAAACAATCAAAAAGAAAAAAAAAAACTAGGATAAAGATATGATAGGATAAAAAGGTAAATTATTGAATCTACTCTGCAAAGAAAAAAGGGATAATATAATGAGATAAAAGGTTTATTATTGAATCTACTTCACATATAGGTGTATATAACAATGATCATCAAAGAAAAAAGATATTAACGTGAGAGAGGACCACCAGATATGAGAGGAATTCGAAGGAGTTTAGCTGGGAGGGACTGGGGGAAAGAAAGGAAAGGGAGATAGGGATGTTATTCTACTCTGACTAAAATATTATTTTAGAGAATTGTTTGAACACTAATGGGAATTACAATATACTTTTAAAGCAACCCACTCAAGGGTTGTTTTTTAAATTTTACACAAATCTATTATGGTATCTAGAATGTCTTACATATGTGCAAGGCCATGGAGGGAATTTATACACAAATGAAGTACATAACTACACACAAATTGTTAACACTTACTCCCCCCTTTACAAAACATTCTGTGAAGAAATAGGTTTTGTACATGGAAATCTTATTTCTTCAGATACTTTGTTTCTACTTGAAAATTAAGATGATATTTGTACTTTATTAAGTTTCCGGCTTAGATATAATTTCTGAACACTGTTTTTGCAGTAGACAGAGATGCGGTGGACATCAGAAACCACCCATGGTTATCTTTACAGGGAAGATATGAACTCTTTTATTGTGTTTACCATTGTGTCTTCCAATAAAACCACTGCATTTTCTAGATACAAATCAGAAGTTTGGCTTCACTCAGAGTTAGAAGGTCACGCACATCTTCTGAAAATAACTCAGAACAAAGTTGGTATCACTTTGAAAAGACTGTGTTCAACATTGTTCTGAAGACAGAACTGTGTGCTATAAACAACAGTGGACCTGTCTATTGCTGACAGACTAGAGTTTCTGAAACACTGAAATCCTGAGAGACATGGGCAGGACTTACAAAGCATTTGCATATGGGTGATACACCATTAATGTTTCCTGAAGTCTTTCTGAAGGGGAAATATTTCATAAAGCCAGAAATATGCTTTTTTAAAAAGGTAGTAATGAAGTTTCCAGAAGATTTAGTAAAAAAAAAGAACATGTGAGCTGGGCATGATGGCACATGCCTTTGATCCCAGGACTTGGGAATGACTGGATCACTGTGAGTTCAAGGCCAACCTAGTCTGCAAAGCAAGACTCTGTCTCAAAACGAAGAGAAAAGTCTGGACGCGAAAGGGGTTCGCCTTTTCTACTATTCCATTCTGTTCAAGAGAACACTGTCTACTGGAATTTTAAATAATCATAAAAGAGAATTCAACTATAAATATCTGATGAACTGACTTCATGATTTCATATTCCTGGTCTGTTGTAGTGGGATACTTTTGAGGGCATCTCGTGATACAGCACACAGAACTTTAAATTTTCCACTAGTTTGTACTGAGGATTTTTTTTGTTATCAGAAGGCCACTCAAACAGTAATGGTCCCAGAACACACATTGTGAAATTGTGCCTGGGCAATGATGGGTAGTGTACTGAATCTCTGGGATTTCCCTCCAGGCAATTAAGGCATCAGGCCATCAGTGCTTCTATGGGGATTTTATAGACACATTGTTTTTCTTGTGTAAATAACTTATTTGAACTTTTTTAGTGAACCAGAGGTAGGGAGTACCTCTCCTTCATCTTTACAAGTGTGTCAAGACAGAAAACACTGTTAACCTATCCGTGCTGGGTACCAATCTGGGGAGCATCAGTGGCCTATTGTTGCAAGTACCAAGCAAAAGATCATTGCTGACTCATTCTTGCTAGAACGTTAAGTTAGAGAGCAATTCTGAATCATCTTTGCCAGGTACCACTTGGGAGCTTTGCTGAGTCATTCTGGGTACCACTAAAAATCTTTTATTTCAAGAACCGCGGCACCTTTTGTAAATATAATTGGCAGCTAGAAGAAGGGGTCTTATTAAATAAAATACTTTTCTCTACCCACAGGAGGCCAGGTCAAGAGAAGAGAAGAAATAAAGTTTTCTCCGTCTTTGGAAGTTTGATCGAATGCTTTATCATCCTTAGTCACCAGACTTCTCCAAACAGAAGAACAGAAGGAGAAGCAATTAAACAAAATTTCTTCCTTCTCCACAGGAAAACCAGATGACAATGGTAATTTGTTAACTTCTGGAAGTAAAAGACCAATTAGGGAAAAATAAATCTTCTAGAATTTTCCTAAATCTTTAACTCATTTTATAGTTGCCTGTTGCCACGTTCAGCATATAGACTAGCTTCATTTTGACAAAATTGCATACATAGTTGACATCCAATAACTTTAATGCTTAATTGACTGATTCTTTTTGAAGGAGTGATGAAAAGCAACGATCAATACCTGGGTTTGGGATTCTTTGTAAAACAGGGGAAATAACTGTATACATTGATAGGGATATAATAACGAATGATTAACATGAAGATCCAACAAAGTACTTGTATTTGCTTTCACCAGGCTCTATTATGTTATAGACATTAATAACTAAAAGTAAATGAATCAAAATATTTGAAAAACAGCTTCACCATTTCTGTGCGGTCCATTAAACAGATGAATCTTAGAAAGAAAAGTCAGTCAATTATTTGATTTTAGAGTATGTGGGATGGCCTGAACAATGAATAAGTATCTTATTAATATTGAATACTTTTACTTTTAAATAAATAGAGAAATAATAGACTCTTGAATTCTTGGTTTTATTCATGCAATACTGAGAATAATCCTTTTATATCAGTCCCCCAGAAAAGACAGTTAAAATAATGCTAATTAACTCTGTTACAATTGATTCTTAAAATACTCCAAGGAGAGGGAACTATACTAGGCAACTCTAATTCCATGTTTCCCTGCCCTCTGCACCAATTCTATATTTCACATGTAACCATTGGAATGTTCACAGGTCATGTCTCTGATACAAAATTTTAAAACATGCCCTTTTAAGCCAGCGTTCTCAAAGGATGGGTTACACTCGCTAAGGTTCCCTAACATCCTTGGGACGGGTTTTCACTGGCAAATAATTTCATGTCATTATCAAGATTATATTACCTCTTCCCATTGAGTAACAAAGCAGAGTGGCATTCTCTAAGGGTCTGTACTGTGTGATGACTTTGTGTGAAGAAAAATTTCAAAGTCTGAAATATTGACCGAAATCAGCGATAATGTCCAGAGGCCAGCACAGGATGCCGTACATTCTTTCATGGTACAAGATCATTTAGAATTAAAGATTGATGGGTACATTAAAACAAACCAGCATGCAAAAAGAGCTTGCCGTGGTCTTAGATTCCGCACTGAAACTAAGCTTAACAAATTACAGTGTAAAGAGACTGGGTGTGGTGTCCTACCTTTGAGATGCATTCTGTTATCTAAATGGCAACTACATGTGTTTCCTAATTACATATTTGTGAAAGGGTAAGTATTTTATATATACATGTAAACACAGAATACAAGTTTAGAAGGCTGAATACAGAAGCCAGTTCTCAGCCTTGAAAGTTTGAGAGCTTCAATAAAAAAAAAAAAAAAAACACTACCAGATTTCAGGTCAAAGAACTCCATGTGTGTCAATGCAGTCACGTCTTAGTTAATTCACAGACTTGCTTATATGCTAGATTTCAGAAAGTAGAGCTTATCAGAGATTTTTGTTGCTTCCCTTCAAAAGGATTTATCAGAAACATGTCCATTTATTTTATGTGCTTGAGCCAAAGCACAGAAATTCTATACTGAGAGTATAAATATCCATACTTCATTACCACTTACTCCCTGCACCGATTGTTTTATACATATTTCTCTAACCAGCCATGAATCAATCGATAACAAATTTCAGGTGGAAAAAGATAAGAAACATGACCAACCAGTGGCCTTTTGCCTAGCATCATCTGCATGCCGCTCTGCTGGATGCTGTACAAGGGAGCTGCCATGGATGCCTTTCCCCATTAACTTCCCTGTCTCTGCAAATCACAGAGTTGCTACTTTTATCACCTCCCTCTTTTCTATAAATTTTAGAATCTGTGAGCGAAAAGAAGGATCAGAGGCAGTTGTTCTTTTATAGGAATATCTGACCAGATGCCTAGGGATTCATAATATTTGATATTTAGTGCCGTGTGGCCAGAAGGTAAACCAAATTGAATACAGTCAGACAGATTGTCCATTCTGGGAAATAACGACTTCAGACTTTTGTGTGAGTGCAGTCACGTGGGCTGTGCATCTCAATAACCGCTCCCCTCTAATCTCATATCAGCTAATAGAGATTTTATATAAATTGCAGCCAACTATAAAAACTGAGATTTAAAGGATACTAAAAAGTTGGTGGTGGCTGACTGAATGAGCTCGCCCCAGAAGAACAAATCAAATCCAGGGAAGACAGTTGAAAGTTATATAGAAATATTATAAGAATGAAGCTGAATTAGTGAAGGAAGAGTTGAGAATGTCGTAAAGGTGTGGTGCATATAAATAAGAGCCTGAGAAAGTGTCGTAATGGGATTCTAAAGGTAAGATCAAGGTCAAAACTCATGAAATCTGGAGTGTCGGTTAAGTCCTCCAGAACAAGCAAATTCTTTCAAGTGAAATTTTACTTGTATATTAGCCAGGGTTCATCCCTCTTGCTATTGTTTAACCTTCACAAGAAAGAAGGCTATAAATTAACAAAATTTCGGTATTTTGAAAATTTAAGTGCTACTACATGATATCTTTTGGGGAAAGCAAAGGCAGACTCATATTCTATAGCTCACACCAGCCTTGAGCTCATATCAGTCCTCTTCTCTCAGGGTCTCAAATGCACTATTATACTGGTCTTATTTTTTATGACCTTAAAATCCAAAATGCTTTTACACTATAGATACTAGGATTCCTATCATTGGATTTTCTGTATCTTCAAAATCTTTAACAAACAGACCTCAATGTTAGGAGTACAACCCAACCTACAATCTCCCCCACAGTTCCTTCTCTACATCAGACTAAAACCACATACACAGGCCTAAAGATTTAGAGACTGGGAAGCAGGTGAGGAGAGAAAATAAACGGACTAAAAATTTCCAAACAAGCAGAACAGCAGCCCCGATCATCTCACACTCTTACCCTATTCACATGGGTACAGCACCTGATGCATCTTATTTTATCAAAGGCATGGTTTATTCAGAACACCCCTGTCTCCTGACCATAAGCATTAAATAATAAATTTAAAAAATCTTTGAAGATCCCCTAAGATAAGCTGCTATATAAATGGAGTATATGCAAAATGTGTAAAGAAATCTTGAACTCCGAATTAAAAAGGGAAAAAATATTCAACCGGAAAATGTATCAAAAGCATAAAAAGACATTTCATCATGGAAGAGAGGTTGATGAACATATTCGCACATGAAAAGAATATAACTTCAGTACCCGTTAGAGAAAAGCAAATGGCGTCTGTAAAGACTTACCATGGCACATTCATCAGAACGGCTAAAATAAATGAAAACTAATGGCAGCATGAAACCACAGGCGGACAGAGGGCCACTCACATATTGTCTGTGGGGATGCAGAATGATACAGCTGCCGTAGGAAACATGATGATTGCCATTAAGTGAAGATCACCATTATCAGGCATTCTAGCAACTGCACCCCTGGGGCTTTAGCCTGTAGAATACAAACAACATTCTCACAAAAGAAAAATCTACATCCAGATGTTTATTGCCGTGTTGTGCTCCCAGTGGCTAGACTGGCTGCAATCTAGACAGCAAGGAGATGGCTGACACAGCACACCGTTCACAGGAAGGAGACAACTTGTGCATGGCAATCAAGAACGTCACCTGGGTTAAACCTTAGTCAGACTCCCCCAACTGTTTGACTCAACTAGCCTCCCCCATCACCCTTAGAGTCTTGGACCAAACACTAGAATCATCTCTAGCACCCTAAAGTTACATCCCTAAGGTGATCCCAATCTCCCTTAAACTGCCTCTCTGAGAACACTCAAGGCCATGGAACAAGAAGACACGGGCGTCTAGCCTTCTCATATTGGCGAGTAGATTACAGTCTGACTCAGGTCAGCTCTGGTTAAAGATCTCAGAGCAGCTGGCATGGAAAGTTGTTCCTGAGAGCTTTCCATCTTTCTAGGTCACCACACACCCAGTCCTGTCTAGTCAGTCACTTGTTCTCTCTTTGTCTTGCTCAGTCAGCTCTCTTACACAGAGAAGAGACGCATCCCTTACACAAGGCAACAATGCTGGTTAAACACCACCCTACCACCTTCGTGTCCAGCTTGGCTTAATTTTGTCAATATGCAGAACAGATGAGATCTGCCCCACTGGGTTACAGTGAGAAAAACAACAAACAAGCCAAACCCAGCTTGTATGCACTGTCTATTGGTATTCGCATCAAAATCCATTTAGTGATAAAGTGTTAAAAATTAAGGATAAAGTGATTGTTCTGAACTGTTACGGAGGAGATCTGTGTAGAAGTAGGGGCACAAGGGTGGTTATAAACAGCTTTTGTTATAAATGTTAAGCGAGTTGTTTTTGTGAATTAATCCTAAGTGTGTGCCGTATACTGTTCTGTGCAGAATCGCTGGTTGAGGGTATGGGAAGTTTAAATATGTTTGATGTTACCCATGTCATTGTTTACCCTCTATTAACCTGTTTAATAAAACCATCATATGAGGGGTAAATTGCAAGGCATTTCTCTGAAGGGAAAATCTTTCTGAAAGTTTATACACATTTCCATATGATAAAAATTTAAAGCTGGAGGTTAAAGGTAATGTTTACCTTCGATTTATTTGAAAATGAAAATCAGAGTAGGAATTGTATCAAAAATTCCATTAGCTAGATCTGTAAAGAACTCACTGTTGTAGCAATGGTCCATGGGATAGGCACGTGCTGCTGAATGACATTTCTGTCAGTCGAGTGACATACAGACAAGGACGATGAGACCCAAGTCAGTGTTCTGTGTTCAGGTAGCCACTGTATCTGGTGTGAGTCCACCTGTGCTATTTGTTCATTGATTATTAAATAGCTCAATGGCATGCTTCCCAGAACATCTGAGAACATGGCATCAACAGACACAGAAGGATCTGAATGTCCAGGTTTCTAGAAATCTCCACAGCATGTTGTGAGCTGTTTCACCCAATGAGCACCTCAAATGATGAGATATTTCAGTCTGTGATCTATTATCATGTCTTTAAACATTTGAATCTAGAATGCTTTTAAATGAACTATAATACGGTGATAGTAAAACTTGTTTTTGAAAATTAGTTAAAAATAACATTTACTTTAAATAAATAATTTTGACATATTGTGCCTTGAACCTTATGTATATACTTGATGTCAATATTTTATGTAACACTAAACTATGTGGATTATCCCTAATGTGAGTTTGAGTTACAAGCGTCAACTTCCTCTTGATTCATTTAGCAAGTCAGTCCTGTTTAACATTTCAACTTTCTGTGTAACTCACTTTGTGAATTGAGCACACTGATTGTGTGTGTGTTTGTGTGTATGTATCTCACACATACACATGAGTGATAAGATGCACATGGCCATGTACTTACACTTCAGAGGCCAGAGCATGGATTTGTTGTTCCTCTCCATCAGTCTCTATCTTACCTCTTTGAGGCTGGGTCTTTTCCTGAGCTAGAGATCCAGCCAAGCTTCACAGTCACAAAGTTCCAAGGTTTCACCTGTCTACACCCCTGCAAGGACGCCTACACTAATTCGCACATACACATAGGCAAACACACAAACATGCACACACATAGTTTAAAGTGAGATAAATGTTTTTGAAGTTAGCTACAATAATAAACCAGTGGCCTGAATTTGAAAAAAAGAAATAACTCAACCAAGTAAGAATTCAATGCTGGACCCTGAACTGAAGAGTGGAGTGGTTGGATTTTAAAGAAAACATTTGGAGTGAAACAGAAACAGCATAGACAACCAACCATGAGATACGTATGGGTTTTGTCACCATGAGTTTACACAAGAAAAATAAAATAATAGCTCACATAGGGTAGTGTGACTATGTCCGAATTCAGATGCCAAGCCATGTGTACTTTATAATTTTTATCAAATGTGCAGCCAAATACCTTTGCTAGAGTGAGGTTTTGAACGCAGCTTGGCCCCTAGATATGTTACTCATACATTTCCTTGCAGTAGAAAAAGCCATAAGGTAAGGTCTCTGAGAATAAGTGTTTATTCAGGGGCTAAGCACACAGTGTGTTTATTCAGTCACATTCAATTATATGCTGGCTCTTTGTGGCCTTTCAGTTAAAGGTATTTTGACTCATACAAAAATCTGCCTTTAGTGTCAAGGTTTTCTTTTTAGTCTCAGTGCATTTTCATTGTGGTTATTAAACAATTTCAGCCATATCATAGCTCTGCAGAGCCTAAGAAATGGAGCTCTCACAATTTGATTAACAATATAGTTTATGTAGAGTTGAAATAGATCCAGGGGTACTGCATATTTCTCATGAAGTAAGCTCATGCTGTGGAATCCTCCTAACTCATCTTCATCATCTCACTATTCATCATGGAGGAATTAAGGTGAAATCAATAATGTGGTAAAAGTACCACCAAAAAAAAAAATACCCGAGAATGAAGCTAACCTGAGGATCCCAGTTTCCCAATGATTGACAGTAGCCTGAAAAATAGCTAATCAGCCCCAAAAGACCATTTTGTGCAAATGAGCCCTTAGATTGAGAGCTGTCAGGATTAATACATACGCATTTCAAATTTATAGGCATTCAATGTGAAATTTGCTTAAAATTATTTCCTGTTCATATATTCAATGTCCTGTCGCATGCTTAATAGCATTAGTAAGTTGTAATACATGACATTGGACTGGCACATAATTTTTCTATCCAGGGATACTACTATTTTTGTATCTGACTAATGAATTAGCCATGTAATTATAAGCATTGACTTATAGGAGCTAGGCAAGATTACTCCAATTTATTCACAGTGTTATCCAAATGAGCATATTATAAAATTGAAGACTCATTCTTCTGAGCAAATATGATGTCTAGAACACAAGATATGCTCAGTGTATCTTTATAGGTTTAGTAGCTGGCACATCTCCAAACATTTAACAACATTTGTTTTAACCTAACACATACACTAATTTATTCTTACATTTTATTTAGGATACAGAAGGGAGAGGTGTTGTTTTATTTACCCCTGCTTCCTCTATCTACTGTAGTCCCAAAGGGATATTGTTCCTCAACACAAGATTTTATTGTGGCATTCTTTGTGCATATCAAAGTTGTGTGTGTGTGTGTGTGTGTGTGTGTGTGTGTGTGCATGCTCACGTATACACATGTATGTGCACGCTCATCTATGACAGTTTTCTCATTTTGTACTCTGATATGGTTCATTTGGGAGCTTTCACAGAGAAATAGTTGGAAATTTGTACAGTTGGATCATCTCCTGATCTTAGAGATTTAAAAAAAACAGCATTGGAAAAATTCAAAGGAAAAGATTTTTGCATCCTTAAACTAGATGTTAGGCTTTTAAAAGCCTGGCTTTTATGGGAGCCTAGCCTGTTTGAATGTTCACCTTCCTAGACCTGGATGGAGGGGGGAGGACCTTGGACTTCCCACAGGGCAGGGAACCCTGACTGCTCTTTGGACTGGAGAGGGAGGGGGAGGGGAGTGGGGGAGGGGGAAGGAAATGGGAGGCGGGGAGGAGGAGGAAATTTTTAATGAAAAGATAAATTTTAAAAAAGCCATAAAGCAAAAATAAGCTGGCCACTGTGAAAAATTTCCAAATACTATTAGCTTGTTTTTCTAGGCTATGCCACCAAGTAGCAGGCAGGCCTGTGACAGTCCTGTTTTTCTGTAACGGGAATATCACTCAGAGCAGCTGTTGAGTTTATCAGTTTTGATCGTGTTCTGATTTCACTCCAGTTATGTCAAAGAAACAAGGCAGTATTCTCTCTCTCTCTCTCTCTCTCTCTCTCTCTCTTCTCTCTCTCTCTCCTTCTTTTCTTCATATATTCACACAAAAAATTTCAAAATGTTTTCTAAACCTAAATGGGTCAAGGTCAAGTGCTCTGCAGGTAGCTCTCTGTTTGCCCTTCTGCTTTGTGTTTGTTGGAGAGTCTCTACTTTCCTTGGCTACAGGCATCCCCCTTGGTCCCATCTTCTTCATCTTCTCCCCTCACTCTTTCTGCCTGGTTATCAATGTCCAAATTACCCTTTTCTTACCTTTCTTAATGACACCAACCAACTCCACTATAATTCTCTCTTAAGTAATTACATTTACAATAGTCATATTTCCATATTAGTTTGAACTTATAGTCCTGAAAATGAGAACAGCAACATAAGGATTTTTTCTGGAGGAGAGTTCATTGCATAATAAGAAAATATGCATATTTCTTTTAAGAATATTTATTTTATATGTGCAGTCATTTTATTTGCCTGTACATCTGTGTACCACAAGCATGCAGCATCCATGAGGGCTAGAAGGGGGTGTGACATCCCTTGATACTAGAGATATAAATGGTTGTGAGCCACCAGGTAGTTTATAGGAATCAAACCCAGGTCCTCTGTAGGTTAAGCTACAGTTCCTAACCATTGGGGGGTCTCTATCCTCCAAAACCTGGGCATTACTTAATTGCATTTTGTTGATTAGATTTATAATGAGAAAGGACAGACAAAAATGTACAAAAATTAGGGATTTTAAGCATGATTAGGATTGAGTAACTGGGCACGCTCTTCATGCTTCTTCACCCACACAGGTGTATTTGCCCTCATCCCCTAAGAAAAACTTCTCCTTTCAGACAGATGCAAGTGAATATGTGGGTTTTTCTTTAATTTATTTGTTTTTATTTTATGTACATTGATGTTTTGCCTGCATGTATGTCTGTGTGAAGGTATCAGGTTCCCCGAAAATGGACTTACAGACAGTTCTGAGTTGCCATGGAGCTGCTGAGCACTGAACTTGGGTCCTCTGGAAAAGCAGTCAGTGCTCCTCTCCAGCTCATGTCTATATTTTTAATGTGATTGTACATTATCGAAGGAAAATAAAATGACTAATGCTTGACCAACAATTATTCTTTCCTGATGAAATAAGGTAGCCGGTTTGCTTTTATACTGGGCGTCAAGAGTAGCCAGTGGTGTTGAAAATAAAAGCTAGAAAGCTACAGAAACAGTGGTCCCACCCATCCACTTTACTTCACCAGAGCACTTCAGAAGCTTTACATGTAGTAATCACAGACTGCTTGCCAAGCCATTGAACGTCACAGTGACAGACTCACTCTAGACAGATGCTTCTATGTTTTACCGTAGCTTTGTGAGAGCGACCTACACTAAGGTTGACTACATGCCTCCCCTGATGTGTTGTAGTCACACAGACATTGCCTCTCCACTGGCAACATCTGGCTGTTAGACGCAAAATACGAATTATCCCACTGACAATTCCATTCAGGCTTTTATGTAACCACAGCCCCCAAAACTGTCTTAGAAATTTACTGCAGAAAGGTGAAATTTAAAGAAGGAGATGTGTTTTCAATCATGGGTTTATTGTTACAAGGGCTTGTCACCAATGTACATGATGAAGAATTACAGAAGCTGCTTAAACTCTGATGAAAAACTATTATCCTGTTTTGCCGAGCATGCACTGTGGAGGCAGTCATCACGACATAATGATTTTAGGATTAGAAGGGAAGCACAGGGGAGGCTTAAGGAGAATGCACAGATGAAGTCGTTAATGAGAATGCCTGTAACCTCTGTTGATCCACTTTATTAATTCCATCATTTGTACATAATATGAACGATCTATTCTTAGTCAATACTCCTCATGATTCAGAATGAGGCTCTGTTTTTATTTTTCTTCATGTGATTGCCACAATATTGGAGCCTAGTACCTGCAGTTGGTGCTGACTCTACCCATGTGTAGAACCTCTTATTCTTCCATTACCATGAAAACAAAAACAAACAGAAGTCTTCTGCTATTCTAGCTTTCTCAAGATAAGTTTGCACTGAGTTGCTATCTCATAGCAGAAATCATCTCATATAAGAAACAAACATCATTCTAGTCTTCAGGTCATGGATGCTTCAGAGGGTACATCAAAATACCCTTCAAAAAATGCATGCTGCAGGCACCATACCACAATATTACCCAGGGCACAAATGCTGCAGCATTGGACAAGGACTGAGCCATACTGTGGGCAGGTGCCACCCTGAACTCATTGGGATCAACTTGCTTTTACTTTATGAAACCACATTCCTTAAACTATTAGACATTTGTGTGGAGAGTCAAAGCTTTTATGCTTAACCTCAATGTTTTCTTTTCTTTTTTTTTTTGTAACAGGAACCTCAGAAAAACCTTAACCTCAATGTTTTCAACAATAAAAATTGACAAGCATTGGTTACTCAATATAAGGGATATTTTTCTAATAAATGTGGACACTGTGGGTTTACTTGGAATTGTATTTAGCTTTTTAGAGGCTTGAAATTTGTCTAAATTTTCTTAATATCTGAGTTCCTAAGAATTATTTCAAGATGACTAAGTATATTTAATTCAGTTGTGCAGATGGAAGAAGCTAGTCTCTGAGCAAGCTAATTTCTGCTGCAATCTCAGGGGTCTGGCAAAGAACGCTGCAGCCAAAACTCTGTTTGCAGCAGTTTGTGGGATTATTTCCACCATACATTCCTTGATACTGACCCTGTAGCTGAGTATAAACTTCAAGGGATATGTTTTCGACCAATCCTTTTGAGGCTGGCAAAAATGGCTCACTGGGAAAAGGAACTTGCCCCAAGCTTGGTGGCACTCCCAAGTCTGGTGACCAGATTTTAATGGCTGGAACCCACATGGTGGAGGCATAAAAGAGAGAAGAGAATTGAGTTTCATAAGCTGCTCTCTGGTCTCTACAGGGTAGAGCATGCAAGTGTGCATGCTCATTTACACACACACACACACACACACACACACACACACACGTGAAAGAGAGAGAAAGCCAATAAATAAATGTAATAAAAATAAAAGTAAGAAACATTCTATAGACAAAAAATAAACAAAAGTACTAAATGAAAGGCTTGCAGAACAAGGTACTTTCCCCCAATACTGAAAAACAAATCTAGGACCTTAGATACATTGAGCATGTCCTCTCCCGTATCTTCTCTCATTGCCACTCACAAATCTGTATAGGAGATATAACTACGTAATCTCCTTTAATAGACCCATTTGGTTTTTATCTTCCTTATAACTTTCACATTGATTAAACAAGAGAGATGTTCAAACAGAAAAGATAAAACTTCATGTGATGACTTACTAGACTCAGGTTTATCTTCTTCACATCAAATTATCTTTAATTTATTTGGCAGAACACTTTTCTTCATAATACACCTTCCTCTTTGAGAAGATAAGTAATATTTTAATGGGTGACTCTTACATCTAGATATTAAAATAGCTTGCACGGCGTCCTAGCCGTGTGTGGACATCATCTTGGGAAAATGACTCAGAAGCTCTGAGAGAATGAAATGCACAATTTTTCTTATAACTCAAAGCGCCCTGGGTGGCCTTCCTTCAATGATCATGAAACAGAAACACACAGTTACCAAACCACTGAATCCTCTCTGCCAAATAAGTTGAAACCAGATTTCCATATCATGATCAAGTAGAAGCTTCTAAATACAGAAGTTTATTTTGTAAAATATCATATCCTTACAGCTGTTTCTAACCTCTCAATGTATTCCTTTATTTCAGATTGAGGGCAAGAGTGTCAGGAGGTGGAGGGTGTCTCACATCCCTTAAGGTGCCCCAAATCAGTACACAGCCCATCTTACACACAAACAGTGATTGAGTGTGCGAGGTGTGCTATGTCAAATTGCCAGTCTCAGCAGGGTGAGTGCACCTGCCCATGTTTAGAGAGAACTGCGATGTTTATCTTTTTCCATCTGGGTTACTTCACTCAACATGTTTCATTTTTCTAGTTCTATCCATTTACTTGTAAAATCATGAGTTGCTTTTCTTACACAGCTGCAAGAGGCCTGTCTGGGGCTTAAATTTCAATCTATCTGATTGAAAGTATTGGCTTTCTCCATTAACCTTATACTGGTGAAACTGACCTAATGAACTTTTCAACATTTGTTGATAATTACAAGTGGCTTCCATCGGTGGCCTCATTAATTTCAGCCAAATGAAAATTTTTTATTCATTTATTTATTGGCAAATGATTTCTGACATCAGAGTAACTGGGCCTTTATGGATGAGTAAAAAAATTCTTTTCTCAGCAAGGAAGAAGACTCCTGATATACTGAGGCTGCACGTCCAGGGTTTGAGGAAGAGCACAAGCCCAGAAAGGTTTGCAGCAGCAGCCACGTCCTCTGACTGTCACTCCTGGACAGAGTGGGAAAAGATAATGGAAACGTGGTAAATCTACACTGCAGAATACTGCTCAACTGGAAAGAAAATGAAATCATGACTTTGTGTGGGTAAGACTAGAAAAGATCATCTCGAGTGAGGTAAGCCAGATGGAGAAAGACCAACATCGCATTCTCTCCCATTTGGGCCTCTTAGCTCCAAATCTTCAGTACAAGTGATCTGATCAGGGAAATGGGAAATGAAGGATCTAATTAGTGATAGAGAAAGAAATACTAAAGGGGGGAGACTAAAAGAAGAGTAAGGATGTATGACAAAGCCATTAGGATGATATTATTAGCTATTTAAAAAACTTTAATATACACAATTATCTGTTTACATACATATGTATAGTTTAAATAATTTTTTCTCATCTGGGCGGACAACTGTCCCTCTAAGAACCAAAGCCCATCTGGCAAATCCCCAATACCACACACAAGAAGCCCTTTTTGAGTTACCAGGCTTGCCCAAGAGGCTCCCAAAATCATATAGTCTATTGATATTGCTCTTGGTTGCAGACCCAGAGGTGGGCTGAATGTGATTATTGCTGAAGACACCATGCACTTCAGACACCATGCTCTTCAGACATAGGGTACAGAGTCCCCTGAGCTGGCTCTGACCTGAGAGCCTCCTCTCTGAGGACTAGCTTTTATGGTCCAGAAGGCACCATGCAAACTTTCAAAGAAGGAAGGCAATTCACAATCCTACTCAGCTATATTGTCTTAGAATCACAACAGTGATTAGCATGTTACCTGAATGGAACAGGGGTGCCACACATATCCTGGCAGTAATAGCCTTCTAATTGGACTCAAGACTTGATCAACAAGAATGAATTCATACCTGGGACTGGAAACCTAGTCAAATAATCAGTGCTGGTGAAACCATGGTTATTGGAGGAGAATCTCCATCCACTGTCTAACTAACACAGCATAACCCTAATTACACTCTGAGTATTGGTCCTTCAATGTGAGAGCCAAAGCTGTGTTTTCAGTTTTAATTAATGTGCCTAAGAGATCCATGAAAGAAAAATGCCTCTAACCTTTAAGGCCCTTGCTCAAGGACAGATAGTTCCTGAAATGCTGGCGGCTATTGTTAATAGGAGTTTGACAAGCCACGTGTTTTCACTCCCTTAAACAAGCTAGTTTGACCCCACTGAACTGGCTCTGCTTGACCACCTGTAGGTGGAAGGTATGCAGGCAGGAAATATATTAGGTTATATGCTTGACCCTGCTTGGAAACACGGTAGTCTTGCAGATTTGTGCTTTTAAGCCTCTGCGAAATGTGACAGGTCCTGGTTAGAGTCCATCATCCTGGCCTATATTTAATTAAAGCTTGTTTCAAATTAGCCTAAAAAATTGTGGCCCTGACCTTTCATGATTTTCAGGTTTATCAATGACCCATAGATAGGTGTAGTACTGACTTCTCATCAAGGGATCTTCTATCTGCAACAGATGTAGATTATTACAAAAAGCCGCAACCAACAATATGGAAAGTTTTGCAGTTTCAATGGGTATATCTACAAATCAACTTCTATACTTCAACTCAGAAAATGTTGAGGAAAGGGGAGGCAGAAAGATTGTAAGAGTCAGATAGAAAACAAATGATAAAGATGACAGTGTCGAAGAAACTATCAACTGAAGAACATAAAGAGTAAATATATTATCCTACATAATTAAATATTTCCTCAGGTAGACATTAAAAATTTATTCTACAATGAAATAAAAGGATGTGGTATATTACCTTTTTTACCCCCAAACTGGGCTCTTTTAATAACATCTCACATAAAAAAATAAGTTTCTCTTTCCATTGTAGTCAGAAATGCTGACATATCAACTATCCTCTGGGGAAAAGAGAGATGCTGAAATTGATAAGAACATACATTACAAGTCACTTACATCATGCTTAGGAGAAGAAAGCATAGTTTTGAGGTTTGGAATCGCATATTGTTTTCTGTGATTGTCATTATTGCTGTCTTCCTATACAGATATATCAACAACAACAACAAAAAAAAAACAACAACAAAAAAAAAAACAAGCACTTATCGCCAATCCTGAAGACCTAATTTTGACCCTGAAACTCACATGGTGGAAGGATTCAACTCCCACAGCTTATCCTCTGACCTCCACATGTACACGTGACACATGCACACACATGTACACACACATGCAATAGGAAAATTACCTACAGCAAAGTTAATTACTTTCTACATACTATCAGTGTTTCCTGAGGTTTCAAGAGGAGTGACTGGGGGCTGGAGAGATGGCTCAGTGGTTAAGAGCATCGCCTGCTCTTCCAAAGGTCCTGAGTTCAATTCCCAGCAACCACATGGTGGCTCACAACCATTTGTAATGAGGTCTGGTGCCTTCTTCTGGCCTTCAGGAATACACACAGACAGAACATTGTATACATAATAAATAAATAAATATTAAAAAAAAAACAAAATCAACCTTAAAAAAGAGGAGTGACTGGTTTCTTCTATAGTTCAATGCATGGCATTGATACTTTAATTTTACATGTTTCATTCAGTATCACAAGACTGTCATTCCGCCCAGCCTCCCTTAGATGCCTGCCACTGTTTTTTACTGAAGAGCACAGATTGTGCCTCAAAATGTACCAGTTTCCAGCTCCCACAGAGAAACTTGAGTCTGTTTAGAGTGCAGTAGCTTGGAGGATTTTTACAATCCCCACTTGAAAACATTTCTGCCTTTGAATTGGAAGTTCAGAATCCTCAGGACTGAAAATGCAGAGGACAGAATAGGCAATGCTGGGATGCACTCGCCTCTCTCCTCTGCTCTGCATTTCCCTGGGCTGCTGAAAATAGACTCATTGAGAGTATACCATAAGCTAGGAGGGCAGCACTCCTCACGCGCTGTCTCCCGTGTTCACTGGGAAAAAAAAAAAAGTAGAGATGGGAAACCTTTGGAAGAGAAATCAATAATTCTGAACTGTCAGATGTTGCAATCTGCCTAACACAGGATATGGAACTGTTCCCCTTTCCCCAGTTTCCACTTTCTTTTGACCTAACTGCACACTCTTGCCCTTCCCATCCCTGGCCAGCTTGCTCTTCGCAGTCACACACTATGGGAAGGATTGGTCTCCCTCACTGTTGTAGCTAATTTGTACTTTTAAAAACCTGTTTCCGTTTTCTGTAAGAGTGAGTTCCGCTGTTTTACCCTATTCTATGTGCTGTCTGATATAATGCAATTTAACCTCCAACTTTCCAGTGTTTCATTTCATTGGTAAAACATTTGCAACATTGTTTAGATTTAAGATTCTCTGAACAAAATGACATAGTTAACACAGATTGCAAATTATTTTTTAAATCTTTTTTCATTTTACATACCAATCCCAGTTCCCCCTCCCTCCCCTTCTCTCTCTCCCCCACCTCACCTCCAACCATCATCCACATGCATTGAGGCTGAGCAAGGTATCTCACCATAGGGAGTCGGCTCCAAAAAGCCAGTTTATGTACTAGGGATAAGTCCTGGTCCCACTGCCAGAGCCCGCCCCCCCCAAACAGATCAAGCCATACAACTGTCACCCACATTCAGAGGGCCTGGTTCAGTCCTATGCAGGTTCCCCAGCTGTCAGTCCAAAGTCCTTGAGCTCCCACTAGCTTGGGCCAGCTGTCTCTGAGGTTAGTTCAGTTGAAGAGAAGGAGAAGGGATCATATGAGAAATGGAAATCATTCTTAAATAACATAGACTTTCTGCTCCCACAGAGCTCCTTCTAGAGGGGTATATAAGAGAAGAAGGATGTTACACCTCAGGGAAGCAAGATAGAGAGAAAACCTGAACTGCATTTCCATATTTATAAGAAATAGATTTTATGAATAATTTTTATGTTAACCCCATTCTAAGTCATCATTTTCTGCTCGTGCACAGTGATTTACTTTCTTTTGTTGGCACCAGCACACATCAATCCCGAGAAGCTGTTGTGTTTCTCATTATCTGCTTTCATCATCATTCCGAATATGCTCAGAGCTCATAATCTAAGCATTCCCTACCAGCGAGAACGGAGGGTTGGAAAACTCACAAAGCTGCCAGACTCAAGAAGTAAATAAATCCCAGAAGAATGAGGAATCCCAGAAGCTTACAGGATTCACTAAGTATCTCCCAAGGCTGATTTAGCAGGAAAAAAATATTCAAGAAGAGATGGCATTAGTGACTGCTTGAAAACCCTCATGTTGGAAGATTTTTTTAAGATAAACTGCCTGGGAGCCATCAAGGAGCCTACAAATGACCCCAGTAAACTCTCTGATTCCCAAGTTCAACACAGATAAAGTCATTTAATGGTCTAATGTTGGCGCCTCCACCTGGGATAAATACACATTTATTCAAGCCACAAAATGCATCTTTCAGGGTTTTATACCTGCAAAATCACAAAAACCACAACAGGAAGGATGAAGCCATATATTCTCATTCCATTTTTCCATCTGCCCTATCTTTTAATTATATGATTTCTATTTTAAAAATAAGCAGAAAGTATTAGTTTTTGAGTAAACCAGAGAGCTCAGGAAATCATATTGAAAAAAATTACTTTCCAAAAACTTAGCTATAATAAACTGTAATGAAGTGTTTTTGAAGTAATAGACAATTTTTATAACTATAGTCCACATATTCTGTTCCTAGAAAATTTGAGCTACATCAATTTCTTCCTTACCAAACCGACAGGATGAAGAAAAGGGCTCAAAAGAAGGAGTGTACAGAGGAAGTCAGATGAGAATGATGAATGAATAGTACACTCATGGGTCATAATCATACTACAGGTTTAATTTATTAAAAAATATATAGGAAAAAGGAAGTATCGTGAGATTTATGAAAGGAAAAAATAACAGGCAAATCTAAGAAATTGCCTATGATTATAGGCATCATAAAGCTTCCTTTGATGGTGTTTTAATGATCTATGAGAAATATATTGGATAAGACCAGCCCATTTCCTGTTGTTGATTAGAGTGACCCCGAAAAGCCCTGAGACTGCAACAGAACTGGGCAGTGGCCAGAGGCTTAGGTGGTGGAGCCTGAGGGGAGTTAATTCACTCAGGCTGGGCCGGTGGAGGAATTATGGAAACCTCTTTTGCAGAGAAATCAGTAGAATGTGGGGTTGACATGGGTAACAGGGAGGATCCCTTTAAGAAATGCTATTGCCTGGTCCCTAGGTTGCCTTCCCATTAGGACACTGGAAATATTAGAAACCAAGAGACTCGTAAGGAAAGAGCCTACTAGGGGAACATTGCTCTGGGCAGGACCGATGTGGGAGGAGAGGAAGGCTGAGGCATGGGGCAAGGGTAGGCACACTCCCAGCTCTTAGCACCTCCTATTCTCCTTGATGGAGTCCTTTGTCCATACTAGTAGTGTTTGTCATTTTATCCTTTGTCTCTATGGCTGGTGTTTTCTGTCCCCCTCAGTCTGTAACCTCTCTGAAGATCTGTGGCCAGGATTCTTGGACCTCTGTTTTCATCTTAGGTTGAGACAATGGCCAACTTCTCTCACATCTGTAGCACTGAAGTTAACTCAGCAACAATAGAGAACGCTGCTATTTTTGCTCTGGGTATCTCCTAGCTTAGATCTCTAGCTGTTATCTCCATAACCAGCCCAGAAAGAGGGCTGGAGGAACATAGATTGATAAGGAAGATGAAGGTAGCTTACCTGAGAAAGAGTAAAAGACCACGGGGGCTAGTATCTAAACAGAACCAATGGGAAGAGGGGAGGATTCGTACTTAGGCCTCTCACATGCTGGAGGGTAACTTTTCTCTTCTCTGATCTTTGGTCTTCTGTCTTTCCTGGTTGTTCAAGTCTCAGTCTTAGGAATGAGCTCAGAACCCTCCCCCCCCAGATAACCCCTAATATCCCTGCAGTCCTTCTCTCTGCAACTGTCCTTTTATTTTCCTGTTTGAGTAGTCATCTTTACATATACTTGTTCCCTAGAAAGAACTTGGAGGTATTCTTAGTTAACTACCCCTCAAATAAGACCCAATAGCATTCCTTCTCTCTCAAGTCATTTACTCATTTTTATATTTATTGATGTACTATTTACTCTAATTCTAAGATCCCAAGAAGGCAACTGATTGTGGCTTGAGTTCTAAAACGGTAAGCCAAAAGAAACCTTTCATTTCAAGGGTTATTTGTGTGTGTGTGTGTGTGTGTGTGTGTGTGTGTGTGTGTATGTGTGTGTGTATTTTAGCACATGACCAATGTGACCAATGGCCTGACATTTTGCCTTTGGCACATATTATGATTCATGCTTCATGCCTCTAATAGGTGAGAAGACCTATCCATATCTATCTTTCATGGTTACTTTCATGAAAGTTTTACTGGTGTTTTATGAAGTTCAGTGTAATATACAGAATGAGCAATCCATAGGCTTCTCACCATGGAATAAACTCCTGCTTCAAAAATAAAGAAATAACCAAAATCAAACAATTGTTTTACGTAAGTCATCACCATCACTATCATCACCTTCAACAACACGAATCATAGTCACCACCATCATATCATCATCAGCATCATCCCTGCAGTCATTATTATCATCATCACCAATCACTATCTTCTCCACCTCCATCATTACCTTCATCACCAATAACTACCACTACTATCATTATCATCACCATCATCAACATATCATCTTCAGAAATAACATCACTACTATTATCCTTACTAATCACCAATTACAGCTATCCCCCATCATCATCATCATCCCCACCATTATCACGATCTTTCAATTACTATACAATTCTATCAAGCACACCAGTATCCTACTACTGTATTCTTCAATGCATTTTAAATTGATAAAAATTCTCAAAGCAGATAATAAATCATCTTGACATAAATTAACTTAATAAGATCTCCAAAGAAGTTGAATGATTCTAGTCTAATTCTGTATAGCTTCAGATATCTTGTACAAGCTGATGGTTCAAATGTTTCTGCAGGTGATCACTGAAAAGAATTCCACTTGCAAGCTCATCTTCCAGCTCACCCTAATGACATTATTTTGGTGTGGGCCTCCGCACAATCTGGCACAGGGCACTGCCCATATTGGGCACCTGGAAAGTGTCTGCGACCAGGGAGCAGAGGGAGAAAATCTGCAGCCACAGGCCAAGAATGCATATTCATGACTTTGTTTTTGAAAGTATTCTAAATGTGGAATATAATTTAGACTAATAAACTTTGAATCATTCTTCACGGGAACCCCTGCTGTTCTAATCAAGAAAGCCAACATTAAAAGGAAAAAAAAAGTCTAGGTATATCTACGCTGGTATAAAATCTATCCCCTAGGATTTCCTCTGTCATTTAATCTAATTATACCCTATAGTCGTATGATCACATAAAAAGTTTCCTAATGAAAAGAAGAACATAACCTGCATCATTTTATCACTTTTCAAAAAATATAAGTATGAAAGGCAGGTTAAGGAAAACTGAGATGTCTGATCCAGGTCCTGAGCTATGCAACACTTATCTGATAATTACAATTAATTCCTATGTTCTGTCCTTAGCATGTCCATTCAATTCACACCATTTTCATCACAATAATTTTCATTACATTAAGAAATGACCAATTACAAGTTTACTTTTAAAACAACTATATTTTCTCTTTTGAGACAAATGAACCCAAGGATGCGTAAGCAAACATTCCCCTTTCCCTACACAATTCTATCTCAGATCCTGCTCTACCAGATGGGGCCACTTGCACTATCGGCATTTTCCCCTTAATCAATCGTCCCAGAAGTACCCTAAGGGACACACATAGAAGTGGGTGTATTAACTTTCAGGCATCTCTCAGTCCTATCAAGTAGGCAATGAAGATTAATCACACAGAATAAAAAGGACACATAAATAAATAATAAAATTCAAAGTTCAAAACTTTAAATAAAACCCTCAAAACAGTTTTTTTTTTTCAGGACTTGTAACCCTTTTAACACATTGATCAGAAATACACTACTGGGCTGATATATGCTGTTTAATCATAAAAATGCTTGACCAGCCTGTTCAGTCCCTAAATTCAAACATGGTAACACACACACACACACACACACACACGATGATGGAATTGGAAAAGCTAAACTATGACACAGTGATCAGAACCTATTAAAGTAAATTAAAAATGTTAAGGCCTACAAAATAAAGACAATTATTTTTATACATGAGATTGGGTCTATATTGTTACATACATGAGATTGGGTCTATATTGTTACATACATGAGATTGGGTCTATATTGTTACATACATGAGACTGGGTCTATATTGTTACATACATGAGATTGGGTCTATATTGTTACATACATGAGACTGGGTCTATATTGTTACATACATGAGATTGGGTCTATATTGTTACATACATGAGACTGGGTCTATATTGTTACATACATGAGATTGGGTCTATATTGTTACATACATGAGACTGGGTCTATATTGTTACATACATGAGACTGGGTCTATATTGTTACATACATGAGACTGGGTCTATATTGTTACATACATGAGATTGGGTCTATATTGTTACATACATGAGATTGGGTCTATATTGTTACATACATGAGATTGGGTCTATATTGTTACATACATGAGATTGGGTCTATATTGTTACATACATGAGACTGGGTCTATATTGTTACATACATGAGACTGGGTCTATATTGTTACATACATGAGATTGGGTCTATATTGTTACATACATGAGATTGGGTCTATATTGTTACATACATGAGATTGGGTCTATATTGTTACATACATGAGATTGGGTCTATATTGTTACATACATGAGATTGGGTCTATATTGTTACATACATGAGACTGGGTCTATATTGTTACATACATGAGACTGGGTCTATATTGTTAAAGCACACTCAGGTTATTTGTATTCTTGTTCCTGTAAGCTTGAATCACTAACAGCTGTAACAACACTGGCACTACATGGCAGGCAGTACATTCCCAAATAAAGGGCAATTTGAATTAACTCTATGTATTTTTATCACTTCAAAATCATTTGAAAATTCAGTTTTAGCAACAAGAGAAGAAATAAAACAAAATCAAAACTGCAGTTTTTTTTTTAATTCGGATACATGAACTGAAATTTGCTGTTACTTCCTTTTTAGCCACCGTACTTGGGATCTTCACGAGAGCTACACATCTCCTGGGCACAGCTCTGTCTCTGAAGTTAACCCTGAAAGTCAGAAACAGCTGGGGGAGACTGAGGGAGGGAGGAGGCAAAGTGTTTATAGGGAGAAAGATGAGGAGGGCAGGAGGAAAAAGGAGGAGGAGGAGGAGGAGGAGGAGGAGGAGGAGGAGGAGGAGGAGCAGAAGAAGAAGAAGAAGAAGAAGAAGAAGAAGAAGAAGAAGAAGAAGAAGAAAAGCAGGAGGAAGAAAGGGAGGGGCCAGCAGGAGGAGTCAAGGGACTGAGAAGAGGAAGAGAAGAAACAGGAAGAAGACTTGGAGAAAGTGGGAGAGAAAGGGAGAGGGGAAGAAGAGTAGGGGAAAGAGAGGGGGAATATGGGGAGAGGAATGTGGGGAGAGGAAGAGAGAAAGGGGGAGGAGGGGAAGGGGAAAAAGAAGGAGGGGGAAGAGAGGAAAGCAGACTGAGAGAAAAATGAAAAGGAAAATTAAGAAGACCTGGAAAAGAAGAGACTGAAGTAAAGGGGATGAGAGGAGAAACAGGGAGAGGAGTCTGCAGAGTGGAACTTTCTTCCTTTTCCTTTCTCGGTGTCTGACTTGGTTTCTCATCTGCTTCAGCTGAAGCACTGCCTTGGGGATACTTCCCAAGGGCACTGAAGTGCCTCTGAAGTAGTTCCTGATCCTCACTCGTGGCAACAACTTAACTGAGGACCTTAGGCACAGAGCGGTCGCCTGTACTATTATTAATGTCTGCGAAGTGAAGGCAAGAACATTTATTAAGGTCAGAATTTAGAAGGTTGTGTTCTCCCTTATTTCAGTCAGACACAGAAGGTAGAAGAAAAGGTAGGAAGGAGGATTACATACAGCTATAATTACAAGTGACTCACACATTCACAAACACAAACTTACACATCCTCAACACACTCTCATACACTCACACTTACAAACACATACAATTCTCACACATATTCACAAAAACACACAATACTCTCACACATATGCATGCACACATGGTTGCGTTTATTGAGTCCTGTGGTCTTTTCTTTGCTTAGAATCTTAGTTACTATGTCTGTCCCAGTTTTTTAAAATCTGACTCATTAAACCACTACATACATATTTCGTTATTATTTTCCTTGTGTTAAGCACAGGATCCAATATTTAAAAAAATAAAAGTCTCAATTTCTAGAATACTGCTTGTAATCAGAAGTAAAAACGAATAGGAAACAGAAAATTTCTGCAAGAATAAAGTGTATTTTCTTCTCTAATGTATTTCTCAATACTGGTCTCCTATTTCTATCTTCTCTCCAGCTGCTTTTAATACTGGAAAAGAGTGTTCCTTCTGGCTCTGTTGTCTCCTATGGAAGGATTTGGGATGTTTTGTTTCATTAAACATGGTAGCAGAGATTGGGATGGGAGCATAACTTTCCTGTCATACCGCAGAATAACCTTGATCACAAAGTTCCGTGCACAGGGCATGGAACACTGGGCGCGAGCACTGCCATCCTGCCAAGTGTCTAAATATAACCTTGCAGGGAGTAAGCAGTCCTTCTATTAGCATGCATCTTTAAAAAGAAATAAAACCTTTCCCACTGTTATATCAGGGCTTCATAAGGGAAATTTAATTAATTGATTCACTGAACCTGTTCTTCTTAAGAAAGGAAGATGCAATCATTGCACAGTACAAGGGAAAAAAATCAGAATGACCTTTGGGGAGAATAAGAAAAGCAAGAAAATATTTTCTTTTCTGTAACTGTGCTTCTTCTAATTCATTCACTTCAATAACTGTCCCTCTTAAAGTAGATACTTTGATGTTCAACTTTGTAAATATAATGACAGACGATCTTCCTTCCAATATTTCAGACAAAGACCCCGTGTCCTCTAGGGGGGTGTGCTAAATTATAACATCTTGGCACATTTTGAGACAGGAAAATCCTGGCAAAGAGCTCATTTCTGAAGCATAGAAGTATAAATTGGGCAAATATCTGATTAATATTTGAAACGCAACATTATGCCACCCAGAGCTGGCAACACGACAGTCCACACTTTCACCAAAATTACTGGAACACAATACATCACACTTTGTCTTTGCTGCATTTTAAGGTCTGTATGAAAATGGAAGCTATTTGGAGATTTAACAATAAGCCCATTAGTTTGTAAGAAGGAGTCACATTGCTAAATTCCCCTCATCTGGTCATTCTCTTTTCTTTCAGTGACTGTTGACAATACAGTGTTTACAGTTCCTTAATCCAGTTCACAGAGTCAGGCTTCTGCTCTGGAGAGGCGCTTTTGTGAAGGGATCCATAGAAACAATTATAGTCGTTTACAAATGTGCAATTTTCAGTCTGGTCGCAAGATATTAGCTGACTATAGAAATGGTAATTGCACCTTTTGAGGGAAAAATAAATAATCTTGAATTCAACTTGTAAATACTCATGTTTAATGAGACATTTCCCAAACAAGTCAACACTCCGAAGACATGCACGGAGATATAAAAGGAGAAAATCTCGGATCTGGAAAGTGTACAAGAGCATACAAACAAAGAAGAGACCACAAGACTCAAAGTTGCCAATGCTCCTAGCATTTCTGAGAGTTGCCTTTGTGGATGGTTCGAATTGGTTTTAACTTTCACAGTTGTAGTTGTGAGTACGTGTTAATCAGCTAAGCACACCATGGCTGGTGAAGCTACCTATCAGCCCTCACTTTAAGCTAAATTGCCTATCAAGCTTAAAAAGAGTAATGACAATATAGCATCTAACAATATAGTAGATGCAAACCAGCATTTTCTAATCCTTATTTCCTAGTCCAATATCTGGTCTTTCTCACTTAAATAGCTTTTTAGAAGTTTATTTATTTACTTTTTAAAACCATGAAAATTTTACATACCTATCTCAGTTCTCACTCCCTCCTCTCCTTCAGCTCCCCCCATCTTCCCCCTATCCACACCTCATGGGGATTCAACAAAGTCTGACACATCACTTTGAGGAAGGACCAAGGCCCTCCCCTCTATATTTAGATTGAATAAGATATCCCTCCAAAGAAAATGTGCTTCCAAAAGCCAGTTCAAGCACAAGGGGATAAATCCTGGTCCCACTGCTAGTAGCCCCACAGAATGTCCAAGCCTCAGTACTGTCATCCACATCAGAGGCCCTAGTTTGGCCCTATGCTGGTTCCTCCGTTATCAGTCTAGAGGCAGTGAGCTCCCACTAGCTCAGGTCAGCTGTTTCTGTGGGTTTTCCCATCATGGACTTGCCCCTTTGCTCATATTATTGATCCTCCTTTTCGACAGGTCTCCGGAAACTCAGCCCAGTGCTTAGCTGTGAATCTGCTTCCATCAGTTACTGAATGAAAGTTTTATGATAACAATTAAGGTAGTTATTAATCTGATTACAGGGGAAGGCCAGTTCAGGCACCCTCTCCAGTACTGCTTCAGGTTTTAGCCAGGGTCATCCTAGGATTCCTAGGAATTTCCCTGGTGCCAGTTTTCACGCTAGTCCCATAATGGCTCCCACAACCAAGATATCTCTTTCCTTGCTCTCCCTCTCTGTTCTTTGCCGCATCTCGACCATCCCGTTCCCTGATGTTCTCTTCCTCCCTCCCCCCTTTTTAGTCTAATATCTAATTTAACCTAATCTAATACCTAATTTAAAAGGAACTTTAAAAAGGAAGTAACACGAATTAAAGTCAGTTATCACAATTTGCAAACACCGCTTCCCATACATTTTTACTGACTTTTAGTATTTTGTCGCATACTTTAAATTCAGAGTTATTCTAGACGTGATAAAAATACTTTCAAGTGGCTGAAAAGCGCTGCCTTTTAAGAGGTGCTCAGACGGATTTCAAGCGCCCTTCCGTGGATTTGTACTCCGAAATAAATCATATTTGTTGTCAGTCACCTAAGATAGAAGATTCAGTGTAGCTCAGTCCTAAGATTTATGTATGTGTTGGAGATTATAAATCTCTAATTTCTATGCATCATTTTTAAACATCATTAAAATAGTAACTTAACAATTTAAAGATTTTAATTCAATTGCCAATACTTGGGAAATAATCCAATCTTATTCCCCAGTGAAGGGAAATCAAGCCAACTTTTGGAGGGTCAAAAGAAAGGCTGCGTTATAACAATGAGACTGTAAGTATCTCACTGGGGACATAGCTTAGTTTGTGTCTTTCCACTCCCAATTAAGCCTAAGAATCCTTTCAAATATAAGCAGTTAATTTATCTTCTTAATCATAAAAAGATATTTGACTGCTGCAATAAACATTCTATTGGTGGAGAAGATTGTTGTTTTCAAATATTTCCTTTGAGACAGTGCCAGTGAACTCCAGTTCCAAATATTCTAAAAATATTAACTAATATACAATAAATGGTAGAACATAATGACTTGCATTTAAATAGCTATAAATAAATAAAGGAAGAAAAGAAGACTAATTTATCAATAAAATAAAATTTAAAAGAAAATTTTGTAAATACTGAAATGTTTATGTACTTAAAAACACATTAAACTTACATTTGTTAAAACTATATTTTGTTGGTTCTACTATTCACTTCAGCTGCCATTTACTATCAATGAAAGCTCATTAGGGAAGGAAGACAAAGACGATAATAGAGAAAAAGGCAAATTTATTCAATTGTACAAAGTACATTTAAATGTTTTCAATATATTAATTTATTAATATTATTCTCAGTGTTCATTAAATGACTTCATTTATAATTAAAGCACAGATGATATCTAATCATGAAATAAATAATATTTATATGATATTCAGTTTTTCTTTCTTTACTTTCTTCTTTTCCTGGGACCAATGTCCTGGCTATTTTCTGCACATGGGATGTCTGGCCTAGCACAGGAGCACTAGCCCATGAATGGCTAGTGAGTTATTAGGAAATAATGCTCCTATCTTCTCTTTCAACTTAAATGTCACACATAATCCAATAACTTAACCTAAATTATTACTCAGAGGCACCTTGAAATAAAACAGCTTTCTACTACTTCTCAACATGTGTTTTATTGTTGTAAGACAGAATTTCATGTTGTCCAGGATGAACACTGAACATCTGATCCTCCTGCCTCTTCCTCCTGAATGCTGAGAATGTAGATACATACAACCATAACTGGTTTGCTTATGGGATGTTGGGATTTGGACCCAGTATCATGACTTCTAGGCAAGCACTCCACCAACTAAACTACATTCTCAGACCTGTTTTGATTATTTAGGCCAATAACATTACTATAAACACATTAAAATCATATTTTAATGAGCTTTGTCATTTTAGCATGCTTTCTACTAATTTTTTACCTGACTAATTTATCACACGATAATTAAACCTTAGCTCTGCACATGACTGCATGTGATGGATTTGGTACTATCACATTGTCTATGCAAAGTGATGTGACTGTATCTTTTTTCTTTCATATTTAAAATGAAGATAAAATATTATCCATATCACAGGAATACTGAAAAGGAGAATTGACCCATAAATGTATGCATAAGAGTGTAACTTATACAAAACATATCTATAACAACATTATTATCATATATAACAGTTTTTGTACTTAGTCATTGATACAGTATCTTGCTATGTAGCCCATTCTGTCCTGGAACTTGGGTCTCTGCTTTCTACATCACAAGAACTAGGATCCTGTATATCAGCCTAAGCTGTGTCCAGGTCTGACATAGTTGTTCATTCATATGGCTCGGTGAAACCTGATATTAAAAATATTGAAAAATAAATTGGAACTTGGAATCATCCAATGTATATTTCAGATTTGTAGATGGATTACCAGAACCAAGTTTTAATATAAATCTCACACAAATATATTGTTTAAGATATTTTGAAGGTGAGCAGAAGATAGCAGTTTCTCTACCCAGGAAAAGATCTATGTTTATCCACTAGGGGAAAGCCTATGCTGGCTGGCATTTCCTAAGTTCCATCCGAAAACAAGTGCTGAGAATGAGGGATCAATTAACTTGTGAACAGAGACGATTCTCCAGTATTCAGTTGCCCTAGGAGACTAGTGTCTTTTATAACTCAGATCTTTCAATGTTTAACTCAAGCATAATTACATTCTGTCTTCTGTTTGTAGAAATGTGCACTAGAAGAAGTAATGTTGCCTTATACATATTTTCCTATTTACAATTAGATTTCATTTGTATAATGCATTTTATGTTTACAGAAAAATGATCTGTATAATTATCAAGGGAAATAGGTAATATTATTATGAACAAATGTCTACAGTGAATTCAGATTTAGTTAATTTAACTTAGCACTGTTTTTTTAACAGTTTCAAAATCCGACCCACATCCTTCAAAATGTAGCTGTTTTGTCTCAAACTCTTTTTAGCTTGACAGATTCTTTTAGGCTTTCCCAGTTTTTGATGATCTTGAGAATTCTAAACAGAACTAGTCCAGGGTATTTCAAGGCATCCTAAATTCATACTCGCTTGATGTTTTTAATAGCCAGAGCCTGGAAAAAACCTAGACATCCCTCAACTGAAGAATGGATAAAGAAAATATGGTACATTTACACAATGGAGTACTACTCAGTGTTAAAAACAATTACATCTTGAAATTTGCATGCAAATGAATGGAACCAGAAAAAAAAAACTATCCTGAGTGAGGAAACCCAGAAAGATGAGTATGGTATGTACACACTCATAAGTGGATATTAGCTGTAAAGCAAAGAATAATGAGCCTATAGCCCACACACAATCCTAGAAAAACTAAGTAACAATGTGAACCAAAAAAAAAAAAGAACATGTATAGATACCCCTGGGAAGGGGAGATAGACAAGATCTCCTGACAAAAGAAGGGAGGCCAGAAAGGGAAGAGGAAAAAGGGGGGAGGGAAGGGGAGGGGAGAGGAGAACTTGAGGGAACAGGATAGTTGAGATGGAGGAAGGACAGAAATGGTGAGTATGGAAAGAAATATTTTGATTAAGGGAGACATTATGGAACTAGAAAAAAACTTAGCACTAGAAAAACTTCCAGGAATCTACAAGATGACCCCAGCTAAGACCCTGACTTTTGTGGGACGTCCTTATGTATATGTGTTAATAAAAAGCTGTTTTTGGCCAATGGCTTAGCAGAAAATATCCAGGCTGGAAGAGATATATATGGAAAGAGTAGGTGAGTCAGTAAGATGCCATGTAGCTGCCATGAGAGACAGACATGCTGGAATCTTGCCAGTAAGCCACATCTATGTGATGATACACAAAATAATAAAAATGGGTTAATTTAAGATATAAGAGTTAGCTAGCAATACGCTTAACCTATTGGCTGTTTTAATTAATAGAGTTTTGTGTCATTATTTCAGATTTGAGCATCCAGAAATGAATGAGAAGGCTCCTCCAACACCTGAGCAATAGTGGAGAGGGTGCCTGAACTGGCCTTGCCCTGTCGTCAAATTGATGACTATCTTAAATGTCACCATAGTACCTTCATCCAGCAACTGATGGAAACAGAGGCAGAGATCTACAGCAGAACACTGGACTGAGCTCCCAAAGTCCAGGCAAAGAGTGGAAGAAGTGGAAATATGAGCAAGGAGATCAAGACCATGATGGGGTCACCCACTCAAACAATTTATCTGTACTAATGGGAGCTCACCAACTCCAGTTGGACAGGGAAGAAACCAGCATAAAACCAAACTAAATCCTCTGAACGTAGGTGACAGTTGCATTGCTGGGGTAGACTGCAGGGCCACTGGCAGTGGCACCAGGATTTATCCCTACTGCTTCTACTTGCTTTTTTGGAATCCATTCTTTTTGGACAGATACCCAGCCTAGATATAGTGGGGAGGGCCTCAAACAACGTGCCTTACCCTCTCTGAGGAGTGGATGGGAGTGGGAGTGGAGGGAATGTGGAAGTAATGGGAGGAAGGGGGAGTGAGAACTAGGATTGGTATGTAAAATGAAGAAAGATAGTTTGTTTTCTTTTTAAAAAAATAAAATTAACTGGGTGGTTGTGGCACATGCCTTTAATCCCATCGCTGGGGGGACAGAGGTAGGTAGATCTCTATGAATTCGAGGTCAGCCTGGTCTACAAGAGCTTGTTCAGGGACTTGCTCCAAAACAACAAAGAGAAACCCTGTCTCAAACACACACACACACACACACACACACACACACACACACACTCAACTTTAATTTAATTTAATTTTTTAAAAAAGAAGTGCAGGTACTTGAGAGCTGCCAGATGTGGGTAATGAGAACCAAACTCATGTCCTTTATAAGAACAGCCATTGCTCTTATCTTCTGGGCCACTTCTACAGCCATCTCTCTTTTTAAAACCACAATTCAAACTTTTATCTGAAAGTCTCTGGGAAAGCCATTTGGACGCACAATGGAAATAAAATAAAATGTAACTTAAGAAAAGTGTTCTGAGTATTAGAGAGTGGCTGAAAGTGAGCAAACATTTTTATAGAGTTAGGGTTGAGACATAAATCTGTAAATATAAACCAAGGCAAACTATTAGCCAGAAAGGACCCTTTAAGTGATATATTAATATGTGACTTACTTCTCCACACAACTAAGGATTTTATATGCAATGAAATCAGTACAGACAGGTTAGGAACATCAACCAAACAATCTTTATTATGACATAAAAATAACAAGAATCACTTGGTATTTGTTCAGAAGTATGTCTGCCTGAACACTCTGAGTTGGGAACTCCAACTAAACTGTTGAAGCAGGGTTCCCACCTGATCTCGGGTAAAGGATTGTAAGCTTTGGGAATGGACTTGATGTTAATCTATCTGCCACTTGGTCTCTGACATGGAAGATCCACCAAACACAAAATTTTTGCCCCACCCAAGACTCTCAATCGAGAACTCCAACCAGCGGCTGTGTAACTTACGCTGGTTGTTGAGCACACACCAACTGATGATGTTCTCTGTCTGTTGCTTGCTGTTTTTTCTTTACCTTTGTCCAGCTATGTGTTTAATAAACTTACTCATTTACAAGTGAAATTACTGTTACCATGCCTCATTCTGTGTAAAGAGCATGGCGTTTTAACTGAAATGATCTACAAAGAACAGTCATCAAAGTTGTTGTATTAGGTCTGGATTCTTATTAACTAACATCTACATCTTAAATTAACCCATTTCTAGTAATCTTTGTATTGCCATGAGACTGTGGCTTACTGATAAGGTTTTTGACTTTGGTGGTTACATTGTGTCTTCCTGACTCTGCCTACTCTCTTTATATATCTCTGTTCAGAATTCCTACATGGATTTATTCTGCCTTGCCATAGACCAAAGAATCTTCTTTATTAGCCAATGGTAATAAAACATATTCACAGCATACGTAGGAGAATCCCACATCACCTCCATTTTTCTGCCTAAATTAAAAGGAAGGTTTTAACTTTACATAGTAAAATTACGTATAACAAAACAGGTCTCAAGCAAGAATTATAATTTCTGCAGAAATAAAAGCAGAATCTCTTTTCCAAATAAAATATCCTTAGACTCAAATTTTGAAGCCAAGATACCCTCAAAATATATATGTTGGTTTAGCTTAGCATCCCCCCAATCAGATATTTCTCTGCAGTTAGCTCATTAAAGTCAAAAAGTTAAAAGAAAACACAATAGTATACATAATCCAGATTATCTGTGTATTTTTCATTTTATATGGCTTTTTGATATTACTTTTATTATCTCTTTAAATACTTTATCTTTTAAAACTATTTATTTTTTTCATAGTTGTCTATATTCTTTTTCCTCTCTCTCCCAAGCCTATGTACATTTTTTTAAACACAGTATGACCTACTCCGAAGATTTTTTTTTGTTTGAGTCTATCTTTATTGCATATCTGCAGTTTTTTTCTGACCAGGTGCACTCTTAAAATGGTAAGCAGCTTGGTCACAGTAACCCTGGATGCTGACTCTGCCTCCCTTGGCCTTTTAACATGCTGGAGGTCTGTTCACTGTCAGCTCTGGGACCACTGAGTTGGAGCCATGCTCACCACCTCAACTCTGGGAAGCAGCACATAGCACATAAACCCTTTTTGTCTAAAAGCTAAATCTGCCAAGCATGTGCTACATGGTCTGGAAAAGTCTCTGTGTATGGTGCCTGGAATCTGCCATGCTATCCTTCCTGTGCACACCTAGCAGAACTGATCCAGACCAGGCAGGAAGTGCTGAGCTGCCTGTATACTCTCAACTACTTTCCTCCTAACCCCAGGCGGGTATACAAGCACCCACACCCAAAGTATGTGGCAGGACACATGGGTTAGCCCCAGTGGTTTGGGCGCCAGAATGTAGCTTGGAACAACGTCAGAGCAATAAATCACTTTGTATGGTCAACCACCACCAGCGTTAATAGATTTGCTTCTTTCTAAACTCTAGGTGTGTAGGAGATATCTTGGAGAAGCAGTTACGTAGAGGGTTTATATAATACAAGGATTATAACCATGGTCAAATTCACTAAGCAGTGAGATGCTACATTGCCCTCAGAAAAGAAATCCAACAGTGTTTGACAAGTTGGACAAATGTATGTAGGATGGTAAAGTGTAGCATGTTCTTAGCCTTCTTAAATTACCTATACTTAAACAGGTGTTGTTGGGCCCTTTAAACACTACTTTAAAGGAAAGAAAAAGCAAAAAGGTTCGATTCTTGCCTTTACAAATGGAAATGCCAGTTAAGAAAACATCGAATTTAAAAATAACACCACCAACAAAGTAAGTATGTGTGACAAAGACTCATACAAAAATATCACCTTTGATTCTTCATAGCTTCGTCAAAATGAAGGACACAAGCAACTGTGTCAACTGAAACGCCACCGCAAGAATGATCATTTTACCGTTTCTTGGGAAACACAAGCAAACTCTTGGAAGCTATGTTTCTGCTGGCAGTTCTACTTTCCATGAAATGGCCTGTTTTCAGACATGATAAAACACAGGCCTCAGAAAACACAATCATAAAAACATGAGATCATTCACAATAATGTGAGGAACATGGCTCATTCCTGCCTCTCCTTGTGAGTCATCACCCCGATGTCAGTAAATGTATTTTCAACCAGATATTACTCTGCAGAGAGACAGCAGATGTAACAATAACCACTCACAGGAAATGTACATGTTAACACAGCTGCTGTTTATAATTAATAATGCTAAATTTCCCTACACGATGCCAAAGCCAGGAGGCACTGAAATATTTTTAAGTTAATGTGCTTTTAAATCATCCAAACAACAAGGTGAAGCTGTAGGGAAAAGTCTTCCAGAGATGATCCCCGTAAGACGTTCTCACAGCATCGTCAAGAAGAGAGGATGATATTAAAGCTAATTGACAGGGTTTTCCTTGTTTCTTAGATCCCGACTCTATAGGTATCTAGTTCTATATGGCATTGCAGACATGGATTCTGGCTCAAGAGTTACAGGAAATGCTTTACTGTGAAATAGTAATTTCTTTTGAAATGTAAGGTGGGAAGAAACAGGCTGTATTTTGACCTATCATTTTATAAGCTGGAAAAAAACAGTATTTTTCTTTGGGAGACATATCCCTGAAATTATACTGTCATTCAGTAGGAAAAATAGCTTAATCGTTGAAGAGCATAAAACCTGATTTACACCTGACTTTTAAGAATGCTCCTTTGTATAAAGTCATGTGCAATTACTAATTCTTGTAGTATTACGATTATGTTAAGGAGTTTATTTTATAAATACTTTTTATAATTTTTAGCTGTACCTGATATGAAATATGTACTTGAGAAAGAATGAAAAGGGCCCAAATGAAAAAGCAATGCCATGTTACAAAAATATTCTAGGCAATTGATTTATCACTAATTATTTTAGAAATATCAGACATAGATCTGCAAAGTAAATTTTAAGTAAGGGTATGCTATGCTAACAATTTATCTTTCAAGACTTCCACAATGAAGAATGACTTCTAAGCAACTTGTCACAGGACACGGGAATGCTCCGTGTAAACACCATTTAGAATGAATCCCTTCAAGGTGCTTGTGCTGGTCTCTCCATGTCAGTTATTAACAAAACATTAGAGTCTGTGTGGCACATTGTGTTTACATCAGACTGAAATCAGTATGTCTGCAAAACAGCCTTAGCGAAAGCATGAATGCAGGGAAGATGGAGCCCAGTGACACACACACTTACGAGAGTGGGGAGGATTTCTCTTGGGACTTTTTGCCAGTTTACTCCATCTTTAGTTCAAGTACTCCTACCAATTTAACCTAGATACTGGAAACCTGCTATCCTTCATCTTACCTGTGCTAGTTTTGCAAAGCAACGACAGTGTATTTAGGCAACAGTGACCTATGTCCACTAGATTATCCTTTGGCGTGGTGGTTTCTATAAACTTCCTTCTATTTAAATAGTTATGATTTGAATAAAAACACTTAAGCTATTTCCAATATTTAGAAAGTGTGAATAATTTTCAAATAGTTATGAGACAAATATTCTGTGTGTCTTGAGAATGACAACTCACCATGGGAAACAGGTTTTAAGATCAGTAAAAATAAAGATGTGGCTATTTTTAGAATGAGAAAGTAATGCTTGGTTTTCTTTGGGTAAACAAGTCTTCTGGAAGAGTTAAAAATTGTGTCTACTCAGGAGTCCTGCTGTTTTCTAACTAAAATCAGAGTGTACCACATGTAGTATAGGCTTCAGAAGCCTCTGAATGTTTTGTGTCTCTCATGCTTGTTCCCAGTTCTGAGATTAACACAGAGCTCTAGAATATAAGACTATCTTATCAACTCTAAGCAGCTAATATACAAAGGCTAGTATGTTGAGATACAATGGCATTTAAACATGAGTTAATTAAAAATACACTGTCGATATCTTTAGTGTACCACACCATGCCATGCTCTTGAGGCTGGAGAAGAGTTAACAAGTTCTATTGGTGTGGTGTTCACTGCCCATAGGGAACAGTTGAGAAGAGGTAAGAGTGGACAGGTAAGCACTCTGGCAGAAATTGTGTCTGATGTGGTGAAATATGAAAAGTGGAAGCAAGCAGATGGAGGTATGGGCAGAAAAGGTAACACTTGAGATACCATGAGCAGACAGTTCCATCTGTGAAGGGTCTAGAGTAGCAGAGCATTGGAGGGAGCTATAGGAAAAGGGGGGCTTCAATGCTGGACAAGAGTGGACAGGCAAAGAGTGGCGATGGAATTCAGGTTGATTGGAACATCTTGAAGACCCATATGACTGAAGCTAGGGAGGGCATCTGTTAGGATAGGCTATTAAAAAAAGTAGCCCAGGCAGTTACATTGCTGTCTGTATGGTGTATTTATTCTTTTCAGCAATGAGATCCCATTGTTATATATAATAACAAAAAATAAATAAATCAGTAATTGAGTCCTAAGAAGAAATACACACTAGAAGCCAGGTCTTGGGTAGATTGCACAGTGGGAGAACATTTTGGAAGTATCAATCCATGGCTGGAAATCACTGTACATCAGTGTACTTCTGTCCTTTCTTAAGCCAAACAGAATGCTGAGAAACAAACAAGACAAACAAGTAACTGTCAAAATGACAACTGTCAACAGGTGGTGTAGACACACTTGAAAGATCATTTGTCACTCTGAGTCTTAGATTTTCTAACAGAGATTCAGCCTGTTAACACGTTTGATTACAAATAAGCAAGTGTTTGGTTCTGACATACAGGAGGAAGGCAGATGGTTGGTCCGCACTCAGAATTCACTGTGGAGTTCCTCTCATGCTTTAGTAGTTCAATACTTTCATTCATCCCTTTGTGTGTGTGTGTGTGTGTGTGTGTGTGTGTGTGTGTGTGTGTGTTTGTGTGTGTGATATCTCCAAGTTTATTTGATTACTGTTAATATTTTAACAATATATATCAAGCTACTAAAATTGGCAATATTATTCATCTAATATCCAATTTTGTAATAATTCCAGCCAAATCCATTTTAAAAGCAAAGATAACAAAATACCCTTGCTTTGCAGACACAGGGCATTTGATAGTGTGAATTGCTGCTAAAAATGGTTGGGTCAACTGTGCACAGCAACATATTATGTAATGACATTACTATTTATTATATGAAATCACTAATTTGAAACATTTTTCAAATCTGGTAAATTGCTTGAATAAACATATTATATTTCTTGAAATACATTAATAAGCTAATATCTTATGAAGACCACACCAAGTGAGACGTAAGTCTGAGCCATACTATAATGTCTTTATTGTGGCATAACTCTGCTGTGAAATAGTAACTCATTCTTGGTTTTATGACTACTTAAAAATTGGAAATATTCATTATTGTAGAGATAGTCATTAATATTATTTTGAACCTTGGTTCTGGCACCTAAGAAATACTAACTTCAATAAGATTCTATGGTATATTGAAGGAAACTGCATCTGATACTCTAAGCATTCATGAAGCCCAACAGTAATGTGAGCCTCACTAAACAAATGAGATGAATGTAGCTAATGGTGTTTGTTTCCCAGAACTGATGGGACTTTGTCAACTTACAAAGACTCTTCTGATTCTGAAAGGGCGACCATTTATATTTACACAAGAATCTGAGCAATTGTACTATGTCCCAAAACTTGCTTGTTTTATTAGATGATGGTCATCAAGTACCCCATCAGGGACTCATATTCTCAATCCATACAACCTGTAGTTTGAAGTATTTGTCCTTTTCTGTAATGTTTGTTAATGTTTAAGTCTCACCCAAAGAACGAATCAATTTCTTCAGAGTGCAGACGCTCAGACAATAATATATGCACCACAATTGGGATTAGATCATTTTCTTTTTTGTAGAATTTTTTTGAGTCCGCATGCTAAAGAGTTAGAGCTGAACATGGTAAAAGGACACAAAATGCTCTTCTTGGAATAAAGGTATTGAGTCTCTGAGAACATCATTCTAAGTGTGGAAAATAGATGTTTCCTATCATGAGATTAATTTCTTGGATCAGCACAAAGAGGCACTTTCTTAGTCTTCTTTCCCTTTAAAATTATTTACCTATGTCAAGAGGTCAAAAATTTTATAACAAATAAATGATTATTAAAGTATTCAGAATGTGTTTCTAAACTTCTTATGACGGGCAATCTTAAAGTTTGTGAAAACTAGACAATGCTCTATTTTATTCCTTTAAATGATTTCAGTTTGCACACACCCTGGAGTTAAACAATTGCTCAAATTCTTAGTTTTACCTTAGTTTTTAAGGTTTGAAGAAGAAAAGAAAAAACATGGCAATGACAGTTTTGAAAGCTTCAGAAATGTAATATAAATTATTAGGGATCTAGTGAATAGAGTCATTGCAAAGTTAATTCCACAATAGTAAGATGAAGGACATGAACAGGGAGTTCAGATCCCTACTTGCATTCTACAGTTTCTCTGACAGTGACAGCATATCCAACCCCGAAGAATATATGCACTGTAAAATACATCAATTGAACCAACAGATGTTATTCTTTAAAAAAATAACTTAAAAAATAACTATATCTTCTTATGTCCAAGGGCTGAGTTTCTTACTGATACATGTGATTGTTATAAATTATGTACAACTCAGGCATTTGCTGAAAACTCGAGCAGCTTCCTTGCACGTTGGCCTCTCCTTATGAGGTTTAGTGATAGCAGTTATGCACAATTTTACCGTATTGTCTTCATTGTGTGGCTTTAGAAAGTCCTACAATAGAATAGACTATTAGTGAATAGAAGAATCAAAGTTACAATGTTCTGCATTTGATATTTGCAATGCAAACATTTTCAAATATTGTTTGCTTAGTATATTGAACTTAATTCACAATCATAAACAGGTTTAAGTACTGTACTTACAACACAGATGAAAGAGACAATTTTCTTCTACAGAAGTTAAGCCAGTTGCCTTTGCTATCAAAAACAGTCCCAGGTATAACTGTCTACCAAATAAAACTAGACTGGGGAGGGGGGAACTAATCTATGCTTGAGTGGACATATTAGAGTTGGTGAGCAAGGGAGACATTAATTTGTTCCAATTATTCATAATAAAAGATGGCATAAAAGAGATAGTCAGAATGATCAAACAATTGGATGATAAATTCAGGCTACATTTTCAAACCTGCACTCGTTCCTTTCTGTCCAATTGTCCCAGGTGCAGAACAATAGTGGTTGTTTCTTCCAAATACAGTTGACCTTTCCTTAAAGTATTAAAATCATTCTGTGTTTTAATATTGTTAGACTGCAGGAGAATCACAGGTAAATGAGTCCCTTGGACCAACCATTAGAGTCTGTCTTGATTCTCCATCCTTACTTCTTGGAGGAACTTTAGAAAGCTCAGCTTTTGAGAAAAAGTAAAATCAAATCAACTAGACATCCTGCAAAGGAGATCTGCATGCTGTTCGTAACTAGATCTTTAGTAGGAAGCATTCTTATGATGAGTGCTCAAAGGCACTTCCCAGTGAAGAATTCATTTTTCCTCTTTGCCTCGGGAGATGATCTTACTTAATCTGAACAACTAATCCTTATGAACAATGCACGGTGTCAGAAGATTTGATTTTTTTCTGATTGATTTTTTAATTTCTGTTTGTACATCCATAAGCATCCATATGCACTGTCTTTGGGGCTGGAGCTCAGCATAGAAAATAAAGCAAACTGGTCATACAATCATGACCAGACTGGGTACACTGCAAGACAAATGGAGGGAAGGATGGACAAGATGAGACGGTGGGGAGAACAGATGTGGAAGGTTTTCTACTTACTAATGCCACAGAAACACTCAAAATGCTTACAATTTTGAAGCAATTCAGATTCCATATTTTTTAACTGGAGCTTTGACCTATACCACACTCTGCAATAAACATGATGCAGATTATAGATTTGATGCAATGTATCACACAAATACATCTCTGAAAATGTCTTCATATTTAAAACTCGGTATTTCAGTGTAGGTGTAAGTTCTCTGAATGTCTGTAAACAAAATCAAAGTTGCATTTATCCACATGATATTTCTACTAACTTAATATGGACTAATATAAAAATATAAAAGTTAAAAATATTTGTGCTGATTTCTGCCTTGTTTCAATACATATGTAACTTTATTTAATGCTTAAATTGGATCAAAAAGCTCCTCAAACATTTATGATTTTCTTATAATTATTTCTCTCTTTAGTTTCTTTTAAATCTGTGGTGAAGCATTATGGCATGGAGGAAAGAAAGTTTGCTTTAAAATAATACTTTAACATAATCTATCATTTCTATGACAAAAACAAAAGAGCAAAAGTAATGACATGATCTGCTGCCTGTTTCACCCAACCCCTTACATGACCTTTAGTCTCATCTTTTCTCCAAAGCCACTAAAATCATACTCAGCTTTTCAATAATTCAAACTGTGTGTATATTTGTAGAGATTCTAGAATAGCATATTTGAGGAAAGGTTCTAGATATGTTATTCTAAATATGTTTTGATGTTAGTCAAAATTAATTCTATAGATTGATTTTCATGTGGAAATATATATTATGTGTACTAATAGAATGACTAGGTTCAAAAATACTGAGAACAGCTTATGTTGGAGAGGAAATGGAGTCAGAGAACACTCCTCCACTTCTGGTAGGAGTGAATACTTGTTCGGCCACTTTGGAAATCAGTATGTCAGTTTCTCAGAAAATTGGTATCAGTCTACCTCAAGACCTAGTGATACCTCTCCTGGAAATATACCCAAAGGATACTTACTCAACCATACCACAAGGGCACTTGCTCAGCAATGTTCATAGCAGCATTATTTGCAGTATCCAGAACCTGAAATGACCTAGATACCATTCAACTGAAGAATAAATTTAAAAAATATGGCACATTTACACAATAAAGTATTACTCAGCTGTAAAACAAACAAGCAAACAAGAACAATGAATGATGAAATTTGCAGGTAAATGGATGGAACTAAAAAAACAACATCCTGAGTGTGGTAACCCAGACTCAGAAAGACAAACATGGTATGTAGTCACTCATAAGTGGATATTAGTAAAGCAAATGACAACCAGACTACAGCTCCAGAGAAGATGGGTAACAAGCAAGACCCCAAGAGTGACACATGGATCTCCCTGGGAAGAGGAATTAGATGATATCTTCTGGATGAACTGGAGGGTGGGGATGGGGGATGAGGATATGAGGGAATGGGATGGTCGAGGGGGAGGGATGGACTGGTAGAGCAATGAAAGACAGATCTTGACAGAGAGACCCACTATGGGGTAAGAGACCCTGGCACTAGGGAAATTCCCAAGAATCCACAGTGAAGTCCCCAGTATGACTCCTAGCCTTAGAAGGTGCCCAAACGTGACTTCCCCTATAATCAGATTGGTGAATACCCCAACTATCATAATAGAACCTTCTTACAGTAACTGAGGAAACCAGATGCGGAGATCCACTACCAAGCACCAAGCTGAGCTCCAGGAATCCAATGGAGAGGGAGGAGGGAATATATGAGCAAGGGATGTCAAGATTATGATAAAGAAATCAACAGACATAGCTAATCCAACCTTGTGGCAACTCATAAACTTTAGACCAACAGCTGTGGAGCCTCCATGAGACCAAACTAGGCCCCCCATATGTGGGAGACGGTGGTGAAGCCTGGACTATCTGAGAGGCCCTTGGCAGTAGGACCAGGATCTATCCCTGGTGCATGAGCTAGATTGTTGGAGCCCATTCCCTATGGTGGGACGTCAGAGGCCCTGGAGAGGATTATAAAATGGGAGGAGACAACTCTCTGACACAGTCTTCTTCTGAGATTTTTGGAAGCAGGACTGCCATTTTGGACTGAGGTAGAGGTAAGAGCCAGTGACTATTTTGCTTTTCTGAACTTCAGGTTGAACCTCCATTTCTCTCTCTGAGTTTTTATTAACTGTGCTTCACAGGGGAGGGGAGAAAAAGAAGGGGTATAGAAAAGGGAGGGGAGAGGTGAAGAGAGAAAAAGAAGAAATTAATGCTTTGACCCTGAGTCAAACTATAATGACTATAAGTTAGACAAAGTTAATCAAAACATGCTTCTTAATTTATATAAACCTTACGGATTAACACAGGAGCTATGACTGTGTTAGGTTTTCCAATTTTGCTTAAAAAAGCAGGTCAAATGTCACACTGGGGGGCAGAAAATGTTGCTGTTGTTTTAAATAAAAATTCTTAACATGAGCTTGACTGTTGAATTCAATGAGAACAATGGTATTTTTCTGCTGTTGATTTTTAGGTTTATTCTTCATGGAAACCAGGAGAGTTTTTCCTATTAGTTTTCATGTGACAAATATTTTCCACTTTTCTTTTAATCCAGTAAAATTGAGTTTATAATAAAAGTATAGGCTTAAGCACTAGTGTTAAGGGAAGAAATAAGGACACACCCCATACCATGGATGAGGGCTTCTCAGAGAAGAATCACAGAATGATATACTCACCTGTGGGCACACACTCTGCAAGTAGGGATCACCAAAGTTTAGTAAATTCATAAAAGAATTTTTATGTTCGGATGTGACCTAGGTAGAGTGTCACTTGTCTCTCTTCTTTAATGCAGCCATTCACTAGAGCTAGAATTTTAATGGAAATAAACAACAGAGAACTACCAGATTATATTAATATCACCAAATTCCAATTTGAAGCCAACTTGTCGAATGGGTGAGGGTCATCACTTAAAACAATGTCCCTAGACTTCATTTTTTAATTTCACAGGTGGTTACCATTATTGCCTTAGAACTAGAGCCTTAAATGCATCACGAAAAGTTTCTGAAAGCCATCGGGTTCTCCAGGTGTCTGCATCTATTTGTTCGACACTGCTCTTGTGAACCATATCCTGTTCCCTGGGACTCTGCATGGCTCATCCCATTGGAGGATTTCCCCAACTTTACATAACTTCTTAAAGTGACAGAATGTATTTTATGTTTACAGTGTACATTTGATACTACTCATTAGTAAATTTTCTCTAAGATCAACTATACAATAGGACTGGGTAATTCAATTTTTTTTTTTGTGGCTAACACTCGTGAATGACTAAGAGACAAAACTAAAACCAGACCACCAATTTTTATGTTAAAATCATAACCCATATTTGTAATTCGTTTCCCCTTCCCCCACTCTTTGTCTTTTCAACTCTTCAGTCTGAGGATGCAACACAGTTGGATCGACACTGACATAACAATAAATTTCCTTTGAGCTTTATTGCAGTGCTTGACTGCTCCTATTTAACTTGGAAACTCCCTTCACGGTCTTCTCCTTCAACAATATTTCCAATTCTATTGGAAAGACTATTCAAATGGACTCCCATCCCTGGCCCATAGATGATGACTTTTCCTCATTACAGCCCCTCAGGTGCTCCACACTCAAGAATGGACACAGGATTCTGGGCTGCAGTTATATGTGGCATGTAACAGAAGAGATTGGAAATACTATTCCCATCAAAATGAAAGAATTCACCCCTCCCAATTCTTTCCTTTTCTCTGCTGGAATCTAGAGTGAGGTGTTTCTCCACTACTGGCTACTTCCTCTCAAGCAGATGTCATATTCTTCCTTGGAATTGAGCAATGTGCTTTCAGGTTTTTGGGTTATTTGAAGACCATAAATGCATTTTGTTTCAAAGTTAGAATCTGTAACTTCAAAGGGAACTGAAAAAGTTTGACTTTGTGTATTCTTAAAGGGCTGAGAACAACTTCATGGTAAAGGAAGCTACCTGCATGCTTGCAGACTTGGGATTAATTCCTGACATACATTTGTTTTAAAATGTAACAAAATATGTTTATGATTTGTTCAGATATAAAATAATCAACACAAAGGAAAAATATACAAAACAGAATTAGTTTTTAAAACAAAATCCAGGAGGCACAATGGATAAAAGTTATTAGTTAAAATAAAAGCTATCTTTTTTAAAAAAAAATCTATAATTAAACATCTATCCAGTTTGAAATTAACTACTTCAATCTCTGTTTTAACTGTGACAACATATAGTTATGAGAGTTATTTACTGGCTTTTAGGATACTTTAAGCTTCTATCTTAGTGTGCCATATTGTGTCATAGATGTATAATAATATTAGATGTTATAAGTACTTTCAAAACTGCGAGGGGTGCACCCACACACTGAGACAATGGGGATGTTCTATCGGGAACTCACTATGGCCAGCTGGCCTGGGTCTGAAAAAGCCTGGGATAAAACCGGACTCGCTGAACATAGCGGATAATGAGGACTACTGAGAACTCAAGAACAATGGAAATGGGTTTTTGATCCTACTGCATGTACTGGCTTTGTGGGAGCCTAGGCAATTTGGATGCTCACCTTACTAGACCTGGATGGAGGTGGGTGGTCCTTGGACTTCCCACAGGGCAGGAAACCCTGATTGTTCTTTGGGCTGACGAGGGAGGGGGATTTGGTTGGGGGAGGGGGAGGGAAATTGGAGGCGGTGGCGGGGAAGAGGCAGAAATCTTAAAGAAAGAAAGAAAGAAAGAAAGAAAGAAAGAAAGAAAGAAAGAGAGAAAGAGAGAGGGAGGGAGGGAGGGAGGGAGGGAGGAAGAAAGGAAGGAAGAAAATAAACTCTAAATTAAAATTCATTTTGGATCTTGTATTTGTTATGGCATGTCAAAATGGAGTAAGTTGGAGAAATTTGCCAGGCTTCTGTCCAAATGAATGGTTAAATTTGATTCTTTGTAAACAGAAAATGAAGTCTTCAGAATCTAAAGGAAGAAAAACACTAAAAATCAACCTCAATTTCTCTCTCCTCTCTTTCTCCCTTCCCTTCTCCTGCCCTTTATTACAGAAACAAACACATGTCAAATAGACATACACACACACACACACGAGTACACATACATGTTCGTGCACAAACACATGCATACTCACACTGTACCCAAATACACTCACACATCACAGATAGATTTTCACCTGTGACAATTTTATCCATTATTTTGGGACATCAGTCTGTCAAAATCTGGGTCATTAAACATTCCTGGTATCCAAGAGGAACAAGCCACGAATCAATTAAAATCCTTATATCATAAACTGAAATTTCTCCTCAAAAATAAGGAATCATCCAGTTCCATATATGTCAGTAGTATTGAGATGAAGGAGTCCTGGTAAAAACTAAAACACATTTACAAAACATAAGCACTAAAACCTCATGGACATTAACTATGTGAGCCTGTGAATTAATTCCTCTTCTTGGGGATCCAATTCTTGATTCTGTGCTTAGTAGCAAATAACCCAGACCTTTCGCTTGTAAAAGCATGGGGAATCCTGACCCACATCTCTAAAAGTCATTCCCTAGTATATATTCATGCTGAGTGTACTTAGAAAGACCAAAAATGCATTTCCCAGAGATGTCAGCATTCTCTGTGTCTCAGTGCTTCGTAAAGTAGAATGGACCATGAAGTTAGCTTGGAGTTCAATCTTCTCTTGTTGCAAGGAACCCCTTGTTCATCCTGACTGCTCAGAACAAGGTCGTGTCCTACCAGCAAAGTTTCTGCACATCTCTTGTGGCAGATTCATGCTCTCTCTCTCTCTCTCTCTCTCTCTCTGCCTTTCTTCTCCCAGCATTCAGTTTCATCTTCTTCACCTGCCTAAGTTCTGTCCTATCAACAGGGAAAGGCAGTTTCTTTATTCATTAATGGTATTCACAGCATACAGAGAGGATTCCCACATCATTCTCTCTCCAAAAAAAATACACCCAGATGTTATGGAGGACTGAATAAAATGGGGAGACTATGTAGACTCTTCCGTCTCTTCCTCCTACTCCTGCCTTCCTCTCCCTTTTACTCCTTTCTCTTCCCCCCTTTTCTCTCCCTTTCTCTTCCCTCCTGTCTTCTAGTCTACCTCCCATATTCCTGAGAAATGATATATTGTGACATGCTGACCAACACTCCTATCATGGTGCTGTCCTGCCATGATGGACAGTGTACCTTCGAACTGTAAGACCATATAGACCTTTCCTCCCTCCAATTTTTTCCTGTTGGATATTTGATCATAGGAGAGAAAAAAAAGAAAGAAATGAAAAGTAAAACAATCAGTAACCCAATATCGGGAAGGGTTGGGAAGAAGTTGTTACTGTGTAATAGATGAAGAATGTAGGCTGCCAGAGAAACTATGGACAACTTGTAAATAATAATAGGGATGAATAGGTGCTTATCTAAAATCCAGACATTCATTTTTTTTATTAGCTGTATCTAGTAAACAAGAGCCTTGTAGAATCTGAAACACAGCTCAACAAGTCATAAAGGTTCTTACTAAACCACCTCTAATTATTCGAACTAGAACGCTAAGAAATTCACAGGATCTGACACCCCAAATTGGCCATTCCAAGAGTGAGTCCTTGATGGATCACCCACTAATGGTCTAAGATCAGATTTAAAATTGATGCATATATTTTACTTTAATAGTCTAAAAACATAATTGTCTTTAATATATTCATGAAATATTATTAAATACTTAAACCATTTTATTAAGCTATCATGAAGCAAGTGATACATTAAGTGATAGATTCCATTTTTTTTCTCCAAAAATTTAAGCACTGCTAGTGTAAGTCAAGAGTTATTTATATTTTTATTATAAGTAAGAAATCCTCATTATGAAAAGAGGTGTGAATTATACAAATGATGAAATGGAATTATAAAAACTTAGCATCTACTGTAATTACTGTGCATGCTAATTGCAGTGCAAAAATAATGAATATAAAGATCATTAAGCCAATCACGTACTCACAGTATAATAGAAATGTTAAAATTTTGCGGGAGAAATTATGTAAATGCAAAGAGCTAATATCTTTCATTTGCTCCACTGGTTAAAATGGCTTCAAGAGAATTCAGTGTGACCCATAAAGCTTTTCACCAGCTTGCAGTTCCTGTCAGTAATGAAGGCGAAAGTTCTGCTAGATCCTAACCCTGCGGGCAGAGGAAGCCATGTGCAATCTATGTCATTGGCATAACCTAACCATCTTCAGAAATATAGGGATCATAAAAGTATTTAAGTAATTGAAAATCAATACCAAACCATTTTATAAGTTAGTCAATCTTTGTTATTTTTGAGAGGATTAGAGTTTATCTGATTTTACAACCATGTTAAAAGATGAGGCTCATTATGTGAGAAAAAAAAGTCTAAAGTCAAAAGGAAAATTCTGTAAAACATGGCGATATTAGAATTTTAATTTGTACATTTTTCTTTTAAAAAATCAACTAAATTTTCTGAACTTGGGATTCCTCATGTGTCAAGCAACTATAATTATGTACATGGAAGAACAGATACATATAAAGGATTGCTAATCATTGTTTGAATTTAGAGTTGGATCTACACAAGATTGACAACATATTTATACATAAATACACAGGCAATGCTTGTATTATCTATCTTATTGGTTTTATATTACTGCAAAATATTACTTTCCAGTGCCTAAAATTATAACTAACAAAAACTTTTATAATTCCCAGAAAATTTGACAGTATTAATTTGTTAAATAAATCCTAACAAAGTCTATAGCAGGTAAGTTCCATCATAGTAAGTCATATAATTAACAATTACCCATATTATTAAAATTGGTGAATAAATCTGTATGACTGATGGAAATGGATATCCAGTAGGCATTGAAAATGACTGTTACTAAACTATTTTGATACATTTTTCTTAAATAACAGAGAGTTAAAGAACTTAATGTCAGTGCTTTATTAAAAATCATAAAAGTTAAATGTTCATTTATCCCTTTCTTTACCAACTCAAAAAACTTTATTCACCTTTTCAATGAATACCAAACTCATACTTCTATACTTCTGTTCTTTAGGAATGACTTTTTTGTTGAAAAATAATTTGAACTTTAATGATCTGTAAATTGGTTACTAATCCTGTCTATTTGGTTATGTGGAGTCTTCTACATAGGAGATATTACTAGGTGTCCATCTAAAAGGAAAATAATATTTATAATCACCTCTAAATGCCTGAATTTTAGCTTAGTCTATCTGGTAATCATATTCACCCCTATGATGAATATGGATTATCTGCTACTAGCTGTTTTGAATCATAACTGCAGAGACTGTGTAATTTATCCATAGCCCAGCTAGTGCTAGAACTCTCATTTAGCCGAGGTAAACTTAGGCTTGATTTCAGATTTAGATTAAAGCAATCATAACCACCATCCTAGCCTTCTTTCCTAGGACTAGTGAAACCCACCATTCCCCAAGTCCTTATCTGTGTCCAGCTATAACCCAAATCCTCCAAACCAGAAGCTTCTGCTACTCCCTTAGTAGTAAGCAACTTCTAAGAGACAAGATAGCTTCCTGAGACCTCAGCGAACAGAATGAAAATGCAAAGATTATTCCACAATGAATTAACTGAAATGCCATAGATTTCAAATACTTTTCCAACTTAATTATTTTTTTGAAATATTCCTTCATTTGTAAAATTGAAAATAATTGCAGAAATGCCAAAGAAATTTTAATCATTAATAGGCTCAGCCCTTTGAAAATCTAAAGCAGGATTAAATGTTAATATTACTAATCTTCTTAAGTCGAAAAAAGTGGCAAAATTTCCCCCTAAGTCTGTAACTAACATCATTACCCTTTCATTTAGGTAGCCAAGTTGCATTACAACAAAATGTGTTTCCTGTTGATTAAACATATGGCTGGCTTCATTTGTAAACAACCCTCACTAATGTAACATCCTATGGCAAAGGCATTGCTGCTCTTCTGGAATGATGTGCTTTGTTTTAAAATTTTTACCTCAGTAGGTTTGTGTTCTCCCTTTATTTTATGCTATTGCAACCAACATGCACCCATCCACATATTTAAATGCTTATTGAAAGTAGGATATTAAAGTCACCTAGGCTAAGAACACTGGCATTAGTTTTGACAAAGAAAACTAGAATTAAAACTACAAAGTCTATTTTTGATGGAAGCAGGTTAAAAGTTTAGTGGGGTCTATATTTTGGATATAAATTAAAATTTATTTCTGAAGTTTCTGGGTATGTGTTAACAGGGAGAAAACACGCTAATATAAAAGGTATTCTATAAATTATGTATATACTTTAAAGCAAGAGACCAATACATTGAACATAAACATTCTGTAATTACAGTTTTAAATATAATGTGTTCCTATAGCAAAGATGAAGGCTATATAAATTGTCAAGCAAATTCTCCTATTATGATATTGTATGCTACTTCAAAGGTAGGGACTCTGTTCACATTTATGTCCTTTCAGTTACATGAAATATACAAACCACTGAGCTTAAGGTCTAATCTTAGGCTGTAGCTTAGAGATATCCTTGCTTTCTCAAAGGCCATGACATTGTACCCCACTTCTCTTGGCTTTCAATGTTCATACATGGTATTCTGTGATCTGATCCTCCGGAAATGACAGTGGTCACTCAGATATCATGCCATCAGCTCCTCGTCGAATAATGGAAAAAGTGTTTATCACATTGCAAAAATGTTATTTCACAATCAAGTTTGTTCTAATGTGATCACTTAATAGACACTCACTTCAAAAAGTAGCTTATTGAGTTTGAAGGCTTTTTATATTATTTCCTGAATTCCAGAGCATATTATGAAGGAGTCCATCTGTCGGATCTGAAGTTCCCTGAGGCCTGGTTCAGGCTGAATGTATAGATGTAGATGCTTAGCCTGTGTGGGTTGAATCACCCTCAGCAAAGGGAAAAACAATTGGAATGAAAAGGTGATGTGGGAGTGTCATATATCAATCTGTTGATTTCATTGGTTAAGCAATAAAGAAACTGATTGGCCCTGTGGGTGGAGTAAACAGAACAAAATGCTGGGAGGAAGAGGAAGGAGGTCAGACTCCACAGCTCTCCTCTCGGGAGCAGACGCCTGAGAGAGACACCATGCCCCGCTCCCGGGCAGACACACACCATGAAGCTCCGACCCAGGATGGACTAGGCTAGAATCTTCCCGGTAAGACCGGTTCTCACAGATTATTAGAGATGGGTTGATCGGGATATCAGAATTAGCCAGTAAGGGCTAGAGCTAAAGGGCCAAGCAGTGTTTAAATGAATACAGTTTGTGTGTTGTTATTTTGGGGCATAAGCTAGCCAGGCGGCTGGGGTGCCAGGGACGCAGCCCCCCGCCACTCTTATTACTACAAAAAGGGAAGGTACTAATCAGAAAAGGAGGGGTAGGGAATGAGGAACGAGATGAGCCTAACGACCTATGATGAGCTGACCCCAGCTTCTGATGAGCTTCTGATGAGCTGACCCCCGTCTGTGGCCAGGACACGCGTGTTACATGACTGGGGTGGATCTGTGCAGCTGACCTCCTCCAATGGTCTGTGTGGTGCTGAAGACACTCAGTCCTACTGTAGAAACTATTGCTACCTGGTTTGCCCTCCTCCTAGGCCTCCATAACTCTGATTGCAAAGGAAAAAAAAACTTGTTTATTGTTTTACTACCTACTGGCTTTTCATGGCAAAGACCATAGTTAGATGAATCTTCTACAGGGGATGCTGAAGGCAGCCCACATTCACTTTTCTGGGTTGGACTAAAGCCATAAATATTTCTAGTATAGAGACCCCTATGGATTCATGGCCATCATGTATTATAGATTGCCTATGAATATAGTCAGTGAATGACAGCTGAATAAAATAAAAAAGACACTTTACAAAAATAAAATAGTCCATAAGAAAGTGTACATAATTGTAGAAAGCCCATAGGACTGACTTATTTTGGGTAAAACAATAGAATTTGGTGTAATTTCAACTTAAATCTCCTTTAAACAGAGTCATCACGATGGTATACATCAAGAAACCATTTAGTGGGTATTAAAGGAGGGGTTGAAACAAAACTTCTTATATCATCCAACCCCCTCATCATTTGTCTTTCTTTAAAAAAAATACTTCTGTAAAACAAGGGGAAATTGTGGCATTCCTAAGAAAAAATAATATGCACTAAGAGTGAATAGTAAATTTTAGTCTATTCGCACTATGAAAAATTGTTAGTAATAAAGGCATCAAGTAATAAAGAAAAGCCAAACAAGGAAGTGAAATTGCTTCCATTTGTACAGTAGCTAAGTAGTAACATTTACCTTCCCGTTAAAAACACAGGCGATACCACTTCTTAGATATTTTCTTGTTTGACATGTTATGTGCATACTTAAAATTAAATATATAATGTGCAAATTGCCACTCGTATTTTTGAGTTGTGACTATGTCAAGGGGTTAATTATTAAAATTAACCAATAATGTAGGGTATAAGAATGTAAATAGAAATACCCAATTTTGCAAACTTTCATTTTTCTAAAAAATTTCTCCTGAAAATATCCTGAGTTTATGAGGGAGGGGAGGTTGGATATATATGAACAGAGCAGATTGGGTTCTAAATTAAATATATTTCTATTCTTTTAAATAAATATGCACATTAATAATAATCAAACATTAAATGAAAGTTGCTTCCCATACATGTAATGAATATTATCCAACTGAAAATGGTAGCACAATACACACAAAAATTAACATATATGTGAATATACTCAGTTCATATATTGACTGCAATGGGAAGTAAAATGAGACTAATATTTCACATGTCAAATGCATGCTAGACTATAAAATGATGCATCTATATACAAGCATTTACATACGTTCAAGTGAGAACATATAGTCATAGACTGTGTTCTACCCATGTGAATAGAGGAACTCTGTTTGTAAGATCTTGCTAGAGTAACTTTCATAGCCATAGAAAATACTTTTCCAAAATACCCACAGTGTCCTGAAGAAGTACATAAATCATCATTATAGTTCTCAGATTGGCACATTTGATCAAACTGTGAGTCTTTGATCTGGGAATTTAAACACTTTTTTCTCTACATCTTTCTTAGACATCCTTGATCTATTAACATGATAGAAAATGATCAGCCTGGTCTACAAGAGCTAGTGCCAGGACAGGCTCCAAAGCCACAGAGAAACCTTGTCTCGAAAAACCAAGAAAAAAAAAAAAAAAAAAAAAAAGAAAATGATCATAGAATTATAAACAATACCCTTTTAAACCATGTCAACTCGTTACTCATTTTATCAGCTGCTTTAATCTAGCTATATTTGCATTTGTTGTGTATAATTAGAATATGAAATACAGCTGATGCAATTTATAAAATAAGGCATATATGAATTTGGTCCAATTTTTTTAAAAAAAGCACCTTTTAAAGTGTATTGAAAAATATCGTTTAAAAGCCTTAATATTGCTACTGGAAATACATGCTTAAGAAAAAATCTTGGATGTGTGCTTTGATTTAAACACAGGGACATTTATTTCACCCATTCATTAGAAGACAGTAATGGAAGTCAATGAAACATCCAACTTTATAATTGCTAATTATAGAAAACTAAGAAATGAAATGTATGCTTTAAAACACTCAGTGACCCAAATATCTGTATTTAAAATATTCAGAAGGAAACACGGGTTCATTTTAATAAATAAGTTTCTCTACGAAAATGCATTTCAGTGAGGTTCTGATATTTAAAGAAACTAAAAAGATATTATTTTTACCTTTAAAAAATGCAGTTTTCATTTTCTGCCAAGGTCAATACTTTTCACGATTTTCTGTTGTCTCTTTTGTTCCAATTCATCATGCATGATTTATGTATCAAGAAAGAAATCAGTAACTTCAATTTTAAAAATAGAAGTGAAAAGTAGTGTAACTGAGGAGATAAAGATAGGCCATGCTTTCCTCTGTATCTGATAAAGAGGTCTGTTTATGAAGGAAGACACTTGTTCCTCTGTCCCAAGCCTTAAGAAATCGAGGGAATTTATTGCTTAAATCTAGAAATAAGGGGGCAGAGGATGGCTAACATTTCTAAGATAAATCTCTGTGTTAGCTTTCTCAAGGAAACAGAAGAACTGTCAGTCATCACATGAGCTATTTCACAGTCTGAGATATGATATTGTACCTTTCTTAATTTCTTCCATTCCTTTATCCTATTGTTTTTTGTACTCCAATAAAATTATTCTTTAGCTCTTGAAAAAAAAAAGAAAATTTCAAAGGGTGGCTTGGAATTAAAAAATCCTCTGGAGACATTCCACCAAAGTATCAAAAACTCATAGGATCTTTGAATTTTGACTGATAGCATGGAACTTTCTGGACTTGAGCCACTAGAATACAACTTCATACCATTGTCACATTGTTTGAACTGAGAAATATTTGTGCATATTTAGTATTTGCTGAAAGAGACATGGGCAGACTAGAAGACAGTCTTGAGGCCAGTATAAGCCATTTTAAGTTATTTTAGTACTAGTCTGAAAAAAGCTGGAAGGAGTTATGAATATGAAACCATCTCTCCTTCAGCCTCCTCAACATTACTGCTTTAGCTTGACAGTATATATATACCAGTGAGCATGACAAAACCTTCCTAGAGTGTTCTCCACCTTAAGAAGGACAGATCGAGGGGCTGGAAAGATGGCTCAGCGGTTAAGAGCACTGACTGCTCTTCCAGAGGACCCGGGTTCAATTCCCAGCACCCACATGGCAGCTCACAACTGTCTGAAAATGCAGTTCCATGAGATCTGACACCTTCACACCAATGCACATAAAATAAAGTTAAATAAATCATTAAAAAAAGAAGGACAGATCGAGTAACTGCACAGATTTATATATGAAGTTTTTATCATGTGAATAAAGGAATGAATTGTGTTATGATTGGGAAATGTTTGGTCGGTTATCGTTAAAGTTCAACTAATTATGTTCATTCAAGTCAAACTTCAAGATAGGAACAGAAGACAAAAAATTACAAAGTAAAATATCCCTAACCTACATCCACAGAGGAAGCTGATGGATCGAGCTGGCTAATTAGAGTGGAAAGCTTGGTTTCTAAAGGCAAGGGCACTGCTGGCATGATGATGCAGGCAGCTTACATTGACAAGCACATTTGACATTTTCAGTGTTATGAAAATGGCAGTAATAAACAATTTCTTAGGCAAATTTAAGTGAATTTAAATGAATTGTCTTTCAAAACAGAATTTCAAATATGGCTGACATTTCTCAAAATGTTTCATACTCAAAGATGATCCATAGAAGCAATTGAACTTTGACATGACTTTGAATGCTCACAAGTCATATGTCCCATGGATACGTACAAACTCACTACATAGTTAATATAACAAAAAATTTCTTTGGAACAACTGAGCAGTGTAAAGATATATAAGTGATTTCCAGAACTGGTGAAGACCAGCTGTCTGACAGTCTTTGTCCTGGCAAAGGGACTGCCAAATATATCATTCATGGGTTGTTGATTTTTGAGTCATTAAATTTCACTGGAATTTGTTAAACATGAAAACTCCACATATATAATTTTTCATGCTGGGGTGCCTTCCTAATTCTTTGGAACATCAGCCAAACCTCAGACAAGATCATATAATAAGGGAAGGGGGGAACAGAATCATTACTAAGAAATGTTTTCCTTTACTTCTCTAATTTTGAGAACTGAGTTTTGAACCAAAAGCATCATGCATACTGAGGATGCTGTGTACCACTGAGCTAAATCCTCAGCCCTCTGTAAGTGACCTTGACTCCACAAAATGTCCATCCACATAGTAATTGCAACCCTGTGTATTTTTGCATTCTCTTTATTTTTTTTTTGAGAATTCCACAGTGTATAAATACGGTGTATTTGATCATAATCCCCCCACAGTCTTTCATCCATCTCCTGCCAGATCAGTTTCATACTGCATCCTCTTCCAGGGCAGAACATAGATCAGTAGTGGTACGAAACATTGTCTTCTGGACATGAAATGGTCCCTGCACTCAAGAACCCACAGAAACTATATTTGCCTATTCAAGATCAAGCCAGCCAAAATTCCAGCATGGATAGGCCCAGTTTCTTTTGAAGCTGATTCTATACTAAGAAGGTTTTTCTGACTTAAAGGACCCAAATATATACCTTTAAATGTTTTATCATTCTATCTGCATAATGCAGGAGAGTCTTTGGACAATAAAAAGTTTGCACTGGGGGAGGGAAGAGTAATGTTTTTCAGAGGTCAGGTCTTCTGCCCTAGAACTTCTGCCTGAATATCTTACCCTTGATGGGCCATGATAAACTGAACTTCTATCTAAATGTCTTATCCATGATGGCCCATGAAGAACTGAAGGGTGTAATGGAATCAGAGTTATCCCAACTGAACTTCTGGTGAAAAATGATCATACACTTCAACTGAGTGGATGTGCTTAGGAAATCTGTTAGTGTAACAGCCTCAGGGTTTGTTACTAACATCACTATGCAGACACAGGAAGATGAGAGAACTGAATAAACCTAAAATTAAAAATATATATTCTAGAGTTTCTTCACTTCAGGTTTTGAACCTAAATCGACCCAACTATGAAAGGTTTCTGATTTGATGCTAGTTGTTGGTTTTTAGCAAAGGATAAACCAATGACCTAATATAAGTCCAAAAACTATGGAGGCAACAGTTTCCCCAAGTCTTAATATATCTTAGGAAAAACTTATTCATCTATACCTTCTTGGCTATGAGAATAAAATAATAGGTGTTTTGTGACATAGTTTATTGAGATATTTAAGTTTGAACTGCATTGCCCATTATGATATATTCAGGTTAATAGGCAACAAAATTCAAATAGCAGATTTATGATGTCCCTACTCTTCTGAGGCATGCTTATGACCAAGCGTACATTGAAAATAATAATTTATTAAATAAATTAACATTCTACATTTTACTTCCATGCTATTTTCTGTGTAGACATGATCTGAAGACAAATACTGTTCTATAAGGGCAGATCTAGAAAATAAGCATTGGGGACATCAAATGTCAACTAGAACAGTAGAAAAGACTCAACATGGTTTCATAAATAATTTAACAGACATTGAAGAGCAAAGAAACTAAAAATACCCTTAAATAACAAGCAAAACAGAACATATTCTTCTTCAAATGCTATGCATTTCATCCCAGCAATCTCTACAGACATCAACAAGAAAGGTGTTCCTACTTGTGAACATTCTTCCTGAAGATGTTATGACGGATTCTGCACGAAGGAAAGTTGTAGCTCTAAATGTGGCAGGGAGATCACTATCAGAAACTTCCAGGAAGCAAAAATGCAGTCAAACGTTATTTAACAAAACAAAGCTTTTATAGAAAGGAGTTTTCATAATTGAACTAAGCCTTCCGGCTTTCTGTGTGATACAGAGAAGACCCTCAACTCTATATAATCATTGAGAGATTATAATGGTCTCTCATGACTTTTGCTAGCTGGCTTTCTTCTCTAACTTCTAAGCTTGATTAGAGACTGTGATAAAACTGGGAAATGCTATCTTTTTTTCAGGAAATGGGAAATGTAAGTACCAATCATTTTAAGTATAGACAATTTCATTAAGTACCTCAGTCTAGTTTAATCCCAATGCTGTTTAAATGAAGGACTAAAATCTCTCTTTTGGTTGTATTTGCTTAAGAGCTTGCAGTGTACTGTTAAGAATCCAGTGTTAGCGCGTGAGTGGTGGGAGGAGACATTTATTTTGAAGAGGATACCTTAAGAGTCACTTGTGCCTAAGTAAACAAGAAGTGCATTGTAAGCAACTTCCAAAACTCTAGATTTGACATAGACATCTTGCTGCCTGGAAAGTCATTCACAGTTCTGTAATGGAACCCATCTGGACTGATAAATCCACTAAAAACCTGAGAGAACTTGGGAAGTAATTCTAAACACAAAGTAACAGTGTTGAGCATGGGTTCTTGGTAGCAGCAATTTCTTAGGTTTGCTCTGTTTGCTAGGGGCAAGTGCTTCTCATTTAAGAGATTCTTCCCAACTTAGCTTTAACTGTGAAAACTTGCAGCTGTTTTAAGAGGCCCTGCCACCAAACACTTAAATGGTGTTTATGAATTGCTGACAACATGCTTCTTGGTGGTGTCTGGGACCTTGAAACTCCACAGAGTTGTGGCAATAAACATGGCTCCAGCCAGTACCACTGCCATGAACCTAGACTCTTATAAATCTAAGGAATGGGGTGGATCCAGCCATCAAAACCACAGCTTTAATCCTTGCCATATCGTTTAGCAAATTAAAGACTTGTGGTCAGAAAAAGAGATATAGACTAAATATAGAATCAGATGGAGAAAACCTCTAAATGGTTTACAGTGCCTTTAAAAATATATGTAGGGCTGTGAGAGAAAAGAAAAAGGACAAAGTCCTTAAAATAAAATAGAAAGAGTGTAGTTGGGTGTGGTGGCACACACCTTTAATCCCAACACTGGAGAGGCAGAGGCAGAGAGATCTCTGTGAGTTCAAGGACAGCCTGGTCTACAGAGTGAGTTCCAGGAGAGCCAAAGAGAGAAATCCTGTCTCGAGAAACCAAAAATTAAAAATAAAAATAAAAGAAATAGCGTTTAAAATAAAGCCATGTAAAGATGAAAAATACACAGAGAGTCTGGGTACTGTATGTTGTGTTGTTTTTAAATTGTTGAATGGCAGAGGAAGGAGCAACAACTGCTAAAAGACATATGACTATAAGTGTTGCTGAATTAATCCAACATATGTATTTTGAAAATGACTTGACTTTAAAATATAAGTCAAAACATAAGTTACTTTGGAGAAGAGGTTTTGCTTTTGTTTCCACGGGAAATGAGAGGCTATGGATCCATTCTGAATTAAGAAAAATCAGGTTTGATCAAGAAAGACCCCCCATGAAAAATCCCCGATAGGAACAGATGGCTTAGATGTCTGAGTTCTACATCCAGAACAACCTCAAGACTACTGGCTGAAATGATCAAGCCTCACAGAGAACTCTAATCAGAACTTGGTTATAATTCTAAATATTATTTAGGCCCCCATAAGACTATCAGTGCCCCCAGTCAGCAGAAAGTAGCATGGAAAACTACACCCACATTTCCAAAAAAAAATAGATTATGTTTTTCTTTGTTTAGAGTGTCGGTTACAAGTTGTATGGATGATGGTCAGAAAGAAAGCTAAACAAGCGAGATTTGATTCAGAGTTCTTATTTGAAAAAAACAGGGGAAAGTGCTGTGGGACAATTGTTTTACCCTGTAAAGATTTGTTTCTTGTACTTGTTTAATTAAAATGCTGATTGGCCAGTAGCTCGGAAGGAAGTATAGACAGGCAGCCAGGCAGGAAGTATAGGCAGAACAAGGAGAACAGGAGAATCCTGGGAAGAGGAAAGATTCAGTCTGTAGCCTTCATCCAGACCCAAAGGAAACAAGATGTGACTGTGCCACTGAAAAAGGTACCAAGCCATGTGGCTAACACAAACAAGAATTATTGACTAATATGAGTTATAAGAGTTAATAAGAAGCCTGAGCTAATAGGCCAATCAGTTTATAATTAATGTAGACCTTCTGTGTGTTGCTTTGGGACTGAATGGCTGAGGGACCAGGTGGGACAGAAATCTCAGTCAACACTGGTGTTTGAGTAAGTATTTAATATCATTTATATCTGACTCTACATTAGAAAAATATAGAATTGAGATGCAAGATTAATGGTTGCTAAAGACAAAGACAGCTTCATTTGTGGGCCCACACAGGAACAGTGGGTACAACAAAAACATGATAGAGAAATATATTCTTTGTATTCTTTAGAACATAAGCCTTATCTTGCGGTATGAAGGTTGATTATTCACTTTGAGGTAGTCGACTTTCAAGTCAGTCTGTCCTGTACTAAAACTTTTTTTAGGACTGCAAAGCTAGACTTAAGTGAAGTACCAACACATCTGGAGGTTTAAGCTCAAGTTCTATAACCCATGTTGTGAAAGATGTTATCTTATGATCCATGTGAGTGCACGTATACATACATACTCTCTCTCTCTCTCTCTCTCTCTCTCTCTCTCTCTCTCTCTCTCTCTCTCACACACACACACACACACACACACACACACACCATATAATTAAATAAAAGTTCTATTTAAAAGTCCTTTATATTTCTTCTTAGGGGGTTTGGAAAAGCCAAGAAATAATGTGCAGGAGTCACATGTGGGATGTTTGTGACAAGAACATTTATTTCTTTTTCTTCTCAACCTGTAAATGCTTTCCAAACAAAGCACCTTGAATAGGTCTACAAAAATTCCACTCATAAGTTCCTAGCATTGTTCTCCACTAACCTCCACCTACAAAATCTTACCCACAGCACTGATCAAAACAGAGAAGATGTTCATTTCCACAGGACAAATGTTAACATGAGCTATCTCCCACATCTTCTCCAGTCCCTCCTTCATCAGAATGGCTTCCAACAAAATATGCTACATTCCCTCTTTCAATAAGAAGGAAAAATTTTTGAGAGTACATTAAGTCTTTGTTGTTTAAACCTTAAAATGTCCAGTGTGTATCATTCAGTAGTCAGAAAATATAGATTACCACTTCTCTGTGATGGAATTACCTAAAAGAGTGATTCTTATTTTTCTACATTTCTTTTCAAAATAGAAACTGGGAAACATTGGGATCCATTAGGTTTTGAGATTGTAGAGGATTAAAATACATTAACTTGATAGCTGTTCTTTCTACTCCATAGGGAAACATATAGAGGTCAATTGGGTTGGTGGGGACACTGACCAGGGACGGAATTCCTTCTGCTATTTTAAATGCATCAGCAGTGCAGCAGGACATAGAAATGCTTGTGTTAGGCAGTTTCATCATCACGGCACTCCTATAACAAAAGTGACCTATAGCAAAATGACTCAAAAGACTCTTTTCTCTGAAGGAAATTTCCTCATAAAAATTCAATACAGTTTTAACTACAATATTACAAGGATTCAAATTTGAATAACCTTGAAATAATATTTTCATACTGATGTTAGAAGTCTGAAAATGTATAGGACTTCTGCATGGTCAACTTCAACACATACGTGCCTACACACAAAATGTTTTACTTATCTCTAAAAGCTATCTTGGGAGTGATTGTATTGATTTTCCTCTAAGTTGACTTAACAAGTAGTACAATAATCATTCTAATATGCTATTGAAAATCTAAGGTTCTCAAGGTGGAAAGACAACATTATTCACTGTAAAACCATCTGGGTAAAATGTTCACACTATTCTACAGAAATAATGGCAAATTATGTTTTTCAAATGACTTTCCATTCAACAGAAGTCCTCAAGGTTAATTTGGAACAGGAATTTTAACATTAGATATTAAGTCATTTGACAAGTGGTCAATTGGTTATTTAAAAAGTTTGTTGACAAAAGGTACTTTTCAATATTTTAGTATAATCAGCTCAGCTACAATCAAAAGGAAAACAAAGCTGAAAAAAGAAGATGGTTTAAAATATGCAAACGACTGCATAATGGCAGTGCTTTTATGCAAATATTTAAAAGCAAGAAATAGAACGAGAAAAGTTGCTAGATTTGATATAAGCATTTAACATATAAATGTACATCTTATCCTATCAAATGATGAACTGCAAAAAAGTCATAAAAAATATGAATAAAAATAAATTTATATTCATAAATTTAGATGTGTTAATTAAAACTTGTCTTATTTCAAAAAAAGAAGCTCATCTTTCAAAACAGAATGAGAACAAACAGTAAAATGGAAAGATGTGTTACTGATGGCAAACAGGTGATTGTTGCAATAGTCCCTTCCAATAGGAAATTTTTCTGAGAAAGTAACGAAAGGGTGTGAAGATTTATCTAAAGATTGTTTCGGCTGGGCGGTGGTGGCGCACGCCTTTAATCCCAGCACTTGGGAGGCAGAGGTAGGCGGATCTCTGTGAGTTCGAGACCAGCCTGGTCTACAAGAGCTAGCTCCAGGACAGGCTCCAAAACCACAGAGAAACCCTGTCTCGAAAAACCAAAAAAAAAAAAAAAAAAAAGATTGTTTCGGAAGCATTTTGGTAATTCTGTAAAACTGACAACTTATTAAGTTCAGCACATCGAGATGTCACCGGGTCACTGGTGACAGTTATAATTGGAGAGACAGTAGTTCTTTTGCCGTAGCTTGCTAATATCATTCATAAACTTACTTTGTGCCTTCTAAATTTCCCACATTTTTTAAAAAAGGCACGAAACCAAAATTTTACAACAAAGATAATCAACTCATATATGTTAAAAAAATTATCTTTATTATTTTCAGACAAGGTCTGTAGTAAAGATTGACCATGGGTAACCCCGAATTCTTGATCCCCTTCCCTCTAAAATGCTGGAATTATGACCATGTACCACCATGCCCAGATTCATGTGGTGTTGAGGATCAAACCCAGGGCTTTCTGTAGCTAAGCAAGCATTCTATCCATGAAGTGGCATCCCCAGCCCAAGAAATATCAACTTTAAAGAAAATTGTGCACATTACCAATGAAACACATTAGTAAGTCTAACTCAATTGATTACAAATTGAATCTGATTTAATATTGATAAAAGCATTGAGTAATAAAGGGTTGCCACAAAATGCTTCTAGTACATTTGTTAATAACAAAATCATTTGCTTTAAATGGAAATATAGAAAAGCATTGCTGATGGAATGAACAAGGGTATTTTTTTAATTTGGGGGTCATTAACATTTACTTTTGCTTCAACTTTACATAAATGTGGTGTGTTACACTGAAATTATAAAGGACAAATAGCCTGAGTGACTTGGGAATGTGAACCACGTAGAGAGGCATATTATAGCAGAATCCCACCTATGGTTCAGCTTGGGGGCAGCAGCAAAGTAGTTGCCTTCAAGAATCTTGAAGAAGCTGACCCATGATATGTGTTACTCAACTACTGGTAACTTTTGGAACAGAGGTGAACTGAGAAGCAGACATCTCTCACATACTATGCTTACCTGTGTCAGAAAACATAGATGAGAACAGAGATTATTAGCAACATAGTGACATTTTCTTCTCTGCATGACTCTGGCGGTTAATTTTTCATATGAACTTGAACATGCTAACGAGTGGTGAATAGTTGATAAAATACATTAAATTAGAATGGAGACCTAAGCCTGAAGAATCACTGAGAAAAGCCAATGCATCCGTATAGGGATCCCAGTCTTGCTGCATTAATAAACACATGCAAACTTAGCCAAATATGGGCTGAATGGTAACAGAAAATAAAACTCTGGTTTTACCAGTTAGAAGCAACCTGTAAATACTTAACAAGAGACTTCTCAATGGAATATACTGAGAGCAACCATGAAATCATAAAATAAATGATATAATTCTTCCTTTACATTGCAGTTTGCATCCAGTTCCTTTCCAGTGCTCTCGGAACATTCTGCTTGGAAATACCATGTCTTCCCTTGTTCTAGATAGGTTGCACTGCTGGCTTTCACACGTCTTCAGTTTACACACTACAAATAATTAGAAATCCAGAACTCCATAGTGCCCGTAATAATCCCTTCTCATGTGAAAATGCATGCCTATGTTTATCTAGAGAAGTGTGACTGGCACCATGGTGTTCTTGAAGCAAGAGCTAAGCTGGAAAAGAGATTATTAATTTGAAAATAAGATTGAATGGGATATATGTCACAGAGATCTTTATCTAAGACACGTGTCCCCTTGGATTTTGCTCCATATCATGGTATTCGTTGTTTTCCTCACAGTATTTGACCTTACTCACTGAGTGTGGAGTAGAACAAATAGAATGTGCTCATAAATTCTAAAGTCTGAATAGACCTCCCGTGGAGATCCACATTATAGCACACTCATATTAATAACACTCCTCTTTCAAGAAGCTGAATTGTTCATCAAAATTACCACAAACAATGAAAGATGAAAATGGCATGCATTATGTTCATGAAAACCCCGGAGTATGATCATGTTTTTAATGTTGAAAACCATATAGACAGGTGCGTACGCAAAAACACGAACACACACATGAATAAAATAGTGGTTTGTAAACAAAGTGCGAATTGATTCTGTCATAAGTTATTACAATGGAGAGAGACTAAGCACCCAGGACAGCTGCTGCCTTTCTGGGAAGAAGACTCAGACCTTTGTACATTTGTTTTCAAGTGAAACAACCTCATGATTGTCCAGTACATCCTTTTAATTCTTTTCTTCCTAAGCAGCTGTCTGATAATGCTCTGTTAAGTCAGGAAAGCTCTGATTCCATTACACCCTTCAGTTCATCATGGCCCATGGTAAGACATTCAGGAGAAGTTCTAGGGCAGAAGACCTGCCCGCTGAGAAACAATATTCTTCCTTCCTAAACATCTTTTAGAACTCAACCCGATTCTAGTTTATTTTCCACTTAAAACTTTTAAGTTAATTTTATTCTAACTTTTTATCAATGCAATCGAACAATAAAGAAGCCTGAAGGACATTGTTTTGTTCTGGAAAACAAATGGAAGAAGACATGTGACTATGGTAAATACAATTCTAATGAGATCGCAATAGAAGACAGAGTCCTCTTGACAAGAAATACAATCATTTCTCATAGCTGAGGTTTCATTTCAGATAATGCTCAACAAGCATAATGTTGTAAAGCAAATACATTTCTCAAAGAAGTCCAAGATGGCTTTATTCATTTCGCTATTTATTGTACTTATTGTAGCTATTCAAAACCACAGAAACAATGAACACCCTCCATTTGCTAATGTGCTTCTTTCAATTTTAATTAAGGTAGACATTCATTTGGAAAATTCAGCCAGAAATTTTTATTTTCTGCTTCCTTCTCCTTGGGTCTAAGTCATGTGTGTTTGTTGCAATGTTTTATTTTTAAGTCTGGAAGCTGGAACATTCCTGAAGCTGTCCCAATTGCAGTAGTGGAGGAGCGCGTCATCTATATTTTTATTTAAATATATAATGAGATACACATATGCATATGAAGCCTTGTCTAGTCACAGCCAACTGGCAACAACTCATATTTGTTTCATATGTGTCTCCCATTCTCCCCCCAAAACAGTTGTTCAAAACATTCAGAATTAAACCCCGTGTTAAACATTGCCGTACACATTCTACTTGAATTCTTCCCCCGAAGTCTTAAAGCACTTGTGCAATACAGGCAGTGAAGAAAGGCGATCTAAGAGATAAATTTCAGAATAACCTTGGAGTCAGGAAGCCCAACTACGGGCCCTGTACCCTCCACTCCTATCTATTATTGGCTGTGACATGAAGAGCAGAGCCCCGTGGCAGCCCAATCTGATGAATGCCCACAAACAGAAAATGCCTCACGTGCTGACAAAGTTGAAAGAACTTTTGGACTTACAAAACAGAACAGAGCTCCGTGGAGTGTGGAGTTCAGTTAAAAATAAGCGTTTCCATGTGCAAACCATCTGTCTTCAGGCTTTACGGGCATTCTGTCCACATTGAATACCCACATCTCCTCGCCAGGAAGAGATAACACCTGCCACAGTGCACCCACCATGGCATGTTGATGTCATAAAGTCACCCTGTTCTGTGACTTACATGGCAGAAGCAGCAATTTCTGCCTCGCTGAAGAAACATAGGAGACTCACACGATTGGCTTCCTAGAACTGGAAACCTAAGCCTGCAAGGGAGAACACTTTTCAAAACCATAAGACACATGCATACAGTATCAGAATTGAGCATCCCTACTGGTAAAAGGCCATCACATACTGGTCAAGTTTACTTTGGCCAAGTCGGTCCAAACTCTTATAATTATTTGATGCCATTTATTTGAAATCCCACTGTGCACCTTCACAATATGGGAGGCAAAAACAGTTTCTCACTTCTTGGTGTGACTCTCTTCCTGACAAGGAAACTTGGTAAAAAGATCATAAAACTTTTTTTTTATAGGTGACGAGGTAAAAATGCTTCAGGGTGGTGGATGCTTATATGCATACACCTTTGAGATCTAGGTGTATAGTTATTTTGCTAATATAAAAATGCTGAGCAGGAAAAATGGCTCAGCAGGCAACAATGCTCATTATTCTTGCAGAGGACATAAATTCAGTACCCACTTCACACCCACTTAGAGAAACTCAAAACAAGATTCATGGAAAACAGTGCCCTCTTCTGGCCTCTATGGACACTACACTCACATTCACATATGCCCACACAGATACACATGCATATACCCAAATTAAAAATCAAATGAATCCATATGAAGCATTATTTGCTTTTATAATAAGACATTCTAAGATGTATCTCAGACTCTTCATCAGGCAAAAAGGTATGCATTTCTAGATGAAAAATGGTATTAAATGCAGTAGCCATATGTAATATTTGCTTTAAATACAAAATTGCTACAATTTAAATATTAGATCATGAAAGCTGTTCTGCCATGAAACTTTTTATGCATTATTGAATTATTAATTTGCCTCAAAATGTTGGTTTCTTTTTTTAAGTCATATCTCCTAACTCAGCAGTATTATCTCACTTGGAAGGTGGGTAGGTACTACTGTCTCACTAACCAGCTCCCTATTTTTCATATTGTATATTCATTCCCTAAGCACATGTCCTCCTGAGTCACACCAATCCGTCATACTTTTAAATCAAATATGACCTATTTTTTTTGTAAATGTGAGGTTCGTGATGGGTTTTTGATCCCCTACTATATACCCAATGTGAAAACTATGTCACAGCCCACAATTGCTTTAAATGTCCATGGCAACATGTCCCTGGAGTTAAGTACACAGCATGCTTAATGCAGCACAAAAAGTTGTGCCTGGTAAAATTGTGTGCATTCTTCAAATATTGCTATTTGGGTATTCAGCAAGTGTGTCCATAGAAGAATAATTTTTGTATATTTGATTATAAAAAAAGCAGCGGATTAGATTGCTTCACAAAGTATGGTTATAAAAAGATAAGTCTATTGAGGTTTGAAGGAAAAGTCCCTTATTTCATAGCGGTGAAAAGAATAAAGAATCCATCAACTTGAGAATAGTGGGGACATGGGAAGGGTTCGAGGGAGGGTAGCTGGGAGGATTGGATAGTGGAAATTAGAAGGAAAACAATGAAATTCTATTGCAATTAAAAACATATTAAAGGATAAATAACATAAGGATGACGTTATTTTAATTATATGGTTGGCCAGTTTACAGGTATTTTGCTAAGAGGTAGCCAAGAAAAAATACTTCTTAGAAGATAAACATATTTCAGTTTCAAGTTTTACAGCCACAGGTGGTAATGGGAAAGAGTTTACTTGGAATCAAGTTTTTAGTTACCAGTGCATAATATATACGATTTTTCAATCTGGCAAATAAAGGCTGAGGAAATATCAAGCAAATGTCCTCCCCAACTCTCACAAAAAAACATGGAGTAAACACACAGCCTGCTTCCTGCTGCAAGGAGGGTTCAAAACTTGCTACAGTGGTCTTATATTCTCTCCTCACTGGACACCTGAGCATTCTATAAGAAAATAAAAAGAGAGGATTGACATGCAACCCACTCGCATGGTCTACCATCTGGGTATTGTCAATGATAATGTTCTACTCTTCTTGCACAAATCTGAGTTTTCACAAATGTCCTTGTTTTCTATTTTAACCTTGAAGGCTTTGTATGTATTCGGGTCCCTCTAGGGATGGGATGTGAAATCCATAAATGTTTAAAAGATTCAACAGCTGGTCTTATGTGCAAGTGACTTATTGGTTGTGATGTGTTGGCGATGGTTCCTATGTAAGTATCTGAATAGAACTGGTACATGATAAGATTTGTCTCTTTTCTAGTGGGTCTTTTTAAAGATGCAAACCACAGCTGTTAAGGAGTCTGATATTTTATTAGTTTGAATGAATAGCATACAATTTTGAGGTAGTATGTGCGAACTCAATGTAAACACGGAAGGGGTGTGTTTGAGGAGCCATTTTAAGAAACTGAGAAAGGAGAACGTACACAACAGTATCAGCATCATTGGTTGAGAAATGGGTATGTCTCATAGATATAAAATCATCTTAAGAAACCTTCTCTTTGAGGCCAGAGAGTTAGCTCAGCAGTTGAGAGCACTTGCTGCTCTTGCAGAGGACCTGAGTTCAGTTCCTAGCACCTACGTTGGGCAGCTCACAACCACCTGTAACTCCAGCTCTAGATCTTGTGCTATCTTTTAACATCCTCAAGCAAATGATATTATCTATCTATCTATCTATCTATCTATCTATCTATCTATCCCTCCCTCCTCCTCCCCCTCTCAAATACAAGTTTGATAATAAGTATAAGAAAACAAATCCTATCTTCTAATTAGATCAATGAAAAAAGACTGAACTGATAGAGTCCTGATTTCATCTTCTGAGAGATGAAGTCTTTAAAAAACAAACAAACAACAACAATAACAAAACCCTTGTCACAATAACAAAACCCTTGTCAATCGTGAATAACAAGAGATCTTATCTAATACGATTAGTCTGAAATACATCAGAAAATCCATTATTAGAGAAAACTCCAGTGTTGCCATTGGCTTAACTTCAGATGAAGGTGTTTCCGCACGGACATTTTCAGAATCGTAGGCATCACAATAGTGCCACCATGTGGCAATTCTCTCTCGCCCCATGGGTGGGGACGAAGGAGATACCCCCAAACACAAGTCCCTTCCTTTTGTATACATGGAGGGTCCACTGCTGGCTACCAGGGCTGCCTCTCTGTCAACCCAAGCCACTTTACGAAGGAAGTAGTGTTGGCTGCTGTGCATCAGCATGCCATCGCCTTATCACTCTGCACACCTGTGATGGGGTTAATTTGAGGAGAAAATAGTCCTCTTTTCTGCTTAGACTGAACTGCTAGGATTCAGCTGTGATTTCCTTCACAGATTGCCAGCTTCACAGACTATCTTTGAGCACCAACCACTAGATATCTAAAGAGGTCTCTGGAGGTTCAATGGAACACAAAAACACAAAACTCAGAAATAAGCTTACAATCCACACGTTTCATTAGAACCTGCCAGCTACTTCCAAAATGTACATTCCAGATGCACGTAGATTAAGAAAGCAGCCAGCCCAACCTCAGACAGAGCATGTTAGACTCTGGGAAAGGTCATTTGAGCAAACTGGCATACACACACAGTTTCCAGATGTGCTGTTGTGTTGTGACTACGTACCTTCTTCTGTGGTAGAAATCTACAAATGCTAGCAACTAACAAAATGGGTATTCCACAAATGGAGTATCTAATTAGTAGGCTTTGTTAAGTAACTAGTTTTGATATGGCCCAGCCCATGCACACCACACAGAATTCTATGGTATAAGGTGACCAGTTTCTCTTAGATGAACACTGGAAGGTCTGATGAGTTTTGTAACAATGCCAAAACATACCAAAGAAACGTAAGAGTGCCTAGTTATCCTTAGAGCATCTCTTTACTTTTGCAGTGTCTTCCTGAAGCTTTATTATTAATGGGAGAGATATTCCTTGACAAAGCTGATACTTGGTATTTTAATATATATTGTCTGTTTATATATTGTCATGGAAGTTGCATAAATTATGACCATTAAGAAAATACATAAACAACCAAATTCTAAAATCCTTAAAGAACTTAAAGTTCTTCCTCAATAAAATGCGATTCACAATCATAAAATCATGGCTCATCAATATATTGATCACATTGTCATGTAATTAGACTCCTCAATACATCTATAGAGTTATCATCATCAATATCTTGATCAAGTTGTCTTCTATACAAACTCATGAATACACTGATGTGTTAAAAATAATTCATGAGCTAAAACTTGTTACAATGACACATCGGTACTGGACAATCGTCACCTCCCCACGGGACAGAGAGAGGAGTCCATGGGGTGGCTGGGGGAACACAAGGTACATTCAGGAAAGGAAGACTGTCCTAGGGACACATCACCTGACCTTTCCTCATCAAAAGCAGGTCCATCGGCACTAAGCTTGTACTGGTCACAGGATGTCTCTTCAATTAGGACATCACTGTCACCCATGGGGCTAAACCACAACCAGTGAACCAGAAATTCCTGAACCTCTACATTAGGACCCAGTTGTCCTTTCAGCCTCGGGAAGAAACAGTTAAGGAAACAATTATTCCAGTTGAGGAGTTTATTCTGGAGAATAAATCATTTATTGTAGAATGATCACTGAAGGAGGAGGGCTTGTTTCCTGGGGAGGTTCAACTATTTCAAGTCGCACCTTCCCTAATCGGGATTTGATCCCCCCTCTTTAAGGACTCAATTCACCCAATGTACAGTTCCGGTTTCTGACTTAGCATGAATTCCAGTGAATTCTACTCTTCCTATTCTGTGGACTTCAGCTGCCCCTTCTATGTAGCTCAGAAGGTTGCCTTCTCTACTCAGTATCTGGGAAAAAACTCCACAACTCTATGAAATGCTCTGCCCATGTATTAATTCACTTAGGGAACTCCTAACTCAGCTGCCTTGTGAGGAAGAACACAGAACACGGGAGCAGAAGGCCATGGGTCTTGACACTGATTGAAAGCTACAAGCCATCTGAGAGTAAATGAAAATGAATTGGGGTAGAGAAGGGAAGAGATAGAGAGTAGCAGAGATGGGGGGGGGGATGACAGTCCAGGGGTGGGTGTTTAGTGGAAGGAGGAGAAAGGTGTAAAGACCAGATCTTGGACCTCCTACCTCTCTGCCTTGCAGGGTATCTTGGAATTGACAACACACACGTGAGGAAGTGGATAAACCTATCCAACATTATTCTATTACCACAAATGAGATTGGAAATGAAATGTAACAGCAGTCTCTCTATGGAGCCAAGCATTGCAAGCTTGGAATACTAACTAGCTCATTTATTTCCCTGATTACCATATGTAGTTCCGAAGCACCAAGCACTGGTTTTCCATAAGCCACCTTCTGGAAGTTAACTCTATCTTCCCATCCACATTCTCTCCACTTGAGAAATTTTTGAAACGTTGACTTTTTAAAATTTCTTCCACTGTTAAAAAATATCATTTCCAAAAATGTAGCAGTCATTCTGTTCATTTGGGGCCACTTATACTTTTAGCCACCATACTAGAGTCCAACTTGGTTACACTCTGTTTATGAACTTCTACTGTGTATATCTAGTCTGGTCTTACCACAAAATTACCTAGAGTAACCTTACCACTTACAATTCTTCCATTCTTAACTGAAAAGTCCTATGTTTTAAATTAAAAAAAAAAACTTTAAGTCTGGAAACAGCAAGGGTTATTATCAAGCCTTGCACTCTGCACATTGCAGAAGTGTGTGTGTGTGTGTGTGTGTGAGAGAGAGAGAGAGAGAGAGAGAGAGAGAGATTGAGAGAGAGAGAGAGATAGAGAGAGGAAATGAATATGATCATACTATGTCCTTTATCCTACCCTTCTAAAAACCCGCATTTTCCTTCTGCTGGTCAGTATGGAAACCTCAAGCCTCCATTGACTTCTGGACCTTAGGAAAACTTGCTATGGGGAAACTTTTGGGGCGAAGGAAGGAGATGCTAAGCTGTGCTAGCAGTTGTAGATGACAGTGACATTTATTTCCCATAATTCTTGCCCACAGGAAACACATCCTTTAATAAACTACATCAAATCAAGTTAGACATCACCAAAATCTCAAGGTATCAACTTCTCTGGGAAGCTCAAGGCCCCCAACTCAGGGCCCCAGAAGGAGTTAGCACTGGGCTTTCCGGTGGGCAGTGGAGGTCGCGCCAGGGCAAGTCCTGGGTCCCCTGGAATCCCAAGAGAAGCGGTGCACAAAGAGAGGAGGGTGAAAACCAGGTTGCAGGAAAACAGACGCAATTTTGAATTCTGAGTTGGGCCTGAGAGTAGGGATCCCCACCCCTTGCCTACCTTCATGAAGGCTTGGCGAGCACCGCTGCGTCCTCCCTCCGTGCCTCTGCAACCACAGCTGCACTGATCCCTGCCGCGGAGCCCAGGTCCCGCAGAGCGCGCCTGCCCCGCGCTGTGCTCTCCACTAGTTCCCCAATTGAGAAGCAATCAGAAAGGTGATTAACATCCACTGTGCAGGCACCCACGTCCCTGAACCATGCAGTTCCTCTTCTAGCGCTCAGCCAGCTCCGTCGCGCTGCAAAGGGTCACCCGGGGAGTTCCCGGTCGCAGCTCCTTCCCTGTGCTCGCCTGGACCAAGCCGCTCTTGCCGCGCCTCTCACCCGCGCTCCCGGCTAACCGCTCACCCGCAGGCCTGGGGACACCAGGCGGGAAGGATCGATCCAAACCGTTGATTCCCGGGGAAAGCAGAGAAACTTTGACGCTGCCGCTGCACACGCAGCGGGAGAGGAAACCAAACAAGTTGCAGGTGCAGATTCACCGAGGCGCCTTTCCCGACTGGGAGAAAAATCACAAGGCAGCCGAATCTAGAAGACTGCTCTGTGCTCCACCGGCGACTGCAGGCGCACCTCCGGGTCTTTAATCTGCGTGTGTAGGGGAAGGCGCGGGGATCGCCTAAGGTTCACGGCCAGGCGCGAGAGTCCAATGCAACTCTGGCTGCCTAGGATGCTGACACCCAGCACTGATCCGACCCAGAGCCTACGCAGTGCCCGGCCACAGCGGCGTCCAAGCTGTCGCTTACTGGAGAGGAGCGGCTTTCTCCCTTCCCGCAAAGTGACAGCTCCAAAGTCGAGTCTCTCTCCTGCGCAGCGACTCACTCCTTTAAAGGCCCGGGAGGACGTCAGAGGCTGCCGGGCCCGTGGGGCGAGCGCCAGGTCTCCCCGCCCCACCGGTTGCAGCGCTCGGCCGAGTCTGCCGCCAGGGCCGCGGAGAGCGCCGGGCTCCGGGTGGAGGTTGGGGTGGGAGTGGGAGCACTGATGGCGCACCGGGTCCGAGTCCCACGGGTCCTGCAGGGCGGCACCGTGCCTGGAGCGCTGGTGGAGCAGAGGGGGCTCTGGCCACTCTGCGCGCGCGCCGCTGACTGGGTCGCCCCGGCGCTCAACACCTGGTTCTGGGAAAACACACTTTTCTGGTTTGCTCTTGAGTCATCCCTGATTCATTTGGCGGAGCTCAAACCCATCGAGACATCTTTTTTAAAAAATGATTTAGACTGTCCGGTCTTGAAATCTCTATGAAGATAACGTGCTAACTTCCGCAGCCCCCACTGCCTACTTCCCAACCCTGGGACAGTAAGTGGAACATATCAACGTGTTCAAACGTCCCACACGCATCCAGTGCCCCAGACCCATGAACACCTTACTTTCTGACACCCATCAATGACTTAAAAGCTTTTGCCGGGGGGAATAGTATTCCTTAAAAAGAAAGAGACCAGCTTGCGTTAAGTGACATATTCCAAGGTTTCCCGTAGCAATTTCCAAGTTGACTGTGAGATGAAAATACCTTTACACGTGTGTAAAATAGAGCCCGTTTCACGCTGATCTTACGTTTTTCAGGCACCATGATGTGATATTTTAAAGACACAGAGTCAGCTTAAGCGGAGATTGGATACATAATTGGAGAGGCAAAAAATTTTTCCATTTCTACCGCGTTTTCTTAATCCGCTTTAGGAAAAGGCAAGATGGTCAAGGCTCCATCCTTAAAGTCTGCACCCTTTCCTGCTTCCCTGCAGACTGGACTCCTAATATTAAGCTGAGAACGGTGAAGAACGCAAGATCTCAACATTAGAGGAACCTTAGGGACGAATGCCAGGCGCTACTGGATTTTCTCCTCTGTGAGCTTCCTTCCCTGTATTCACTAGAAGCCTTTTAAAGCGACATCACGACAAATTCCTCCAGACAGCCGGCTCCTTTTTTTCTAATTCCACCTGTACTGCCCAGCATGTCTCCCTCTAGCGGCAATTCCCGGGAAAACAGGAACTATGGGGGAGGCGCTAGCTCCACCCCACCCCCAACCTCCACCCGATCCACCCACCCACTCACGCCCTCCTTTTCTGGTCCTGTCTTCCTTACCCTCTTCCCCTGCTTCCCGCCCTATCTAACCCGCATCCCCCTGTCCTCTTTACTTCCTCTCCTGTCTTCACCTGGAAGACCTACAGATTCCCCCTCCTTTGGCCCTGGCCACGAGGGTTCTGCTCTGATTCAGTGGAAAGGCATTGGGAAATCAGGAAACACAATATCTTTGCTCTTGGTGGTGAACACCTCCGGAAAGCTTTGGTAGGGAGGAAATGGCCTTAAATATTTTCTAGAATTATATACTGGCATCCGTAAAGAGAACAGGCTTGGTTGGTGCATACAGGTCATGCCAGCACTGGGGTGCTGAGCCAAGAAGGACCAAGAGGGAGCCCCAGGTCAGTTTGCACCACGCGGCGGAACCCCACCTTAAATAAGGATTTATTAACCTGGCAGATCAACTTGAGTATTTAAACAGTTTGATTTGAGGACAGATGAATCGAGAAGTTGGGGCAGGGTTCCTTCTTTGGTTCGCTGAAATAGACATAGACGTTGCTGGTTGGAGAAAGAGCAGCCAAGGGGAAGGCTGATGCTCTGGATTCTGGCCGCTGCTCACCTGCCTCCATCTCCGATGCCAGAAGCTTGCTGGTTTTAGTTTAGTATCAGTCTTGAGTCAACGCTGTGAGAGAAGTTACTGGGTTTTACTATCGCCTCAGTTTGGACCAAGACCTGGGCGGACGTGGGGGACTAAACCACTCAAGTGGAATTTGGGCTTTCACTAAGGCACCAGTACGTGATGCTCCTGGTTCCTTAGAGCCACCTAGATAGGCGGGGCAATCCCAATCATTAGGGAGGCGGGACATTGGCAACTTTATCGCAATCAGTCATTAGACCATAGGGAAGTTGATGATGCCTATCACTAAAGGACTAGGTTCTCCCAGCCTGTAGGTCTCAGGGAGAAGAAACTCCCCCAAAGTGGCAGCACCGGAGCCGCCGCTGGCCATACCCGCCGCTGGCCATACCCCTTCTGGACTCCTGAGTGCGGATCTGTTCCACCGGAGGAAGAGCGCTCCAAAGGGTCCAGTTGCTAGTGAGAGGTTTTCTACCTCGAAGGGCAGCCCTTCAGATTGCATGTAGCCCCCAGAGGCCTGACTCTTGGCTGCCTCGGTACCTCTGCTGGAACCTGCCCAGGCCTTTTGCCCCTACTGTACAAGCCCAAGACCGTGGCAATTTGCGTCACCAGCGCGCAGACGCAGATGGGGATGGGCATCTGAGCTGCAAGGTCCGGTATGGATGTAAATGTTCCTCCCGGTGTCCAGCGGGTGATTTCAGAAACTCGCCTTCCCCTCTCCTCAATGTTTTGCAGATGGGACTGGGGGAGGGAGGGGAGAGACACTTGGCTCTTGGGGGGGCAGGGAACTGAAGAAAGCTTGGACTCTGTTCACTTCCCCAGTGGCACTGGGAACACACACTAGCAGCAGGGCACAGCTGCGAACCTGCTCCATCTTGCCAGATTCACCTGCAGGGCTTCTCGGGATGATACTGATCTCCCTCCAGTGCATGGCCAAAGGGCCTATCTAACAAGGATTGAAAAAGGGAGCTTGGGCATAATCCAGGGGTACCCTGGTGACCAATTATCATGGAACCCCTCATCTGACATAAAATGCCTGCTTCTTTCCACACCTTAACAGTTACATAAAAAAACAAGCCTTGTAACATGGATAAGCTTGTGTTTTATTTTCTCAAGGTAATAAATACATCGAATTTTCTGTCCTAAATTAATAAAAATAATTAAAACAATTAATTTAATTAAATATTTAAATTAAACAAGATAACCATTTAAATGAAATTATTTAAATTAGGTAATAAATGGCTATAAGAATGTTGCATAATTCAATGATCACATTGACACGATAGTGCATTGAATTTCCACTTTTAAAAACTTTTTTTTTGTTTTTTTTTTTACAAAATCAGCACAAGAGAAATAATTCCCTTAGGTCTAGAATAAACTTATGCATAACATGAAATGAAAATGCCGCTTTTAAAGTGCCCCGGAGGCCTGTAGCTGCTGACGGAAGAGCACGGGATACCCGAAAATAGAAGGAGACATGCGTAGCCTGCTCTTCTTTACCAAAGATGAAAATATGCGCTCTATTCCAACGGCTACAGGAAAGGCCACTCTCCAGGGAAAATAAAGTATCCTACACGTGATAAAGGAATCCTGCCAGTTATAGAAATAAACTCAAGGTAAAATTAAGATTTCAGGGTAAAATCTGAAACCATACAAATTCTAGAAAACGACATAGGGAAAATCCTTGACTTTTTTTTTTTTTCTGGAAAAGAGCCTGAATCACGGGAAACAAAAGTAAAAAGAGACAAGTGGAACTGGATCTATCTAAAACCTTGTGCCCAGTAAAGGGGAAGGGACTAATTATGGGATGGTCTCAAGTGTTCGCATCTGGTAAGGGATGGTTACCCAGACCACATGAACTCTCGGGGAACACAATAACCCAAATTAATACCAATGGAGCAGAGAAACAATTCAACACTGCGATGGAGTGTTGCTTAGGTAGGAAAGAATGGCGGATGACTCATAGAAAAGACTGAAGGTTCATATGCACAGTGACAAAAGTTCATCACTTGTGACAACACAGATGAAACCCGGGGAGTCCTGACATTAATTGGAATGACCCACAAAAGTGTCACCTATACTGAACAAGCTCCCTCGTGGATGTAATCCAAGAAGAGCAACTTCACGGAAGTTTGGAATAGAATAGAGGTGTGGTCAGTGCTCTTGGGAGAGACAGAAAAGGCTGATGAGCAGGTGCCGTGCTAAGGCAGTCCAGATGAGGGTACACACACATTCACAGAGCACGGAGTGTCTGTGACAGTACTGTGCACTTCAAAAGACGAGAAGGAGTCTGGATGTTTCCACCCTAGAACTCAGCAAATGATTCAAGAAATCAAACAGCTTACCTTGGATTAAACACTGTAATAAAGGCACATAATGACGTGGAATATGCCATCATATTAATATGCAGAATTTTTATAGTTCTATATCTGGCAAACATAATTTTAAGTAAATAATACAGTTAAATAGATAATAGATAAAATACATAGATTTTAAAATGAAATGTATTTTTAGAGAGGTTAAAATCTATATAGTTTAAATAAAAGTGTTTCAGTGCAGCCGGGCGGTTGTGTGTGTGCTTACATGAGTTTATATAAACTACATGCATGTAATTCCCATGGTGGCCAGAAGAGGGCACAGGATACTCTGGAAATGGAGTTAGAGCTGTGAACAGTAATGTTGGTGCTAAGGACTGAGCAGCCCCAACATAATGACTAGTCTTCAACAGCAGCAAGTGTTTACCACTTAAGCCCTAACATCAGCCAATCAGTTTCATTTTCCTGTGTCCTAGGAGCCACTATGCTGTTTCCTGAGTCTGATCTGCTTTTTATTGCTCATATTAACCATGAGCGGAATCACATAGTACTCATCTTCTCTCAGTGGCTGGCTTCAATTAGCACAGCGTTGTCGGGTCTTTTAAATCTTGGTGACATTTCATTGTCTAAACCAGTAGTTCCCAACCTGTAGGTTGTGACCTCATCTGTTGGGCTTCATATCAGATATCCTGCATTTCAGGATATTTGCCATTACCATTCATAATAGTAGCAAAACTGAAGTTATAAGTAGCAGTGAAATAATTTTATGGTTAGGGTCACCACAATATGAAGAATGTATTAAAGGGACCCAGCATTGGGAAGATTGAGAACCTCTGGTTTAAATAAAGCACACTATTTATTCATTCCATCTTCAAAGAACACCTCCCCATCTTCTTCCCCCTCGATGTTTCTAATGAGGCTACTAGGAAAGGAGTATACACTTACCCCTGTCTGGATCCACCATCCAATTCCCTTTGATAGGGATTCAGAAGTGGGAATCCTGAACAATTTTTTTTTTCCTGAGGACCTAAACCTATAAGTCCCTCAAAATTCAGACATTCTAAATTCCAAAATGAATAATGGAAAGGTCCCTGAAGCCCCATCCTTGGAGGAGGAACATTTTGTAGTTGATAAACATACAGAGAAACAAAGAAACAGAGAGACACTCTCCTTTGGATACATGGTTGCTGATAATTTTCCAAAGCCGCAGGAGCTGGCCACCAACCATGAGCATAGGGGTAGCACTAACTGGACTAGGGGTTAATAACAGTATAAAATGGAGGACATGAAGTAGGAGGAGAAAGGCATGAGAGCATCAGAGGGAGTTGGAGAAAACTGTAACACTTGGTGGATGGATGGGGTTAAATGCAATCTATAGATGACAAAATTTTCAAAGAATACGTTTAACAGTAATCAGACATTGGAGCCCTCAGGACCCATGTGGCTGTGTTTGTACATGCAGTATCTAAGAGTCAGCCATATAATGAGAAGGTCAGTGCTGGACTTTGACTTGCTAAGATTAGTGTACATAGAAGACTGTGGAAGGAGCCCTTCTTAGCTCTCAGTACACAAGAGCAATGAGCAAGGCCGGGTGTGTTCACAGCAATAACTGCAGTTAGCACAGGAAGAGAGGCCTTGACCTTGGTATTCTTCCTCCCACAACTATGAGCAGTTATAGAACTAAGTAGTATGAGCCAGTGTCTCCTGGTAACGAGGATTGCATTTGTCACAACTGCTGTCAAGTGTATTATGTTGAGTCAGGTTTCTCTTTGCACTCATGTCTATTCATGTGGATAGAGAGATGACTCGTGGGCAGACTTTTCTGAACCACTACCCACTTCCCAAATAACCGCACAGAGACTTAATATTACTTATAAATGCTTGGACGAGAGCTCAGACTTGTTTTTGGCTTTTATAACTTAATATTAATCTATTTGCTCCCTCGAGACTCATTTATCTCATGCATGTACTTCCTGTCCTGCTTTCTCTGCATCTCATGTCATCTCCTGAGATTCCTCGCATCCCACCCTTCTTTTTCCCAGCATCTCCTAGTCTGGGTCTCCCACCCAATCTCTTCCTGCTCAGGTATAGGCCAGTCAGCTCTTTATTAACCAATGAGAGCAATACATAGTTACAGGGTAAAAGTTGTTCCACAGCAATGACTCAGCAATTAAGAGCACTTATCTTCTTGCACAGGACCTGGGTTAGATTCCCAGTACCCCACACAATGGCAAACACCACCCATAACTACAAATCCAGAGGATATGAACCCCTCTTCTGGCGTATTCAGTCAATAGGCACATGAATGGTGCACACATATACACATAGGCAAGTATAAAATCAAATTAAGGTAAAAAAAAAACTAGAGACACTTGACTTTGGTCCATATTTAAAACAGAGTCTTATTGTTATTTCTAAAATCCAGGGCTTGTGCTTGTTTTGTAGATTTTAACCCTTTGCACAGTGTTTCTAGACATCTTTTTATGTTCTGTTACAAGCAGTTGAGTGTGCTCTCTTATGTTCAAACATTAAAAAATTTATAGTGTTTATTAATATACAATTTTAAGTGCTAAGAATAATACCTGTGACTTACACATAGCAAGGAGGTGATCTATCACTGACCTATGATCCAGTAATATCCTGTGTAAATATGGATAATGAAGTGTTTCTCTCCTACCTTGAAAAGTATGTGTGGATACTAACAAACTTCTTTTTTTGCTTTGTATTCTCTCTTTATTTTTTTGACTGTATTTCATTTTATTTATTTATTAAAGATTTCTGCCTCCTCCTGGCCACCGCCTCCCATTTCCCTCCCCCTTCCCCATTAAGTCGTCCCCCCCCCCCCAGCCAAAGAGCAATCAGGATTCCCTGTCCTGTGGGAAGTCCAAGGACCACCCACCTCCATCCAGGTCTAAAAAGGTGAGCATCCAAACTGCCTAGGCTCCCACAAAGCCAGTACGTGCAGTAGGATCAAAAACCCAAAATCTCAAGGTCCAAATCAGGAGCAGAAGGAGAGAGAGCACGAGCAAGGAACTCAGGACCGTGAGGAGTGCACCCACACACTGAGACAATGGGGATGTTCTATCGGGAACTCACCAAGGCCAGCTGGCCTGGGTCTCAAAAAGCCTGGGATAAAACCGGACTCGCTGAGCATAGCGGATAATGAGGACTACTGAGAACTCAAGAACAATGGCAATGGGTTTTTGATACTAACAAACTTCTTAACATATGACTTTTCTGATGAGCCATTTTCTGCTACTTATCAATACTAAAATAACCCTCACTATGTTCTGTATTTTGAAATTATTTGTGTGCCTTTTTTTGTTCTCGAAATATTACTTGTAATGATCTAATGTTTTTAAGTTTTGAAAATTCATCATTATGGAAAAGAACTATGTTGGTATAATGAGGCACCAAATACTTCACTTTAATGTATTGTACACTTTCAATTTCAAAAAATCAGCTTTATATTTATACACACCATAAATTCACCCACTGTATGCATATAGTTCAACTGCTTCATTTGTAAAACTGCATGGTCAATACCATAATTATTCATCACAAGCAATTCAGTTTTTTAAAACTTTTCTCTATATAATGATGTAAGTTATGTTCTTTTACTGTTGACTGGGTTAGATAAACTCTAAAATAATTAAAAATAAAAACCCACCATCTAATCAAACAAAAGAAAATCCCACTTTCTGCCTGGGCCTCAGAGAAGGCTCAATGATTAAGAAGCTTGCTGTTCTTGGAGAAAACCTGAGTTTGGTCCCCAGGATTCACACCAGGAGGCTGGACTGCCAGTAACTCCAGATCTTGGGGTTGATGTTCTCTTCCGTGCTGCACATAACATATCCATATTCAGACACACATACATACAGATGACAAAAAGAAAAATCTTGAAAAATGTTTTGTATCTGTTCATCTGACTTAACTCTTCCAATCTGCCATATTAATTTTCGTAACACAAGATGGGTTTCAAAACCTCAGAATGCCCTCTGCTATTATTAGACTTAACATTTAATGGGTTGAAATTCAGTGCACTGTGCAGAAGGAATTCTGCTTGGTGTATTATGGTGAGACAGTTACTCTTGGTCCTTCTGTGTGTTTCCACAAACTCACAAGCACAAGTCAGGAATGTCAGCACTGGGAAAGCCAGGAAGGAAGATAAAGCCCCACCTGGGATTAGTTAGGCCACAAACAAAGAACTCCACCTGGTCCTTCCAGTGCCTGAACAGAAGGCAGCTGCTCTTCTGTCCCCATGTCTGTTTAGGAAACCCTCTTTCAAAGTTCCCACCTGTTCAGCCTGTGGGGAATCCAGAGAGTGGACCTCAGGAGATAATCCACGAATATGAATGATTAACCAAGATTTGGGCTTTCCAGCAAATGAGCGTGATTTACATGTTTATACATTTTTGTAAGTGTTCTTGGTTGTATTTAAATATCTATATAATTTTCTGGTGAGAGAGGAATAACACAAATATCAAGTGAGTCACTTCATATTAAACAATTATTCTGTTTACTGTTAGCTACTTAGTTTTCATTGAGATGTTAAAAAAAAAACATTTGTGATAATGTAAGATAATCTGATTGAGCTTTTTAGAAGCGGGAGGTACTTTGCTTGTGACTAAGTCTCCAATACTCTCCTAAGAAGTGCCTGCTTCGAGAATATTGTTATCCAAACAGTTCTAGAGGATGAATATTTTTTTAACGACTCCAGAAGGTGGGTCATAGTGAAGGCCATTTTTAAAACTTATTTGTAAGAGTGTGCATGCTATATCTTTCTTTTTTGTTTGCCTGGAGATGGCTTCCCCATCAGGAGAGGCAAGTAACATCCTCATCCACACTGAATACACTTTGCTCAGACAAATGCCAATATTCCACCACTGCAGCTGATGGGAATCAGTTTATATAGATACTCCTGACACAATTGGGTATAATAGGAGGAATCATTAATACAAATCACACTGACAGCGCAACAATTTTAGAGGTGTGGGGTGGGGGAAACCTAGTTAAAATGCCGCAAACTACATCCTAAGTGTAAAGCTTGCATTGCTTCAGCACAGCATGGTGTGAAAAACTATGAGGCCACATCCTATCTTGCTCTGGCTTGGCTCTGTGGGATAAGGAATGGCTGTGTCTAATTGAAAGCATGATAATTTCTTATTTATGAAAACAGTCTACTAGGTTCTCTTTTACAGTTATAATCAAAAGTTTGTGTATATACTTTGTCACTTTGCTCCTTGTTTGTAAAATATCATGTACATGCATGCCTTGCGTATTTGCCGTCTTCTCCCACAATAAAGGTGCCAGCCAGTTAATCTGCATATAGCTCAGACACACTAAGGGCACATCTTATGACAAGAAGTGTCCTGTAGCCTGGGCTGGCATCCAAACTGCGGTGTACCAGGTAATGATCTTGAACTCTCATCCTCCAGTCTGGATTTGGAGTGCTGGATTTGCAGGTATACAGGGCAAGGGCAGATTGATGAGATTCCAGGGATCAATCCGGGATCTCCTGCAGATTAGGATCTACCCAGGGAAGTATGACCCCTGCCATGACGAGATTAAAAAAACTACATTTCCTATTTAGCCCCTATTGTCCTAATAAGAGGGAAATGTCTCTTTAAGAAGGACCCTTCAGAAAAGTATAAATAGAAGTCTAGAGTGTGCTTGAAGAGCCCTCATGCCAGGGAGTCTACTTAAAAGTTCCCTTGAGATCAGAGTTAAGTTAACAAGATTGCTAGAAAAAGTAAAACATTTAAAATTGAAGGAAATATATTCATCTATGTTAATTTAGATACTAAAATCAAGTTTTGTCTATACAGCACAGGCTAACTGTGGTTGTTCTTTAGAGTTTCATTTTAAAATGAAAGAGCAAAAAGTACTCTTCTCTTAAAAATTCTCCCAGAATCTGATACAAAGTCCATGTGCAAAAAAATCGTGATCAATTCAAAGTAAAATGTAATAATTTGTATTTGCTATAAATCTCATTTTCTACTATAATTTTTAAAAAGTGCCTTGACAACCAGAATAGGTTCTGAAATATTTGAGCAGTGTGGGTTAAAATGCACTCTTTTTTTTTTTTTTTTGTATTTTAAGCAACTGTCATGAAAAACAGATGTAAATAGCTTTTGATTCTGTGGCTGATTCCAGGATGACTTTGGCATTGGGAAGCCTCGAGAAGCTCTCCAAGGACAATGGCTCTTACCTATTATTCCTGTAGCAGAACGTGACAGAGATACAGCAGCCTGGTGTTTCTGTGATGAGCTATTATGTGAACAGTCCCAAAATGCAAAAAAAAAAAAAAAAAAAAAAATGATCTTTGTTTTTTTTGGGGGGGAGGGGGGCGGCGTTCAAGACAGGCTTTCTCTGTAGTTTTGGAGACTGTCCTGGAACTAGCTCTTGCAGACCAGGGTTGGTCTCAAACTCACAGAGATCCACCTGCCTCTGCCTCTGCCTCCCAAGTGCTGGGATTAAAGTCATGCGCTGCCACCGCCCGGCTGCAGAAACGATCTTAGAGATACTCTTCTCCAGGTTAAATGTGTTCATGTGTTCATGTGCAACTGACTGATTTATAGCCACTCTACAATTTTGAATATTCAAAAGGAACAGATGTGTGTGGACTCAATGCCTCTTTTTGGGTTCTGTCCCTCTCTTAGGACCAGCCTGTTCTTTCTCATTAGCCTGTTCTTTAACTGTTTGCCATAACATGTCACTTTATAATCGGGAATCGACTGGGTTAGAGCTACCGTCATCACTATCCTTTAAATGGCATGATGCCGTGGAAGCCCTGTAAGGCCCAAACTGACACTAAACACATGGGCTCACACCTCACAATAGCACACAGGGCAAAAGGACTTCCCAAGTGTCAGTGGCTAACAGAAGGAGCCAGGGTGTCAAATTCACTCCAGGAATATTTTCACATTGAAACAGCAAACATTTTGAAAGAGGGGCCTTGGTAAATTAAGTCTTTGAACCATATTCTCTAGCAACACTAAACATTAAATCAAATTGTCATTAAAACTAAAGGGAATATAAATGTGAGTAGTAAAATACTTAACACAAAGGGTAAGAATGAAAAAACAAAAACAATCAGGTTCATCCACACAATTAAATAAACAAAAAGCAAATAGGATAATCTTTATTTGCTACAGCCACCATTATAATTTTAAATTCTTCAGATAAAGGTGGAGAATTTTTAAACTTCACAAGAATATCATATATATATATATATATATATATATATTCCTCCAATATTTATATTTAACAGTAGGGGTTAGGGGTATCAGATCCCTTGACGCTGGTTTAATAGTGATGTGTTTGTGTGTTTTTTTGGGAAGAGGTCAATATTGAATATATGTGCCTTCTATTTCCACCATAGGTGCTTCATGCTTATCCACTGAGCCACCTCACAGGTCCACAGCTCGTCATCCTTCGCCTCCACTGTGAATTACATCCATGACTCGGGTCTCCCTCCAGGTAGCCCTGCCTCCCTGCCTCTGGATGCGCAGTTTTCTTTCATTGCATCCCCAGTAGACTTCTCATTGTCAGTTGACTGTGCTGATTGATGACAGGGAAATGACTTAAGGATTGTGACAAATCACATCCCTCCAGGCCATTTTTAACGTATTTACTTTTGGTTACCATGCCCCGAGGTAACATTTTACATTTTCTTTAAAACGTGAGTCAGTCATTTAGAACTAGCATCTTTGTCTTCCAGTTTAAGATCAAAACAGTAATCCTGTTAAAACAATGCCTGCCACTATTAGGTAGAGGGTTTTACTGTCAGTGATTCTTGTGTGTATGGATTTGAGTTCCAGGGTTCAACATCCATCAAAAGCTATACTCGTGAAGCAATGTTCATTTATGTATCAATTGGCATATTCACTTACACCGTTAATATTTTACTTGTATATATTCTTCTCCCCTCTTCCTCACAAGCATCTTATGCAGTGTTGCATAGGACAGTGTATGGTGAAAGAAGTGTTGAGTGCTCCCTAAAGAGTCTCAGTCTCTCTTTCTCTCTCTCTCTCTCTCTCTCTCTCTCTCTCTCTCTCTCTCTCTCTCATACACACACACACACACACACACACACACACACACAGAGAGAGAGAGAGAGAGAGAACCTTGTACAGTTCTCAGGACAGCAAACCACTCAGCCACCTGCACATGCTCAGAATAAATAAACAAATTGGAAAGCTGTGATCAAAGTGCAAATTAAACTATCAAACGCATTAAAATCTAGGTTTTGCAGGGAGTTGATGAAGCACTGAAAGTGTAAATATGACGTGGTAATTAGTCCAGTCTGTGGTAAAGCTGAGGTAGCTGGTGATTTATTTCTCCACATCAGAAATAAATCTGGAAACAAATGTGTTAAACAGCCATCAGTGTTTTATGGTTTGTATGCAAAATCACATAGTTAAGGCTTGAGGTCTCACTTTTCTTTTTTAAAAAGTCATTTCCAACATGTGTGTCTCCAGAGGGCTCAGGACTGAGCTATGGGAACTTGCCAAGCACTTTCTGTTTCCAATCCTTGTGGTTGGACAATTTTATAATTTTAAGAGTGATCACTTCTATTTTTGATGTAACAAAATGTAGATAGAATATTAATTGATGGGTTTAAAACATGATTCTGAGAAATACAAATACCTAACATGTTTATGTGCCAAGAACAATAATGGCTCAATCAGCCATTTCCCGTCAAAATGTATAAGCACTCTGGGCTTTTTAATCAAATATTGTCATCCCAAATCAAAGGAAATACTGAAGTCTTAAAGTGCTAAACTATAAACTACAGATTTTCGATGGATCTTCTGGTTCTGTTGGGATTGTAAAACAGTTCAATGAAATCTGAGCCTGAGATCGTGATAACGCCTTCATAATGTTTGCATCACGTGCCTCTTCTGGGATAATTCTAACCTCCGTCCGGGGTCAAGACACACAAATCCTATGGAGAAGCTCAACTCTGTGTTCTTGACATATTCTTTGTCACCATTGCAGGTGTCATTTTGACTGCTGAACACTTGCCTTCCTCCCTCCTTTTCACTGTTGGGTCATCTCCTGTCTAGTGTTCTGATTGCTGCCTTCCAGATGTTCACACTGTGCCTTGACTCCTTTCCCTGACAGCTTTTCTCACACTGTGTTGTGTGCACTCAAAGTCGTATGTCTAACTCATGACAGACTGATAAATCAATAGTTTAAAAATAGGTCACTCTGGTTTATATGTCATAGAAAAACTTCTTTCAATTACACTTAGCATCACTGCCTTGCTCTGAGATTTCATTACATTTTTAGAATGCTGTTTTAATGTTTTGAGAGAACATGAAGGGCTATATGAACTTATTCTTAAACAAAATATATATCCAAATTTGACAGCAGTTTTAAAAATGCATGGTAACCACAAGCTTCTGGCTTTGTGTGTAATTCAGGAGTAACTAGAGACAACTTGATTCTGCCTTCATCCTTGTGTGACCAACAGTGATGATTCTAAGTGTTGTCAATGAGAAAACCACCGCAGTAAACAGAAGAAAAAAATTAACCCTGGGCATTCTATAGCATCTGGAAAGATTATCAATTAAAAATAGTTCAGATTGTGGTTACAAGGTTGTAATATTAAAAGGAATAAGCAGCTGTTAATCAAAGTCACAAGGAGAGGAGAGGTTTGCGGTGAAAGCATGGGTAGCATTATTTGTTAAACATATAAAAAAAATGAAACACCGTGTTCTAAAAGTCTTTGCATTAGTTATATAGTGCATGATGAATTAACTCAGTATAAGGTGGCTTAAACACAATTATCATTACTATAATATCAAAATTTCCATGGGTCAGGAATCTGGGCTCAGTGTAACTGGTCCTTTTGGGAATGGGGTGTGTGTCAGCGGCATGAAGCTTGTACAAAACTTAAATCTCAAGCCTTGACAGAAGAAAGACAAGCTTCGGATTCATTCTCCGGCTGTTGGGGTATACCATTCTTCTGGGGTGATTGGTGTCTAGAGGCTGAGTAAATCTGTACCCCATGGGCCTCCCAGCAATGCAGCTAACTCCAGTCAAATGTACAAGGCCCCAAGGGAAATATGCAGAGTCCAACAAGACGAAAGTAATAAAGTCTCAGCAGGCTGCCTTCATTCTACTTAATAGAAGTAATCCACTGTGTCCTGCGACATACACACGAGGGATTACATGGGGACTGTGACCTCTAGAGGCTCTGACCATTGAGGCCTGTGCTAAAAATCCTCCTATCAAAGAAGAGCAAATGAAGACTATTTGTCAATGAAGACTGAAATAATAGAAAGGTTCTCTTGGGACAGTGAGGCTGAACAATAAGGAAGCATATGGTAACACTGTTTACAGTATTCATTAATGATAAAATGTGACATAGTCATACACAATAGTGTTTATATCACTAATACGTGCCTCCTCCCCGCTCTTCCTGTGCTGATCAAAGGAAAGGGCCCATGACCAGGGCAACTGAGTGGGCTACTTTTTTTTTTTTTCAAGGATATTGCAGTCTTCTTATTCCTGTACATCTTTGTTGCTGCCGGAGCTCCTTCAGCTCCTTCAGCCAATAGCTGTTGAGATACCAGCCTACTGGGGCGTGGTCTCTTTCTCTTTAAAAAGCTCTCTCTCTTGCTCCAGCAACTAGACTCCTTTCCTGGCTGTTGTGTAGGACGGTGCTCTGTAAGGTTTTCCCCTTCAAATAACCCTTTGAATCCAAACTGGTGTGGGACTGTTTCGCGCTTTATTTTTCCTTTAAATCTCTATCAGGTTCCCAAGTGTACTAGTGAGTCAGAAGAGGAATGGGAACAAGTACCACCTGGATGCAGGGGAGAGTGTTGTTGTGGAGCACGGGGACAGAGCGTTCTGCACGCTGGGGACAGGGACCAAGTCACTCTGAGACACTCCTTGTGACCAATAAATGGACCCATGTTCCATGGGAGGACCACTAGCAATCTTAGGAGCTTCAGATGCCCTGGGGTGTGAGGCATGGTTGACTAGAGTGAAGTCTGCTCTTCCTAATGGAAAGGAAGAGACGCATCAAGAGGAGAGTCAGAAGAAACTCTTTCTGCCCCGAAGATGCTGGTGAGAGCCACAGAGCAAGGGATACAGGCATGGGTTGACAACAGCAAGATGTGGATTTTCCCAAAGGGCTTTCTGAAGGATGACAGCCCTGCTGGGCCCAGGAGGCAATGCCAGGCTTCTGATGCCCTCAAGGTAATGCTTATATACTGTTCTTATTCATTCTTTATAATAAAATGTTGCAGAACCACAATAAACAGCTACTAAATATCAACTAGTAGTTTAGCTCAGATTTAAAACAAAACTCTAAAACTTAGGAGGTCAAATCGAGGAATATACGTCAAAAGAAGAAATTTGAAAGTTTGATAAATAACTCTGCCAATAGAGCTGTCATAAAATAAATAGATAACACCCATTTAATCTTAAGTTTTAACTTTTGCATTTATTTGTGGAAGCTATTAAGTTTGGAAAGCTTTTTAAGATATGGATTTACCACATGGTGCATTATAATAAGAATAAATTTGATATTGAACATTTGCTGAAACAATAATATAGGCATCTTAATAGCATCATGTAAAAAGCCACATATAAAATCATAGGCATATCACTTTTAGAAGAAAATTAAAGGCAGTTTAAAATATTTATAATAGGCATATACTTTTGAAAATTTATGTTCAGATTTGGAATAAAATATTAGAGTGGAAAAAATGACATTGAGTCTACCAAGTCTCTATCAATATGGTATTAGAGAAAAATAAGCTACTCCTTTATTTTCCAAAATATAGTTGACAGAAATGTCATTGTGTTACTACATGTAAAAGCATTTTATGTACTTCTTTCATTATGATAATTTAGTGTTCCATTGTACTAATTTTGTTGGGGAATAGCTCCAGAGAAACAGAATCAATGGGCATTAAAGGGACAGATAGACATAGGCAATTGAGTAATGGAATTATAAAGAAGGACTGATACCCACAGTCAGCAGTCTGGAGACCCAGAAAGTTGATGATGCAGCCAGGAGCCTGAGACTGGAGATGGATAGAGTCTGCAAAACGTTCAATCATCTTCTCCACTCACAATTTGATAACTACAGTCATGTGACCATGTGCTTTCCAAATTAAAGCACTGGAAAATATGCCTGGTGGGGTTCTTTTAGATATGTTGTAATTTTAAGACTTTAATAAATTTCATTTAATTGGACTATTTTCATTTTCTTTTAAAATTGGGTAAGTTGCATATTTCATATTTACCGACTATTCACGGTCAAACATTGAATTTGAAATGTTCTCTAATACCCTGCTTTCTTTGCCATTAATAAATTATTAATTTATAATAACCTCAATGTGGAGTTGTTCTGCAGTCAGTCCAGCCCCACAGACCTCTCTACAAGGAAAAAAAAAAGTGTTATGATCAAAAGTGGTCATGGACGCTGTGCTGTGAGGAAAGATTTGCAGTTTTATGCTTTCATTGGACTTTGTTTTCTGTTTCAACAACTGTATGTGGGTAGCTGTTGGTCCCCGCCTGGCTAGCTTACACCTGAAATAATCACACAGAAACTGTATTAATTAAAACACTGCTTGGCCCAATAGCTCTAGTTTCTTATTGGCTATTTCTTACATTAATTTAACCCATTTCTACTAATCTGTGTATTGTCACATGGCAGTGGCTTACCAGCAAAGTTTCAGCATATTTGACTCAGGCAGCGGCTCCATAGCATCTCTTGACTCCACCCTGCTTCCTACCTGCATTCAGCCTAGCTTTTCCTGGCTACCTAAGTTCTGCCTTGCTATAGGGCTAAAGCAGTTTCTTCTTTCATTAATGGTAATCACAGCACACAGAGGGGACTACCACATCAGGTACTGGCCACCATATTAGACAACACAGTTATAAATGACTGACAGATAAGTTCTGTCAATTTCAGTATCTTTGGTCGCCAGGGTAGTCAGATGTTTGCCTCAGCATCTGTGACCACAACTGATGGATCACACTTGTCCTTCCTCTGTGGGCCCCAGTTCTGTCGGTGGGCTTTCTTACTTCCAGCACAATAGCTAAAGCATCGTTCACCTTTCCTACACATGAGTGCTTTTATCTTCCTTACTACTCTCTGAGATTTTATCTACACGTGATCTTGAAAAAGTCATCTGTGGGTATGACTCTCAGACTGATCAGGCCTCTGGGAATGAAGTTTGCTTTATCCGAGTCATCACAGTCCTTGGGCTCCTCAACCATGGTGAAGCCCAGTTACTTCCAGTATACACATATTATGTTTTCTTTCTCTTACACAAAAAAAAATCTCACATTAAAATTATCACCATCAAGACTAAGATGTGTATTTTCTATAAAGCATTTTTTTAAGTTGATGATTATTTTCCTTGCTAGAATATTAAGAATTTATAAATGAAAAAGAAAGCATAGTATTTGAAAATCTTTAAAATTAGATGTTTGAACTTGACGAATCGGTAAATAGAAAATACGCAGCTAACACATAAGTTTTAAACAAAAATGCAAATAATCCAATCAACATGTTGAAATGTGTTGGTTTCCTTTTGAATCACTGCATTGATCTTTTTATCAAAATTATGTCCTTTGAGCAGCATTGTTTCCTGGACAATGGGGGCTTTACCCATGGAAGCATTTGGAATTTATAAAGAGCCAAGCTGTTGGGAGAAGAATAATAAATAAATAAATATATATATATATATATATATACATATATATAATATATATATAAGAATAATAATAAATATTATTCTTCTGCCAAATTTGAAAAAAGAGGAAAAATATAGCATTTTTATTAAAAATGTGGTATTAATATTAAATACACATCTACTTTAGATATAGCAAAGCTACAGGTAAGCTGTGTTTACTCACTAAAATGTCACCTAAAAAATAATGTGGGAAAAGAGAGGCCTTCTGTGAAATATCACAGGTTAAATTCAAACAAAGAGATATTTTTGGTAAGAAGATTTAATCATTTTCACCAACAGGTGATGAAATATCTCTAATTATTAAGTAATATATACCTCAGTATTAGATACTATATCTCAATTAGGTAATCATATCTCAAATTATTAGGTAAAACAACACATTAGACAATATACACAAAAATGCTTTCAAATGTGCATATTCAATTTCAAATTTTGAATTTTGCTAACCACAACGTATTCCAGCATTGCATGAAGTGACCTTGTTTGACTGACTTTAATCCTTTTATAATTTAGTAAATCCGGGCTTGAGGAGTCTTTTTAAGAATATTTGATCATCATAAGTCAACTCTTGAGGTCACTTTGAGAATATATTGTGGAGAAATTCCTTCCTTGAGGAATGTTTAGGAAAGATAATTTTAGAAAAATAGGGATGAACATCCCGACAGCCTGGATGTTATAGGTAAGAATGTCAAACAGATCGCTAGGAATAGTCACTATATCAGAGTAAGGGCTATTTTTGACATGGTCACTCCAGGAGGCAAATCATGATAGGGAATCTCCATATCTGTCCACAGCTCTGTTCATGACAGAGAATGCACTTTCAGCATCCCCGAAAGAATGAATTCTGAGTTCTCTTTTTGGGATGGTGAAACAAGTTAGATTGATCTTTTTGTCAAGTAATCTTTCTTTCCAAGGATCAACTCAATATCTTCACGGAAGTTTGCCTGATACTATTGGCAGAATTCACCCACCAGGGCAAAATCATAATCATTCCCTTAGTGAAAAGCTGTCTGTGAGTACAAAGTTGATATTCTTATTGTGTGTAGAGAAAGCTTTGCTCTAAGGTTTTTGAAAAGTGTAAATTCTTATTTATAAAAACATGAAAATATTCATATACGTTTGTTTGTGAGCAGAGAAAAATTAAGCCAAGTATCTCTGAATGCCGGTGGTATTTTGACAAAAATCATGTGTGCTTATAGAAGTATAATTCTCAAGACTACATGAAAACTGTGTGTGTGTGTGTGTGTGCATGTGTGTATATCTTTGTGATTAGACAGCCCTGCATATGCATTTAGCATGCAGCATATGCCATACTCTCTTGTTTCTAGGCTATAATGACCATGTAAGACTCAACAAAGCTTAAGAAAAATGATACAATAAAGAGGTGCAGTAAACATGAATTGTTCTGTAGTAAATGTTTAAAAAGAGGCAAAAACTCATGTAATTACTTAATACTACTAACTGTACCCAACAATGGGAGCAACTTAGCTGCCCACTAGCAGATGAATAAAGAGATTGTTGTGTGTGTATACAGTGTGTGTGTGTGTGTGTGTGTGTGTGTGTGTGTGTTGGACATTGAACCAAGTCCAGAGACATCAGCCAACAATGGTGGTAGCCATAGTTGAATGTCATTTTTCAGCCTTTTGTGTCATTGTTGACCTACTGCTCCTTCGCAGTCTGAATGTAACCTTCTAACTCCATCAAGCTCGGAAAGCAGGCACTTTACAATCTGAGACCTCATGCTCAGCTCTGCGATGCAGGAATGTCTGTTTGACCCCATCAGCACCTCACAGTATGATGAGAACCTCTGGCTGTCACTACTGTATTAGGCCTTTACAAAGGATGATCTGATTTCCTCCTCCCAACCAGCCAGAGCTACCATTCTTCATTATTTCCCTTCATGTGTTTTCAACATATGGCCTTCATGATATCTTCTCATTATGTCTTTTAGGTAATTTTGAGCTTAGACATTTTGTTGAAAAAGCAAAAAAGACATAAAAGCAAACCCTTGTGTTGGCCTCCAACCTTCTTGCGTTAGAGGAACAAATCATGGGACACTCTACACATTTAAATAGGCATATGATACAGGGGATACAAATGGATAAAGACACATCCAGTTTCAGTCTTAAGTTGTTTTGTCAAAAGCATACTGAATATTACTGAAAATGCAAAAATAGAGTAAAAACAAAAGTTATTTGTGAGGAAATGATTATAATTTTTCATGTTGATTCCTGAAAAAGATTTTCAATGACTTCCTAGAACTTTCCTGCGTTGACTGGCAATGAAGAAACTGGGGTGGAAGGATGGAGAAAAATAAAAGACAACTTCCGTCTTAGTTAAGAGTTTCTATTCCTACAATAAAACACCATAGCCAAACAACATGGAGAGTAAAGGCTTTATTGGGATTACAGTTCCACATCACCATTTATCACTGAAGGAAGTCAGGACAGGAACTCAAGCAGGGCAAAAAACCTGGAGGCAGAAGCTGAGGCAGAGATCACTGAGGGATGCTGATTTCTTGTCTATTTCTCATGACTTGCTCAACCAGTTTTCTTATAGAAGTCAGGACCTTCAGTCCAGGGATGGCACCACTCACCATGGACTGGTCCCTTCCCTACCAATCATTAATTTAAAAAATGCCCTACAGCTGGATCTTAAAGAGACATTTTCTTGAGTGACTTTCTCTCCTTTCAGATAACTCTAGCTTGTGCGAAGTTGATTAAGACAAGCCGGCACACCTCCTTCCTCTAATTTTCTGCTAACAATAAATATCTGTGTCTTCTGAGTTATTAAGATTTCAAATTTACAACATGTTGGTAAATTCACTTACTTTATACATGCATCTATACACACACTCATACACACACATTCTCTCACACACATATATATGTGAGAATTACATATTAGACACTGTTTAACTCATCCTTCCCTTTGAAAGGAAGATGTAGAAGGAGTTGTGGCCTATGAAATGAGCCAAGGCAGTTTCTTTATTAACCAATGACCTTCCTCCATCAGGAAGAGAAAGGAGACTGAACAGAAAGTGTGGCAACACTAAGCCCCATTCATATTTTGAACTGTTAAAAACTGTTAGAATTATGTTGATTACATTTAAATAAACTTATCAAAAACGAATAATTAATTCTGGATTCATTTGTCAGTTTGCATTCTATCATCTAGAGCTGGGAAAATATATTGTCCTAAAACAGTTTGACCCTCTTTGTCACAAAGAATAAAGTAATTCCTTCCCATTACTAACGACTAATGGATTAATTATCAATTGTTAATGATGATTGAAAACAGAGTAATGGAGATATCAAATATGATAGACAACACTCTTTAGCATGACGCTTATTAAATATTGTACATCCTGAGATACCATCAAGATTTTTATAAACGAAGAAATGTCATGTTTTAATTTTCATCACTAAGCACTTTATAGTTACTGCCTTGTAAATGTATGATATCATAACTGGCTTCCCTTAAGATATATTTGCAGACAATACGGCAGATTCCATATCAGATTCCAGCCTCTATTTCTTACTGCATGGCCATTTAAACCAAAGCATAATTTTATTTTATATAACAACAAAATTGCCATTCTGGGAAACAGCCTTCCTAGTATACACTAAGATCATATAAAATGAATTATTATTGCAGCTAAGTGTTCACTGTGCAAAGCTTAGCGAAACCGCAGCTTGCTGGCCGTATTGTTGTCTTCCCTCACATTTGCTGTAAAATCGAAATAATAGGACTGTAAAGAACACTGTAAAATTGCTATGTAGTACATTGTCATTTGACACGAAGCATGGGAGTCTGCTGACAGGATTCTTAATGAACACCACACTAGAGATATTAAAAATATATGTTGCTATCTTCTAACAATCCAACACTCAAATATATTCATATTGCATCTGCATCTGTACGCTCCTTTAAAAACAACAGTTCTTTTAATTAACAAGACATCGAAATTTCATTCACTAAGAAACTGAACGTTATATTAAATCATCAATAAAATTCAACAGTAGCAACAAGCAGAGTAATTGCTGAAAATTAAAATGCCTTTGAAATTTTGATTGTGAAAGACTAATTAAATACAACTGAGAAGTTTTATCATCTGGTACTTACATTCAGAACACAACGGGAGACTTGGCCACTGGATCTCTGTGCAGAAAAGTGACTTTTACACACATTTATTGATATATGTAAAGAAAAAGTAATTTTTCAGGCATTCCAAAATCATGCAATTAGTCTTGATATCTCCTGCCTTGCCCTAAATAATCCAAATTATCTTATTAGTTGACTTTTTTTTCAATTAACGTTGCCAGAGGTTCTAATCTAAGTGAAATAGGGAGAGACGCTTTTTACAGAGTCACGGAGGATGGTTGAATTATCACACAAGAAAAGAACACAAATTCATAGATGGGAAAGGAGGAAGTGGGACCAAGATGGCATTTGAATCGTGGCTTAGTGTGCTTTCTGTTGTTCTATAAACACACTATTAAAAGAATTTTGGGGAGGAAAGGGCTTATTTGGCTTACAGATCATAAACTGAACTAAGTCAGGGCAGGAACTCAGAGGCCATAGAGAAGTGCTGCTTACAGACTCCCCAAGCCTGTTTTCTTATAGGACCTAGGACCACCAGCTGAGGTGAGCTGGGCACTCCCACATCAACCTGATGGAGGCAGTTCCTCAGCTGAGTCTCTCTTCCAGATATATCTAGTTTGAGTTAAGTTGGCAAAACTGTGAGAGATCTCAAAGAGCTGGTTCGTTCTACTTGTTTTTTGGTATTTGCTTTATTTTTCATCTTTGTTTTCTACATGTGACAGTTTCAATAAGAATGGCCCCTACAGGCTCATGTATTTGATTGTTGAGTAATCGCAGAATGGCACTATGTGAGAAAGAGTAGGGGGTGTGACCTCAAGGGAGTAGGTGTGACCTTATTGGAGGAAGTGTGTCACAAAGAAGGCTTTGAGGATTTGAAAGCCCATGCCAGGTCCAGGCTCTTTTCCCCTATTTGGTGTGTGAAACAGAATGTGGTTCTCAGCTATTCCTCCAGCTCTGTGTGATCTGCCGTGCTTCTCTCCATGATGATAATTGACTCAACCTCTGAAACTGTAAGCAAGCCCCCAATTAAATGCTTTGTCTTATGAGTTGACTTGGTTCTGGCGTCTTTTCACAGCAATAAGACACTACGTGAGAGAAAAAATTGGCAAATACTAATTTCAATCTCTATTTTACACTTTCTCAAATTTCACATTTTATATTCCAAGATGAACTTTTCAGTTACCTCAGCTTGGATTCAGTTAGATAGAGGAAGGCAGAAAAATTTCCCTTAGGGTAAAAGTGTCTGGAAGGGTGCCAGCTTCATGCAATGTGCGGCTATTCTGACAGGATGGTAAGCCAATTAAGCAATCATCGCCCTGTATGCATGGCCACGTTGCATGCAGAATTGAAAACAACTATCTCTAGGTCTTGCTTTAGGTTAACTAATTCATCTACCTGAAATTATTTATTAAATACATGTTTAGTCTGTCCTGGAAGCTGTATTGAGTACTGAGACACCACAGGCGAAACACTAAGAGCCCCTACACTCACACATGACGCCCTGTGCAGTGTGCCGATAACTGGACTATAAATGCATATACACACTGTTTTGACTCAATGTGGTAGGTGAGATCAACAAGGGATTGAGATATAGAATGGTTAATAATACTTTGGCAAATAACACAGCAAGGGTAAAAAAAAAATCTCTGCAAGGGAGGTGCTGGTGAGTGATAAAGACAGCACCATTTTCGTTCTCTGGGTTGGGAATGGTTATCCATGCCCAGTGCCCTGAGAGTGTTGCTAGTTAAGGATAAAGAAGCAGTCAGGCCATGCGTGAACAGGAGAGCCTGGAGGAGAAGTTTTCATTTAAATGCAATAACTGCTGTTTGTGCCATTTCAGGCTAAGGAACAGTAAGATGTCACTTCTATTTTAAGATGGTTTGCTCTGGCAGTTACGTGGAGAATGACTTGGGAGGAAAGTGAAACTCTTTGAATCTGTGGATGTGTTAGACGCGGGTATTTAGAGGAATGAAGACTTTAGGTCACTCAATTGGAGACCTTGAGTAATTAGATTGTCAACTGATGCCAGCAGTAGGAGCTAAAACGGAGGAGATGACTGTGTGCAAAACAATTGCACTAGAAATACAGGGCTCAGAATGTGCCACTGCCACGCAGCACAAACACACAGAAGCAAAACACCAGGAAACCCTATGCACTCTTCTGAGAGTTGATGCAGAGAGGAACTGTTTTCAGAATCCTGTGCTTCCTGCAGATTTCACAGCATCAGCTTATAGTAAAACTAAGACAGTCGTTGGAGTTGTGCTTGTCTCTGTCAGCTGTTAGTATAGCAGGGAGACCATAGCAAGCGAAGTTAGGGGTCTTTAATATGACCCAGCCCTTTTGAGATATCAAAATCATTATCTTGATAAGAAGTTAGTGGTTCCATCCTGTTGCTCTGATGCCTCTATACTTCTTAGAGAATTTGATGATGTATTTTAATGAATCATATTGCTAGAGAATAAGGGATTGCAAGGTAGCATGAGAAAATCTATGAGGTGACTGACTGTGTTCACCATAGTTAAGTCTCTCGGGGTCTACATTGTGATTGTCCTTTCTATCATCATGTCTCAGACAGTGAAGAGATGGTGATTATACAGAATGATTTTGTTAGGTGGCTTCACCTCTCTGATCAAGATGGAAGAGCTCTCTGTCTGAGCGCTGGTCTGGAAGCTTTCTTGATTTTTCCTTTTCTATTTGTTGGACTAGAAGTTCTGCAGGATAATGGCAGTGGCATCTATGTAACTTTGCTGTACCTTTGAAGGGATGGCCAAAAAGGCAAGGCGTCCACACTGAGGACAGAGATATCAAACGGGAAGAATCAGGAGCCACGAAGCCAACTCCTCCCCTTTCTGTAATAGCCCACTGCTGTGGATTCCAATCCTTTCTAACTAGAGCCCATCTATGTCTACCAGAGATGGTGAGCTTGCTCTATAGCACAGAGCTCCCGACTTCATTGTCTTCCCTGCTAAATGAGCAGCCATCTCAGTGCCACCATTCTGGCCACCAAACTTAGGGCACATGCAGCCATTGGAATCGACAGTGTCCAAAATCATGGCCCTAGTCATGGAGCACAGCATTGCCCTGGTCCAGCCTCTCTCAACCTCCAGATTATCCTTGCTAATTTGCTTATGTACATTAAACAAATACCTGTGCTTTTAAGGAATGGATTTTCTTAATTGCCACCATCTTTCTCTGACTATCGGTTGCTTTATTTGCCTTTTTAAAAATTGCTTTTTGCAAATACCTCGCTTATCTGGCTTCTGAGATTTAAGTGTGATCTCCTGATTCCTAAGATGATCAAGCCCAACAGCATGGCCACCTGTTAACCGTGACCTAAAAACAGGAACCAATAATGAGAGTTCCAAAGGCAATGTGCCTTCTCCTCAGTTCATCCCTCATCACAATGCCTTCTAGACTTAGCCATGATGAACACAGTCAGTCACCTCATAGATTTTCTCATGTTACCATGCAATCCTTTATTCTCTAGCAATTTGATTCATTAAAATACATCATCACATTCTCTAAGAAATATAGAGGCATCAGAGCAGCAGGATGAAACCACTAACTTCTTATCAAGATAATGATTTTGATATCTCAAAAGGGTTGAATCATATCAAAAACCCTTAACTTCTCTTACTATGGTCTCCCTACTATACTAACAGCTGACAGAGACAAGCACAACTCCAACGACTATGTCTTTGTTTTACTACAAGCTCTCTTTCCTTGGAAAGTCCATATTCCTTTCAGTCAGTCTGGCCAAGCTCTGAGAATAAGTATTGCTCCTGTTGGCCAGAAGGAAGATAAGAACACTTCTGGGAGCACAAAATGCTCTTCAAACAAAAGATGGCGGCTCTGGCTCCCAACAGGTGAAGCATCTTCCTACGAGATCCCCACTGGTTCAAAGAAATCTGCAAGTGTATCGTTCTCTAACATATATGCCCAGTTATCCCCAGATTAACCACATTCTCTTAATTGTCCCCATTTCTCTAAAACCATAGTGTGGCATTTGCACTGTAAGAGGAATGCTCTAATGTAATCTTATGAGTTCAGAGTTACAAAATGCAGATGATGATATAAAGACAATTTAGCCAATATGTTGGCAGTATTTTACTTCAAAAGGAAAGAAGGTTAAAAAAAATACAACTAGCCCATGAGAGTGTCCTTCAGGATAACAAAAATGCCTTCATTGTCATTAAGCTCAATAATTAAGAGAAAAGCATCTGAACAAAATATGTTTAAATACTCAAGCATAATTTTATTTAAAACTATTTTGCATGATCACAGACCAAAGAATTAAGCATTAAAGAGGTGCTTGTTAACGTGTGACTAAATTGGGACATTATGGTGGCATTTGAGCATTTATTTCCATTCGCTGATTCTTTGATCATTGACTATAAAGCACATGTTAAAACACACATGACAGTATTTATTAGAAGAATTACTAATACATAACTGAGGCTCTGGCTACACGGTACAGAAAGGGCACTTGATAGGTATTTGTAGAATAAGTTAATTACTTAAGACAGGATAATTCTACTTTTGATAATTTCAGCTAATACTGCACCTCTTTCTGGCAAAGATAAAATCTCAGAAAAATACATTATCATGATTTTCTTTGAGTGGCAAAAACCTAAAAAATATGTATTTATATTCCAATTTAAAATTCTATTCTTAGGAGGAATAAAGTTTCCAAGAATTGTTATATATTCCAAGTGAAAGAGATTGGTAGCTTCAAGCCTTAAGGCACAGAAAATTCAATTGGTGTCTTTTATAGAATTCCTAATGGAAAGGTGCCCCATAAGAAAATATGCAGGCTTAACTGTAAATGTAAAATGTTTTATTTATTTAACAAGTTATCAAAGCCCCTGCATACAGATGACTCTTTAGAATAACTAAAGTATTTGAAGTCTGTGCTGATGGACAGAACACTTTCAGACACACCCCCCTTGACATATTATATAGTTAATATGTGGGGTTCCCACTTCGCACACATGTGTAGTAATTGTTCTGATCTTTTTAAATGAAATAAAATGTCTAGTATTGTATTTAGCCGTTCCATCCCTGTTGTTAAAAAACACAACACAGATATTTGATAAGATTAAGTCATTTTAAATAAATTTGCTGCTGAATAATGGAGAAAATCCAAACTGGAGACTTTTATGACATATTTTATCAAAGATGGTGTCAAGTGGAAAGATGACCAGCCGGTGCAACACAAAACCTCAGAAGCAACCAACACATTTAATTTTGCACATTGATGCTACAGTTTGAATGTGTGTTTATTCCCAACACCTATTCTTTCTAAACCCAAGTGTGATGGTAATTAAGAGGTGTGTTTGGACTCCTGGGGGTAATTAGGCAATGAAGTCTCTGTCCTGGATGGATTACTGCCTTGATAAATATTCAAATGTTTGATAACATCAAGAAGACCAATGACAACAAATGCCAGTGGAAATAACAGGAAGGAAAACCTTTCTTTACTACTGGTTTGAATAGACACTGGGGTAGCCTTTGGGGGAATTTTAACAGAGGTTTTTAAAATCACTAACATTGTTTACCTATATTTAGGATTTGGGGGTTTCTACTTATTGTTTAATTTTCGGTGTTTCTAGTCTAATTGAAAATTAATCAATTGTAGTAAATAGGGGTGGCAGGGCTGCGTCCCCAGCACCCGGCCGCCCACACGGCTAGCTTTGCTTATGCCCCGAAATAATTACACGGAAACTGTATTCTTTTAATCACTGCTTGGCCCATTTCTAGCCTCTTCTAGGCTAATTCTCGCATATTAATTTAGCCCATTTCTAATCATCTGTGTAGTGCCCCTAGGTGCGCTTACCGGGAAGATTCTAGCCTATGTCCATCCTGGGTCAGAGCTTCATCGCATGTGTCTGCCCAGGAGCCGGGAGCATGGCGTCTCTTCTGAGGTGTCTGCTCCCAAGAGGAGAGCTGTGGAGTCTGAGCTCACTTCCTCTTCCTCCCAGCGTTCTGTTCTATTTACTCCTCCCACCTATCTTCTAACCAATGAGGGCCATGCAGTTTCTTTTTATTTAACCAATGACCTTCCTCCATCAATCAATCATTAAGTATAATTTCAATTTCACTTCCTATTACCATACAACACTTTGTTATTTACTGGTATCCTGTGCATCTTCAATGTATATTAATCAATAAATGGTCTTACTTTCATTCCAATCACTTCATACTCTTTCATGATTCATGCAAGTACTTTGTAAGAATGTGTCCCCAACTCCTTTTTTTATGCTTAATAATTGTGACATCAGTGATTTGTCATTCATGACACTGATGCCTTTTATTTAAGTAATCCATAAGCCACATTCAGTTAGAACATAGTAGCAATTATTATTTTGATCCTACTCTGATTTGTTAGATCAATTCGGAACAATAGAATTTAACTAATTACTGGTGTTTTGCCCCTTTAAGCCTGCTTGCTTTCTCTCTCATTCTTCCTCTTGCTCTTTGTCTCTTTCTCTCTCTCCTTCTCTTTCTTTATATGGATCTACAAGTTTCTCCCTTGTCTTTTCTTCCTTCTTGTTGAAAAATACTTCTTATTTACACCATTTCCTTCAAAGTTCATTCGTTGTAAGGGAGAGTCCTCAATTCATACATCCACGACAATATTTCTTCTGGACATTTATAGAATCGTTTTAATATGTGTACTGTTTTAGGTTGTCAAGTTTTTACCTCTTTCAATACTTTATTCCCTTAACTTCTAATTTGGATGGTTTCCACAGAGATGTGCTGGGACTGTGTAAGTCTTGTTCTTCTCTCTTTTTTTCTGAATGGTCTTATGAATGTTTCACTTTTTCACTTTGGTCGCCTCTGTCTTGCTTGTGCAATTCATATGGTTCAGTTTTTTTGCATGAGAATGATAATAACTACCCCGATTTTCACATGTCAGACCAAAATTAATAATGAACAGGTCATGAATATAGTTATATTGTAAAGGTTTTATGGTTGTGTTATAGATTTGCATTCCTCAAAATTGTAATATTAAGTATATATAATGAGCATGTTCTGGTTCTGTTTATAAAAGTAAATATTTATTATTTATTCTAAGGCACTTGTTTGTTATTTTCAATTTTTTTATCATCTGGGTCAGAAAGAGTAATTGATTCATCTACACTGCTACATTGTGAAATTCTTAGAGAATTTTACTGTTAAAATATTCCTTAATGATCATTCTGTGCGTTATACTGATTATGCCCTTAGAAACTATTCGGTGAATTTAGAATGAAATTTTCTGGCATGTCAGTATGCTGGGTGAGATAATCTGAACTTACTTTTCCAGGAGGAGTAATAATTTACATTCCCCCAGAAGATAGTGAGTCAGCACGATAGGAATAACACATTATCCTCCTGGAAAATTGGGAAATGTTCTTCACATACAATAGAGCCAGGCACAAATTTCCCTCACAAAAATAAAGTTGTATATCATTCTCTTTGTAGACATTAATCTCAGGGACCATATTTATATAGGATGTCTCTCCTATTACTGTTGATGTGTAGTACTATTTCCATTCTGGCTGTTAATCTTTTTTTTTATGTTCAGTGTACATGGAAGAATAGAAAGTTTTATGTTTCTTCTTGTCTTGGTTTTGTGCCAGGACTCACTTGCTAGCATCTATCACGTCATACAAGAGAAATAATCTCCTGATGTGTGTAAACATTTATGTTTCAGCTTCATGTTAGCTTAGCTACTTCTTCAAGTCAACAATGCTGTCACAGACCATCCACTCTCCCTGGAGGTGTGAACATAATTTTTGAGAGATCTAGACTTCTAATTCGAACGTAAATATGTGTACTGTGCGTGCATTTGTGATATGTATATATACATGTGTGGAAATGTATGTATGCATGTTTGTCTGTGTGTGTAAGCTTGTATATCTGTGTGTGTCTCAGTGTGTGTATGTGTGCATGTATGTATATAAATATGTGTATTTGTGTCATGTGTATGTGTTATCATGTTGAAGAAAGATCTTAAAATTTAGTTCCTGTATATCAGAAACTGTAATATATATAATACACACACACATATGAAGTTAAACTATAAACTCATATACACAACAGGAAAATATATATACACATATAAATGTATATATATAATATATATGATATCAACATAATTGCTAACTTTGCCATTATACCCCAAAACCAAAATAAAACCCAAGCAATCCACACTAAGCCTGAGAATCCTACATCCTTCAACAGAACCTTAAACCATTCAGGGTCACCTTCCAGTCATGGCTTACATCTTTGGGTTGTCATCTCTTTAATCTTGCTCCAGAGGAAGTTTAATTTTTCAGGTTATTCCATCCTCTTTCATATGTTCACAATTGTGCTTGATTCTTTCACTGAAGCATTTCTGCTGGGTTTCCTGATTTCTTGTTTTTTTGTTCTTTTGGCAGGTACCAATCTTGGGTTTAGATAGGGAACGTTAAATGGAACCGGCAAAGACAGGAGGAAAGGAAACTCCCTGTGCTTTACACATGAGGCTATCTCCGTCCTTACATGTCTAATTTGATGGTGTGTTTCAAACCCTCCTGAGAGTGCATTTAATCTGGGCCAGGACCCCACACTAGATCAAACAACTGCAGGACCCAGAACAGTAACTAGGCTTTAAAGTTTTATCCACAGCACATGATAAGAATTAATCCTGAGTCCCGAGTTAAAGTGACTGAGCCACTAATGCTATTAGGTTACTTTTGAGGACTCAAGAGGAAGGCTGAGATGTCCAATGCTCTATGGAGCTTGGATTGGAAGATCAGAAAATATATTGACTCTACTTGATTATTCCATAGAAGATGACACTAGCACCACAAGCATAATTCATAACCTACTGAACATATGACTAAAAACTAAACAACTGAGCCAGTTTTTATTTTAGTATTTCAGTATAATTAAAGGCTTTCTTATATGGAAACAACTACTCTTGGAGACACTCTGAAAAAAGTACCTAGATTATCCTTGTTAATTAAAGCTAAGATTTAATTAATCATACAGAAAAATTTTCAGTAACTAATATGGAAATCGCACTAAGTTATCAAGGCTGCTTCATGTGTCTGAATTTAGTACTCTACTGGACTTCTTTGTATGGGAAGCAATGTGTATACTTATAGCAACAAATATTAAATTTTATTCAAATGCTATAATTTTGCTAAGTCAGGTTAAAGGAGAATATTCCTCTCAAAATACACGAAAGGAAAAGATACCCCATGTAACTCAGAATCAACTGTAATGTTTGCATCTATTATGTTCATTACATTAGACACAAATAAATGGCACAGGTTGCAAGAAGAATGTTTAGGGAAGCTAACAGTCAGCCAGCCTGATGTCATGAGGCAGCCACAAGGCTTGGCAAAAGCCTGATCCCTACAGTGCTTGGCTAACATTAACAAAGTCAATGTGTATAGCCACATGAAATGTTGGAATTACACAAATCCCATTACAGGAACTGCAGAGGAACAGAGTATTGAACTGCAGAATTCCCTCAACAGAGTTGTTCCTCATTAGTCCTACCCAAAAATATCACTTCGCAAGGAAGGGCACATTTTGATGCTATCCTTATTTTCGGGCAGCTAAGTCATTATATCTTCTTTGGTCGAATCTCTTTGCCAAACAAGTGATGTTGGCACTTATTTAAATTTTAAATATGATTTTTTTTCTGTATTTAAAAGTTTTAACTCTATTACATTTAGAAAGAAATACCACAGTAATTCTAATCTTTTTGTAAGCAATATTTAAATTTCTAAGCTCTTTCCTCCTCCTTAGATTTTGTTGTTATTGTTGCATCTGGGTCTCACGCAGTCTAGGCTGACTTCAAACCCAGTATGCAGCAGAATATGGCTTGAAACTTCTCTTTCTGCCTCTACTACCCAAGTACAGAAATGAGAGTGCCTCCATGCCTGGCTAAGACAAGGGTGAGTCTTGAGCCCAGGGCTTCCTGCATGCTAGGCAAGTACTTTACTAACTGAACCACATCCTCTTCAGCAAAAGTCATCAGATGCCGTAGCTTTCTCCACACTCTACAATGACACAAGTTTCCCTTGGTAAGAGTTACACGTCCAAAGAAGAATTCACAAACACTGCAACAGGGAAAACAAATCTAACGGTAGTAATATTAAATATTCTTTGTCAACCAAGTTTACTGCAAACCCTAGCATTCTAAACCTTCAAGCAATGAAGTGACACTGCTCTCTAGAATTTATTCTACACTTGTGGAGTTTTTCTCCCTCTTACTGGCTGCTCAGTGGGGGAGACGTGAGGAAGACTGAGTTTCCTGGGAAGCAGACTCCAGAGACCAGCAAAGAGGAGCTGATCTGGTTTAATGTGTATGTTCACCGGCATATATGCATACATTATGCAATCAGCTAAGGTCATATCAAGTTACTGGCCAGTGAGTCCGAATGACACACAACCCGTGCCATGTGAGGGTGTTCAAGGGTCATAATATCCAGACTATGTGTCTGCAGGCAAAGGGCAGGAAGCAGGCAAAGCCCTAGACTTTGACACCAAATTAGAGAATCTCCAGTTAGTTGGGACTCCACTATGAGTCATCTAGAGTTCTAGAAGCTCAGGTCTGCTCAAACAGCCATGGGAGGTGTTGGCGCTACTCGCATCGGCTGTCTTTTGGTGACACCATCTGAACAGAGACTGACCCCAATATACTCTTTATTTTCAAACTGTTCATTGTTAATAAGTTAAACTATCGTCAACATGATCTTTTAAAAACCACTCTACAGGTATTTACTTCTGTTATTTCTTTATTGTTTCGTTTTGTTGAGTACATTTGTTCCTTTCAAGTTTCTCACATGTATAGCATGATTTATGGATTCAATTATATTCAACATCCTTTGCCTGCCTCATTATCTACCATTTTCCCATGCTGTGAATACATTTATACATCTTCATGATCCATCACTAGTTGTTTATTTTTCTTTTAGTTGTGTTTTGTTTTGTTTAAGTGGCAGACAGATCACTCAGTATTTGAGACCACTAGCTGCTCCTCCATAAGACCTAGATTTGATTCCCAGTAGCAACATAGGGCCTCACAACTATCTTTTGTTCCTATTCTGGGGGATCTAGTGCCCTTTTCAGAACTCTAAAGGTACCAGTTGTGTATGGACACACAGATACATGTTGGAAAAATGTCCATACTCATAATAATATAAAAATGTTATAAATGTCTTTGTTTAGCATTGTCTCTGCTACTCATGGGCTCTGTATACACCATATATATTTAACTTATAATTTTTATGAGTATCTTTGCAATCTGCTCATCGTCCTCATCATTCCTGATGTGTTTTCCATATAATGTATGTCAGGTCCATGAATATTCAATGTAATTGTTCAGTCAATATAAACATAGAGCATATAAAGCTGTGTATAAGATAGCGGTGTTCTTTAAATCTTCTAACATCAATAAATTATTTTAAGTAAAACTTTGTATTGATGTTATATCATTTAAATTTTATGTGGAAATTAAATGTTGATTGCCACTTTAACCATTTTCTGTTGTCAAATTTCAGATTTGCTTTCCACAGGCTCCTAGAACTTTCTGACAATAAATCCAAAGTGTAAAGCCATGATGATTTTTGTCATAAAAACACAGTGCATGAGACATTCTGTACAAGAGATAAGGAGGGAATATCGGAAAATGCTTCATAAAAGAGATGTAGGCAAACATAAATATTTCACTGGTATATTCAAAGAACATCTCAGTATGATTCAGATAAAATGTGTGTGTCATTGAAATCTTCTGTGTCTTATGATGTCCATTTATAAATTGTAGAAGCTATTTTTATAATTTCATCTGAACAGTACCTACTTCTTGTCCATCCTAGATTTTAAGTTAACACTAATGTCTTAAAATTCTGGTTTGCGCAATAAACATCTATTCAGCATTCTATTAATGTCAGTACTTTTGGCACCCCAAAGAATGAGCTTTCACGTTACTGAGGATTCACACCTCAAAACAATAAACATCTGATGTACATTTTCAAGTCATTGCTTTAATACTGGGACATGAGAGTAAACCTCAGAGAATCAGTGGAATCAGATGTGTACAACTAGAATAGTGTATTAATACGGTTTTAGGAAAAGTAAATCAATGTGGTAGAAATCTTATTTTAAAAGTATAGCTCTCAAATTGTGAATGAAAAAAGGTATATGAATAGATTATTTAGTACTAAAGTCAATGCTTTATGACTGGGAAAAGAAGAAGAAAATACATAACCATTAACCCTGGACCCTCAGCTATGATTATAAAATGATCTCATGCAAAGAGTTGTAAAATCTGGTTGATCTGCTTTTACCTAAGCTCTCCAATAGACGGCTGATCACTGACCTTTGATCTCAGTTTTTAGTGCAGAAGGAGCCCACAATTCCCACATTGTACATTCCAACTCAAAAAGCATGATAAATGTTCAAGAATACTATAAAGAGTTGATATCCACTCTGACACAATCTATAAATAAAAATGTAGAAGTCGAAGATAGAGATGCAATTTAATACTAAAATATGAAAACAACTGTTAATAAACATTATTATTTTCATATGTTCTTTCAAGTAGATTAAGGTAATACTACAGCATTCATCTCCTCAATTATGCCCACACACTGAAAAAATTTTAATTAATATTGGCTCTACATTTTCACTCTGATTTTCTCAAAGTGTTTCTTCTAATGAAATAAAAGCTAATTCTTTACTGCGCACAATAATTAGGCCTAAAAGTTTTTTGTTTATGTAAATAAAATGCTTTCCCATTTTCATGTAAAGTCTAGACACTGGAGGAGTAACTTCAGCGAAACATTACTCGTGAGTTCCATGTTCCTGTCTGTGGTAGGGTATCGTATTGGGTGAGGTATCCTCTCACAAATAAGTATAAAGCTGGGAAAGATATTTTCTGATTGGAACTGCAGAGACTGAAGTACAGAGGCCACAGGACGAATGGAATGTCACAAGGTGACCCCGAGATAATCACAACATTTGATTGTGGATTCTTGTTGACTCCATCTCATAGAAATGAGTCCAGGCCGAACCTAGTAATCTAGGGGAATGAAATTGTGAGAGATTGTAGCTCTCTGATGCCAACGAGGGAGGAGGTGATTTTTGAACATGAAACAGAAAATAAATGAGCAGTGAGGGAAGGCACTTTAGAAATCTCTATGGGGTCTGGCAAGACAATGTCCACACAGCTGCCTAAGAACCAGATACTGCTATATGGCAGGTTGAGAGCAAGTCACCATGCTGTCCCAATAGAGAACTGGATGTGCCTAGAGCTGAGACACTGGGATTGCATGCTACCAAGAGCACAGAGATCATTGAACATTCCAGATACTGATTTGTGACTTCAGAAATGCCACTGGTGTGTGTGTGTGTGTGTGTGTGTGTGTGTGTGTGTGTGTGTTTAATTGCTTTTCACAGGTGACATAGGATAACCCTCCTCTTTAGCTCTATATGTTTTTCTTCTGGACAATACTCAGTGTTCAGTGTTTAGATCATTTCAGGGTCCCTCACATGTTTAACTGGGTGTTTAAAACATTAGTTGATTTTTTTCTGTGGGTTTCCCTTTCCTTGAGAATTGTTGGTCACCTACCTGCAAGGCCAAACGAAGCAGAAGCAGCAAGTAGTGTTCGAAGGGTCATAAGCTTCAGGGAGTTAGTTTCAGAGAGACAGCTCCTTTATTGAAGCAAAGGGGTTAGTTTATATAAGTCAGGGGGAGAAGAGGACAGTTGAACAAGGGAGGAAATACACTCAGTTTGTGTGCATGGACCTAATTGTGGACAGACAAATGGTGATGACCCACCAATTCAAATATCTGAGCCAAGAGGAAAATAGAGGGAAACTTGTGTGCCAAGCCATAAGGTGCTTGCTGGAAGCTCTTTGTAGATTGATCCTCCAAATAAGGTCAGTCACCTGAGCTTAGAGTCTCTCTCCAAAGAAGGTTAGACAGAGAAAGGGAGTCCTGTTGAGAAACAGAGTCCTCCATTTTGTGGCAGCCTCAGAGAGCTACCGGGACATGATGAACAACAGCCTTACATGCAGAGTTCTCCAACGTTTTTCTCTATGCCTGTGTGGGAGGAACTAATTTCAAAAGCACAAGAAAAAAAAAACTATGTATTCAAACAGATTTGAGAATACCATTTCTGAAAGATTGCTTGGAAGACTACAGGTTTTTAAATGGTAGAATGTTGATGAAACGGTGCTTCACTTAACAAGCCTCCGGCTTCCTCATGGTCAACAATGAACATATTAATAAATCATACATATACGCCACAAATGGTTCTTGCCATTCAGTTGAATGCTCGGATTCTACTGCATTTCCAGAGGGAATAGCCATTCTACAAACCACAGCCAGCACCTCCACATGTCCTGCTGCTTAAGAAGCTGCATTTATTTCATAAATAATCTTTGCTTTCCCCAGGAGCATTGCATTTAGCTAGAGCTCACGGGAGAAAGTGGAAAAGTAGCTGCAAGTGAGTAACTTGTCGTCAAACGAGATGACAGAAATAATAAGGAACACTAACTAAAACGAGGCTATTTCTAAGCGTAACTAATACACTCCAGTCCCACTTATGTCCCCGACTGAATAAACTAATAGGATTCTGTGCTTATTTAGAAATATGGATATTAACTTCAATTAATATAAATGTTTAGGGGTTGAAGCTACAGTGACAGACAGTTGAAAGCCTTGGGTTTGATTCTAGTGTTTCTAAACAGTAAATAAAGCCAATGTTCCAGTTCACATGAACTAAAGGATTGAATCATGTCAGGAACAAAACGAAACAAAACATGATTTATAAAAGACAACCGTCCAACAGAATTCCCTCCTGAAAGATATTTCATTACTGTAATTGCAGAATTCATTGTTTGTAATTGACTGATTAATTATAAAACATCAGAAAATAAAACAGCTCAGTTAACCTGCTATTTTCCTTTAAATCATAGATTGTTAGTGTAATATTTACCAGTGTTTACAAAAGCTATAACAACTGCTTGTAAGTTAAATCATAGAAAATTTTCATTTATTTCTTACCTGTATATAGTAATAAGAGCGGCGGGGCTGCGTCCCCAGCACCCCGGCCGCCTGCTAGCTTATGCCCGAAATAACAACACACAAACTGTATTCATTTAAACACTGCTTGGCTCATTCTCTTCTAGGCTAATTCTCACATATTAATTTAGCCCATTTCTAATCATCTGTGTGTAAAACCCCAAGGTGCGCTTACCGGGAAGATTCTAGCCTACGTCCATCCTGGGTCGGAGCTTCATCACGTGTGTCTGCCCAGGAGAGGAGAGGGTGGCGTCTCTCAGCTCACTTCCTCTTCCTCCCAGCATTCTGTTCTGTTTACTCCACCCACCTATGTTCTAAGCTATGAGCCCAAGCAGTTTGTTTATTACTTAGCCAATGAAATCAACCGATTGATATATGACACTCACACATCACCTGTAGATGGTTGCAACATTACAGTTGATTTTGTTGTTTGTGTGTTTTGAGACAGTCTTGCCTTCTGTAACCCAGGCTGGCTCAGGGCTTAGTATGCACTATGGAACCCAGGCTGGCTACAAAGAGCAAATCTTCCTAAATGAGTTGAGATTACAGGTGTGTTTCCCAGTGCTTGGCTCCAATATTTTATCATCTGAATCCATGCTTGTTTTCTAGAGATTGCAATGTGTATCCATTGACTGGAAAATAAGTAAATGACAATGTGAACTGTGTTTATCAATGGAGCGACTGCCTTTGCTATTTCCTCTCGGTATCAGTGTGTCTGCTTTCCCCAGTAGATCGGACATTGTTCTTCCGACCAGCTCTCTGATTTTCCATTCTTTCAGGTCGTACTCTGACATCATCTGGTTTGCTTCTCTGCTGTAAGAGGGCTAGCTATATCACCCTTTCTTATGTTTTCACTGCAGGCCTTTAGAATGTGTGCTACAAGACAGCCAAGCAGTGAAGAACAATTACTCGTCAGCACACATATTAAGCACTTCATTTCAAACACAAGGTATCTACCAGCCAACAAATAGGGGAGACACACACACACACACATACATAGCATGCATACATAAATTTATACACATATGTGTACACATATGGTATTCAACACACAGTCACTTGAGTATTTAATATTTGGTTATTATTAAAGCATAAAACACCCATGAACTGTATAACTGCATAAAAATTTTATTTAGGAATTTCCAGAGGAGCAATTCCACAGAAATGGACTGGGCCATGGTCATGTGGAGGTTCAGCTGAGCAGGCCTTACAAAAAACTCATCTGTGTGGATTGTAATCTGGAGCTCAGTTGAGCTGTGGACTAGAGTGCCCACTATGATATCTCCAGCATCTGAAGGCAGAATTCTTTTTTTTTGTCTAAAAATAAACTTTAATAAAAGCTATGACATAATCTTTAGCAAGTGAAGGGTCAGTATAGCCCACTTTCTTTTTTTTTTTTATTGAGAAAAGGAAAAAAAAGTATCCGCTCCTCCCAGCCTCCCATTTCCCTCCTCCTCCTCCCACCCTTATCCCCCTCCCCCAAACTCTTCTCCCTCTCCCTCTCCAGTCCAAAGAGCAGTCAGGGTTCCTGCCCTGTGGAAAGTCCAAGGTCCGCACCCCTCCGTCCATGTCTAGGAAGGTGAACATCCAAACTGGCTAGGCTTTCACAAAGCCAGAACATGAAGTGGGGTCAAAACCCCATGCCATTGTCCTTGGCTTCTCATCAGCCCTCATTGTTCGCCATGTTCAGAGAGTCCGGTTTTATCCCATGCTTTTTCAGTCACAGTCCAGCTGGTCTTGGTGAGCTCCCAATAGATCAGCCCCATTGTCTCAGTGGGTGGGTGCACCCCTCATGGTTCTGACTTCCTTGCTCATCTTCTCCCTCCTTCCGTTCCTCATTGGGACCTTGGGACCTCACTCCAGTGCTCCAGTGTGGGTCTCTGTCTCTATCTCCATCCATCACCAGATGAAGGTTCTATGGTGATATGCAAGATATTTGTCAGTATTGCTATAGCATAGAGTCATTTCAGGTTCCCTATCCTCAGCTGCCCAAGGGACTAACTGGGGACATCACCATGGGCTCCTGGGAGCCACTCTAGGGTCAAGTCTCTTGCCAACCCTAAGGTGGATCCCTTAACTAAGAATTGTGCTTCCATGCTCCCCTGTCCAACCTTCCTTTACCCCAATCCTCCTGTTTCCCCAAGTTCCCCCCCTCCTTCCCTTCTCACTTTTCTCTCCCCATCTCCCCTTACCCCCAACCCACCCCACCCCAAGATCCCAATTTTCTCCCCGGCAATTTTGTCTACTTCCCTTAGCCAAGAGGATAACTATATGCTTTTCCTTGGGTTCCCCTTCTTACTTAGCTTCTTTAGATTCACCTATTGTAGACTCCGTGACCCTTATTTATGGCTAGAAACCAATTATGAGTGAGTACATCCCATGTTCATCTCTTTGGGTCTGGGATACCTCACTCAGGATAGTGTTTTCTATTTCCATCCATTTGCATGCAAAATTCGAGAAGTCATTGTTTTTTACCGCAGCGTAGTACTCTAATGTGTATATATTCCATACTTTCTACATCCATTCTTCCATTGAAGGGCATCTAGGTTGTTTCCAGGTTCTGGCTATTACAAATAATACTGCTATGAACATAGTTGAACAAATGCTTTTGTCATATGATCAGGCATCTCTTGGGTATATTCCCAAGAGTGGTATGGCTGGGTCCAGGGGTAGGTTGATACCGAATTTCCTGAGAAACCGAAACACTGATTTCCAAAGTGGTTGCACAAGATTGCATTCCCACCAGCAATGGATAAGTGTACCCCTTCCTCCACAGCCTCTCCAGCAAAGGGTATCGTTGGTGTTTTTGACTTAGCCATTCTGACAGGTGTAAGATGATATCTCAAAGTTGTTTTGATTTGCATTTCCCTGATTGCTAAGGAGGTTAAGCATGACCTTAAGTGTATTTTGGCCATTTGAACTTCTTCTGTTGAGAATTCTCTGTTCAGTTCAGTGCCCCATTTTTTAATTGGGTTAATTAGCATTTTAAAGTCTAGTTTCCTGAGTTCTCTATATATTTTGGAGATCAGACCTTTGTCTGTTGCGGGGTTGGTGAAGATCTTCTCCCAGTCAGTAGGTTGCCTTTTTGTCTTAGTGACAGTATCCTTTGATTTGCAGAAGCTTCACAGTTTTAGTAGGTCCCATTTATTCAATATTGCCCTTAATGTCTGTGCTGCTGGGGATATACATAGGAAGCGATCTCCTGTGCCCATCTGTTGTAGGGTACTTCCCACTTTCTCTTTTATGAGGTTCAGTGTGTTCGGGCTGATATTGAGGTCTTTAATCCATTTGGACTTGTTTTGTGCATGGTGAAAGATGTGGGTCTATTTTCATTCTTCTACAGGTTGACATCCAGTTGTGCCAGCACCATTTGTTGAAGATGCTTTCTTTCTTCCATTGTATACTTTTAGCTCCTTTATCGAAAATGAGGTGTTCATAGGTTTGTGGGTTAAAATCCGGGTCTTCTATATGATTCCATTGGTCGACTTCTCTGTTTTTATGCCAGTACCACATTGTTTTCATTACTGTAGCTCTGTAATAGAGTTTGAAGTCAGGGATGGTAATGCCTCCAGAAGATCCTTTATTGTATAGGATTGTTTTGGCTATCCTGGGTTTTTTGTTTTTCCATATAAAGTTGATTATTGTCCTCTCCAGATCTGTGAAGAATTTTGATGGGATCTTGATGGGGATTGCATTGAATCTATAAATTGCCTTTGGTAGAATTGCCATTTTTATTATGATGATCCTTCCAATCCAAGAGCAAGGGAGGTCCTTCCATTTTCTGGTATACTCCTCAGTTTCTTTCTTCAATGCCTTATAGTTCTTGTCAAATAAAACTTGCACTTCCTTGGTTAGATTTACCCCAATATATTTTATGCTGTTTGTGGCTATCGTGAAAGGTGAAGCTTCTCTGATTTCCCTCTCTGCTTCCATATCCTTTGTGTATAAGAGGGTGACTGATTTTTTGGAGTTGATCTTGTATCCTGCCACATTACTAAAGCTGTTTATCAGGTGTAAAAGTTCTTTGGTGGAGTTTTGGGGGTCGCTTATGTAGACTATCATATCATCTACAAATAACGAAAGTTTAACTTCTTCCTTTCCAATTCAAATCCCCTTGATCCCCATTATGTTGTCTTATTGCTATTGCTAGAACTTCAAACACTATATTGAAGAGGTATGGCGAGAGTGGACAGCCTTGTCGTATTCCTGAGTTTAGCCAGATGGCTTTGAGTTTCTCTCCGTTTAATTTGATGTTAGCTGTCGGCTTGCTGTATATAGCTTTTATTACATTTAAGTATGACCCTTGTATCCCTAATCGCTCCAATACTTTTATCATAAAGGGATGTTGAATTTTGTCAAATGCTTTTTCAGCATCTAATGAAATGATCATATGGTTTTTTTCTTTCAGTTTATTTATATGATGGATTACATTGATAGAGTTTTGTATGTTGAACCAGCCCTGCATCTCTGGGATGAAGCCTACTTGATCATAATGGATAATTTTTCAGATGTGTTCTTGGATTCGGTTTGCCAGTATTTTGTTGAGGACTTTTGCTTCGATGTTCGCGAGTGAGATTGGCCTGTAATTCTCTTTCCTGGTTGAGTCTTTGTGTGGTTTTGGTATCAGAGTAACTCTATCTTCATAAAAGGAATTTGGTAATGACCCTTCTGTTTCTATATTGTGGAATACATTAAGGAGTATAGGTATTAGCTCTTCTTGGGAGTTCTGGTAGAATTCTGCATTGAAACCATCTTGTCCTGGGCTTTTTTTGGTACGGAGGTTTTTGATAACAGCTTCTAATTCTTCGTGACTAACAGGTCTGTTTAGATTGTTCACCTGGTCCTGGTTTAACTTTGGTATATGGTATTTATCTAAAAAATGTCCATTTCTTTTACATTTTCCAATTTTGTGGCATACAGGCTTTTGTAGTAAGATCTAATGATTCTCTGAATTTCCTCTGTATCTGTGGTTATGCCCCCCTTTTCATTTTGATCTTATTAATTTGCGTATTCTCTCTCTGCCATTTGATTAGTTTGGATAGGGGTTTATCAATCTTGTTGATTTTCTTCAGGAACCAGCTTTTTGTTTCATTGATTCTCTGGATTGTTTTCTGTGTTTCTATTTTGTTGATTTCAGCCCTCAGTTTGATTATTTCCAGTCTTCTACTCCTCCTAGGTGAGTCTGCTTCTTTTTTTTCAAGAGCTTTCAGGTGGGCTGTTAAGTCTCCAATATGTGCTTTCTCTGTTTTCTTTAAGTGGGCACTTAGTGCTATGAACTTTCCTCTTAGGACTGCTTTCATAGTGTCCCATAAGTTTGAGTATGTTGTTTCTTTATTTTCATTGAATTCAAGGAAGACTTTAATTTCTTTCTTTATTTCTTCCATAATCCAGGTATGGTTCAGTAGTTGACTGTTCAGTTTCCATGAGTTTGTAAGCTTTCTGGGGGTAGCATTGTTGTTGAATTCTAACTTTAATCCATGGTGATCTGATAAGACACAGGTGGTTACTAATATTTTTTTTGTAACTGTGTAAGTTAGCTTTTTTACTGAGTATGTGGTCAATTTTCGAGAAGGTTCCATGAGCTGTGGAGAAGAAGATATATTCTTTCCTCTTTGGGTGGAATAAGCTATAGATGTCTGTTAAGTCCATTTGCTTCATTACCTCCATTAATTCTCTAATTTCTCTGTTAGGTTTCTGTCTGATTGACCTGTCCATTGGTGAGAGAGGAGTGTTGAAGTCTCCTACAATTAGTGTGTGCATTTTGATGGCTGCCTTGAGTTTTAGTAATGTTTCTTTTTTGTACGTTAGTGCTTTTATATTAGGGGCATTGATATTCAGGATTGAGACTTTATCCTGATGAATTGTTCCTGTTATGAGTATAAAATGTCCCTCTCCATCTCTTCTGATTGATTTAAGTTTGAAGTCAACTTTGTTAGAAATTAGTATGGCCACACCTGCTTGTTTCTTAGGTCCATTTGCTTGATAAGCCTTTTCCTAGCCCTTTACTCTGAGTAGGTGCCTGTCTTTGTGGGTGAGGTGTGTTTTTTGTAAACAGCAGAATGTTGGATCCTGTTTTTGTATCCAATCTCTTAGCCTGTGCCTTTTTATATGTGAGTTGAGCCCATTGACATTAAGTGATATTAATGACCAGTGGTTGTTAACTCCAGTCACTTTTTTAGTAGTATGGTTTGTGTGTTTCCCTTCTTTGAGTTGCGCTGGTGTAGGGTCTCTAGATGTCTGAGTTGTTGTGGTCATTGTTGGACTCCTTGGTTAGTGATTTTCCTTCTATTATTTTCTGTGGATTTTCTGCTGGATTTGTGGCTACGTATTGTTTAAATTTGTTTTTATCCTGGAAAATTTTGTTTTCTCCATTTATAGTGAACGAAAGCTTGGCTGGGTATAGTAGTCTGGGCTTGCATCCTTGGTCTCTTATTTTTTGCAGTACATCTATCCAGGACCTTCTGGCTTTCATGGTTTCCATAGAGAAGTCAGGTGTAAGTCTGATAGGTTTACCTTTATAAGTAACTTGGCCTTTTTCCTTTGCAGCTCTTAATATTCTTTCTTTATCTGTATACTTTGTTTTTTGATTATTATATGTCGAGGGGATTTTTTTTTTGATCCAGCCTATTCGGTGTTCTGTATGCTTCTTGAACCTTCATAGGTACATCTGTCTTCAGGTTGGGAAAGTTTTCTTCTATAATTTTATTAAGTATATTTTCTGGACCGTTGAGCTGCACTTCTTCTCCTTCTTCTACTCCTATTATTCTTAGGTTTGGTCTTTTTATTGTGTCCCATATTTCCTGAATGTTTTGTGATGAGAGTTTGTTGGACTTGCTGTTTTCTTTGATCAGTGTGTTTATTTTCTCTATGGTATCTTCAGAATCCGAGAGTCTTTCTTCTATCTCTTGTATTCTGCTGGTTATGCTTGTTTCTGTAGTCTCTATTCGTTTACCTAGATTTTCCATGTCCAGCTGGCCCTCTGTTTGTGTTTTCTTCTTTGGCTCCATTTCAGTTTCCAAGTCTTGAACTGTTTCCATTATCTGCTTGATTGTCTTTCCTTGGTTTCCTAGGGTATCATTCACTGATTTCCTCAATTCCTCAAACTTTCTGTTATACTTCTCATCCATTTCTATAAGGGCGTTTTTTATATGCTGTTTAAGGGCCTCTATCACTTTCATAAAGTCAGTTTTTTCTACTTCTTCTTGATTAAGGTGTTCATGTCCTCCTGTTGTGAGGTCGCTGGGTTCTGGTGGTTACATGTTGTTTTTCAGATTGTTGGGTAAATTCTTGCATTGGCTCCTGCCCATCTCTTCCTCGGAATACTCCCCTATGGATCTTCTTTTACAGGATCAGGTCTTCTTGCCCACTGATGTACCTTCCCAGTGATGTCACTCTCCAGTGATGGTTCTCCTGGTGTCCAGATCGAATCTTTGCCCTTCCAATTCGGGTTCGGTCCCAGCACCCGAGCAGGCTGAGCTGGGAGGTGATATGCCGCCAAAGAGGGGAGGGAGGGAGGGAGACAGGGGGTAGGTGGTTCTGGATGTAAGCTGGGTGGGATAGGAAGAGAGAGGAGGTATTGGGCAGTATAGCCCCTGCAGGATGACCAGGAAGTGGAGGAGGGATGAGGAACATCTGAGTTCCATGTTCCCCGCTGCTGCCGCACTCACTCACCCCAATGATGGCTCTCCTGGTGCCCAGATCAAAACTCCATGCTGCTTAGGTAGCTCACAAACAAAGGGCCCACCCTGATTGCTGCAGGCAGGCTATGGAGACAAAGGAACTACTGCCCTCCCTTTTGCCCTCCCGACTCGGGTTCGGTCCCAGCGCCCAAGCAGGCTGAGCTGGGAGGTGCTATGCTGGAAGGCAGAATTCTTATATTGAACTTTGGACCCTTCCAGTGAACCCTGGCGTTGCTTATAGCTTACATGCAAAAAAAAAAAAAAGGATAATCAGGAGTCCATAGGGCACGTAATGACTTCCTGTAAACTCAGCTGTGTTGCATTACTTGTGACAAGATGACAAGAGACTTCCTGGGATTCGTGGTTTGGTTTTGGTTTTGGCCTTAGCTTTTCGAGACAGGGTTTCTCTGTAAAACAGTCCTAACTGAAGCTAGTTTTAATTCAAAAGAAGGGAACACTCATAGCAAGGCTGGATGCGGCAACCCAGTAGGAGAAAAAGGGGCCCAAGAGCAGACCACAGAATCAGAAACACCCCCTACTCCCACTGTTAGGAGTTCCACAAGAATACTAAGCAACATATAGACAGAGAACCTAGGTCAGACTCATGCAGGCTCCATGATTATTGCTTCAGTGCCTACTGATATTATAACTTGTTGTGCTGTGTTTGATTGATGTCCCTGGGAGGCTTGCTCTCTTCTGAAGAGAAGTGGAGGAGGAAAGGATCTGGAGGAGAGGAGAGGTAGGGGGCCTCGGAGGAGTGGAGCAAGGGAAAACTGTGTTGAGAATAAAATACATGAGAGTAGAAAAAATTAAAAAAAATAATTACAAAAAAAACACTCCTCAGTGAGTAGAATATCTAAGAGTTGAGTGATGTTTTGAAAATTCTTGACAAATAATATCTTAGAATTCAACCAGAGCTGGGAAGACTCATAAACAGTGTGTAGTAAAAAGACATAGTCTATACTACAGAATCGAGGAACTTGTCTAAAACAATCCTGAATCATGAATGGGCACCCAAAGGGCAGAGAAATATAAAAGGTCAAAATGTGTGGCACGTGAGGAGGAAGGAGCCCTGAATAGAGCAGGAAGTATTCCGTGATGGATCTGTGGAGGTTCCTGAGAGATGGCACTGTCCTGGGCCACTGTGTGCATATACGTCTATATAGTCATATATGTAAACACCTGTATTTATACTAAAAGTTGATGATGAGGGCTCCAACACAAATGGCAATGACCATTTTACTTCCATGAAAATACAAATGCTCACTGTGGGAGAGAGCTGTTACAGTCCTTGTTATTGACCACCCCAGCCACTGGCTCTCTACTGGATTAATTACTCAACCTGTGCATATAACTGAAGGCATGTGAAAATCATGAAGATGTAACTCCATAGAAAATAAGGCTTCAAATAAGTTACTGTATCTTCCACTTTTAATAGTTTCTTTTTATTCCATTTTTCATCTGAAAGTCTTTTGTTTTTTCCTATGTTAACAGAACTCTGCTATTTTTTCATTCATTTCAAATAGCAATCAATTGCTCATAAAATAGTTTAAATGTATTTTTCAATTCTTAATATCACATATTTAATATTTCTTACCTAGAGCATTCTTTTAGTTCTCATCTCATAATCCATACATGTATAATGAAAATTGAAACGCAATTTAAAAAATAATTGACTTGCATAATCTATTGGGCAAAAAGTCATTTTGCATCATTAAAACACAAGGCTGCTTATTAATGGCTTATGAGAGCATAAAATATTATTTTATTCCGTTAATACATTTCTGTATTTATGTAAATTTTTTCACTGTCATTGTACAAAGTCATTTTTATTGCATTATTTCCAAAGCTGTAAGAGGGTTAGGGTATCCGTTCAAGGTTTTCAAGTCTCAAATGCCAATCACCCATGCTCTCCATGTTTCTAACTGGCTAAACAACACAACAAGGCATACTGAATTCCCTGCATTTCCTTTAAGAGACAACTTCTGGGACTTTAAGGCCACCACCTCCAAGCAGTGTTCAAGTGTGAAGAGTGCGTTATACACTCTGCTCTGATTCTCAAAAGGTTCCTAAGGGGTTTAAACAAATTTACTCTTCAGCCATGTTCCATTTTAGTCACCAAAAGAAAAGCATTTATACTTGATAGTTTGTTATCAAAGCTGTCCAGATCCACACTCAGAAAACTTCTTTTATTCGTTAGTTAGTAGACTTAATGTCTCAGTTAACTGCAAGGGTACAGAAAACACTTACTATAATTAATATTTTGACGAAAGCAAACATAAACACTGCAGATCCAGAAGATCAAGAGAAGTTTTAAAGGACCCCAATCTTCAGAATTAGAGGTAGTTCCTAGCTGACTCTTTGAAAAGACCTTTATATAAGGGATTGAGTGTATTTTTACGAATGTATCTAGTATCAAGGTGGCTGGTATAGTGGTTTGACTGAAAATGGCCTCCTTAGACCCATAGGGAGTGGAACTATTAGGAGGTGTGGTCTTGGAGTGGGTATGGGATTGTTGGAGTGGGTATGGGCTTGTTGGAGGAAGTGTATCATTGGGGGTGGGTTTGGAGTTTCAAATACTCAAGCAAGACCCAATGTCTCACTCTTTTCCTGCTTTCTGCTAATTCACATATAGAACACTCAGCTAACTCTCTAGCCTCATATCTGTCTGTGTCCTTGCCATGTTTCCTGCCACGACAATGGTCTAAACCTCTAGACTGTAAGCCAACTTCAATCAAATGTTTTCCTTCATAAGAGTTGCCATGATCACGGCGTCTCTTCACAGTAATAGAAACCCTAACCAAGACACTTGGCTTTCTCAAGTCTGTGCCTGGTACTTTTGAAGTATGTAGGAGTCTTGAAGTAAATTTGTTCATGTTATCTTATTCAATTTGGTGTTCATAGTTCAAAATGGTGACATTAAACAATTATTTTTTTTTATATGACAGTCACATAATCTACGGTAGGGATTGGAGCATACAGATAGAAGATCAGATCCGGTCCTGGAAGAGATACACTTAGTAAGGGGTAGAGCTGAGGTCCAGGCTTGCTTCTCCCTGTGCAGAGTAACCACGTCACACCATCTGAAGGACATCGTGCCGGTTCTAACTTGTAAGTTGCCAAGACTTCTGAAAGCGCTGCCTGCAATTGAAGTTCTGGAGGCTAAAATGGAAAGACGTTTGGGTGGGGACTTAGTTTTCACACATTCTAACTGTAAGCACATCCCTGCAATGCTTTATGGCTGCTCACAGCCTGGATTCAAGTGTCCTTTTAAGATAATAGATACCTTGGATTGGCCTAAATAATTGCCGGTGTTTCATATCACTATGGTCTGTGATACTAGGGGCAGTCTGCACGAGCTGGATCCTTCCGCTGAGACAGGAAGCATAGTCACGCACATGGCTCTACCAGTCAAACCCTCTTCCAGTGGAAGCTGGGTCAGGAACTAAAGTTTCATTTTTTACTGGTAAATGAGTAAGTAACCTTAGATTCATACTCAGTAAATATATAATCCACTTCAACTAAAACATCCATTTTCCCACCCTGCGAAGCTGTAACAGAATAGAAGGATTACGGTGCCAATTCTGTGCATTCAAAGACTCTGGTAATGCCTTTTGTGAAAGCAGCGAGGCAGCTGCTACAATTCAGCAGAGAACTCAGCTTTTCGTGCTTGATTTAACCCTACAGTCCTTGAAGTTTCAGGAGCCAGACTCCCCACACAATGCCAATTCCATCAGAACACTCCATCCAGTTCCCCACTTATCTCCCATCACCGGAAGGTCTGCTTGCCTCATACCAGGCTTGTCATTTGAGTAATGCATTTACATTTTACGTGTGAAATTGGCCTTATTGCCTTACTCATTTTCTCCACTTAGGAGGTTTTAATCCCTAAATAAGATTCTGTTACCTGTTATCCCTCTCAAGGGTCTGTCATGGCTCTTGGGTATTGGCACGAGGTTCACAAAACATCAGAAACAATGAAAGGAGAGTAAGTTTTCTCTGTCCAAATTAATCACAGCAAGGTTCAGCCCCCCACTGCATCTATGGAGGTATGTACACAATCGCCAGCTGACTCGATTCAGGAGAGTCCTGCAGCTTCAAAGCTTCTTCATGTGATGTTAGTACACAGACTTTGGAGGTACATGTGAATTTAGGAAGGAAGAAAACTGGGCAGAGAGTGAGCTTTGAGAAATGCTAATTTTATTACACTTGGTATGGTTTCAGGGAAAAAAAACAGGTTTTGATAAGGATTTTTTTTATACATTCTTCACATAAATTTTGATAGTCCTTTAGAAAAAAAGATTACTGGAGTAACTATAGATATTCCACAAGTGATTTGTAGAATGAGATCTGTAACTTTATTTCTCATCAACAAGGACTGTCAAAGTATTTAGATTGTATTTTGATATTTGCTTCTGTTTAGATATCAACTTATTTGACTTATATATCATAATATATATGTATATGTATACACTTATTACGTATATATGTATATATGCATATGATACATATATATTATTGGACATCAATAGAAACATCCCCAAGAGACATGTGGCTTAAGCCAACAATGACTACCCTGAGAAAATAATCTATTTTTTTTTTTTTTGGTTTTTCGAGACAGGGTTTCTCTGTGGTTTTGGAGCCTATCCTGGAACTAGCTTTGTAGACCAGGCTGGTCTCGAACTCACAGAGATCTGCCTGCCTCTGCCTCCCGAGTGCTGGGATTAAAGGCGTGTGCCACCACCGCCCGGCTGAGAAAATAATCTAAAATATCTCAAAATTGAAGAAAATTGATTTTATGTTCATAAGTCAAAAATTATGTTTTTCCTTTATAGGCACTCATTTTTATATGACAACTCGGAGATAAATTTCTCTCAAGATTTTCGCAGAGGTTGTGTTTGTCATTGTGGGGTTAAGAGATATGCATGAGATATGGAGTTATGATGTTGTAATAAGCCTAGGCTCCAACCAGGGTGAGATGAGACATTTTCTTGACATTATCTTTGCTGGATTTTATATAAGGCCTCAAGTGACATTAAAGAAAACTGGAAAATACAGCTATACTTTAGTGCTAAGAAAAACAAATTTTTATACAAACCTAGTGAATAAAATAAAATACATCACGATATGTTGTAGCACTTTCTTCTGGTAGCTTGCACCTTGGTTTCCTGTCTCCTTACCTTCTTCACTCTTCTGTCCTCATGCTTTCTATCTTCTCTGCATAAGGAGAGAACTTTCAATGTGTTGCCTTCAAATTACCACTGAGTATCAAGTCCATAATTGTAGGAGGATTAAAGACATTGGTTTAGTTTACAGGAGACCTGGGGATTTTCTAGATTGCAACTCTACTATTTAGTATTCTGTTAGTTATTCTTTAGACTAGTTTGGGCAATGGTGATAGTTTGGGGTGACAACATTATTGCCTGTCTTTCTCCTCATTATCGAGTATTCCATGATACCTGGGGCTCAGAGGAGCGGCTCTTCTGTGGTTTTATACTTGTGACTGTTAGCTTGTGTTCCTGTCCCTCGGAGGCAAGAGATTGTTTTGGTATCATGTATTGTTCTTTAGTGCCAACAATATTCAGCATGTGTCTAAAATCTAGAACATAAAATCTGAAGTAATTGATGTGCCCATTGACTCTAAAAGGAAATCACATGTGTTGAGCAGCGCCTGTTGTTTCAGGGACAGGGCTAGCGTTTCTTTAAAGTGTTCATTTAAATAATGGCTATATAAAGGAGAGCTTGATATTTTCTCTGATAATGGGCTCATGAAAAGATGAATTCTCAGCTATCTGCACCTTCGCATGTTCTGCGGTGTTATATGCTGAAACATTCGCCGTCGTTAGGACGATGCTCTGTAGCTTTGAAACCACTTTTAACAGCTGGATAGATCTTCAAATCCAACAGTCATTCCACGTGACAGCTGTGAGTGACTTAGGCAAGTACTAGCTTTCCGTTAGTAATATCACAACCCGCAAACTCAGGAGACTAGTCACGGCCCTCGGTAAGCGGCCAAATAGAAAAATCCATTTTAAAGGTAGATAGTTAGAAATTATTTCCTAATAAATATTTTTTTTGCCAACTGAGAAAGCATAAACTTGGAAAGACATACAAGTTTCTGAAGGAAAATTTGCTATGGCATATTAAAGACTTGATAAAGTATGGAATGTTAGGCACATTGACAGATTACAGTGGAAGCGTTTATGTGTGACTAGATTTTCCTTGTTGGAGCAAAGATCTGATTTCTCATCCTTTCTCTCTTAAGTATGAATATTACTCAGTATAAGTAGGGCAGAATTTGCATAAAGCCCCTGTGTTTTAAATTATATTCAGTGAATTACTTTATCTTTTTTTTAATTTTTAAAATGCTTTTAGAATTTCATGCATGAGTACTATGTTTCCATCATTTTCACCCTTCCTTCTCCTCCGACTCCTTCCACACACCACTGCCATCTTGCTAATTCATGAGCTCTTCAATTTAATGCTGCTTTTATGTATATGCTTTTAGGACTGACCACCTAGGACTGGGTAACCTCTTATCTGGGGAGTATTGATTCTCACTCTCTCCCTTCCCACTGGTTGTCTGTAGCTCTTCATAGAGGAGTAAAAATATCCCATCCACTTTAGAGCAAAGCATTCTGGGGATTCCTAAGTCCTGCTCTTTAGAGGCAGAGATCTTACTGTTAGGAATCTGTAAAAAGCAAATACTATTTTGATGATTCAAAAAAATAATATAAAACTCATTGTATGCTGTGTCTGACTGGGCATTGGAGAAGAGGCAATGAACAATAACAGAAATGCTTTGTTAGTCCCCACTCCCACGTGGTGCTGGAGGAAGAATGCCGAGCTTTTCCATGTAGTAGGCAATTAGTCACTAACCTGCAAGCCTGTAACACGATCATTTTGGTATCACATGTTTGCTGAGCACTGGCTCTGGAAGTCAAGAAATTTTCATAGTGTTACAATTTGAAAGATCTTAAAGCCTTGCCTGCGTCAAGAACAGCCTAGCAGCATAAACTAAGCTTCTCACAGCATCTATGGAGATTTGTTTGCAAGGAAACATAGTTGTTCAAGCTCTTTCTCCAGCATCAGGGTATAGTTTCTGTATCAGGTAAAATCTAAGCCATAAGCACAGGTCCTAATTATAAATATACTACCTCACTCATCCTGGATCCACTGTTCTTTAGATAAATTTGGTGGCTTTGTACCTCATTGGCTTGATAGCCTCTTTCCCAGGGTAGCAAGTCCCATCCCCCATGTTGCTATTTAGATGTGAAATTGGGTGAGACTCACAGTGTATACCTGCTACAAAAGGCTCAGCTCACACTTTCTACTACATGGGGTGACTATAGATGTGGATGAATAAAGTATGTGAGAGCATTTCAAAGACTCTGATCGTGTGCATTGTATGGGTAGATTAATTAATTTACCCATAGCATTTGGTACTGTACAAAAGTACATCTTTCTCATATCAGTGTGGGAAGAGCTAGAACTGGAAAGGCACGGGAAGACTTGCTTTATAAACTAGTCCACAGTATGGAAAGACAGCTTCAATAATCAAACTGTAAGTAATAGCAAAACCTGTGGGGTTAACTGAGAAAGTTCTTTGGCCCATTGCAGATAGACTCAGTGAGCGTACTGTGATCGTTTTCTTTTCACAGGTCAGGAAAAGAATGGATGGAGAAATTTTACAAGCAAGAGAGATGACAAAATTCAGTTTTAAAAAAGAAAAATATTGTACGAAGCTCTTACGCTGGACTTCTCCAGGTTTTTGGCATTTTGTTTGTCAGGCATCTGTACTCTGCAAGGACTCCGGCTTCAGCTGTTGCTTGTGATGAAGTGAGTGAGTCTGCAAAGGACGCGGTGGTTTGGGGCTTTTACATTTCGTGGAGGGCAGTATGCATGAGCACTTTCTTGAGTGGCAATCACAAATTGCTCAGAAAGGGCAGTATAAAACTAGTTGGGCCTTCAATAACTGAGGTCAGTTTGACATTTAGAGGCAGTGGGCTCGGTGACGGATGTCTGCATAGTTCTGCATGATTTTAAATGCTAACCACGCCACTAAGCGATCAGAAAATCAAAGGGAAGCAAAACCACAATTTTCTGCTCGACTGAAGAAGATGACGAAGGCTCACGCAGTCTTTATTCTGGCCGTTATTTAAAGGTTTGTTTTAAATAAATTGGATTGAAAGGGAAACAGACAAAACAGTAACTTTAAACAGCACCTCAGCGACGTGAGGGGGTGGTGCATTTGGAAATAGTCTCCCTTGTTCGAGGAGCCTCCCCTGTAGTTCTGTAGCTCACAAAAAAAAAAAAAAACAAAAACAAAAACAAAACAAAACAAAAAAAAAAAAACATGTAGCATTGCCTCTGCCTGTAGCATCCTGCAGCATCTTCCTATTCTACATTCCTGCTGAAAGACCACTTGATTGCAAAGTGAACCAAATATTACAACAATTTTTTTGCTATTTTGTGTCATTAAAAATAATGAAATTAAGAGCAACTATTCTTCAGGGAACTAAGAAAGTCCAATTTGTTTGCAATTAGACACTTGTTTGTTTGTTTCATTGTAATCTGCTTTTTGTGCTCCTCAGACAAGATAGGGGCTGTCCAGAGGAAGAAAAAGAAAAAATATGTGTTATATATGAAATTTAGCTGAGTGACCTACTGTAGTTTTCTATGAATTTTGTTTCCTTACCTCTACATTCATTAACTCATGAAACACTAAAATCTAAAAGTTCCAGTTAACTATGTAAGGAAGAACACAGAATGATTTTACTCGCACACTCAGCTGTCCTGTAGCTCTGTGCTACAAAATCAATCAACCAACCATATCTCCCTGATGTTTGCAAATGAAACACCCTGGTGCCAATCCAGCCTATGATTAACTCGTTTGGGGAAAGGCACTCATACTAAGAACTGATACTCATTTCAGCTCTACGAAGGCTGACATGGATGAGTTCCGAAGTCCACCATAATAGAGTAGTAAAATTGTTTTAGTTTCTGTGAATATTCTCAAAAATCACAATATTTTAAAACTAAAATCTTTCATTTCATTCTTTTTTTCTTAATTGTTTAGAAATCAGATTTCAGAACCTCCTTGGCATTCACATTGATTAGGAGTGTGCCCGCCCATGTGGGATTGCTTCTCCCATGGGAAGCAATCAATAGGGGTGAGGTGAAGGCAGACTTGGAGTTCTTATGGCCCATTCTGCTTTAGAAGGGGTGTTCAAAACGGAAATCTATTGATTTTTGAGATTCTTAGAGTCTCAATTATTGTCTTAGAAGTCAAAAGCAGTCCTAAGCTTTGGAATTGCTTCTGTGTTTACATGGCATGCATATATGCATGCAGCCTGGGGCCAAACCTACCTATCACCACTTCCACTGGGCACCTTTTATTCTGTAAAAGGAAGTGTCACGAAGAATCAGTCAAGCCATGGTCTGCATGGCACAAAGAAGGTGTGGGATTTTATATTGACCAAATTAGTGATAGCTGCAGGAAAATGGATGGGGAAAGAGAAGGTTCCCCATCAATTATGTTCAGAAATATTATGTTCAGAAACATACATCAGACATCAGACAAATACTGTATGTCTTCCCTCATGCAGCACCTGCAGTGAAAATTAAATATGTTTTACTATCGCCACACATACGTACATGAGAGAGAGAGAGTGTGTGTGTGTGTGTGTGTGTGTGTGTGTGTAGAGCATTGAACTAGAAAGGAATCGCCAGATGTTAGAAGGTCTCAGGAAGTGAGGGAGAGAGAAGTTAATGGGATATATGTGATATGAAAGCAGAAGGGGAAGGTATGTATGGGAAAGATGGGAGCAGACAGGAAGGGCAGACCATGGAGGAGGGGAGAGTGTGAGAGAGGAAGATTAGAATGCAGTAATGACACAATGTGGAAATGCTACAAAAATAGATGACCTCTCCATGCTAAAGTAATTAAAAAGTAATAAGACCACAATCGTTGCTTTTAAGGATCATATAGTTTTAATATCTAATACAGATTCTTTATTTTTCTATTATTTAATAATTATCAATTCACAACAACTATTTTTATTAAACTTTTATTTTAGTTTCTAAAACAATCTTCTTTTTATTTTAGATACTTCCAGCTCTCTCTCCCTCCCCTCTTCCCACTCCCATTCTGTTTTCTGCCCATTCCTCGGAGAGGGTAAGGTGTCCCACGGATAGTCAGCAAAGTGTTACATCACTGGAGGGAGGACCAAGGCTCTCTTCACTAGGTTAAGCAAGGTATTCCTAGTAGGGAAAATGTTCTAAAAAGCCAATTCAAGCACTAGGGATAAATACTGGTTTCTCTGCCTGTGGCCCCACAAACTTCCCAAGCCATACAACTGTCACCCTCATTCAGAGGACTTAGTTTGGTCCTATGCAGTTTCCCCAGGTGTCACTCCAGAATCATTGAGTGCTTACTAGTTTGGTTCAAATGTTACTTTGATTTTTCTCATGGTAATCTTGACCCCTTTGCTCATATTACTGCTCTCCCTATCTATGACTGAACTCCAAAAGCTCCGGTGGTCACAGATGCCTCAGAACAACTAATAGTGATTAATAGTCCCATTAAATAAATTCTTAATACAAGTACTTCATTAAATTATAGTTTAAAAGGTGACTAGAACACACATAAAATTACTGAATGTGTTTATTCAGACTCAGTAAAATTAATCTGTACTTTTAAAAATGCTTTTACATTTCATTTTAACAAACCCTATTTTAACAGATACGTTTTTGAAACATCTTTCACAATTCTTCCTAGGCTCTTTCCAGGGTTAAGGCTATAAACTCCAACTGACTGACCAGGGATGGAGGGTTCATTCTTATCAACACTGTTGATCATTTTAGCCAATGAGTTTTCATCTTCCACTGCACACAAACTTATTGAATTCACAAATGGTCATACTATAGGCGAAAATACACATCATCACTGTGGGGCTCATTTGGATGTCTACAGGGTTCTACTATAGACCATGTGGTTTTTATTCATGCTGATTAGTTTTTTTATCCACATTTCTATTTCTGAGTTCACATAAAGGACGTTGATTTGGGAGGTTCAATATTATCCAGACAAGGCAAGTTTAAAAATTAAAACAAGCACAAAAATAGTATAAGTAACTAGTATTTTACACATTGACAGTTGTAATGAATTAATAACATTGGACTCACCCATGTGTATAAAAACAATATCCAAATATATTAAAATATCTTTGTACTTTATAGTAAATATCATTATTTGTAATGATAAACCCTAAAATTAGTGGACTCATCAGTATTGCTATTGATTTGTATGGTCACCAGATTTTATTTCTATTTCAATAAATTCATATTTATCCAAGTAATGAGTATTATAGAACAAAAAATTTTGCAAAGTTATTAAATGTGTACTTTATGTTAATCATATTTGATATTTTTGGCAAAATCAACTTTTCCCAGGAGATCGTAATTATATATTTAATTAATTAATATTTACAATAAGCAAGTACTCTGTAGGAGCTAAGGTAATCCTGAAGAACACATAAAGCTTGACAAATTAGAAGCATAAATATTTCATCTCAAAAATATAAACAAATAATACTTCTTTGCTTGAATTGTATATGTTTACAACAAAAAGAAAATTAAAAACAGAGCTCCTCAAATGAAGTCCTTTTCACATTATTTTAAATATTTAGACAAATTATAATACTATATAATTGTTAATCTCATTTTCTTGCCATTAAAAGATAGGATATAACTTATTTAATTTAACTGATTTTTTTCTTCCTCATTAGCAACTCAGGACATCCTGCAACTGGGTCTTCTACTGGAAATGGGTGTCAGTATGAAAGGAAATAGGGCAACAACAAAATGATCATGCTGGATTTCCTGTAATGTTCTTAAGGGCATAATTCATGAAGAAACACTATTCGAGAAAACCTATCAAAATTTGGTAGGAATTTTGCAAGTGAACGGAGTCTGCACTGTGGTATACTCCTGTCCTCCTCCATCTATTCCTAGTCTGCAGCCAGAACGCCGGACTCCCACCCCACTGCTCAGCTGAGGCTAAAAATTTTTCATGCTGAAAATGTTGGGGTATCAGCACTTATTGCGCTCCACTGTGTGCTTCACAAGATAATCTTAGAAGAGTTTGGCCCAGAGTTTGGAAGCTTCCTTCTTTCACTAGACCATGTGATACAGGCATGGCATCTCAGTACTCCAAAAGTGAAATCAGGAAGACTGTGAGATCCAGGCTAACCTAGGCTACAAAGTGAGACTCTGTCTCAAACAAAATCCTTGTTTGTAGTGAAGCCAAAATTGAGGAGAATATAAGAGAAAGACACTAAACCAGCTCTTCAACCAGAGAGAATTGGGTGAAGTGAAGAAATGACCTTCAGGGTACAGACACACTTCCAACTCTGATCTAAAAATCTTCTCTTTAAAGGTGTCGGCTCTCACAGGACCAGCCTCTCTGTGTGCTAAGTTGTGTATCAAAACACTGTGGCCATGCACATCAGATGTGTAGCGTGACAAGATTCAGGGTGAGCACAGATCGCACCAATGGCCTCTAAAAGTGAAGTTGCGCTTTTAGGAAGCAGTGACCATATCTTCACTTTGGGAGAAAGTATAATTGATTGAAATAGTTATGAACCAATGCACAAGTGAAAAACAATAGCTAGGGCTGGAGAATGGCAGAGCCCAGAGAGACAGATACTCCCGGGCATCATGAACAGTTTTAGCAGCACTAAAATCAGGGGACATGCCAAGGGTTCCAAAAAGTCAAATGGGGCATGAGGAGGAGAAAAGAAGCCCAAACAAGTACTGTCTGGGTGAGGGACTAGGACTTGATTCAGCAGAAAGCGACTTTAAGGATACAAGGTTAAGCACATTGGAAGAAATGAGGAAAACTGCCCTTAATGAAGTACGACAACCTTTCAGCAAACATTTGTAAGTACATCAAAATCATAAAAATAAGAAAAGTAAGGAGTTGGGGAGTATAGCCACTAAAATGAAAATCCACAGAGTGGCACAAAATGAAGGACAGTGGAGCCACCATGAATTTGACACATGAAAAGAATGGATTGGACAACAAACAGAGGAATTAACTGACGTATTCCAAATAAATCGTGATGAACCAGAAAATGTTTTCAGAGAGATGTAAGTGGGGCTGCATTGGAAATGTTTCGAGCACCATGCAGCCCTGAGTACACTTCCTTCAACACTGAGGAACAGTGAAAGTGTGATGTTTTAACTTGAGACACTAGAACCAGGGGGATCTGTGGTAAAAGCACTTGATGCTCTTGACGAGGACCCTGATGTGGGATTCCCCTTAGTATGCTATGAATATGTTTTATTGCCATTGGTTAATAGAGAAGCTGCTTTTGACCAATCAATTAACAAAATATAGCAAGGCTGGAATATATTTATAACGATAGATAGATAGATAGATAGATAGATAGATAGATAGATAGATAGATGGGGGGGGGGGAGCAAAGACAAAGAGATGCCATGCACTTCCTTCAACACTGAGGAACAGTGAAAGTGTGATGTTTTAACTTGAGACACTAGAACCAGGGGGATCTGTGGTAAAAGCACTTGATGCTCTTGACGAGGACCCTGATGTGGGATTCCCCTTAGTATGCTATGAATATGTTTTATTGCCATTGGTTAATAGAGAAGCTGCTTTTGACCAATCAATTAACAAAATATAGCAAGGCTGGAATATATTTATAACGATAGATAGATAGATAGATAGATAGATAGATAGATAGATGGGGGGGGGGAGCAAAGACAAAGAGATGCCATGTAGCCGCTGCAGGAGATAGATGTTAGAACCTTGCCGGTAGGCTACGATCTCATGGTAATGCACAGATTAATAGAAATGGGTTTATTTAAGATGTAAGAGTTAGCTAGAAATATACATAAGCTAATAGGCCAAGTAGTGTTGTAATTAATATAGTTTCTGAGTAATTATTCCAGGTTTGGTTGGCTGGGAAACAAATGAACAGCCTCCACCTACGGGACCCAGGTATCTACATCAGGTGGATCAACAACTGTCAATAATTCCAGCTCCAGGAGATCTGATATCCTCTTCTGGACTCTAAGGACACTAGACTCATCTAGACAAAACTACAAACACAGAATATTATAAATAAAAGATAAAAATTTTAAATATCAACAAAATGGACCAGCCAGCAGATAAAATAGGAATGTCTATCTCACAATTTCTATTCAGCATTAAAGGGGGTTTCTAGCCAGAGTAAAAATAAGAAAAAAAATTAAAAATTTAGACAGTAACTAAACCATGCCTGTTAGCAAATAGCAATATTCTCTACTTGAACTCCTCTTATAATTCATTCAAGGTTTACGTTTATAGGATAAATACCCAGAATTCCAAGTTTTCATCATGAACTTGGGACAAGTAATCTAAAAAGGAAATCCTGACAGAAACTTTCTTGCACATTACCAGAGAATGAACAATATGCTAAGTCAGGAGTGGAAGAAAGAAGCTGAAATACTTCAATCCTGAACACCAGAATGAACTGATAAGAGAAAACGAAGATCTAAGTGATAAAAATGAAGCCACTCATTTCCTGTTCATACATCAACCTTTCTCCACTCAAGGCTCAGAGGACATGGCTGAAAACACAGAGAAAGTTTAAGAGCCAGAAGATGGGGGAGGAGATCTGTGAATGTTCTTCTGGCATGGCTTGATTGATGACTCTTCAAACTCATAGCATCTGTTGTTCCCTGCACAAGACCTGGACAAGATCAAGCCTGTCAAGATTCTAGCCCAGGTAGAAGAGAGGCTCCTTAGGACTCACCCCAAGTTTAGGGGATATTTGCAGGTCACGTCTGCCGAGGGGGAGAAACTCACTTTCCCTAGGGATGTAAGTTACCCATGACCCAACAAAGGAGCCCATACTCATTTGCACATCTCATCCAAAACTGGACTCAGTGGGACGGTGATGATGCTAATCCTAATGGGAGTAGTGGTGGTGGTAGTGGTGGTAGTGATAGACTGATCATGGAAAGGAGGCAGATTGTAGGTATTCCAACAGATATTGAATGAAAGCACTTCGGATTTGGAAAAAAAGATAAGCATTATATGCCTGCAGGAAATTATACTAGAAACAAAAAAGTATACATTTTAAAGTTACTATGATGTCACAAATCAAAACTGCTGAAACAACTACTTTGAATGGAAAAGTTGGCTGGGGATAGAAAGTTCTAGATGGATTGTCATGAAAGTGTTTTTTTTCTCAATATCAAACACAAAATGGATTTATAATAATGCTCACAACTATGACAGGTGATTTCCTTTTGTTGAGATGAACTTTTAAAAGCTTTGTCGGTTGCCATGATTTGTGTTTTAAAGCAGAACATTGATTGGAGATAGGCACAATCTCTATCTAATTTTCCGTTCACACTGAAATAAATGAAGTATAAATCCAATGTTTGGATAGTCCATCTGTTCATGGCGCTAGCTCATTAAAAGCTATCATTTCCCTTCCATTTAAGCACAAGAAAGAATCCTCATTATTTTTTCTTCGATGAAAAATTAGGCTTCTTAGGAAGGTCTGGGATTTGAAATGGTCTTCTTGCCCATGATGCTTCTTCAGCAGATTTATATTCTGGTTTCCAGTCTTCCAATGACTCAACTGTAGCCCCAAAGGCAGGTTTTTAAATGTCAGTGAATATTTTATGTAAATTACACTTTAATCGCCACATTCTGATTATTCGAAATGCAGCACCTAAAGTCTTATTTTTAGTTTACCATCGAAAAAGGTGAAATGTAGGATGAAAATGTTTTCCTAAAATCTAAACCAAGTCACGCTGCAAAAATGTTCAAGTACCATCTGTGAAATATATACTAGACTATTGTTGGTTAAATTTTATGGAAGCTCAATGTGTAATTTCACCCCTTCCCCTTCATCTTAACTCTACAAGAGCCTGGAGTGTTAGGATCCTTTGAAAACTTTGACCTGTGACAAAGCTGTCGAATACTGAGCCAACACCCATCCAAGTCAACAACCCGTACCCTGTCTCAAGTCTCAGAATTCACTGGACAGGATGTGTCTACAATAGTTGGGGAAAGGATGAAGTTGTTACTGTTGCCTGGACAACCAACCTCAGTGTGCAGCTTGCCTATAAAAGCCTTCAGAGTACAGGTCATCTTGCGTCCATGCAATTTTAAGGACATCGCTTTTATCCAATCATTAATGAGACTTGAGAAGATGTTAGGTTGGACATTTCCTAGTACAATAGTTATGACGGCCAAATGGCTTACATAGCTATATTAATATTGGAGAAATGTGTGAACTCACTCAAAATATTTAATCGAAACTGGCACTTATTTTGAAGGATAGAGAATGAGCCAATAGAATTGAAGACCACTCAAAAATGGACTTGAGTGTTCAGGGGGACTGAGTCTTTGCCTGGCTGCTCCTTGTAGGTTTTAAACTGCTAACTTCAGAATGCTTGACCTTAAATAGAATAATCATCCTGTAGTCATTGCAGAGGCGATTCGAAAGCTTCATGTAGATGAGCTTATGAATCATCTTAGAATATTTCAATTTACCCTACAGGCAATGGGAAAATAAGGAGACGCAAGCATGAAAATAAGTTTCAACTGAAATGTCAGAAAGATGAGTACGACTGTAGGGGATAGAATAAAAAAGGCCTTGAGACTTTATTTTCTTGCCTTTAAAATAAAGAGAATAAAACGTGATGTTTCTTTTCCCTGGATTCTGTGGGCCACGGCACCAGCAGGCATCCAGGAAGTCAGTTACTTACTGATAGCAGACATCTCAAGTGTACAAATTAAGTATTTCTTCCCATCCAATCTCACTGGCACTAAAAACAATCCTCAAAATTGCACTAGCATTCCCCATTATGATCCAGGTGTTCAGATTAGAAAGAAGCCGCTTCCTGTGTGAACAGAATTTGGATACCGAGCCAAGGGGGATACACAGTGTGCTGAGGAATGCAGATGTTTCCTGAGAAGAGATATTTCCCTTAAGCAAAATCAGAATAGGGCTTGGAGTAAAATTGTCATTATGCGAATATAAGCATTGTTGGAATGCAGAGGGGATGACGCAATGTGTATAATTATTTAATTTTAAAGACATGAATGTTAATTATAAATGCTGAGTATTGGTTTCTGTCTTTCATTTTGTCTTTTTAATATTCCCCTTAGAATTTGTAATTCAACTTTGTATTTCTTGTCTACTTCAATAACAAAGAAGAAATGGTGGCCATAGGAAGCTGTAGTTGTAATTCCTTAAGATTTTGTTGCTGGTCACAGTGATTATCTAACAAATTCATGCATAAAAATTAGGGGACTGTTCTTCAATTATTAAGTGCTGGGACTATTTCACCAACATTTACTTGTGGATATGATGATTCAACACATTTGTCAAGTAAGATTCAGGAGATTATATTAATTTATTAGAATATATATGTAATACATGTATTTTTAAAAAATATATATTATGTACTTTTAAAAAACACTCTCAACTGTAGCAATGACTATGTATTCTCATCAAACATCACTATTTCACACACACATACATGCATACACACACACACAGCATCTGAGCTGCTAGTAAGTGATCATGTTTTATTTATCCCAAAATTCCTTTTCCCTGGTGCATCTATGTCAAATGAAAAACCAGAAGATTGTCATTCTAGGTGAGGAAAAGGATGGAAATGTCACTGCAGATGGTGAATGAGAAAACAGAGGAAACCCTTTGGCAACCAACTGAAAAACACCCATCCAAGACTTAGAGACAGCTTCACACAGAGACTCTGGTCTCAAGTGTGCCTTGAAAGATGACTAAGTTGAGAAGCATGTGAGCATTGGTGCCAGAAGAAGGGAGAAGATTTTGTGAGGGGAACTTTAGGGTGGTTCGCTCTGTAATCAGCAACTCTGGAGGCTGAGACAAGAGTTATCACAGATTCAAGGCTAGTTTGTCTCAAAATAGAAAGGAAATAGTGCCAGAGGCATGACAGTCACATTCATATGGGCCATGAATACGCAGACGTAAGAAAACAGTATAAACACCCTCACCTTCGCATAATGAACACTTACATTCAGCGCTGCCCCCGTCAGTATTTCCTATTTGGCAAACACACAATGCAACAATGTTACTCTTGTGCTGCAGTCCCGTAAATACTTAGAGAGGTTTCATTTGTAAAATGCAAATGGAAACACCCCTGAAGAAAAACTTGGCAGAAGAAGAAAAGAGATGAGGAAAATAATTAAAACCCAGTTTCGCTGGCTGTAGAAACAATGCTAATCACACTTTTTAAAAATATATCTCCCAGGGACTTCCGTGCTTGGTCCAGGGCAGCATGAGGTGGGAGGACACATTAGGGAGTGAAGATAGGAAACAGGATGATTAAGTTTTGTTAGGAACACCTGGAGATTTCCCTTCTATCACACAGCCTATTGGCTTTTGTTTCCTCACTCTATTCTCAACCTTTTCTAGAAAATTCCCTCTCACCACCACTGTGCTGTTTCTGAATGTAATCACAAGGTTGCATCCAGAACCAAGTCACCAAGAATAAAAGGCACATGAGTTCAATGATGAGATTTTAGAAACAGAGGCAGTCTACAAACTTCTAGGATAGGGAATTTGAGTGAGGAAAATCTTAATATTTTAAAGGATTTATGTGTTTGTGAGGGGAGAAATAGCTTAAATGTTTGAAGAGAAGGGTACATCAAGCTTTGAAGAATTGTGGGTATGCTAGTGTGTGCACAGATAGTCATGCGAGTGCCTTCATGCATGTTTATCTGAGCAGCTAGCGCCTGCATGTAACTGTTCAAGGGGATTTGACATTCGAACAGGGACAAGTATAAGAAGGCAAATCTCTCTCCTTTTATTAAACTAGTGCTTTGAGACCCATCCCTGGCTCTTAAAAGCTTAAGAGCTGTGATTAACATATTAACATATAATTTACAATCATCGTGGCAGAGGTCACAATGAAGGGTTGTAGCTTTTAAAGTAATACATGAGGAAGATGTATACATTCATACATAGAGAAGAGGAAGCACATATAGGCAGAGGTTAATGTACCAGGCTCAAACTCTGTTGAAACAGTTATAAACTTTATACAAGAGAAACACAAGCCTTCTCTGTCTCCAGGAAGATGTAAATAGGGAAATGAACTTGTTAGCAGATATAGCAAGCAGATCGAACCGAGCATCGGAAGCTTTGCGTGGCTGACTCCTGATTTACATTTTCCCTCACAGGGATAAGAAAAGCAATGCCGGGTGAAGAATGCGAAGAGGATAATTTATATAATTAATCACAGCGCTCCGATCAATAGAGCATCAGAGGCCATTTTCGATACTGAATGGAATGACTTGTCGGGTGTAATGTACCTCTTGGAAATCAATCCCTTCTGATAGAGCCTGTGAGGAAGCAGCCTGAGCTGGGGAGCTGGAGCAGAGGGGGTGATTGGAGGTGAGACAACAATGGAGCGTGTTGAAAACAGCAGTACTGCATTCCAACAAGGGATACAAAAGAGGCCCAAGACTGTCTTTGCTCTAATTTACCATGATGATGGAGAGGCCTGGGTGTGCCCAATGATTTCCCTCCCTTCTCCCTTTGTGTCCTTCCCGTTTTCTTCCTCAGTGTCCCTGTTTCCCTGGTGGAACTTGCCATGACTATCCAAGGGGATTTTCAGATAGAGTGCTTTTGGAAAATTCGCCAGGCTGCCGTTTCTAAGTAGGGGGTGAGCTGAGTTACAGTGTTTTAAGTATCAAGTGGCTACTTTCGTTTTTCTTTGTTCTTCTCATACCATTTTCACCTAAGGCATCAGTTAGTGTTCTCAAAAAGGAAGTAGTTTACGGAGCAGAACACTGGCACACAACCAGCCTACTCTGTATTTTTGACAACTCTTAGTTGAGAAATATTACTTTTTACCGATAAATGTGAAACGAGGCTTTGAGTGTTCTAAGTGTTGTTTCCTAAAACTAAAAAAGAGTCAGATTTCTGAAGACAAAAAACCATATGAATGTACAATAGGTAGTCGTAGCTGTAAGCAGCCTCTCATAGCCTAGGGATCACTGTGCTGACCAACCGGAAGTGACAGTAGGGAACCAGAGTAGGTCAGTGGCCTCTGAAAGTAAGGTCAACAAGTCAAACTGTGTGTAGCATGGTCTACCTCATAGAAATATGAGGCTTTACTGATGTCTGCGCATTCTAGTTTGCTTTTTGTGATGAAACATTGACCAAAACCAATTTGGAGGGAGAAAGGATCTAGTTTATCTTACATCGTATAGTTCTTCACCAAGGGAAGACCAGGAACTCAAGCAGGAACCTGGTTCAGGACCTAGGCCATGTAAGAGCACTTACACTTTGGGGCTTGTTCAGTTTCTTTTGTTATACACCCCAGGCCTACCCTACTTCCTAGGGATATTGCTGCCTGCAACGGGTTGGCCCTGTCTACATCAAACAATAGTCAAGAATTTGCTTTCACAGACATAACCACAAACCAGTTGGATGGAGGCAATTTTCAATTGACAGTCCTCTTGAGTTACTTTGGTATGTGTTTTACTGACAAAAACACGACCAGCTCCCTGAGAATATGCTCACTACTTACTAAGATTAATCTCAGAATATATTGGGAAATTCACCCGATTTATAGATCAACTTTTCACACACAACCACTGTCTTCCTCAGTAACGTTCTGTCCGTACCCCTACCATATCCTAAAATCGTGTCATTGTGACATGTTTTTAAGTGTACATATAGTACAATATTAAATGCAGTGTAAGATGTTCCATGTTCAGGTGGTGACCAAGGCTCCCATTTCCTCAACCATTAATCATTCCTGGGTTGAAAGAGTTAATTCTTCTGGTCATTTGGAAATATAACATGGATTGACATGAGTAACAACCATACTGGGCTATAGATAGACAATCACAACAAACTCCTCCTGTCTTCTGATACCTTTAACCCAAGTTGTCTCCATCGTCTCTCCTCCTGCCCTCCTAGGGCCTAGAGAACATTTTTATGCTATTCTTCCAAAAGATATACATTTTAGTTTTCATAAATGAGCATAAATGTGCCGTTTTTATCTTCCTTCTTTTAAAGTTTTGTTTTTATTTTTAATTATATATTCATGTTTGTTTTTATGCTTGGGTATGTGCTCATGAGAGCAGGGACCTTTGGAGGCTAGAGGTATTTGATACTCTTGGAGTTGTAGTTACAGGCAAAAGCGAGCTGCCCAGTGTGGGTCTAGACTTGAACCCAGATTTCTTTACCAGAGCACTATGGGGTCTTAACCATCAAGCTCTTCCTAAGCCACACATTGGTTCTCTTTTGTTTGTCACACTTAATGACCCCTGGCACTATCCCTGTCGATGCCAATGGCTGGATTTTGTTTTGGTTTATTCTTAAGGCTGAAGTGCAAACACACAGATTTAAATGAATCTTACGTGAGCTACACGGGATTCTCTATCCAAAAGCACAAACTTTGCTCTTTGTGAAACTTGTCTGTTGAAGTTTTCATGCATGGCTTAATGAAAAACTTAAGGCATTAGCGCATTCTTTGGAGAAATTAAAATCTATCCTTTCTTCCACGATAGAAAAGAAATGATCTGCCCAGGGGACAGAAATTTTAACTTATATGACAAGTCTTAATGTAAGACTGGAAACTATATCAGACCTTTAGACTGTGAATAGGTCATATAGGTTCTCTAGAACGTACAGATCACAGCAGTATCAGGTCAGCCAGATGAGTTCCACCCACTGAAAAGTGGCCTCAGGTGGACTCAGGCGTCCTTGAGCACAGCATTTGATGCCCTCGAGCATGGAAATCAGGCCCTGTGTCATCGGTATGCCATCTCTGGATTTTAATGAGAATCTTCTATTAGCCTGGTAAATGCACTTGTATCATAAAATATCTACAGTAATAAGAAAGGACACTAAGCCATCCTTTGTGGGAAAGTGAAGGAGCAGATGTTTTAAAACACTTCCTAAAAATCAGGGCACCGTTCTCACTGAGTCTCTCAGTGGGAGTGTGTAAGATGCAGTACCCGGGGGGGTCATCATCCAAGGTGTGGGGGGCTGGGGAAAACAACTGGGAGTTATGGACATAGGAAGTCATAGACAGTCATATTCAAGTATGGGATTTTCCCAAACAGATTTCACACAGAGATATGACAGGGAAGGGATACAGTTATGATTAAATATGCAAACATTCACAATGGGAATAAAAAGGAAGCACAGGTAACAACCACCATCCGACAGACTACACACACACACACAAACACACACACACTGGGAGATGGGGGGGGAGGAGAGAGAGAGAGAGACTTTCAGGTCTTTAGACCTGGACAGCTGCGAGAATCTGAGTTTACTTCATGGAGGACGCCACAAGTGTGGAGAAAATGTTTAAAGGCGCAGCAGAGACGACCACAGACTCTTGCTCCTGCCGAGGCTGTGACTTACGAGGCGTGCACGGATGACAGAATCCAGCAAAGGGTAGGTGCTTTTGCTCACTTCTCACTTTAGTCGTGTTCCTTCTGCTCACCACACTTGTAAATGATTGTTTCTCCTTACCAATGTGCAGCACTACTCCATATTTAAACTTTACAGATGGGTCTTTAAATCATATTTACAAGCACATTTATACACATGCAAATTTGCACAACAGAATACACTCCGATACTATTAATATTTCCCTACATATTTTAACTTTATTGTTATGCACACTCTCTGAGAAAAGAGGTGTGAATTTTATGTTCCTTTATTACCAAATACATAGGATTTCATGTTGTTTTTGTGATGAAGGTATTAAGAATTTCCAGTGTGTGAATATTTGGCTCCTGCTAGTGTTTTCACAGGTAGCTGTGATAAATAACTTTGTCGGTATCTTATTTTTATAAAATAGATCATGTCTTTAGTATCTTCCCAGAAGACAAACTGTTAGACAAATAGGTCCATTTAAAATATTTGTATATCTTCACATTTTAAAGAGGGGTTTGCTTATTTTTCTTGTTATACGTTGCTTTCTTGTTTTACTTTCCTTTGGGAGTCTTTTACTTACAAGAAACACAACCTGATTCAGGCTGAGTTAAATAAGAACGAACTCTTTAGAGATACTGAATGGCATAGGGGTTTATTAGGGTAGCTAAGCCATGCACAGATTATTCTGAGTCATGTCATAGAATTCCAAGCACTGGGGAGATCCTGGTGCAAAACCAACAGAAAGGGAGGAGCCTGTCCCTAGTACTGTGTGGGGAGCTCTATCCTTCCAGTTCCATAGTTCAGCTTGAGTGTGTTTGATTGGGGAAGTTAAAGCATATGAAAAAGTGTCTGGAAAATAACCATATCATATTCTTGATCTCCTCAGCTCCTAACACAGAAGTCTCTACACAAAGTGTTGCAAAACACCTTTTCAGGGAAAAAAAAAAAAAAAGACTAACAGCGATGGACTTTGAGGACAAATCATTGTTGGATTATTGGGTAGATGCTGAGAAGTGTGAGCCAGGGAGTTTGAGGACAAATCATTGCTGGTTTATTGGTTAAATACTGAGAAGTGTGAGCCAGGGAGGGGAGTGCTGGTCAGGGCAGAAGAACTTGCAAGACCAGAGTGGCAACACTGACCTCACTCTAGGTCAGTATAGAATTACAGGAGAACACTGAGCAAAACAAAAACCCCACAGGGGCGACTTCTATTTCCAAATATTCATCCTGTCTCTGGTGTTGGAAGCCTGGGGTGGGGGGACGATCAGCATTCTAGAAAACAGAATGCAGGCTGCCAGGTGAACCCTTTCAATGAAAGAATAATCTCTGGGCTCAGGACTACCTGGTGATTAGCGTAGGGAGAGCAGCTGTCACTGGAAGGTGAACATCGAGGCAGGATTCTATCTAAACGCTGGTGAGGGAACTACAGCAAAGTGTGGATGGATGATGATTTGGAACTTAAACCAAACCATGCAAATTTACTAGTGATGTAGGTTTCACATCTGGGAGAGGAGAATCCATGAATGCAAGGTTTGGGATATTTTAATTTGAAAATGTACAGTGGATACTAGGAAGCTGATCTGAGAAAGACATTTAAGGATGGGGACTACCTGTCTTTCCAGAGGGACTAAAGGAGACTTGACCACTGGTGCCATCAGGAAAGGAAGCGTAGGAGCATACAGAAAAGATACCCATCACTCCAGTTCTAGAATGACCCTATAGAAATACGCTAAGATGAAATAGAAGGACCAATGAAAAGAAAGTGACAAAGAAAACAGGAAAAAAATAAGTGTGGTGTGCCCAGCTGTAAAAGGCAGAAATGAGTACCTTGAGCAAAACATCTCCTAGGAGCTTCTTGCAACTAAAAAACCCATTATAATTAGAAACTGAGTTCCAAAAATCCAAGTCACTGACCATGGTTTGCCGAATCACCCTAAGTGAAATCAGCCAGACTGAAAAATAAAAGCGGCTCCTGCTACCTCCTCAACATGGACTCTGGGGTGAGGGAGGGGGCAGCCCTGAAAGTAGGAGGGCGGAGTAAGAGGATGCCAGGAAATAAATAAAAAGAGAGGATTCAAAGCATGGCATTGCCAAGGTGCAGAATATGTGTAGATTAAAATGTCACAACGAAACCATTATTCTGTGCAGCTAATATACAGTAATTTAAAAATAAAGGGCAGAAAGGACTGAGACTTTCTGGCGGCACAGTACTGCCACCTGCTGGACACAGTTTGTAAACTCTGTACCAGGATGCTAGACCCTCAAAGTTCCCCACTGTGAGCCCTGAACCAGGTAAGCCCAGTGGCAAGTGTGTCACATGTTCACAGAGGCAGAAGCTTCTAAGCAGTGAGAACTAACTTGCGGATTCGCCTGAATGCCAGTGTAACGACCCTGACAAGTATCATTTTGGAGTCTAATGATGGTGTGTTCATAAGAAAGAAAATCGGTGATCTGGAGAGAGTGATGGTTTTGCCATGGAAGGAGAGATGGTTTGAACATCATTTCTAGAGAGACTTTGTAGGAAAATCTGGTACTGAAGGATGAAGACGGTAGAGTTGAGATGGTATCATTCTGTGATGCAGGATAACAGTAGGGTTGCCACCCGCTGGAGGTGCCTATGGTGAGAAGCACAGCTTATTTCTAGGAAGAGGCAAGATGCCTGGGAATTAGGCGGGAATGGGGAGAGTGCACTCATGAGCTCCAAGGTTAGCAGAGGTGATGCTGAAGAAAGAGTCTAGGGTGCCCTGGCTGGGACACCTCACTCTTACTCATGAAACAACAACAAGAGAATCCTAAAGCACTTTGGAAAATGTTTGTTGATTTTTTAAAGTGACTTTCGATAGGCCTTTCTGAGGCAACAATATTTAACAGAAATTGCTCCTATATTTTAACCTTGAATGGTCCCAATAATGTTTTCCAGCTCTTATTTTTATGCAATTATTACAAATTTTTCCTGTGAGAATATATTGTGTGTTGAGCACATTACATTTCCCACCCCTTGGTGCTCCATTTTCCTCCCTCCCATTTGTCCCCTTTGTTACCTATAGACAGTTTCATTTGTATATTTGCAGATAAAACAAGAAACCACCACTTCTGCTGGTTTCTTTTCTTTTCTTCTTGATCCTTGGTCAATTCTTCACTTATCTATACTACAGAAGTCTTGGGAGATTCACTGTCTCGGTCCCTACAATTAAAGACGGACTTTTGTTTCACTATAGATTTTGTTTGTCTATAAGTCAGGAAGTTATCTTTATTCTGAATGTCCTCAGAAGTTTAACTTTGCCATGTGTTGCCCATTAGAAACATGATTTACTGTTGTTCACCACTGTACATTTTTGGTTTTCTGTCAACAACTTTAAAACTAAAACATGGATTTATCACACATATTCATCTTTACATTTCTGAAATATATTGAAACTTGTGTCATACATATTTTCATGAATACTCTCTACATTTTTGGTACCATGTGTTTCATTAATAAGATATGAATGGTATTGGCCTGTGGTATTCTTTCTTTCTTTGTTCTGTTATATTATCAAAATCATGCTGACATAAAACCTGAGATGGAAAGTTGAGCGCCATCAAATTTGAGAGAATTTTGTTCTCTGTTCTCTTGTATTTGTGTATGAATATATGTGGCCTCTGTAGGAGACGCTAGAATAAAGCCTTATAGTGAACCCTTTGCTTTTCACTAGGACTCAGCACCTACCAGCAAACTCTAGCTCCTTTATGGGTCATGATAATGTTCCAGACACAGATTTTTAAAACCACTCTCAAGATTAGCTATGAATTGATATGGAGGAAAACACCTGACTCACAAATTATTGATAGTTTCAGCTAATCTAAAACCATATTATATCAAAAATATATAAATTCATTTTGTGACCTTGCATGGGACGTTCATCGTTTTCTGTTATGATGACGTTATGTTATATGTTATGACGTTAATGTTATAAATCACTTAAGAAATTTTGCCCTATTCCCATCAGTTTGGATCTGAAAGGGGAAAGGAGTCATTTTAGGAGTAACATCAAGTCACAAGCAGTGATGACCATTTTTAAAATTGAAAATAGTCATACTGCTTGATGTGGAAAGATGAGCGATCTGGAATCAGGTGTCTTGAGCAAGAGAAGCAGGTGTGCATTCCACGGAGGTAAGGAAGTTGTATGGGGTCTGGAAGGAAGAGTTATGGGAAGAACAGGGTTTAGCAATTAGAAGTAAGAAATTAATAGATAAAGGGGAAGGGTGTGAGATCATTCATGTAAGGGACATAATTAACAGAAAAAAGGACACAAAATAGCTGCAATGCAAAAATCATAAGCGTGGGAGAAGGCATTTACGTGAATCCCAATATGAATCCTAAAAACTGGGAACGTTAACTTGACAGCGTCATAGAAGTATGGCACAGTGAACTCCAGTTTTGACAAGCATGAAGCCCTACAGGATGTTTCCAGGAGCCTAACAGGGATCAGTATAACTGTTAGCATGGACGTTGGCTTCATTCTCATCTGGGAATGCTGACATGCAGTTTTTTCTTCTTCTTTTTTTTTTTTCTGTACTTTCCTGGGAATTGAAGCTAGGACCTTACCCATTCCAGGCACTCTACTACTGAGCTATATACCCAGTCCACTGAGCAGTTTTCTACGAGGAACACACAGTATCAGAGTGAGTTACTTTAGCACCCATGGTGTACTGCCAGAAAAGTCTTGGGGTTAGTGTAAATAATCACTAAGAGAAGGGTAGGCAGGTGAGTCTAGAGCTTGCTACCAAGGTAAAGCAGAGAGGGTCAGGATACAAGACAGAAATGAAAGCAGTCTGTATTTCCAGGGCAAACCTGTCTACAAACCCAAACCAAACACCTCTCCTTATCTCTGTCTGGTAATGTCTAAGTCATAAGAAAAACTGTGGAACCACACACATACAGGCAGTACAAAGTGAGCTCAGCAGGCTTAAAGTGAAAACAGTCGTGACGGCATGGAGTTGGGCGAGAAAGTGGTTGCAAGGAGGAGCAGCTAGACAGGAGTAGATAGGGTAGATTCAAATAAAATGTGTATGAAATTTCCAAATAATAAGAACATTTTAAAAAATATTACATTAAAATATTTGTGAAAGGAAAAAGATATGATAGAGATGAAGATATCACACTTGGAGCCCAAGCACACAATTGCCAAATGACAAATTATTCCTTAAATTGAGATTTTAACAATTCCTTTGCTATATGGAGTCATCATGTATTTCTGGTTTGACATATTTCCTTCTGAGTTAATAGTTATAGGTGTTAGTTATTTTTAAGGCCAAGACATTGAAAACATGTTAGTCTTGGTATAGAGGAACAGCAGAGATGAAGACTTTTAGGTTTAGCATATGTATTATCTACACAAGATAAAATCAAAGATACTAATTTCAATATGATTGCAACGTATTTAAAAATGCCTACCCATTCTAGAATTGATCTCAAATGGTCTCACTCCCCTTTCAAACATCAATGCAATAGTTGAAAACAGGTGGCCCCATCACTTTAGGTTGTGCATTCCTTACCAGACTACAAGCATTAAGCCAAGATGACATTTCATTCTACAAACTGCAGAAGGGAGAGGACCAAATAACACACACAATCATAAAGCTAATTATGTCCCTTTGCTTGAACCGGACATCCGTTGCTTTCTTCACCTCTGATGATTGATGCAAAGCTGTCATAATCCTAGCCTTGATCTGCTGATAAAAATGATTCTTCCAAATGCAAACTTAAATTCTACTTATCATGTGTTGGCCTCGGGGTAGAAGAGTAATGGTTTTGCTCTGTTGATTGAAGCTGATTGAAAAGGATTTCAGAACAGATTAAATGAGGTCGCAAGCCAAATTAAGTGTAAGTAAAACAGATTTTGTCACTTTTTTGTAATGGACAGCTCTTTCAGGCAGCCACGATCCAAGAGACAATGTCAGTTCCAGAAGCCTTAGCTCCATGAAGTCAAAGATTAGGAGAAAATTTTTATAAAGCAAACATAATCAGATTATAAGAAAGAAAAAAACTGCCATGAAGACTTTAACTTTTGAAGAGGTCAATCCATAATTAGTGGTATTATATTGTTCATTTGAATTCCTTAAGTCTCTCTTCCCCATACATAAAGGTGACTATGTGGCCTGATGAATATGCTAATTTAGGTGCAGTAACAAGTTCACAGTGCATGTCTGTGTGCATTAAACCTTTAGCGTAAAGGTTGCAAGCATTCAGTATTTGTCGATTACAACCCAGTGAATCTGGAAAACAGTTAAACCCTGTGTAAGTGTCCTCTTTATTCATTGCAAATCCCTGCCCCCAGCCACCCCCTGATCGATAGCTTACACTCCGCCTCAGTTACTTGATGACTGGGAACACATTACATGACATCTCTTCAGCTCAGTCATATTTCTTATTGCATTAATGACTAGCAGAATTCTTGTTTTAAAGAAAGGCACGGTAAGATTAATGAATATCAAACAGACATAGTCACTTAATGAATTTTTCTTCTTTTTAATTTTAACCACCAGTGCTTGCATTTTGTTACTGGGGTTTTATGGTGCTGCTGTTTAAACTGGGCACATTAGGTTGAAGATGTAAAAGTGTATATTTTAGTGTGCGATAACTGAGTATGTTATACTGGTGCACAAATGGTTCTTAAGATTACAAATCAGTAATTTCCCTTGACTTTGAATTATATGTGACTCACTCTCCCAGTTAACCAGCTCCCTAAGAGTGATTTTGATTTCCAACTTAAAATTCTCTCCTTTCTCTTACACCATAGCACATAACGTCTTCAAAATTTTTTACTCTTGTCTCACCCCTGACATTCTGGTCATCTGTTCTCTGTTTATAAGAATATTTAATTAGCATGCACACACTGCCTTGGCTGAACTTTGTCCTAGAGTTTCAACAGTGGACTTTACTGCTTCTGACTCAGTGCCAGCTCACACCCTGACCCCCAATCTCAAATCTTGCATAAAGATTAACAAATTTAGAGTGTCTATATGTTCAACTGTCTTTTGCAAAAATATTTCTGTTGAAGGGAGGGGTTATAATAAGGACAGTGTGTATCTATATAGAAAGCAGTGTGATGCTTAGGGGTTAACAAGTCACATGCAAAGGATAAATCAGATTTACAGCATGACTAGTTTGTCAGCTGTTTCTATTATCAGAAAACAAGCAAACAAACAAACAAAAAGCCTGCTTGAAAACACAAACAGCTCAGTGAAGACTGGATTTTCCTGTTCTCTGCAGGCCCATTGACAAGCTAGAAGGCTAACTGCTGGGTAATGCCCACGGCTTTGTGAATGCATATTTGGTGTGATGCTTTCAAAACCTACACCTCCCCTGACGTTCCATTGTGGCATGGGATGGGATGCCCACTGCTTCTGCAGTTCTCATACTGTAGAACCTTCCAGACCATGTTCAAACAGTTCATTGAATTGAAACATTCAGCTGTGCACTTGCCTAGGGGACAATTAATTGCAAACCTTCCCACAAAGCTCCAGCAGCAGACTTGGCTTCTACTTGCTGTCTGCTTTCTCATGTTCCAACCATGTTCCCGTTGTGCGACACTGATCCTGGAGAGACCTGAACAAACAGTCACTAAACTCTAGACAGGGAGCCTGCCACAGTTGAAAGTCAGGACACCGCCGAAGTCTAGTTCAGTGAACTGTTGAGTTTTATTGGGGTTAGTTATCAAGAGCTGAGTGAGAGGTTACTTACAGGAGCAGAAATAACTCAAAGCCAGCTCAAGCCAGCTCTAGTGACAGTTCACAAAGCTGGGAATCTGTAGCATCTCTACAGCCTGCACGCCGCTCAAGAGGTTGGAGAGAGTGTCCTCTCCAGGTTCCAAGCAGCTTGGCTGGCATGTGATTCTTCCAGGCAGCTCAGCTTATCTGCAGGTGTCTCAGGAATCCTTACAACTCACATAAATTCAGGGAACCAGGGATCTAGTGAATCTTATCAGTTACAGGAACTTTCTAAAGCTCTGTTTTGCCTAACTACTAAAACTTAGGAACCTTACAACAGGGTGGAATGTTTCATCTCTCTTTAGAACACCCCATGTCTTTATAGGCATCCGTCCAAGATGGAAGATTTTCTCTTAGAAGATGCTACAGTGTAGTCCCTACACAACTTTAAAGGCCCCCTTCATTGCCCGATGGAAGGCTGGGTCAGGGCAAATTCTTCATCTCTGGAAGTTGATGATTTTTCATTTGATAGCCATGTGGGACTATGAATGAAACCGCAACAGAGACCTCACAGACCAGTAGGGCCCATCCCATCCCATGTCATTATCAGCAGTTAACACCAATGAAATATGACCTTATGCAGAGGGGCAGGTGGGAAGTCCATACAGGCCTTTATAATAGCATGGCCCAACTGACAGTTGGCAATGGCATCCCTAGGAAGAGCGTAGGAAGCCTATTAGAAAACTGTCAAAACTGGGGCCGAAAGCCTGGTTTGTGTCACCAGAGGAGTGGAAAGGAAGATGGCTCCTTCTAGACCTCTACTAGTACTCAGAGCTCTTGAGTAGAGTGGGACCCAGTGGTGTTGCTGGTCCTCCACACTAAGTCTGTACCCCAAAGGATACATGGCTCTGGTGTAGTGGTTCCATAAAGACTCGGTGTCAGGAACAGCTCTTGCTTGAGTCACACCCTTCTTTGGAGGAGGTTTTTCTGTTTGTAGTCTTGGCACATTCTCTTATCCATACTCTATGATGTAACTACTTTTTCTCCTGTGTTCTTCCTGATTAGATTTACCACAACTTATCAGAGCAACAAAGCAAAAGTAAAGAAAGGGTCCTGCATCGTAAGCATATAGCTTGATGAGTTTTCTAATGCTTTTATGTAACCCATTCACCATATTCACAAATAAGTAAGGCAAGTTTTGTAGCTCAAATTTCACTCATTGAAGCTTGTCTGTTATGTCCTTTCATGGTCGTCAGTGTGATGAGGTCAACCCTCAGCTAGTATTGCCTCCTAGACTTCATTATGAACGTGCATTACTTTATGTATTCTATTCTTGCTCTTTGTCCCCACATGCAAACTCTTAAAGCTGTGTGCAGATAACTGGTAGAAATAAAAGCAATCTATGTACCCTTTTGTGTTATTTGTGGTTAGTAAAAAAATTTTCTCAATTATTTATCTCATACATTAGGATTTAAAATAAAATCATATACATCTTTGAAAGCACCTATTTCTATAAGTTGAGTTATAAAAGACCATCAAATTCCATTGACTAGATCTTCTTTGTTTGATCCTCATTGGCTTCTAATGGTCCTTGATGCACACATTATTGCTATTGTTATTATTTCTTTAATATTTCTACATGTCTGTTGTCTGAGAACAGATTTTAAACTGTAAACATTCAAAATAGTCAATACTTGTTATGCTTTGCACTTACAAAGATGTCTTTCTACATGTTTTCATGGGAGGAACATATCATGACACATACTGTGGTTTTTACATTTCCTCCTATTTGGCTATGCAAGACATCCGTTATATTGATTTAGAGCCTTGGGGTCATGAACCTGCTTAAACTCTTGGTCATTTTTCTTACCTAATCTTTGTTTCTCCTTCATCTTCAGTTTAAATATTTATAAAACTAATTTCACAACAGTGATGTTGATGCCCAGTCCAGTAGGCTCCAGGACCTGTGAAAACCAGCTATGCAATGCAGATACAAGTTCCCACACTCTCTGTGAGTTTCCAGTACTCCAAGACTGGGAAAGTGGAGCCACAACTCAGAAACTAGAGAAGACTGAGCATCAAAAAGTTTGAAAAGAAAGAAAATCCTTGAAAATCTTTTCCTGTGCCCCTGGGCAGACACGTCCCCTGGAGAATTGGTGCCTGGTGCCCATGACTCCACATAGATCTAACTGAGATTAGAAGGGATCTCCATTATGGTGAAACAGATTGAGCCTCTGGATGGAAGCGAATAATGTGCATCTCCATCACCTTCAAAAGATCCCACTGAGCAAGTGATTCAGGAGATAATAATGTCTACAGAGAGAACAAAGTGAGGCTTCCAGGCTCTACATAATTAAAATATGGAAAAGTGCAATGCCATGGTCACCACAAAAATTGCCTTACAAAGGAAAGAATGTATCTGAGGGTGAAATTTTATTTTAATGCAGTGAAAATCTAAATGCTATATGATTGATAATTCATTTTGAGTCCTAATAGTTGATGTCTGTGTGTATGTCTGTTTGCATATGTATTTGCATATGTATGTGGATATGTCTGTATGTCTGTGTGCTTTCATGTGTGTGTATGCATGCCTATGTGTGCATGTGTGTTTGTGTGTGCATCTGTGTATGTGTGTCTATGCATGAGTATGTTCATCTGTGTATTTTTCTAAGGTTCAATACTCATACACATTTCTTCCAGAATCATGAGGTTTTCAATACCTGTTTTCAAATTGTGGAAATTTCTGGCTGAGAATTCATGTGTAACAGTTTACATTAATTTCACAATTCAGTCTCCATAAATCATTGGACTTTGCACACAGTAATCATTTTTGACTCAATGGCCGTCACCAAAGAATTTAGTTTCCCTTCAATCATGGAGGCTTGTATGGTCCACTGTCTACCTACTGAATCCTGAAACCCAGCTTCTAAGCCTCCACATTGACGCTTTATTTTCGTACTATGCAGCCATGGTATGGCTTTAGTGTTTTAAGAGAAAAACATAGTGGCATTTTAAAAAGAATTGCTTCTAAGTCCATTGTCAGATTTGTTCACAGGACTCTTCAAAACACAGTGAAGTGAACAAAGAGACTGATGCAGGCTCTTTAGTGACTGTTCTTCCAGAATGCCTTTCCATAACTCAGGTTAGTTCTCACTCCGTCTTTACCTGTAGAGTACATTTTAACCCACTCAACAAGGCAAGACTTCATTTCCCTTGAACCTGTCTCAGGGGTTGATTCAATAACCAACAGCAGGTATCTAAAAGGCATCTATATGGAATCTAATATAAGGCTGTGCAATATAAAGCATTTTATAAATACTAAGCTAACTTAAGTTGTTCTGTACACCAGGAGATGAAACTGTGGGCAATTACCTTTACCAGATGGATAAATTCACAGTGGCTTTACTACTTCCAGACAGTCAGAAAACACGTGTTTAATTAAAATCCAAGAAATGTGTTTTAGATTAAAGGGCGCTACTTGCCACAAATCACCTGAAAATTATTTTGAGAAATATTGATTGTGAAATAATGATTCTACAACGTGAGCCAGTGTCAAATGTAGAGCCTAATAAATAATGCAAAAATGAGAATGATCTTATGAAAAAATTACTTAGGTGCTGGCCAACAAGATGGTTCTGTGGGTAAAGGTACCTGTCCAGGCCTTCCAACATCGCTTTGATCCATGCCATCCACAGAAAGGACAGAGGAGAGAATAGATTCAGAGAAGTCGTTTTGAGATCTCCAGATGCACAGGACTGTGTGTGTGTGTCCCACATCATACAAACACATCTAGAACACATAATTATAACAGTGAAGGTTAAAAACTACCTGCTAAGGCTGCTTTTGATAAACACTGCTCAACATTGATGAAGGGAAGCTCTACAGATTACTGTGCATCTTCAGCATGTACAATATGTATTTCTGTACGTGTGTGAGTGAGTAACACATACTCCTGAAAATGTACAGAACAAATTGGGACTATAAGCCTGTGTTTAATATTTCACATCAAAGTTGTCCCTGCAGTTTTATGGTGTAAAAAAAATAACTTCTGAGGAAAATGCCCTTGTATTTGATTCTGGATTTGCCTTGCTTAGTTGTTCCAGTTAGAGTTATTTTATTTAAGCCTGAAAAAGTGTTATTATTCAAGATGTGTTACTGGATGATATGTAACTGAATCAAAATAGGTACTGTCCCTACGTCTATTTATGTCTAACAAAATATTATTTTAAGAAAAATACGTTTAATTATTAGTGAAGAAAAACATTGGGTAAATTAATTTCTATAGTTTTTTAATAAAATTAAATGAACATTTTGTGGAAACAGATGGTATAACGGCTCTGGCATGCAATAGTTAAACTCAGCCCAATTAAACTTTATTGAATTTCATTTCTACAAGATTTAATTCATCTGTTTTTAAACCAAAGAGCAAAACAACTAAAACAAAGATGCAATACCTTTCTCCTGTTATAAAAAATGTTTATTCTAACTAATCAAACATACAGAGGTTTATAAATGCATCAATAATTTCATATGGTAGTTTGTTTTTACATTTTGCATACTTTAAACATTTCAAGATACATACATCTAAAGAAAAGGACAGATATGGTACAGGTACGGTATAGATACACAGTGACTTCTTCAACAAGCATCTCGTTAGCTGTGGGCAAATGCAAGGTGTGATGATTTTGTGGCCATTGGTTGAGTTTTCTTTCACAGATTGAGCTGGTTAAATGAAGTCATATGAACACAAGGCAACAAATGTTTGTTATTGTTATGGCCAAATAAATATCCATAACTCTCCAGATCTCCATGTTAATGCAAAGCCAAAGCCTAATACATTAGAAAGTCTTTTATGAATGATGTGGGAATGGGTTTGTCTACTTTTTAAAATACAAATAGATCATTTCCTGTAAAAACAAAACAAAACCTTTTTTTCTTAGATCTGAAATCATGAAAGCCACTGTAACAAAGCATTTAACCCATTAGAGACTGCAGCTTTCTACTAAACGACTCAGTTTGTGGATGGGGCTCCAATCTCAGGGCTGTTTGTAACACAACAAGTATGGCGTTGCTTTACTATTATTTTTAAATATTTTATTAATTATGTGTGGGAGTGAGTAATAGGGAGAGACAGAGACACAGAGAGAGACAGAGAGAAAGAGAGAAAGAGAGAGAGAGAGAGAGAGAGAGAGAGAAGAGAAAGAGTGTGATTCTGTTTGTTTGTGTTCACATGAGTACAGTTTCTGAGGAGATCAGAAGAGGGTGCCAGATCCTCTGCACCTAATTACAAGTGTTTTTGAGGCACCTCATGCTGATACTGAGACCAGAACTCATGTCCTCTGCAAGAGCAGTTCATGTTCTTCAATTTTGAGCATTCTTGCCATCCCCAGAATTACCATTCCTACAGCTGTTTCATTATCAGTCCAAAAGAATCCTGAAAAGAAATGCGAAAACAATAGTGGATATGAATTGATAATATTACATCTCTATGGTTTATAGTCCATATTCTGGAATAAAACATTTTCAAATTTCATGTCTTGTCATGACTTCTTAACTCCAAATTTATTAACTAATAAGTGTGTGGAAATACAAGGCAATAAAATAGCAAAAAAAACCTTCAAGATTCATTGCCAAAGAAGACAACGTTGAAAATAAGCATATGTATATTTGTTTACTGTCTAATCATTTGGGAAATGCAGATAAGAGAGATGTTACTGAATGCTAACTAGAGCAAATACAACTGAGAGATTGACCACCAAGTGTGGTTGAGAAACAGGGCTTCTCACAACCTCAGGGTGGAAGCAAAATGGTGTAAGCATTTGAGAAAAAGCAAAGTTGAACATACCCTACTCATTTCCGTGCATCTGTTCTGTGCCTGATGTGTTGGAAGACATTATCACCATAAAAATCATATACACAGATGAATAAATAAAGCATTACCTTTCTATAAAAATAGGTTGATAAAAATGAACATCTTTTGACAAATGGTGCTGGAACACCTGGACACTGACACACAAAATGAATTAAATATTATACTGCGTATTCTGTTCAGAATGGAGAAGAAATCTTGACATGAAAAGCTTTCAAATGTGAAAAGGATAAAGAGGAGAAAACTTAGGTTTCTTTTGACTCGGTGTTAAATTTTTGATTAACACAAAAAGTACAATTCTTAGAGAAAAATATCAGTAAATTGGTGTGGTGGTCTGGATGAGAATGGTTCCCACAGACTCATATATTTGAATGCTTGGTTTCTAGTTGGTGGAACTATTTGGGAAGGATTTGGAGGCATGGCCTTGTTGGAGGAGGTGTGTCAATAGGGGTGGGCTTTTGGGTTTATTGAGCTCTGGTTAGCGCGCTCTCTCTCTCTCTCTCTCTCTCTCTCTCTCTCTCTCTCTCTGCCTCATGCTTATGGATCAAGATGTAAGCTCTTAGTCATTGCTCCAGCACTGTGGCTGCTTGGTTCCTGCCATGCTCCCAAACAAGACAGTCACAGACTCACCGTCTGAAATTGTAAGCAAGCCCACAATTAAATGATTGTTTATAAGTTGCCTTGTGTCCCTTCACAGCAACAGAAAACACCAAGATATTTGGATTTTGTCAAAATTTAAAATGAAACCAAACAAAGACACAGTTAAAATAATTTTTAAAGGATAGGGCCATTTCAGGTTCATAGCCATACTGATGAATATCTTGCATATCACCATAGAACCTTCATCTGGCGATGGATGGTCATAGAGACAGAGACCCACACTGGAGCACCGGACTGAGCTCCGAAGGTCCCAATGAGGAGCAGAAGGAGGGAGAACATGAGCAAAGAAGTCGGGACCACAAGGGGTACACCCACCCACTGAGACAGTGGGGCTGATCTATTGGGAGCTCACCAAGGCCAGCTGGACTGAGACTGAAAAAGCATGGGATAAAACCGGACTCTCTGAACATGGCGAACAATGAGGGCTGATGAGAAGCCAAGGACAATGGCACTGGGTTTTGATCCTACTGCATGTTTTGGCTTTGTGTGAGCCTAGCCAGTTTGGATGCTCACCTTCCTAGACCTGGATGGAGGAGGGGGAGGACCTTGGAATTTCCACAGAGCAGGGAACCCTGACTGCTCTTTGGACTGGAGAGGGAGGGGGAAAGGAGGGGCGAGGAGGAGAGGAGGGGGAGGGAAATGGGAGGCTGGGAGGAGGTGGAAATTTTTTTCAATAAAAAATAAATAAATAAAAATCAAATACAAGAAAAAAAATAATAATTTTTTAAAAAGTCTGATCTGGGAAACAATATTGCACTCAAAACTCACAAAGTATTTCTAAGCATTACAAGGAAATGCAACTCAATCAAAAAGTATTAAGAATCTATAGCAGTGATTCTCATGACTTTGGTTGTTGAATGACCCTTTCACTGGGGTCACATACCAGATAGTTAATGTTATGATTCATAACTGTAGCAAAATTACAGTTATGAAGTAGTAATGAAGATGATTTTATGACAAATGAAAATGTATTATTTTAAATTAAATTAAAGGGTCACAGCTTTAGGAAGGTTGAAAACTACTGCCCTCAGCTAATACTTCTTCAGATCAAGTTTATAGACGGCAAATGAGCCAAGGAAAATGTGCCCAAAACTAATGAGAATATGAATGTGAGATCAGCACCTGCCTACACATGTAAACTCTGAAACAATGGCAACTGTGCAATCTAAAGGGACTGGGAAAAACAGCCTATTTATTGCTTGTGAGTATGCAGAACAGCACAAACACATTAAGATGATGTAACGATAAAAATAGTCTGACCACACAACCTAATTACTATGTTCTTGGATATTTTTACATGATTTGGCATTAGAAACAATGCCATGCAAAAACCCTCGAATAAGTGCTTATGACATCGGTATTCATAATAAAACTAATTCAGAAAATGCCTTTTGACAGCTAAATGATGAGTAAACAGGGAGAAATATTATTGGTTGATGAAGACTGAGCTACTGAGATATGACATGTGGTTTAATAAGTGAGAGAAATGGGGCTGATATGTCTACCTACTTGGCCAATTACAAAGATACCCAAGTCTGTAAAGACTCAACTGCCAATCAGTTAAAAGATCTAAAGTTAACACTGATTGAGGCAAAGAGATGGGCAAGGAAGAAGACAGTTTTAGGACAGTGGTGCTGTTATTCAAACACCAAAATAAAAGATAAATAGCTCTGTGCAATTAATCAAGCTCACATTGTTTGGTACACCAAGAGGGAACTTTGTGATAGACAGTGGACTTGAGTTATGAACTGTGCAGCAGTTTCGAGCCTTATTGGAGCAGATATACAATACACAAAACATATTCATGGGGAGGTTAAGGGTATGAAGTGATGTAGAAATTCTATATTTTATGTTTCTTTGTTCCCATTAGCTTAAAGTTATCCTAAAATTACCATCATTTAAGATTTTAAATGCATGAATGTCATTCCATAATGCAAAGTAATGACTTTGGATCATGAGAACAGCCCAAAACAATGGGTATTGTGTGACTCAATGTATGTATCAATTAGATATATGTTCAAATCTATTTAGACCATCCTACAGTATCTGAGGCACATTTGGAGTTAAACAGAGCTTGAGTGAAGGGAGGGTGTGTGCCTTAAGGCACGGAGAAGAAGTTCATCATCCTAACAGTCACTGTGTCTTACAGGTTTCAAAAATTTCATAGCTATCATTACTATATAATTTATATGATCAGTTGATTTTTGTACAATTATATCTTAATAGAAACATCTTTAAAATTCATTTGTCTTGATTCTTGATTCTATATTTGTTTTGTTAATTTTTATTTGTTAAATAAGATTTCAGCACTATATGTGTGTGTGTGTGTGTGTGTGTGTGTGTGTGTGTGTGTGTGTTTGTGTGTGTGTGTGTATGAACATGGTGTTTGGACTATTTTTACTTGTGTGAAAAGCACAGTTTTCTGGTTTTCAATATTTTCTCACTTTTATTCTGTATATTTCCTAGACATTAATGTCAATAACTGCACATAGACGTTATTATTTTAAATGAATGATTTTAATGTGATGATTGACAAAAATGTATCAATACATCATTTTCACTAAAATGAAAATAAGGCAAGGTTGCGCTGGCAGTTTGTGGTGAGAAATACATGCGTCTCCCTGGGCAAAATGACTTTGCAAGAATTCTGGATTCATTGACCCTGGGTAATTAAGTGCTTACAATACTAACACAATTCTTGTTAATCAGTTAAGCCATTTTCCAAGAATTTGTTATTGTACCAAAAAGACTTATACCTTTCACAGAAAGGATGCAAGCTAAAGCAGTAATTAATAAACCATTCCGTTCTCTAAAGAGGGTCTTTCGAGCTTGCTTTTTTTCAAAATCTTTACTGAATAAAAGAGCAAACAATATACAAAAGAGATGAGAGTAGAGGCTCAGGGGCTAAGGTAATGTCCTAGAGTTTCCCTAGTCTGTAAATCTAGATAAAGGGTGCCCTCCTGTAAGGTATTCCCATGGATGCCTTAAACGCCCCAGGAGCTGCGTGAACACACCAGTTCTCAGTATTATGCCTTTAATGGCAGTGTCCCTGAGATCGAGTCCAGACGTGTTATTTGGATGGTTGCTTGCATGTGTCAGTATTATGTGTTTGGGTAATGGCTCAGCTGGTAAGGCAGTTGTAGTTCAAACATGAGAACCTGAGTTCAGATTCCAAGCACCGGTGTAAGTACTGAGAGCGGTGATGCACTCCAGCAATCCCAGCAGTCGGGAGGCAGCAACAGGAGTGGATCTGCCCAGGCAGTTTGTCCAAATGAATGGGGTCCAGGGTTAGTGAGAGATCCCTCCCTCTGTCTTTGTCTCACTGTCTCTGTCTCTCTGTCTCTGTCTCTCTCTGTCTATCTCTTTCCCTCTCTGTCTCTCTCTCCTCTCTCTCACACACAAAATAGTTACTAAGTAATTAAGAAAGATGCTTTACAGTGAACGCTGCCCTCCACATGCACACAAAAATGAACAAACTAGAACACACAGAGAGATAGTGAGTGACAGAGAGAGTCCAAATATTTTTGAGAAGTAGAAATTCAGTAATTAATGCAAAAACTCCACGGAGTAAAATCAATACCATGAACACGCCTGACTTCCTATTCCCACATGTCCTCCCTTCGCTCTAGGTCTCTTTCCCTCTCCCTCATAATTTCACCTTTCAATAGATTCCATCCAAACTACCTTAAAACACCAAACTTTTAACTTGAGCTTCCCTCCTGCAAACCTGTGATCTCATTAAAGATGCTGGGATGGAAGGGAGGCCTCCTTCCTCCTCTGAAGTCAATCGCAGACTGTCTTCGCAAGCAGCAGGTGCCGTGCTCTGTTGCCTCCAAGGCTTTGCCATCCTCAGGCCGAGAAAACAACTGCACCTATGACTGCCTGATTAACGCCAATTTCTCTTCTAATGGAGGCAATCACCGCATGTTGAAGAAACCTTCAACAGTATACACAGCAGAGAGATGCCCTTCCTGAACCCCCCCCCCCTCGCCAATAGCCTATCCTCTTGTCCGACAACAGGGGCCACAACCCCAGGAGAACCAAGCTGTACCATTCGTTACCCAGCCGGAACCTGGTACATAGCCAATGTTCAATAAATAGATGTTGAACCAATGAGTAAATCAAAGTAAAAGTAAGGTAATAAATACTTTGGATTGCATCCAACTTTGTTAAAAAGTCAGTTAAATATAGATAAAATAGAGTAAAATATGGAAGGCAAATAAATGTTATATTCATATTGATATTAAATTGTCTTAGAAAATCTTAACAGAATGGTTTAAGAAAAGCCCTTTAATAAATCAATAAATAGTATGACTCCAGTTAGCCTGACTGAATAGTGGTGTGTGTGTGTGTGTGTGTGTGTGTGTGTGTGTATGTGTGTGTGTATGTGTGTGTGTATGTGTGTGTGTATGTGTGTGTGTGTATGTGTGTGTATGTGTGTGTGTGTGTGTGTGTTGTGTGTGTGTGTGTGTGCACCTGAGAAGTAGCCTGGCTGTGTTGTTCTCTTACAAGATGGAAGAATTAGGAAACATTTGTTAATTAGAGGTGGTACAAAACTCTTACCACCTCTAATATTGGTTCTGACACCTAAGGCACACCTTCCCTGGAGAGATAGAGGAAGAGAGAGAGAGAGAGAGAGAGAGAGTCCTGTCTTCCTGCCTGTGTCACATCTCCCTGAGTCCCTCTGGAGGTACCAAGCTTAGTCCCTTATTCCAGGGATGTGATTCCCTGTGAGAATGGAATTCACCACAGACATTTAATGTGTCTCCTTGGCCTTATTAATGAAATTCACCACCATATAAACGTTCAACCTTCTTGAATATTTCCATATTTATTGCTTGCTATTTTGTGATTGAAAAACACATTTCCATACCGATCAAATTAAGGCACTATTTATATTTAGAGAAACATTTTCTTTGTCTAAATACTACTCAGAAATGCAGGGGCAGAACTGTGGCTAAGGGTACCAGGCGGATGTGCCTGGTGCTCTTGTCCAAACCCTGCTCCCAGCTCAGACTCCCACCGCATGGGTCTTTTACAGGAGCATTTGATCCCTGGACATGGAGACAGAATGGAGAAGGTCAGCCCCCAATGGCTCTGTCTAAAACTTGAATCTGATGGCACACAACAGCCAGAAAGTATTGTCTTTTACATGGCTGTCGGCAGGGAACCTCTTGTTTGGCTATAACCAGTTTTAAGGTACTTTTATACATGATTTATTTTCTCAGCTTCTACCCTGCAGTAGTCAACCACGAATGCTGTTCGCTACATTCTATACCCCAACACCTTCAACAGTAGCCCCTAATTATCATTTAAATACATCAGTGCTTTAAAAAAGCAACAGTAATTTTCTTCTTCAGCTGCTTACTTAGGACGAAGGCACTGCTTAGCAAAGAACACATTAGAAAGGAAAAGAATATGCAAAGATAGGAACGGAACATTAATTTTTTCAGATCAAATAAACAGTTAAAAATAATGCTGCCAGATTTACATAGACCTTCATAACTAAAGTAAGTTGAAATTCAGAGTCAAATGATGTCCAGTCATTTGACTTTGAATTGGACCTAATGTTTTATTCTTCGGAAATCTTGGAATATGGACAGTGCACTGATTTCTATTATTGAAAAATAGGTATTACGACGTTATCTGAATTCACACATCATATTTGCAAATAATAATACTATTTTTAACTCACTCAAAGATTTGAGTCATTTAAATAAAAATTTTTAGGTTTTTATTCTATTCAAGTAGATATTTGGAGCTGTGTAGCCACTGAGAAGTATGTATGGATTTGTTTGTATTCATAGTGCCCACAGTCATGGTTCAAAGAAGTCATGTTTTTATTTAATTCCAGATGTGATATAATTCAGCCTGAAAACTCCAGTCTATTTATGAGAAGGAGAGCCTTGCTGAGATTTCACACAATGGAAAACACGACAAAATATGCTGTTCATAGAATTCAAGCACTCACAGGGGGTTAGCTTTTCACTCCATCTAATTTTTCTTACGCAGATTTTAGTCTTAGCATCCATTGTGGTGGGTATTGCTGAAAGCAGGCCTAAGCCTGCCCGGAGGTGAATAAGCTGCAAAGTTCAACATCCTACTGAAACTTCATATACACATTGCTTAGCAATTTAGCATGCCAGCGTCCAAGCTCAGCACATACTAAGCACAGTAGATCTGAAACTTGACCCCCGTTTCTCCAACTCACGCCCCTTTGCTGGTGCCAGGATTAAGGAAATCTGGTCAGGCCTACTTTGTATCTGTTAGATGGTATCTTGTAACAAAGCAGCCTCGGTGTGATGGTGTGACCTTGTGCTAGTCCCTCCCAAATATAACTAATGTGAAAACAGAGTTGTAGATGCGATTGATAAGAATGGGGTCATCATGGATTTAATGGTTCTTGGGTCCGGTGGGTGAACCTTTATAGGAAATAGATGGGAATTATAACTCAAAAGGACAGGGGATAGGGACGGGGCAGCAGGTCACGTGGCTGGAGCTTAAAAAGACAAGTCCCAGAGGGCAGGGTGCAGCCAGAGCTGGAAGAAGCACGGAGCGGTCCTTGTCAGGGCTTGCCAAGGCTCCGTCTCCCATCTACAGTCTGACTCCTAGAAATCACATAGAAAATTACTCTGTTGTTGTATGGCACTTTGTTTAGCACCATGTTTTTTCTCACTTGCCTAGAGAACTAACAAGTGGCATCATACTCACCCACACTGAGAATATTGTTTGATGTTTTTTAAAAAAAACAATGCATACCATGGCCATTGTGGCGGGCATCCAGCTTATCTGCAGATAGTTCTCAGTGTACAGGAGCATATTGTTAAACTGATTTTTACATTATGTATCATCCAGCCTTACATGGATCTGGTACACTGAGCATCACTCTCCTTCCTGACTCCAAGCCTAATCTAATTTGGGACCTTCTTACACTATATACATATAAATATATACATATATGTGTGTGTGTATATATACATATATATGTGTATATATATGTATACACACATGCATATATATATATATATATATATATATATATATATATATCTTAACTTGAAATCCTAAAACTCCATGTGGCTGTATTGGAAGGTGAGTCTTGGAGATAATTGTTTTCAAGAGAACTCTTTGGGAGTGGTCTCAGCAATAGGATAGAAGGAGACTGTAAAATTCTCCTTACAGGTTTCTGGAAGCCATGGATGGATGGGTTGATGGGTTCTTACCTAGAAACAACTCTCTTAGTGCCCTGGTTTGAGGGTCACTGTTTTGAGAACTATAAGAAACAATTGTCATTTGAACTACTTACTATGTACCATGTCATTATATAAGTCCCAGATGACTAACATAGTTCTGAACAGAGAAGAGAGGTGATAGAAACTGAGCACACTATAACCACTCAGACTTGGAAGACCTCATCCAAATCTCAGTTAACTATTCCCTCTTCTCTACTTACCTTACTAAATTAAAGGAGAGCATGTTTTAATCAAGCTTTCGAAATGAGCACATTGTCCCCAAAGAAGTAATTAATAACCCATGAATGTTAATTATGTTCGCCAGGTTAATTTTCACCCAAGATGGCATGGCACCAAGATCTGATGTTGATATATCACCTTCTGCTTGGAGTGTCACCTGCACTAACTGATTAAATCTTGGAGATCCATCCCAAGGCTGGGATGCAATCTTGTGATGCTTTGCAAACTTAAGACTAGAACTTAGTCAAACATGCAGGAACGTAAAGTAAGTCTGCTTGCCAAGTGAGTTCTGGCCTGTGCCATTCTAAACTGCCTTTAGAGAAAAAAAAATATTTTCTATCTGATTCTCTATTCCATAAACTTTATTAAATACTTTTGTATTGATTACTTAATGCTGTCTCCAACTTTAATCAAATATTTTCCAAATTCTTGGTTAGGTTGGATTCAACTTAATAACTAGCATAGTGATAGACAGGCTGATTCATGGAGTAACTCAAACCATGATGCACTTTAGATGCTCATAGGAAACCCTTGCTGGCAATTAGAACTTGGTAGTTATTGTGTTCAAGGGAGGGAAGGTTGAGACAGTCATGGTGAATGGAATCTTTTGAAGATTTCTGGGAAGGTACAACCTGTATCTCCTGTACTTTTTGTGATCAAGGATGTTGCCAAGTTAAGGCTACCAACCAGATGACATGTGGGTGTGGAGTTAGCATTAGCATGAAATCATGGCTGATTCAAATAGAGCAGAACATCAGATGCCTCATTGAAGACAGCATCCAATGTCTAGACCTCAGTTCTGAGGGTTCTCATTCTTCCCTTCTTAGTGCAGTAAGGTCTCATCTGTTCAAATCTAACCTGTTACAGCAGTGTCAAAACTTAATTTTTCTTGATGTCTAGATAATAATATTCTATCACATATATCTACCACACTTTGAGAAATCTGATTTTTTTAAGCTATGGTCCACTACATGATAGATGTTTCTCAATGAAGATCTCAATACATTTAATTTTCTAAAATGGCCATAGAATTTAGAAATAATTGTAATACCTTTACAGCAGGAATTCAAGTGTCCAGGGTCACATGAGTTCCCTTAGTGGTTCACATAGTCATTCTCTGATCACAATAGGGAGAAATATTTTTTCAGTCCATTAAGCAGTAGAAGATCTCCCTGATTTTCAACACATTCATAGAACAGATTAATTACCAAGCAAAAATATTTAATGGGTTTTTTTTTCTGAAAGACATCTTAAACTCACCATGTTGAAAAATCATGAACACATTATTTAGAAACAGACTTAGGTTGAAGACCTCCTGTGTCATTTAATAACTGTATTTTTAAGCAAGCCAATTTAAAATCATGGAACTTTAAAACAAAGGCTGACATAACTGAAATGATATTTACATATAAATATTTTCTATTAATCATTTATCAATAACTTACCCAACTTCAAATTTATGGTAAGCATTCAAAGGAATACTAAATTTTAAACCACAAAGACTTGTTAGAAAATATGCAAATATAAGTTATCATTCATATTTTAATAAATATAAATAGTGAATAATAGACTCAATAAAGAATATTAGAAGTAAGTAACTTAAACTAAATTTATATTTGTTTAAAACCATAAATCTTAAGTTGTTAGCAATGAACTTTATATTTGTACACAGCCTTCATACCCCCCAAGGCAGATAAAGTGCTGAAGCTGCCCCACAAATGGAGACAGGAAACATTTCTCTTGCCTCTGGGTGTTGCCCATAGCTTCACCCCACTTAATAACCATACTGTGATAAAAACTATTCAAACTTCTATGATTCTAGTATTTTCCTTTTCTGGTCTATTTCTGAACATTTTTTTTTATCTGTGGTTCTATAGTACTTAGATTTCTGTGGCTGGAAGTTTGCCCAAGATAATTTTAAGATCTATCTTATCTATCTATCTATCTATCTATGTATATGCACATACTTTGATTTTATTTTTTTTCTTTTTTATTTTTTTTATTGAAAAAAAAACTTCTGCCTCCTCCCAGCCTCCCATTTCCCTTCCCCTCCTCCCACTCCTTCCCCCCTCCCCACTCCTCTCCCCCTCCCTCTCCGGTCCAAAGAGCAGTCAGGGTTCCCTACCCTGTGGAAAGTCCAAAGTCCTCCCCACTCCATCCCAGTCCAGGAAGGTGAACATCCAAACTGGCTAGGCTCCCACAAAGCCAGAACATGAAGCAGGATCAAAACCCAGTGCCATTGTCCTTGGCTTCTCAGCAGACCTCACTGTCCACCATATTCAGAGAGTCCGGTTTTATCCCATGCTTTTTCAGTCCCAGTCCAGCTGGCCTTGGTGAGCTCCCAATAGATCAGCCCCATTGTCTCAGTGGGTGGGTGCACCCCTTGTGGTCCTGACTTCTTTGCTCATGTTCTCCCTCCTTCTGCTCCTCAAAGATTTTATTTATTTTTCATGGTGATGAGAATTGAACTTGGGGCCCCTATGCCTACACACAATCACCTTATCAATGTGACACATTCATGGTTCCCTTCTGTTTTCAGGTACTTACATTAGCTATAAGATGAAGAAAGCTATCATTCCAGGAGAAAGTCAGTGTTTGGGATTGCATAGAAGCCCCTGACCATGACCCTCTAACTCATATGATGAAGGTAGCAGTCACCTATCTACTCCCCTCCCAAATCAGTGCTGCCAGCCGAAAGGCTGATCCATTCCTTCAGGTGATTTGGATGCTGCTAAATGCAGATAGAGCTGAGAGCACTAATTGTATGTCCTGATTCATCACTGCTGCATGACTGACAGGAGTTCAGAGGATGTTAGATGACTTTAATTGCTGGGTCAGTGCTCGGCCCTGCCCTCATTAAATATTTTCAGTTCAAAGAGCACATGATATATTTCTGTCCATCCATCATCGTTTAACTATTAAAGTAACAGGGCGCACCTCTAAGATATTTCCATTATGATGGAAGAAAAGGTAGACAAGAACAATTACAAGATTTACCTGCTTAGTGCTTAACACACACACACACACACACACACACACACACACACTACTCACACAAACTCTCACACACACTACTCACACAAACTCTCTCTCTCTCTCTCTCTCACACACACACACACACACCAATCACACAAACTCTCTCTCTCTTTCTCTCTCTCACACTCACATACACAAACACACACACACACACACATACACATACCAATCACACAAACTCTCACACATACACACACACTCACACATTCTCTCTCTCTCTCTCTCTCTCTCTCACACACACACACACACACACACACAAACACACACACACAAACACACAATCTGGATCTTTGAATGTTTTAAAAATAATTCCATTGGCCTAAGCCCAACAGATCACTTATGTCAAACATGGAAGGAAAAAGTCACCGAGGAAGTAAAACAGACTATTTCCAAATGAATGTGCATCTTTTCTTCTGAGAGTTCTGTAGATGTCTGTCAAAGAGCAGGGCTGAAGCTTGCCCCACAGCCTGTCTCCAGACTCAACACTTGGTGTTTCAAGCATGCTAATAGCAGGTGTTACTTGGGAACCTAATGAGTCATTAGTACAGTCCATCAGACACCCACAGGCAGCCCGCCAAGAACTCGGCTGTGGCTGACAATCATGCTGATACAAAGAACGACAGGAAACATGGTTTTCAGCAGGCTTTTATTGATGCTAAGTTTCAAAATCCAGAGAATTTTTATTTATCACTAAAAATGAAAGGGGGAACACCACGGATCATATGGCCTCATAGCGGTGTGTTTGAGCAAGTACATTCAAAATAGAAAAAAAAAAAAAGCCAGAGAACTAGCTGCAAAGGGCCCAGGCTCTCCAGGGCAGGTTTTGCTGCTGAGCCATTCCCTGCCATTTCACGATCTGACAAAAGCACAAATGCCTTCTCTCAGTCCAGATTTCTCTCTTTTTGTCTGTTCGCAATCCATTTTGCTGTTGTTAGGTTTGTCAGTTAGAAAAGATGATTTATGGAACTGTTTATGAAAATAAAACATATGCAATGTTTGACATGGCTGAATATATATCTGTAATATTAATTTTGAGCGGGAGGTTTACTCTTCTAGGGCATAGAAAGGTAGATTCAGTTACGTTCTAAATTTTAAATATAAGGTGGATATTTTTTCTTACATGTTTTTCAGTGCTACCAAGAGTTTACCTTCCTGTTTATTTCTGATGCAGGGATACAGGAAGCAAGTTAGGATCAATGATACAACTCTACTATTACTTAGGATCTAATCCCGTTTGAAGGGTGAATGCCACAGTCATTGTCCCCTCCAAACAAACTTAGACATATTTGGTAAGAGGGATCTCAACTTCTTCCAAAATTTCGTAGACATGTTTGTAGGACATTTTCTTGATTGCTGCTTGGTGTGGGAGGTTCCAGACCATATGGTCCTGGGTTATATAAGAAAGCAGCCTGAGCATGCCATGGGCAACAAACTGGTAAAAAATATTCCTCCATTGCTTCTGCTTTGATTCCTGCCTCCTGGTTCCTCCTTGCCTTCTGTAGTTGACTGGCATTAGCCTATAAGCCAAATAAACCATTTTCTCCCTTAAGTTGGGTTCCCTCAGCTATTATCATAGCAACAAAGAAACTTAGCTAGGACAGTGCAGTAAAACAGTGACAAGGAGGGCCTGGAGATATGACTCAATTGATAGAGCATTCGCCTAGCTTTGGTCCCCAGCACTGTGATAAACAGGCCCCGAAGACAGAGGACTGTAATTCCAGCACTTAAGAGGTGGAGAGAGAATGATCAGAAGTTCAAAGGTAACCATAGGCACCTAGAGAGTTCATGGACAATTTGGGGCATATTAGAAGCATTTTTATAAAAATAAATAATAAATAAATGGCTTTTAAAAAAAAGAAAAGATTGAATGTGAAAAGAATAGAGGAGCAAAAACATGTCTATCATGGACCTGGCGCTTTGTGGAGCACTCCACATACTTTTAAAGCTGTTTGACAATTTCAGGCTTGCACTGCAGATGGCATTGTCATGACTCTACTTAATGCTGCCTTAGGGATGTAAAACAGCCCATACACAAGAGCTACACTATTACAGGACACAGAACTCAGTAGCTCTGCCCTTAGAAGAGAAGTTACCAGCACTGTACTAATCCCTGTGAAATTTGACCCCTTCAAACGGAAAGTCTCTAAGAGAAAATGGCATATCCATCAGACAATATGTTATCTCCAGATATCAATAGCTTACATTATTTATTACATGCAAAGACTGATACTTCAGTAGAAAATATGTACCTAAAAAGCATGAGCAAAGAAGCAGGGCCCAATCTCAGGCCACAGAATTTAGTTTAAGAGTTTGGGTTTCAGAAAACACTCTTAGAGTGGGCAAGAAACACAGTGAAACAATGTCATCTCAGAAAAGATGTTGAGAAGCACTAATGACCTTGAAAAGGTGTTGAGAAGCACTAATGACCTTGAAAAGGTGTTGAGAAGCACTTATGACCTTGAAAAGATGTTGAGAAGCACTAATGACCTTGAAAAGATGTTGAGAAGCATTAATGACCTTGAAAAGTAGAGGGATCTTAGGGAAAGGACACTGTGTTTGTTTCAGCTGCTGTGGAACAAATTGTTTGTTCTACCTTGAGTCACGAGCATGAGAGACAATCAGAGCTGTTGCAAAGGATTTATATTGTTCAGGGAGAGAGGATGGGCTGCCGTTCAGAGGGAGTTAAGGAAACAGAAGAGAAATGGGCTGTGCCTTTTAAAATGCTAATGGGGCATCAGCAAGCATCGTGCTAAACATTATTTACCTCCTAATAACTAGAGTTCTCCAGACTAAACTGAAAAAAAATTAGTTTAGTGTGGGAAAACCAACCAAGGCTTAATCTGAATAATCAAACATTTCCATCAACACAGAGATGTTTGTATGCAGCAGAGTTTGTGGTACATGCATGTGGCAGGGTTTGTGGTACATGCATGTGGCAGGGTTTGTGGTACATGCATGTGGCAGGGTTTGTGGTACATGCATGTGGCAGTGTTTGTGGCATATGTATGTGACAGGGTTTGTACTATATGATAAATGAGCATACAATTCCAGATTAGGACTTAGTTTCATGGCTCAAACTACACAGATTGCAATGGGTCAGTGGAGCACTTTGCATGGGCATGAAAATCCAACCCTAGACAGGAAAATGAACGGGAGAAGTGAGCACTGAGAAGGGGACACAATACAGAAAGGGCCAATATTTCTGGAATGATACCAACAATCCTTTGTGGTGGTATGGAGGAAGCTCAAGCAGTAAATGCAAAATGGACATGGGTGGATGTCAGAGTGGTGAAACCACATGAATAAATACCATGGCTTCTTAAATTGATAAATTAGTTACCAGATTCAAAACGGGAACAGTTCACATCAACAATTTTTTGAAGAGTGGGAAATCACTTTTTTATTGATAAAATACATTTATTTTACTCAATCGTGCCTTAAAGGGAGCACAATGTAAACACTAAATAACCTAACAAAATACCAAAACAAGAGAACAAAAAAGAGAGCAAATGGATTCAAAACATCAAACCAGAGCAAAGAAAACAAAAATCCCAAAGCAAACAAAACCCACCAAATAAAGCAAACAAAAAATGTTAAGCTAATCAGCTTGGTTAATTAAAAGATTAGGTTACTCTTGCTGCAGATCTTGTAGCGCAGACTTACAACCTACGACTGGCCTCGGAAACATGGTAGAAAGGCAAGCGACAGTTTGTGCAAGACGTTTTCAAAGCTAGTATAGCCGTGCCCTCTTAGGGCTTTGCAGGGTGTCCTCTGAGGACGAGGCCTCGATGCCAGCGTGAAGAACACGGTGGGTTCAAGTTGTCTGTGACTTCTCTGGCAACCTCATTTCTCTCCAGAGCCGTGAGACTTAGTGCTCCCTGAGATGAGGTCGGAAATCTTCAGAGCTGGAACAGGACATAATCCCGGATGAGAACTTCCTGCAGATAGAGACACATCAACATCTTAATTCATGAGGTGAATAAACAGAGCCCTTGTCCCGATTCTACCAAATAGCACCCCATCATGGCACTGCAGGCATATGTCCTTCACTGGTTGGAGTAGCCAATGTTTTACAAGCCAAGCTGACTTCCCTTGCTTTAGTTTCTTGGTTTCTTGTTGCAATTCCACCTTACCCTCTTCTGGATGCTCATAGAGCTCCTTGGATCAAGATCTTTGTTTTCTTTCTGCTCTCAGCAAAAACATTTTTATTTTGAGATGAACAAAAATCATGGTTTAGAAAAGAATACACATCAGTTGAGAAAGATGCAAAAATAAAAAATTACCCAAAATTCATATTTGATAAATTAAATTCATGACCTCTCAACTTTGCTTATTGCTCCAAGGAAGTGGATTAAATTTATATCATTTGGTCATTTTAATAATTATAGTAAATTGATTAATAGAAAAATATTACTTATATACTTCAATATATAAATTAGCTAGGATATCATTAAATAATTTCATCTTTAGTTCCAAATAACAGTGAAGTGTTTTTGTTTGCATATTTTATTTTTTCTGTAGTAGTAGATGTTTTATGAGGACATTGCCACCTAAACCTGAACAGAACTTTAAAACTTAAAGTGGCATTGAACTATCCATGAATCATGTTTGGTAATATGTTCTACCATTTAAAATACTGTTATTCTAGAAATCTTTTGAAAGAGTTCTATCTGAACAAAACTCAAATGGACTTAACAGATATTTATGGAACATTACACCCAAACATAAAAGCATGCCTTCTTCTCGGCACCTCATGGAACTTTCTCAAAAACTGACCACATACTAGGTAACAAAGCAAACCTCAACAGATATAAAAAATGTGATAATTCTATGTATCTTATCAGATTACCATGACTTAAAATTAAAAGTCAACAGCAACACTAATTTCAGAAAGCCCACAAATACATGGAAATAAAACAGTGCTCACCGGAATCACCAATGGATCAAGGAAGAAATAAAAAAAAAAAATAAGGACTTCCTAAAATTTAACAAAAATGACCACACAACATACCTAAATTTATGGGACGCAGTGAAAACAGTGTTAAGAGGAAGGTTAGACTAAATGCCTACATAAAGAAGCTGGAAAAATCCCACACTAATGATTTAACAGAACACCTGAAAACTTTAGAATGAAAAGAAGCACACTCACCCAGAATTAGATGGCAGTAAATAATCAAATTGAGAGCTGAAATAAAAAAAAAAATAGAAACAAAGGAAACAATACAAAGAATCAATGAGGCAAAGAGTTGGTCCTTTGAGAAAATCAACAGAATAGACAAACCATTATCCAAAAAAAAATCCAAAAGACAGAGAAAGAATATCCAAATTAACAAAATCAGAAATGAGAAATGAAAAGGGGGACATAACAAGAGACACAGAGGAAATCCAGAGAATCATCAGGTCATACTTCAAAAACCTGTAACCTGTACTTCACAAAACTGGAAAACTTAAAGGAATTGACAATTTTCTGGATAAATACCACTTTCCAAAATTAAATTAAAACCAGATAAGCAAATCAAATAGATCTATAATTGCTAAAGAAATAGAAACAGTCATTGAAAGTCTCCCAACCAAAAAAAAAAAAAAAAAAAAAAAAAAAAACCACCACCACCAACAACAACAACAACAAAAAAAAACCCAGGACCAAATGGTTTCAGCCCAGAATTCTGTGAGATTTTCAAAGAAGCACTAATGCCAATACTCTTTAAATTGTTCCATACAATAGAAACAGAAAGAACATTACCAAACTCTTTTTATGAGGCAACAATTACCCTAATACCCAAACCACATGAAGACATTACTAAGAAAGAGAATTACAGACCTGTGATGAGCATGAAGTATCCTTCTCCATCTCTTGATTGATTTTATTTTGAAATCTATTTCTGTTAGGATAGCTACACACTCTTGTTTCTTATGTTGGAGAGGATGCAGAGTAAGGGAAACACTTCTCCATTCTGGTGGGAGTGCAAACTTGTACTGCCACTTTGGAAATCAGTATAGCGGTTTTACAGAAAATTGGGAATCAACCTACCTCAGGACCCAGCAATAGCACTCTTGGGCAAAGGCCCAAAGCATGCTCAATCATACTACAAGGACATTTGTTCAACTCTGTTCATAACAGCACTATTTATAATAGCCAGAACCTGGAAAAAGTTTAGATGCCTTCAGCCAAAGAATGGATAAAGAAAATGTGGTACATTTACACAATGGACTCCTACTCAGTGGTAAATAAACAATGGCATCTTGAAATTCGCATGCAAATGATAGAACTAGAAAAAAAAAACATCCTGAGTGTGGTAACCCAGACCCAGAAAGACAAGCACAATATGTACTCACTCGAGTGGATATTAGACGTAAAGCAAAGGATAACCAGCCTATAGTCCACAACTCCAGAGAAACTAGGTAACGAAGAGAACCCTAAGAGAAACATACATGGATCCCCTTGGGAAAAGGAAATAGACAAGACTTTCTGAGAAAACTGGGAGCCTGGGGTGAGGGGAGAAGGGAGGGTAAAAGAGGAGGAGGGGAGAAGTGAAGGAGGAGAACGTGTGGGAATGGGATGGTCAAGATGGGGGAAGGACAGAGACTAAGAGCAACGTAAGATACCTTGATTGAGGGAGCCATTATGGGGCTACCAAGAAACCTGGCCCCAGGGAAATTCCCAGGAATCCACAAGAATGACTGCAGCTAAGACCCTAAGCAATAGTGGAGAGGGTGGCTAAACTGGCCTTCCCCTGTAATCAATTTGGTTACTACCTTAATTGCCTTCATAGAACCTTCATCTGGCAACTGATTGAAGCAGAAGTAGATATCCACAGTGAAACACTGAACTGATTTCCCAAAGTCAAGTCAAAGAGAGGGAGGAGTGATAATATGAGCAAAGGGATCAAGACCAAGAAATGGATACCTGAGCTAATGGGAGCTCATTAACCCTGGACTGACAGCTGGGGAAATCAGCATAGGACCAAGCTAAACCCTCTGAATGTGGGTGACAGTTTTATGACTTGGGCAGTCTGTGGAGCCACTGGCAGTGGGACAAGGATTTATTCCTACTGCTTGAACTGGCTTTTTGGAGCCGATTCTTTTTAGAGGGATATCTTGCTCAATCTATATAGAGGGTGGAGGGCCTTGGTCCTGCCTCAATATGATGTGCTAGAATTAGTTGACTATTTTGGGAAGCCTTACCCTCTCTAAGAGTAGATAGGGGTGGGGTGTATTTGGGGGGAAGGCGAAGGAAGCAGGGTGAGGTGAGGGAGTATAAATTGGAATTGGTATGTAAAATCAGAAAAGATAGTTTTCAAAAAAAATCAATTAAAAAATAAGAAAAGTAATTAATACACCAAGTCTTTCGCAAGATTAAACAAAACTTCCAAAATCAATGATTAGCAAGGTGTGGACCTTTACATATTTATGAGATAGTTGCTGTTTCAGTTTGGTCTGCTACAATGACTTGAAAAAATGATACAACAATGATCTATTTCTGCAAGTTATGCATCCTGTAAATCCAAGGTCATAGTCCCCTCAAATCTCCTATCAGAGGAGAGCTTGCTTCTAGGTTAGGTGATCACTGTTGCACGAGTTCTTTTATTTTTTTTTCTTTTTTTTTTTTTATTATTTTCTTCACCCTAAAGTGGTTCCCTTAACTAAGAATTGTGGTTCCGTGCTCCCCTATCCACCTTTCCTTTATCCCAATTCTCCTGATTCCCCAAGTCCCCCCTCCTTCCCTTCTACCTTTTCTCTTCCCATCTCCCCTTACCCCCATCCCACCCCACCCCCAAGATCCTAATTTTCTCCCCAGCAATTGGGTCTACTTCCCTTAGCCAAGAGGATAACTATATGTTTTTCCTTGGGTTCACCTTCTTACTTAGCTTCTTTAGGTTCAACTATTGTAGACTCCGTGGCCCTAATTTATGGCTAGAAACCAATTATGAGCGAGTACATCCCATGTTCATCTTTTTGGGTCTGGGACACCTCACTCAGGATAGTGTTTTCTATTTCCATCCATTTGCCTGCAAAATTCGAGAAGTCATTGTTTTTTACCGCAGCGTAGTACTCTAGCGTGTATATATTCCATACTTTCTTCATCCATTCTTCCATTGAAGGGCATCTAGGTTGTTTCCAGGTTCTGGCTATTACAAATAATACTGCTATGAACATAGTTGAACAAATGCTTTTGTCATATGATAGAGCATCTCTTGGGTATATTCCCAGGAGTGGTATTGCTGGGTCCAGGGGTAAGTTGATCCCGAATTTCCTGAGAAACCGAAACACTGACTTCCACAGTGGTTGCACAAGATTGCATTCCCACCAGCAATGGATGAGGGTACCCGTTCCTCCACAGCCTCTCCAGCAAAGGTTATCCTTGGTGTTTTTGACTTTAGCCATTCTGACAGGTGTAAGATGATATCTCAAAGTTGTTTTGATTTGCATTTCCCTGATTGCTAAGGAAGTTGAGCACGACTTTAAGTGTCTTTTGGCCATTTGAACTTCCTCTGCTCCCATCAAAATTCTTCACAGATCTGGAGAGGACAATAATCAACTTTATATGGAAAAACAAAAAACCCAGGATAGCCAAAACAATCCTATACAATAAAGGATCTTCTGGAGGCATTACCATCCCTGACTTCAAACTCTATTACAGAGCTACAGTAATGAAAACAGTGTGGTACTGGCATAAAAACAGAGAAGTCGACCAATGGAATCGTATAGAAGACCCGGATTTTATCCCACAAACCTATGAACACCTGATTTTCGATAAAGGAGCTAAAAGTATAAAATGGAAGAAAGAAAGCATCTTCAACAAATGGTGCTGGCACAACTGGATGTCATCTTGTAGAAGAATGAAAATAGACCCTTATCTATCACCGTGCACAAAACTCAAGTCCAAATGGATTAAAGACCTCAATATCAGCCCGAACACACTGAACCTGATAGACGAGAAAGTGGGAAGTACCCTACAGGAGCTGGGCACAGGAGATCGCTTCCTATGTATAACCCCAGAAGCACAGACATTAAGGGCAACATTGAATAAATGGGACCTACTTAAACTGAGAAGCTTCTGTAAAGCAAAGGACATAGTCAATAAGACACAAAGGCAACCTACTGATTGGGAGAAGATCTTCACCAACCCCACAACAGACAAAGGTCTGATCTCCAAAATATATAGAGAACTCAAGAAACTAGACTTTAAAATGCTAATTAACCCAATTAAAAAATGGGGCACTGAACTGAACAGAGTTCTTTTATTTTTAAGACAGGGTTTCTCTGTAGCTTTGGAGCCTGTCCTGGAACTAGCTCGTATAGACCAGGCTGCTTTTGTAGACCAGGCTGGCCTTGAACTCAGGGAGATTCACCTGCGTCTGCCTCCAGAGTGCTGGGATTAAAGGCATGTGCCACCACCGCCTGGCCAGCCATGCTGCAGGAGTTCTAATCTGCCTTAATAATAAAAACCTCAAGCCAGATATCGGAGTAAATGCTGAAAAATAAGATAGAGAAAGGAACAAGCCACAGCCAACTATTATCTTTCTAACTCCCAAGCTGAGAAAGGGCTATCTCCTGTTTCCTCCCAACTTATCTTCTTCTCTCTGCCAAGTCATATCAATTTCTGTCTGTCTGTACAGACCTCAAGACCTCTGCGGTCAACTATTGTCTAGCTCTGACCTCTGAGCTTCAGGCAAGCTTTCTTTGTTAGATCACAAATAAAATATCATAACAGGTCACCATAATTTTCTTTGTATTCTCATGGAGAAGAAAAAAAAGCAATGCCTCAAACACACCCAAACATTTCTCTTGATATACAGTAGTTACTCACCTCCATGAGAATGTCATCTTCCTGACCTGAGGTGCAGCTTCATGGCCTGCAAAGGTTAACTTTTCAAAACTACCACATCAGGAGCAGAGGCTGTACCAAATACATTTGATAAAGATACAGAAACTGGCAGATGGAACCTTATGCTGTCCTTTGTTCAGGTATTTCATTTCCACAGCTTCATAAGAGGAAGCTGGCAGATTACACTCAAATATCCACTGGAGAATATTAGTGAAAGAGAGTGGGCAGAGTTTGTTAAGTGGGTCCTCTTGGCTAAGAATCTAAATATTTCTCATGCTCATGGAATGGTAGGATTGGCATAGTAAAAATAGGCAACTTACCAAAGCAATCTATAGATTCAGTGTAATCCCAGTCAAAATTCTAGAACAATTCTTCACAGATCTTGAAAGGGCAATTTTGTCTTTATATGGAAAACAAACAACATACAAACAAACAGGATAGCTAAAGCAATCCAGAACAGTAAAAGAACCACTGGAGATCTCACTGTGTCTGATAAATTAATAAAAAAAAATCATGGCTAAGGGAAGTAGACAAAATTGCCGGGGAGAAAATTGGGATCTTGGGGTGGGGTGGGTTGGGGGTAAGGGGAGATGGGGAGAGAAAAGTTAGAAGGGAAGGAGGTCGGGCCTTGGGAAAGCAGGAGGATTGGGATAAAGGAAGGTTGGACAGGGGAGCACGGAACCACAATTCTTAGTTAAGGGAACCACTTTAGGGTTGGCAAGAGACCTGACCCTAGAGGGGCTCCCAGGTGCCCAAGCTGAGGTCCCCAGTTAGTTCCTTGGGCAGTTGAGAATAGGGAACCTGAAATGACCCTATCCTTGAGCAATACTGACGAATATCTTGCATATCATCATAGAACCTTCATCTGGTGATGGATGGAGATAGAGACAGAGACCCACACTGGAGCACTGGACTGAGCTCCCAAAGTCCCAATGAGGAGCTGAAGGAGAGAGAACATGAGCAAAGAAGTCGGGACCACGAGGGATGCACCCACACACTGAGACAGTGGAGCTGATCTATTGAGAGCTCACCAAGACCAGCTGGACTGTGACTGAAAAAGCATGGGATAAAACTGGACTCTCTGAACATGGCGAACTATGAGGGCTGATGAGACGCAAAGGACAATGGCACGGGGGTTTGATACTACGTAATGTGATGGCTTTGTGGGAGCCCAGCCAGTTTGGATGTTCACCTTCCTAGATATGGACGGAGGTGGGAGGTCCTAGGTCTTACCACAGGGCAGAAAACCCTGACTGCTCTTTGGACTGGAGAGGGAGGGGGAAAGGAGTGGGGGGAGGGGGAGAAGGGTGGGAGGAGGGGGCGTAGGGGGGGAGGAGGGGGAGGGAAATGGGAGGCAGGGAGGAGGTGGAAACTTGTTTTTTTTTTCTCCTTTTCTCAATAAAAAAAAATGTTAAGAAAAAAAATCATGGTATTGACTTAAAAACAAATAGCATTGGTCAATGGGATTGAAATAAAGACACAGATGTTACATCCACACAACTATGACCATCTGATTTTTGATAAGCCAGAAATACACACTGAAAACAAAGACAGCATCTTTAACAGATGGTTCTGGTCAAATCTCATGGCTGTGTGCAGAAGAATGTGGATAGATGCACACTTTCACCCTGCCCAAAACTCAAGTCCAAGTGGACCAAAGATCTCAACATACAACTAGATACTCTGAGCTTGAGAGAAGAGAAAGTGGGGAATAGTCTTAAACTCTCTCATAAGAGACGAGACTTTCTGAACAGAACACCATTAGCACAAACAAAGATCAACAATAAATGGGACCTCATGACATGGAGAATCTCTATGAAGTAAAGGGCACCATCAATCAGACAAAACAGTTACCTACAGAATGGGGAAAGAATTTAACAACTCCATATCCTATAGAGAACAAATATCCAACATATATAAATAACTCAAGAAACTAGATATCAGAAACCCAAATAATCCAATAAAAATGGGATATATAAACATAATTTTATATATTTACAAATTTTATATATAAACATAATTCTCAAGAATCTGAATGATGGTAGATACATACTGTACATATGCCTATTGTATTGGTTACCTTTGTATTGATATGAAAGAATGACTAACAAACTACCACTTAAAGAAGAAAAAAACAGATTATTTTGCTTTATAGTTGCAGAAGGAGAGAGTCCATCATGGTGGAGACATCACGACAGCAGAAGTATGAGCATGGCCTGGTGGGCAGGAAGCAGAGAGATGGCATGTGCACACAGGAAACAGTGATATGAAACAGGAAGTAGAATCATGCTCAGTAATCACAAAGCCCATCCTGGGTGATGTAGTACTCCACCTTCTAAAAATTCATGTTGCCTTCAATAACATGTCACCAATAGCGTGCCACGTACCTGAGACTTTGTGGGAGATATTTCATTCAAACTATCGAAACAATTTTTAAACAATGTTTAAATCAGGATGTGAGTTAGTCCTGTACTTTCAATCAGGGGTTTTATTTCTAAAAGTGTTAGAGACGGGGAGACTGGGTCATAACTAAATGGGGAGCAGAAAAATAAAAACCAAATGTGCAACACACTCCTATGAAATCCATTCCTCCATATGTGCACACGCAAGTATAGCTGTTAAGGATTTTAAGTGAATCCATTCACAACAGTAGTGCAAAATTCAGTGTGTGCATGTTTATGGGGTTGCTGGAATTGCTATTGGGCTTTAATAGCATATTTGGATATGAAAATACAGTATTGACTCCTACATTGCATAAAGAACCAAGATTCATTTAAATAACCTTGGTGGAAATGTTGAAAATACGTATAGAGTATTAGAATTATATTTAGAAAGAGAATGCCTGAGTGCCTTACAGTCCCCAAAAAAGTAATTAAGTGAAAAAAAAATTGCTTTTAGAGCTTGGAAGAATTTGAAGTGTCACCATTAATGTCTGAGTTGGATTTTGCTCCATTAACAAAATATGTCCTAGAATGCTGCAGTCCCAGGCAACCATTCATGGTCGGTGACTATTTGAAAGACAGGTTCCCATTTTGGAATTATTACTGATTAGATGTGTTTCAGATCTTACTTGTGAGCACCCTGAACTGGAAACCTTTCTTAATAAAGCAACTGAGTCCTTGTGCATATATAGGCATATATAATACACATACATGCATATACATGTATATGTCAACTATCATTTATCTACCCATTTATCCATCCATTAATACATGTTTATATCTTCCCTCCCTTTCATTCAATTTCCAGTTGTTTTTAATTTTTACTGGACAGACTGTTCATTTCTTCTGTGTTTATGTAGACCTTGTGTTGATGAAAGTATGGAGAAACTTCTCTTTGCATGGAATTTGGCATTTGATCAACTTCGCAACTGGAAATGTCTGAGGTTCTGACAAGACAGAACCTTAGCCTTTGCTCTTGCCACTAGCCAACTGTGATCTGGGTTGCATACACCGTGTTTCCTCAATTATAAAGTATTGTGAATAATGACCTGCGCTAATGAACATTGCATTATCTAAACTCCTTCTAGTATGCAAAGAAATCAACAGACAGTCATTGTGTTGGATCTCTTTGAGAGGAACCTATAATCCTCTAAGGAATGAAAATTCAGAGATGCTGATAGGGCTGTTGAGGAGCTAGGCTACTGGGTAGCTGAGCGGCCATGTCTCTGACTCCCTTCTGTGCCTGTTCTGTCTACTTACTATAGACAGATTGCCTAGCTGATAATGTCACATTCCTTATGTGTCACACGCAGCTGCAACTCTATGACATGGACTAGGGAGAAAATAACTTCCCACTTACATCTGCTCTTCAGAGTCACCACCAGCAGGAAGCCTCCAAATATGAATGACGCTCATCAATTATGGAGGTTGATGAGTTAACCCCAGCCACTCACAACTCAGAATTACATGTAATACACTTGTCAGACCTACCATTGTGGCTTAATTACAGAAGCCACCAGGAAGCCATAGCACTCATCTTTCACACAGACACAGTCATGAGCCCATTCATTCATCTTACTTTTAAATCAATAGTTTATCTTATAAACTATTCTTCTGCCACACAACTTCGCCAATCCTTGCTTTTCTCCCTATAGTCGTGGGTAGACTCGGTGTCCCTGACCTCTGATTACTGAGTCATTTCACACTTCCAAGAGTCATTTCATGAGGTCATTAGCGACACTTACTACTGCAATGATAATGGGACACATTTGAATTATAAGCATACAAATTTCCATTTTCTACAAATGAGTTCTGCAGAAATTAAGGCAGAGTGGGTGCATTTGATGCTAAGTATTTCCTAAGAATTTTTAGGACTGTCTCAGCAGTGATTCTGGTATATCAAGATGGATTTTGAAAAAGTTGAACCTTTAGGTACTTTTGATATGAGTTCTCTTCTGAGAGTTGTTCATCTGCCCTCTGATTAAAACTAAACAAGACAAAATTATTCTATAGTGCACTAATTTTGGCCTATTTCTTTAAAATTTTTATACAAATAGTATTTATGACAGTCCATAGAATTTGGGGGACCCATCTCTGCACACACCTGCAAATATTCTCATTTATTTGCTTTTATCTCCTTCTAGACTTGAATAACTCAGTGACAGCATAGTAAAAAAATAGGAAATCTGTGACATCCTGGTAGTGCCTTTATGCCCACAACCAAAGGTAACGATAAGCCAAGCTTTTTGTGATGCCATCTTTACACAAATCTATGTTTAAGTTGATTAGAATTTTGACTCCAGAATAAGTCAGATCTATGTTTGAATGTTTTCTTTAAGGTTCATTGCCTTCCAAAGCCAATTCTGAGATGTTCATAAGAACAAGATCGATGATGTATCTGAGGCAGTAAGTATCAATTAGCAGAGATGGACACACATTAAATTTGACTGTGTAATCAGAACAGTTGAAATCTAAAGACAATTTTCTAATAGATTTCTTTAAAGGTTACCTTTAATCATCCATAATGTGTGTCAGCAAGCCTTCTTGCAATGGTCTACATGAGGGTGTGTGTGTGTGCATGTGTGTGTGTTTGTACTTTTTGAATTATATAATTCTTGAATAATTCAATTCATCATAACATAACTAAACTATGAGTAAACAAGTTGGCACTGGAAGAAAGGCAATAAATAAGCCAACAAACATATAAATAAGTGATGGAGGAAGGTCATTGGCTAATAAAGGCACTGCCCTGGCCCATTTTATTGGTTAGAGGATAGGTGGGAGGAGTAAACAGAACAAAATGCTGGGAGGAAGAGGAAGTGAGCTCGGAGACTCGACCGCTTTCCTCGCGGGAGCAGACGCCTGAGAGAGACGCCATGCCCTGCTCCCGGGATGAAGCTCGGACCCAGGATGGACTAGGCTAGAATCTCCCCGGTAAGCGCACCTTGGGGTGCTACACACAGATGATTAGGAATGGGCTAAATTAATATGTGAGAATTAGCCTAGAAGAGAATGGGCCAAGCAGTGATTAAAAGAATACAGTTTGTGTGTTGTTATTTCGGAGCATAAGCTAGCCATGTGGGCGGCCGGGTGTGGGGGACGCAGCCCTGCCGCCCCATATTACTACAGTTGGCGCCCAGACATGTGGACAGCCGAAACCCACTTAAAAAACCTGAGAAGGCTTAAAAATAAGGGAGAGAGAGTTTAACACAGATTTTTGCTGTTTGTTGGTGTCGTGCTGTAGAGAGATTTCCTGATTCAGCAACAGTAGCAGAAAAACCACTATGTCATTTTAAATCGCAACTTCCTGGGGCTGTGCCGCCATTGCGATCTCTGTCTGGCTCCTGCGGGAGACAGAGCTTTTGAATAGAGCATTTGGAGTAAAGTGCTACGATTTGTTTGATGGCAACTTGACTCGCTGTGTTCTCGGGTCTGCTCTGCTTGCTAGAGGCAAGCGGGCGCGTCATCTAAGAGAGGCTTCCTGACTCAGCTTTAGCTGCAAAAGCCTGCAGCTCATTAAGAGGTCCTGCCACGAAACACTTAAACGGTTAAAGCTGAACGCATGCTTTTCGGTTTTCAGCCATAGCAGGAAAAAAGCTGCGCCATTTAAAAATGCCGGCTTTCTGGGCTGTCCTGCCAGGACAAACTCTGACTCTTTTATGCAGGCGGTCCCTGCGGTTTGCAAACACAGGCTGCTGAAGCTCGCTTGCTGGCTACAGCCAGTACCTCAGCCATGAGGCTGGAAAGCTAAGGAATGGACTGGATCTAGCTGGCAAAGCCACGCCTTTAATCCTACCCATATTGCTCAGTAATTTAAAGGCTCGTGTGGTCAGAAAAAGAGAGATATATAGTAAAGAGAGATTCAAAGACAAAGAAAATTTCTAAATGGTTTGAAGTGTGTTAAAAATATATGCAGACTAAAATTTAAAGTTCTTAAAGTAACAAAAAAAAGGAAGAAAGTTGTGTGTGTGGTAGCACACGCCTTTAATCCCAGTGCCTAGAAGGCAGAGACAAACAGATCTCTGTGAGTTCAAGGTGTAGTAGTGTACACCTTTAATCCCAAATGCCTGGGAGGCAGAGACAGGCGGATCTCTGAGAGTTCAAAGACAGCCTGGTTTACAGAGTTACTTCAGGTCAAAGATACAGAGAACCTGTCTCAAAAAGCAAAGAGTTAAAAGTAAAAATAAACAAAATAGAGGTTAAAACAAAGCTGCACAAAGATGGAAAATACACAGAGAATCTTGATACTGTATGCTATTATGCTCTCTTTGAATTGTTTGAATGCTGAGGAAGAAGCAACAGCTGCTAAAAGATATTTATTGATAAATGCTGCTGAACTAATCCGACATAGATATTTTGATGCCTTAACTTTGAAATTTGGATCTAAGGACATGATGCTTTGGAAAGGAGTTTCTTATTTTGTTTTCACAGAGGATGAGACGCTGTTCATTTCTTCTATTCCGATTTGGTATGATGGACCACGCCCTCCTGAAGGGTTGCAGTGAACATCTTCAGAAAATTGCTTCGCTCAACTGCCAACTGAGATGAAACTAGCACACAGGTTATACCATGAAAGACCTAATTAACGACGCCCCCATTCAGCAGGAAGCAGTTTGGAGAGAAAAAACTGCGCCCATGTTCCCAAATATGGTTTATAAACGTCCTTTTACATTTAAAGGGGGATATGATATAGATATGAATAATTTACATTAGTATAGATTTTGCTTTATTGATAGAAATTTAAGGTCAATTTTGTTATATGTATAAGTGTTTCTGATTTTGATTAAGGTATTGTGATTGTGTAGTTCATTTAAATATGTACTGTATAATTGAGAAATATAGGTTGTTAATGGATAATCATCAATAATAGTAAAGCTTGTAGTCATGTTAGTTAGATTTTCTAGATATATAGAGATATATTTTAGATAGACATTCTTCGTGTCTTTCAAAGATTACAGAATAGGACATTTAATGTTTTAATAACTGAGGACTTTTCATGACAATGAGACACTCTGCTCCTGGCAGCACCAATCTACTTCAAGAGGAAGATGGGCATCGAAGAGGCACCTTATGGGGTTTGATAGCCATTTGGGCAAGAAACTGCTCTTGCCTGGACTATTGCATAAACTGGAAACAGAGAACCCGCAGAGAGAGGACTACTGAACTTGCCTAAGGTGAGATGATCTTTCGGGGTTCCTGATTCATGAAAGAGTCTGCGAGACATTCTGCAGGACACAACAGATAGTGACTGAACTGACTTTGAATTTTCCTGCTTTATGGAAATGTCTGCTGGATACCATGGGCCTGAAGGCTGAAGATGGATGCCCCAACGGTACAGAGGAACTTTGGGTGACTGTCCAGGCAGCGAGATGTCTCTGTCATTTCTAGAGTTTTAAAAGTTTCTTAGTTCTTGTTTACTTAGGTAATATTATATCTTTCTGGAGTCTTTGATGGAGTTAAGAATAGTTAGTTATAGTTATAGTTTTCCTTAGTTATGATAAAGATTATTGTAACTTTTACTTGATAACTGTTTTGTTATATGTAATTTTGCTATGTTAAATCCTTTTTTTTTTGTTTAAACCGAAAAAGGGGAAATGATGGAGGAAGGTCATTGGCTAATAAAGGCACTGCCCTGGCCCATTTTATTGGTTAGAGGATAGGTGGGAGGAGTAAACAGAACAAAATGCTGGGAGGAAGAGGAAGTGAGCTCGGAGACTCGACCGCTTTCCTCGCGGGAGCAGACGCCTGAGAGAGACGCCATGCCCTGCTCCCGGGATGAAGCTCGGACCCAGGATGGACTAGGCTAGAATCTCCCCGGTAAGCGCACCTTGGGGTGCTACACACAGATGATTAGGAATGGGCTAAATTAATATGTGAGAATTAGCCTAGAAGAGAATGGGCCAAGCAGTGATTAAAAGAATACAGTTTGTGTGTTGTTATTTCGGAGCATAAGCTAGCCATGTGGGCGGCCGGGTGTGGGGGACGCAGCCCTGCTGCCCCATATTACTACAAATAAGTATAAAACAAAAGTATGGCTGTAGATCGCTGAAACAAAAGATTGCAGCTCAATTATACAAAGACATCTGAGATATAGAAGGCGAGGCTGATGTGTTTCTTTGAAATATATAACAGAAATTACCAAAGCTTTTAAAATCTTAAAATAAAATATTTCAAACAAAAAAAATTAATTCAAAGCCTGAGGGATTGTAAACTTGCTTTTTCAGAGCAAGGGGAAACTTAAAGACAGCCTACCTAGTACTCAAGGATTGTAGCAGAGAGCCAAGCAATAGCCAGTGAGGGGTAATAGGTTGGATGGTTGGATCGTTTGGTGGTCAAACATTATTAACATTAGGTGAGACAAACTAATGAAACAAAACATCATTAGCCTCAATAGTCTATAAAACTCAATGGGTTTCAAATAGGTAAAACCATTTAGAAATGCAAAATTGTAAGACCTATCGTTCACAATTTCAAAGTTTTCTAAAAGACTACAACAATCAAGTTGTTATAGGAAAAAATGATAGATAAAGAGGCAGGTGGGATTGAACTAACCATGAAACAAACTCAAATGTCTAGGTCTAATGTTTAAATGAAGACAGCGAGGTATAATAGGGAAAGAGAATTCATAAAATGCTGAAAAGGAGTCACACACAGAGAGGATGGAATCTGTTCTCACGCTGTATAGTGACACCAAGTCCCACCTCGTACAAGAAGCAACTTGAAATTTACAAAGATGCAGGAAAAAAAATTAACCTCTCCCACAAGAAAACATAAAAGTTCAACTTGGCAAGATGGCTTTTGAAAACGTTTTGAGAGTTAACACAACCCAGAAAAGAAGTAGGAAGTACTGTGTAATTCCACAGAGAAGGGATACTTAGCCTTGGGAAATTTCACAGAGGTGGAAGAAGTTAATAAGGTTAACGAGGAATGAAGAGAAGACTCACCTGGAGTTCCTGCCTCCCTGGCATATGAGTGCAGCGTGGGAACTTGTGTCTACAGTATGAGGCCAGCATGGACTCACTCAGAGGGATGGCCTGATGCAAGTGGTGTTGCACAGACACACTTACTTTCTCACTCTAAAGCTTTAAAACAGAATGATCTGGTGGAGATAAAGATTGATCCAGGAGTACTGATCTCCAATCTGTTCTGGAGCTGAAGCTACCTATACTAGGTAGTATAGGACACACACAGATTCACTCTGAAGGCTCCTAGGAAGCCCCGCATTATTGTCCCAAGTTTTCCATTCAGTCAGAGTGGTGGACTGGGACCTATGAAGAATGGCTTGAGAAACAGTGGACTCCTATACAGAACTACCCTGTTCTTCAGAAGAGAGCTACATTATTTTCTACAAATGAATAGTATATGTGATCCTAATGCAATCTAATCTAGTTTAATCTAATCTGATCATTAATCACCTGAACTAACTTGGTACCAGAAGATCTTAAGAAAACACATAATTAACATCACCAGGCTAAGGAGAACGCTTGTCCACAAGTTCAAAGGTGAGTTCTTATGTCTGCATTGGGTTAGATCTATTTCTGTCTCCTTTCTTCTCTGTGACCTTGGGAGAGTTAGGAACCACTTCCTAGAGGCTCAGTGTGAAACTGATAACTTCACACTGTGTAATTGGATAAGCACCCCCAGAAGACATTAAAAATATTAAATAACATTTTTATTGATTTTTATTGAGCTCTTCATTTTCTCTGCTCCCCTCCCTGCCTCTGCCCTCCCCGCTTCAACCTTCCCCCAAGTACCCCCATGCTCCCAATTTAGTCAGGAGATCTTGTCTTTTTCTACTTTCCATGTAAATTAGATTTAGGTAAGTCCCTCTTAGTGTCCTCTTTGTTGTCTAAGTTCTCTGGATATTTAACAATTAAATATAATTTGCTCAGCATAAAACTGTTAGCACCATCCCTGGCACAGAGTAATCCTGAAAAACATTTACATAAAGAGCCAAGAAGAATTGCAACTTAGTCTGGACAATGGTGGTGTAAAACATCTCACCTAGAATTCCTAGGATCTCTTCCCAATTTCAGTGTGTTACCATAAGCTCAGCCTAGACTATTATTAATAACTCTTAAAAATGATGGTGGGGTGGGACTTAAGAGACAGTCACTAGTAATGCTTAGCTTTGGATTATCAGCCAATGCAACATGAAATTATTAACTAAAATGGGGAGAATATGTGGGCTTATGAAGTATTCATACTTTTCTCAGCAACAATGCTAAGAAGGGAAATAACTGTTAAGCAGCCTCTTTCCTTGGGCTCTGCTCTTACTCATTTTAAACTTGGAACTGTGGTAAGTACATGCTTTCCTGCTGGCAACAACTCATCTGAGCGTTGGGCTTTTAGAGTATTCTGTGTGAAGCATCCCACTATCCTTACTCTTGAACATCGATTTTCATACTGATTCTATTACTACCCAATGAAAAGGTTTCACAGGAGACCTAAAAACACCTCATGCTGGCTTGCTGTCCACTAAGCTGCCCCCCAAACTGTAATGGTACTAAAATTAGTGATTGTGTTTGTTCAGTACATAGAGACATTGCCAGTCTATATTTTGTTGTTGTGTTTGATTCAGTCTATTTCATTTGACTCAGTCACACTTCCTTCACTTCCAAAGAGACACCAGAGACTTCTGGAGCACCCTCAAGTGTCTCTAGTGATGTTGTGTTCTCTCTCTCTCTCTCTCTCTCTCTCTCTCTCTCTCTCTCTTGCAAGCAGACAGGCAGGCAGGCATGCACACACATGTACACACATGCATTCCTCATACCTGTGTTAATTCCTTACAGATTTCTGTGACACACTAGTTGACCAGAGCAGTTTAAGGATCGCAATATATCCACAGTCATACAGAAAGCATTGATCACAATGTATCCACAGTCAGTCTGCAGAAAGCGATGGTTACAATGTATCCAGTCAGTGCACAGAAAGTGATGGTTACAATGTATCCACAGCCAGTCTGCAGGAAAAGATGGTTACAATGTATCCACAGTCAGTCTGCAGGATGAGATGGTCACAAAGTATCTGCAGTCAGTATGCAAAAAGTGATGAATGCAGGGCCTCAGCTCATTTTATCCTTTCTATTCAATCCAAGCACCCTACCCATGGAATGGAACCACTCAAAGCTAGGGTGAGCTTTCCCCTTAGATTAACCTAATCTTGAGACTGGCTCACAGGGCTGCCCAGCATGTTGTCTCCTGGACAACTTTAATTCTTGTGGAATTGATAATGAATGTCTACTCTACAGCATCATTACATAGTATCCTGCCTCTCCTTTCTTTCTTAAAAATACAAAGTATAAAATATTTTGATGACTTTGCTCAAAATTCAGGGTGCCTTTATTAAAAACATCAAATCCAGTATGGTGAGGCTTTTCTTGGGCTATAAGTGCAATCTACCCCTCATGCATAATCTTTTCCTAGCCTGGTTGAAAGGCATGATACATGAAAAGCTATACTCTAATATAATTCCTCTCTAACACAGGCTCTAGAATTTATCAGCTAATTATGTGTACAGAAGTGAAATACGGTAAAGAAGGGGAAACAATTGTGGTTCTCTAGAGTGCAGTGTGGTGAGTGCTGATTATAATCATACATGATTTTCTTCAAGGTAACTGGGAAACTGAGCTTCTGGAATGTAGAAGTGAACAATTTTGAGGGGCTGGGAATGCTGACTGTACTGATTTAATCATCATCAGCCTATCAGATGGCACACTGTTTACCACAAAGGTGCATATTCTCAATAAAATAACAAGGGTTGTGATTCAACATAATGAATAATTAAATAATAATTAAAATAAGTTGTCAAGCAAATCCACTTATGTTATGAAAGTCTATGGAAGCTTTAGCATAGTACTGAAGCCTGGGCCACCTGTCAGGGTCAAGAGTTGTCCTTTGGGATAGGGTCACAAAAAAAGTGTTTCCCTTTATGCCACATATTATTCACAGTTTCACATAGACTTTCGCCCTCCACGGCCAACAGCAGTCTTGTTCTATGCCCATATAACCGTGAATTTCCCCAGAAGAGCCATTGGCTCTGCTAACTTATGCATACTGCAGTTTTAAGAGACTTGGTAATTTTTCTGTGCTAGCTCTTTCTTTGTGAGTAAAATGGAAATGCTAAACATATCTACATCACAAATATGAGGATTTGATCGGTACATACACTTAACATGATTATAAAAATCCTGTCTGACATTCATAAGAATAAGCTAATGTTGCTGAGAATTGTCAGTATCACAGAAATATAAAAGACAAAAGGCATGATGAAGACATTCCTCAAAATATCCCCAATAAAAAAAGAAGAAACATATAGTCAACTCAAAAAAAGATATCTTTTATCAACTACTAAATAAAATATTCTGACAGTTCTCCTAAACTGTAAAGTGCTTGCTCCTCTGTTACGCTACTAAAGTGAGAGACATTAATCACCCTTCAGCATTTCGTGGCGGGATGAACTGCTTAGCTTTGTCAAAGGCACATTTGTGCTTCCCAGAGCTTACTACCACACGCATTTCTTTAGGTGCCAACCCTTCGCTAAGAACCAACAGCACAAACACCAAAAAATAATCATGGCTTTGATGGAGATAAACCATTACCTCCTTAAATAAAAGAAAAACATTAACGACAACTTACATGCTAAGAAATTGGAAGAAGCAGGCAGAAGGTTTGTTTCACAGCGTCAGACAAAACAGGATCCATAGAGACACTTCTTATCTGGGCAGGCCTAACAGCTGTCACTGTTTCTAAGTTCAAAAACTGCTGCTTGGGAAGGAACATTACAGTTTTTTTTTTTCCTTACAGTAGAGTCAAAATGAGTGAAAATCATACTTGAAGGATTTAAAAGGATGGAATATTGTGAAAGAGATTTGCTTGAAGGTGAGAAAAGGTAGGTGAGAAAAAATGGCAAACTATGATGGGATGAAGTATATACATTTCTGTGCATGCCCCAATGTGCACAAAGTCACAGCCACACCCACCCCAGGAGAAATCAAAAAATCAGATTGACTGTTTGGCGTACCAAATCACAGTCATTATTTATTACCCCAAGCTTTGCTTCTCATAGAGATTAGTGTCTTTTGGGCTCTGCAGTGAGAGGTTCACAGCACAGGTGAAATAAATGTACCTTAGATTCATGGAAATGCAAAATTAAAATGACATTTTTAACATTTAATTTCATTGTATGTATAGGTGTGTATTTGAGTGTAGACATACATATGATAACATGTGCATGGAAGTCAGAATACAACTTTAGGGAGTCACTTCTCCTTCTACTGTGGGTTCTGAGGATTAAACTTATGTTTTCAGGGTTGCAGAGTCTGAGACAATTTTGTCAACTCTTAAAAATCAAAACATTGAGCTGGGCAGTGGTGGCACATGTCTTAAATTCCAGCACTCGGGAGCCAGAGGCAGGTGAATATCTGTGAGTTTGAGGCCAGCCTGGATTAGAAGAGCTAAAGCCAGGACAAGCTCCAACGTTATATCAAAACCCTGTCTCAAAAAACAAAACCAAAAATAAATAAATAAATAAATAAATAAATAAATAAATAAAAGCATTGAATGAAGGATAAGCAGAACTTTTGCTGCTAGCATTGACAATATTTATTTTTATTTAAACACAATATCATAAATAAGCCTACTGGTCGTTAGGGTTTTTTTTTTATTATTTTTTAAGGTCTATAACTGATTGACAGGATGCCCTGTGTTTTTAAAAAAAGTAACAGATTGCAAAACCTATAGTAACAGTTAGTCATCCTGATAAATCTATACAGTCCTTGTAAAGTACGGTTATGTGTGTGTGTGTGCTTGAGTGTGTGTGTATCTGTGTGCACATAGGTATGTCTGTGTGGGTGTGGTAGATAACATGCTAGCACAGCATTTGGAACCAATATGAGCCTATCTAAGGCAAAGGACAAAGGATAAAAATGGATCTCTCTCAAGGAAGCAAAGTGGAAAGAGACCCTCGTTCAGGAAGTACGTTATTTTGGGAAGAAGTGGGGCCATGTGAGGAGCAGGTGGGTATGCTAATAGAAAGGCTCTGTGCTTTAATTAAGCCACATTTCCCCACAGAATAATTACATGTGTTGTTTACTCAAGTATTTTCTAAGGGGCATTAGCACTTCTGTAATGTACTTCCTTTTCTACAACATAAAAGTTTTTACGACATTTGATTTTGTTATAAAGGAAATTCCTAACAGGAGCCTTGCTTAATGAGATACACTTGCTTCCTAAAAAACAGTGCAGCGAAAAATTAAGATAAACATAGGCATAACCTTCCTTTTGTCACGCATAAAGCCTGTCGTAATTTGTTTCTAAGGATTTTTACCTAAGATTATGTTCATGAGGAAAAATCCTTGCCTATTCACTAATGGATAGCGGGCACCGAAGGAAGTCTTGCAGTGCCCCCCTCCCCGCTCATCCTCCTGACTGCTGCCTCTAAGGGAAGGCGATGAAAGCTGAGGTGGGCAGGGCTGGAGACTCACCACCCATGCTCCTTTGAAATAGGTCTCTCTCAACAGAGCATCAGCCTCCCACAAGGATACATCCAGATGGAAGGCATTGCGTTTCTTTGGGAAAGCCTCTTGAGAAACCATTACAGAATTTTCTTATAAACAGAAGAAATCCAATACACTTTAAAGCCTTGTAAAAGGGCTTGACAGAGAGGAACAATTTTCTAAGCCTGACAGTCAAAAAACCCACAGTTTCTGAGAGACTTTTTTGAGTATGTGTTTCTCCGAAGATAATGATTTGATTTTCCAAAAGACAATGTTATAAAAAAGTCCTGTGGAAGAAACCTGTAATACCGAACATGTACTCGGTATTTAAATTTACACTGTTTTGGGTTTCTGATTTGGGCTTTCATGCTGAGTTAGTGAAACAGTTGAATAATTCAATATATTCACTGTTGGCCCAAGGGTCTTACAGACAGAAGAAAAAGTACTTTATTGGATTTAATTGGGAGATGGAAAAGAGAAGGACCTGTACCTTTTTTTTAATCTCTTCCTATAATTTTATTAATTACTGTCAAAATAGTCATGGGCATATTTTTCCTGAAAATGCTGGGCAGCAAATAGTTTCAACAAAATTCTTCTGGACAAACCACTCAACGTTGGCCAAGAAAGGCAGTGAGGATGCATGGGAATACCACTTCTTTCCTTTTCTCTGTTGTCATCTATGTAACAATCATGCGTGCTAAGTCAGTGGAGCTGTGTAAAGCCTGGGAAACACAGATCACTCAGTTACACACCATCAGGGGTAGCAAGCTGTCCTCAATATCCTGCCGCCAGTGTATTTATTAATCCCATCTGCATATCATTGTGTGTTCCATGAATTAACTGCCACCTCTTTTCCTTTACCATATCAGAATGAGACAAACACCCAGGGAACGTGGGTAAAGATGTGTAAAGACTTGGAGCTAGAGGACAAGGATGGCCACTACTCTACACCCAATCTTCTGCATATGACATGGCAATCACACGAGTGAATACATGGATAAGACTAGCAGGCATGCACAAAGAGATTGACATAAAGGGATTGAGGTGGGTAGGAAAGAAAAAGCAGTCAGGAGGTATGGGAGAGGGTAGACCAGTAGTCCTCACCCTTCCTAAGACTGCAACTATTTAAGAGAGTTCCTCATGTGGTAGTGACCCCCAACCATAAATTTATTTTCATTGCTACTTCATAACCGCAATTCTTCTACTGTTATGAACAATCATGGAAATATGTGTGTTTTCTGATGATCTTAGGTGACCAGCATGAAAGGGCCTTTCATCTCTCCCAAAGGGGTCATGACCTACAGGTGAAGAATCACTGGGGTAGAGAGAGTAATGAGTGAGAATAGTGTGAATACATGCTTTTGTGAAAGTAAGAAATGCACGCACACACACACACACACACACACACACACTCACACACACAAAGGCTGAAACCTGGGGGCAGACTGAAGCAGAGGGAGTAGAGGGATGCTGCTTTTTGGCTTGCTCCCAGGTTTATGGTCAACCTCCTCCCTTACACAGCATAGGCACACCTGCCCAGGGATTAACACCACTCACTCACAGTGGGCTGCACCCTCCTGCATGAACTTGCAACTAAGAAAATGCCCAAAGACATGCCCACAGGCTGATCTGCAGGGAATGACTCTTCAGATGTGGTTTTCTCTTCCTAACTGTGTCACTTTGACCAGTGAAGATCATCTGTTTTAAAGACAATTTGAATATTTTTTTTAACGAGAGTGAAAGTATTCAAGCTTCAGAACAGCTTAGGAATTGGACACACTTTAATTCATATGTCAAATATTATAGATGCTTGAGTTATGGGGTCTCACTACACCGCTGAGGTTAGCCTTGAACTTACTCTCAGGCCCACCATGTCTCTGAAATTGTGATCATCTGCTTCAACTTCTGAGTGCCTGGGATTGCAAGTCATGAACAGCCACATGCATATACATGTCAGGCTGTATGTTCAAGTCATGAACAGTCATTGGACTGTGTGTACCATGCATTTTATTTCGTCAGTGATATTAAGGTTTTTTTTTCTTTTTTGCTGTGTGTATATGTGTCACCATAGTACAAACTAAATAAACCAAAATGGTCAGAAAATAGAAGATACACAGCATGAGGCCATCAGTTAACAGGGCTTATTATTCCTTATTTAGGTCAAGCGTTGTTCAGTACCTGCCCTGCTGGATATCGTTGTAAGGCTGTTGCGAGTGGATGTGTGTAATTTGGTTTGGGAACAATCTTCTATCATTAAGTCTTTCTAACCTGATGGAAACAGATTTTTGTGTTTTATAATTACACAATAAAAAGTGTCAAAGTAAGTCAAATGAAAACTAGGTAACTGAATAAAATATTGATTAAAAGTTTTAAATGAGAGTCAGGATGTCCTGCTACCATTATTTCCTGTAGAATTGCACATGTTACATGCTCTGAAATGGAATAAATGTTTTTGAAAGTGGCTTCCTATATATCTCCACTACATTGAGATTCCCTCCAGAACACTATTTTCTTCCTGTGAAAACATGATAGGAATTAATCAACTCCTGAGAATCAAGTGAGGAACAGAGGGCGTAAATGAAAGAACTGGGCAGTCGACGAGGGTGGATGGGCTTGGGTTTGTAATTTAGTTCAAGTAGCTTCAAAATCCAGCTGACAGCAGGATTCCAATCCCCTATGAAAATATTCTAGATGTAAATGCAACCAAATTTAATTTGGAAAGCCTTGAATTTCAGAGCCAATCTTCCAGAAAATGCCAAATTAAATGGGAAAGTGGTTGGTTTATCTTGGCGACATTTTCACACTTGAGGAAATCACCCTGAAAGGCAGCTTCCTCCTGACAAGATAAGGCAACCCGCATGGCTGTAATAGCAGGCAATACTGTTATAGCCCCACTTACAATAATAAAATATTGCTTCATGCTGTAGCGACAGAAGAAACTATAAGAGTAGCTTGAGTCAACACGATGTGTTTGTCCTCAGATATTGAAGTACAGAAATGCAGGCATTCTTCTACTCCAGAACAGTAGCCAACAACACCGTGGCTGGATTATTTTGTTTCTTAATAAAACACCTTTGTAAGTTCCAACACATACCATGGATAAATGAGACATAGGCCATTGCTGAACCAGTTTTCATTTTGTGAACACTCAACAGATTGGCGTGTCCTTGAATTGACAAGGCATCTAAGGAAAAGGAGTTTTCTTCCTAGTAATCCACCGAGCATCTGTTCTTTACAGAGCTTTGAGACAGCATGCCTTCTCGGAAGCTATCTTTAGCTATCCCCACAGAATCTTTTACTTCTCCTCCACCCTGTGGCCAAGACTTGTCAATCATGTCTTCATAACATACGTGGACTGATGGTAACACAGTCTCTGCAGTGGCTTGACCACGTAGATGGGGGCTCTTCATCCCAGGTCCAGATGAGAAAACAGCACTGTTTGTGAAGTGACCTTGGACTTCCTGTGAGACAGCACAACACACATCCTCTGGTTTTCCTCGCCCCCAAATGGAACCTCCATTCTCCATGCCCCAAATGCCATTCGTGGCTGGAAAACAACATTTTATAGCTCCTCCATACTGTTACATATTTGAGAACAAAACCAACTTTGCAAATAATTCATCTTACGTGGGTTTATGCCTTCAATCCCAGCACTCAGGTGGGAGGCAGAGGTCGTAGGATCTCTGTGAGTTTGAGGCCAGTTTGTTTTATAAAGCGAGTTCCAGGAAGAGAAACCCTGTCTTAAAAAAAAAAAAAATAATTCATCTTTTTCTATCATGGTAACATTAAGAGGTGAGCAAGGAAAGTTACTAGGATATCATAAGATAATGGACATGACAGACAAATGTTCTCAAATGGGAAATAAGAAAGCTTTTTTCCTGTATAGTCACAAAAAAAAACCTGACTATTAAGTCAGGGAAGCAAATATAATGAATTAAATAGAATTTGTGGGCTGCAGAGATGACTAGTAGGTAAAGGTGCTTGCTACATAGGCCTGGCCCACCTAAGTTTGACTCCTGAAGCCCAACTAGAGGTGGAGGGACTTCTGGAAAATGGGAGTAGGCTTTCTTTAAAGGGTGTGGCTTCTAGTAGGTTTACCATGCTCCAGTGGATGTCACCAAAAGTGTACAGACAATAAGGATTAGAATCAAAAGGTTAATAAATTTTAAAAACACTAAAGAGAACTAGAGGTAGGGTGTCATGAAGCTGGGATGCATAGGATCAAAATATATAGTGTGAATTTCTCAGAATTGATATAGTACTTATTTTTGAAAGAGAACAATAGAAAAAAAGAATTAAAAATAACTTTAATTAAACTTGGCATGGGGTAAAATAGATTAATTTACCAAAGAAAATTATCAATGTCCTGATAAATATTATATTAAACACAGCAGGTTAAAAAGATTTATAATGCTTTTCAAAGGTATTACTGCAAGCCAACAATTTATATTGAATGACACACATTTAGGAAAAAGTCAACTGTTCAATAGAAATCATTATCAGGAAAGTCACAGAAATAGAATTACAGATTTATCACACAAAAATACCTCAAAAGTCCAATTAGCTTTGTGGAATGTTGATACAGAGACGAGGCTGTATTTGAGGCAAGAGTCAAATGATAAAATTTACTTAGAAAGGAAAGATGTATTCTTTAGGAGATGTATTCTGCAACCAATGACTGTATCTCATAAAAACATATCTCACACACCCTTGACAAATGTGAAGACAATGAATGTGTACTCACCAAAACAGAAACAGGAGAGTTAGTGTGTATGTTAATTACCTGTAATGAGAAATTCTGTAATGTATGTAACCATAATTCATAAATTTGTGTTGAATGTAATGAAAACATACAATTTTTCCTATTACTGGAGCATAATATGAAAGATCGAAGTCACCATATGATCTTAATTAATTCATTATTTGATGCATTTTCTGAGCATCCTTGTTATAAATCCATAATTCTGTGCATTGTCTACCTGATTGTCAAACAGTATTGATATTAGTTTTGATGTATTAATCAGATATTCAAAGGATAATAAAGGGACTTCAAATATTCTTATTTTGAATCTCATCCAACTATATGAAAACATCCATGAATTACTTCAAGTTACTAGGAATTGTTTTTAAAAATTGAAGTGTCTCATGAATGAATAGGCTTGTGTTTTTAACTTAGAGAAAAGATAGAACTCAGTAGCATAGATATGTTGGCACCCACTCTTGTTGGTAATTGGCTAATGCCATTTTTTTCTTGATTGTCTGGAAGAGCCTTGTACTCAGACATTCACAGCCTCTGTTTTAGCTGGATCCATGGACAGTGTTTAATTCTTGTCTTATTTTTAGGAACATGTTTCTATTCTACCAGTAACATTAGTTTTCAGATCATAAAAATGAAATTGAAAGAGTGTGAAAAAAAAGCGTCTTGAAACTTACAAAAGTGATCCAATTTGAGCATGCAATTAAGACAGATTGTGTTCACACGTGTCAAGTACTGAGTGACATATTTTAAGAAATACTGTCATGATTCTCTCTAGGTGTCAACTTGACATAACTGGGAAGAAGGAGTCTCCATTGGGAAATTCCCAGCATTGACTTTTGTGGTTGTGTCTTGGGTCATTGACATAATGGCTAATTGATGTAAGAGGGTCCAACCCATTATGAGTGGTAAAATGCCTAGGCAAGCAGACCTGGGCTGGGTATGAAAAGAGATTGAGAAAGCTGGATGAAGCAACCCATACCAAGCATTCCTCCATGGTCTGTAACTCAGTTCCCGACTCTACATTCCTGACTGAAGTCCCTGCCCTGCCTTCTCCCATTGAGAGACTGTAATGTGTGGGGTGACTTAACCCATTCCTCCCAAGATCACTTTAAGGCAGGGCATTTATTTTATCAACAGCAACACAACAAAAATTTATAAAAATACTATGTTAAACATAGAATGCAAGGGAAAAGTGTGTAAATTGTCCCTGTGGTTCAGATGTGTCTTCCATGTGAGCTGCTATGCAAATAAATGTTAACTTCTCATCATCTATATAACAATTTTATTCAAATACATTCTGAAATGTTCTGCAATGTGGTAGCACATCCAGGAAGATGTAAGTAATTGTTTAGATACAGTCCTTTGCTGATTTGTTTTTCAGTCAGTGAACTTGAGGGTTCTTCTCTACATTCAGACATTTGAGTTTTTGAGCTAGAACACACTTTCTTCTCTTGCATTTTGAGGGGGAAAAAAGATGAAATGGTCTTTGGGAATTTTGTATGTCTCTCCCCAAGACATAAAACATAAACAATAACAAGAGGAAACACCACACTGATCCCCATAATGTTACTGTCCTTCAATCTAGTCATTTGAACTTAAGCCAATCAGCGTGTCTCATGTCTGGACTCCATTATCCTTATTTATGCAAGGCTGGTTCACTGATAGCTATGAGCCTGTGAAATCCCAACACCTCAAGGACATTGTCTTCTAGTGGCATCTCCTCTGCTGATCTTTGCTCTGTTGGTGCTGATTACTTCCCCAGAACACTCAGGGATATGGGAAAACAAATAAACACAGGCTTTAAGATTTATTTTTAAATACTCAAAACACATCTTCCTATTGTTATTTTTTTAAACTCCAGATTTTATTAATTTCATTATACTGTTATCATTTTTGAAACTATATCTCATGTATTCTAGGCTGGTTTCAGAATAAGTATATCATCATGAGCTCTTGGTCTTTCGTGAATCGACCTGCTAAGTGTTGGGCTGGCGGGAATGGACCACCAGACCTAGTGTATGCAGTGGTGGGACTGAGTCTTACCTTTCTTGCATATGACCAACTGGCTAGATCTCCAGCTCTCCCTTTAAATACTTTCATAAAACTGTTTAGAGTATCAAAGGTAGACATGAGATAGGATTTTGATTATGAAATACAAGATTTTAGATCACTAATGCCATTAAAACAATGTGGGCAATACAGAAGAACAGTAGCATTAATACAGACTTAGACATTTTTTCATGCCTGTATAACAAAGGTTATCAAAGTATTGGGAGCTCCCTGCTTGTTCTCCCAGCACATGTTTGTAGATGGGTTCATGGGCTTCTTGTAATGATAAGATGGGTTCAAGGGGTAGAAACAGAACCAATGAAGAAATGAGATTTATAAAAGGAAATTCATAGAGCTTGGTTTGCAGAAAAGAGTAATTGTTAGATATCTATTATATTGTTTTCAGAAGCCTATTAAAGTCTTTTAATTAATTAATTTATTTATTTATGTGGAGGGCTACATGTGGTTATGTGCGCTGTGCACATGCGTGTGCCCTCAAGGGTCAAGATCCCCTGAAAGTATGGTTTCAGGCAGTTGTGATCTGCCTGCTATGATTGCTGGGGACTTTGATCCTTTAAGCAGTGAGAATTCTTTACTGTGGAACCGTCTCTATAGTCCCAAGAGTAAACCTTAACATAAGAGGAAACATGGGAATAGTGATGGCCATTCAATTTGGGAAACGCTGGGACATGTGAGCCCAAGCAGAGGAATGGTTTGTCAAAGGGCAGAATTCAGAATAATTTCCTGGTGAACTGGGAGGCAATTCGCTCTCTGCTAGGTCTCAGGAAGGCTCAGCAGAGGCACAGGACTCATTAAAGCTCTTGGATTTGTGAGTGACTTTAATTTGAATTCCGTGCCCTGTGGAGTTTGCACAGATCCAATTTCACTAAAATTAATTTTAGGCTGCATTTTTGTAATTTTATATTTTACATGTACTTTCTAAGCTGTGCCCTTTATCAGGTACTTACAAACATTGGTAGGTTTCTGTGTCCAATGTTCTTTTGATGTTTTATGATTTATGAGCATTTATATCCTTGTTACCGCTTGATCAACAGAGATCCAGGCTCTGAACGACAACTTCCTGGCTCAGTCAGTAGTGTTCACTATTTCTGAGATCTCATCTTTACTATAGTTACCTACTCCCTCAGACCATGAGTATCCTATAAGGAATTGCTGCAATCCAGCAGATGATGTCATGACTTTAATTTGAGATGTTTAAGCAATGCTCAGTGGTTAAGAAGAAATATTTTCTAACCCCTATTAGTCTCACTAGTATTTGCTTTGTAAATTTTATGCTAATAGCCCCATGTATCTTTTCAGGTAGATTATATGCTATATAGCATCAAGAATGAGCCCCAAGTAAAGCTATAAACTGGGGTTTTAACGGCTTGTCAAGCGTCATAAGTTGTAATCAGTGCCCTGTTGTGGTTAAGTATTTTGGAGCAGGTTGAATTTTAATGGGGCATTAAGAATAAAAGCAATCTCAATATTTGTCAGTTTTGTTATGAACCTAGTTTCTTAGGTAATTAATGTATTTTACATATCTGGCTATATTTTAAACTATTTTAACTTGTATAGGCTACTGGGTCACATAACAATTGGTTTGATTAAAGTCTATGAAATACCTTTTAGTTACTTTAAGTTATTTCAAAAATTCAGATATCAGAAACCCATCAGACAGCAGATACCCCACCATACTATCCCTTGGTTTCTATAACCCAAATTCTATTTAACACAGACTGAGCAAACAGTCTACGTTACCCATATTACAGTTTCACAGAGGTGATGACAAACTGGACTTTACTTCATCCTGTCTACAAAGGTAAGTTTTCTGGTTTCACAATTAACCAGCCGGGGTTACTGTATTGTGACACACAGAGAGAAATCCTTCTTTTGGAGGGAGTTTTCCCAATGAGTTGACAAAAAGCTTCAAAGAAGAAATTAGAATATAGCCTACACACATGCCTACACCCAAACTGAATCTGTTAATGAATAAAGAGTCACAAGTAGTCATTCATGACCAAACTTAGTGAGCTATCAAATTCTTCTGGGCCAAATATGAAGAAAAAATCACTATGTTGAATTTCTTCAGTTTCCTAGAGTGGGGAATTTATCAAATCAATAGTCTAGTATTTTAATTCAAAATTCCTCACAGTTCCTTGTTTTATGAGGTTAAAACATTCGTCTAAAGGGCTAGATCAAGTTTATTAGAAATATTGAACTTTGTAGTTCAGTGACTAGAAACTTCCCTATACTACAAAGTTCAATATTTCTAATAAACTTGTCTTGAGTATTTTCTACTTGCTTGAAACTTTCATTGGGTTTTCCATGGTCACCATAACACCGTGTCTCTACTGCTGTGTAAAACAATGTACAGAATTCCAGGAACCTCTTCTGGAGAAAGGCAATGTGACCACTACATTGGTTGAAAGAAGAACCATCTCAACATAGAACTGTTGGCTTGTTGGTAAGACATAAAACAAACACACAATCGAGTAACAGTAGAGCTCCTGAGGAAGGAAAGTACTGAGCCCCTGCCTCATATTGAGAGACACGGTTTGACCATTGAGACAACAGAGGAAGCATGTTCACCTGCCAAGGTGCCTGAGCAAGAGCAATCTCTGAAGTTATTCTAGAAAAGCTGAAGGCATTGGTTTTATCTGCCTATGCTGGAACGTAGTTGATGACACTTATCATGTGTACATTGCGTTAGCAGCATTGTGTGGAATTACTCAGTCAACAGTAAAGAGTGGAAACCTGATAGCAGGCACCTCCGATCTTGGTGCCGGAGGCAAGGGTCCGGAAAGGACCTGGGATGGGTCAAATGAATTAGAACAGCACAAGATGAATGAAATGTCTTAAGGAGAAAACACTAATCTGCTAGAGACTGTAGTGTGAATGTATCATTTATACCAAATGCAAGCATGAGGAAATTAGCAGAGGGAATGATCCTGAAATATTCATGGCTGAGTCTCTAGCTGTGCTTTGTCACATCCTTTGTGAGAGTTAACTTTACAGGCAGTCTTATTTATAAAATCACCTCATGAACAATCAGAAGCATAAAAGTATATATATATATATATATATATATATATATATATGTATATATGTGTGTATACGTATATATACTTTTATATATTATATATATACTTTTATATATATATATAATGTGCTAGTTCAGTATTGTAGAAGTTATACTTTGATTAGCTTAACTTTTTTCAGAGAATTGATTAAATAAATTATATGTCGGATATATCCCAGATTAATAGCTGTGATTATTTTTCACTTAAAATACATATGCCCTTTCCAGGATATGGCATTGAATGCTAACAGTCCCATCTCTCTGGAGGCTGAGCAGCGATTCTAAGGTAAGCCTGGGCTACATACAGAACACGTCTCTAAAACAAACAAGTGAAAACAACCAGCAATGCCCCTAGACAGAGATGGACTGTTCATTGCTTTGCCCACATCCTTAATAGTAAATAACAATGTCAAGTGTGTTTGTTTGTTAGGTTCTTTTAATGAAAGGAATTAAACCATTGTTATATTTGATAGACAATGTACAAATAAGTAGCACAGTCCATCAATGTTTTCCACTCCCACTTCCAGCTTATTTTGTTTTATATCAATATAATTATACCCAATAAAAAGAAGAAAGGATTTTCTCTTACAACTAAATAACACCTGCCTTTTCAAGATCTTTTACATATATGAATGCAGTAAATAAATAGAATCCACCCAAACACATTGTTTTTTGTCTGTCACATTATAAACAAACAGCTAAAAGAATTTTAAAAATAAATAAATTTTACCCTGTTGTACCTGCATATATATTTAAACAGATTCTACTTTGTTGAATTTTTCAGATATGTCATGCAAATATATACTCTCCATGGAATTTTCTGTTTGTTTGTTTTCTCCTTTTTCCCATGGAATAGGGTCTCCTGCAGTTAAGGCTTTCCTCAAACTTAACTATGTTAACAAAGGTTGGTCCTGAATTGAATTGATTCCTGTGCCTCTACATCCTAAGTACTAGAATTAAAGGCAGATCATTGCACTTTGCCCAGCTCCTAGAAATGTTTTGAAATAAATTTGTGCACATAATGGAAATAAATAAGTAACAACCACTTATAAAAGAAAAACTTTCAAAGTGCTCACAAAAAAAATTTACAACGATCGTACAAGTCATGGTTTTATATTTTGCAAGCTTTTAACTATTTTAAACATAAAGTGATTTGCTACTATTGTTAGCTTACATTACACACAGTTGTGATCTAAAAGAATAATTAAAACTTTGTATGATATAAAGGAGAGAATTACAGGGGAACCTTAAATGCCCTTGGTTGACTTCTGTTTATTCAATGTCTGAAGCAGAAACACTGAAGCAGGGAACACTCCCGCATTGCTGGTGGGAGTGCAAGCTGGTCCAGCCTTTTTGGATGTCAGTGTGGCGATTTCTCAGAAAACTAGGAAACAACCTTCCTCAAGACACAGTAATACCACTTTTGGGTATATACCCAAAGGATGTTCAATTTTGTCACAAGGACCTGTGCTCAACTATTTTCATAGCAGCATTGTTTGTCATAGCCAGAACCTGGAAACAACCTAAATGCCCCTCAACCAAAGAATGGATACAGAAAATGTGATACACTTACACAATGGAGTATTAAACAGCAGAAAAAAATAACATCATTTTGAATTTTGCAGGCAAATGGATGGAACTAGAAAACATCATTTTGATTGAGGTAACCCAGACCCAGAAAGACAATTATCAAATGTACTCATTGATAAGTGGTTTTTAAACATAGAGCAAAGAAAAACAGCCCACAAATCACAATCCCAGAGAACCTAGACAACAATGAGGACCCTAAGAGAGATATACATAGATCTAATCTACATGTGTAGTAGAAAAAGACAAGATCTCCTTAGTAAATTAGGAGCAAGGGTACCTTAGGGGAGGGTTGAAGCGGGGAGGGGAGAGGTATGGAGGGGAGCAGAGAAAAATGTAGAACTCAAAATGAATTTAAAAAGGTTGGAACTAGTGGGTGACTAAGTATTCAAATACTGACCTGGGGAAGTTAATTTGCATTGACATAGTCTCTGGCCTGTTATAACCATCATGTAGGAGAAAAGGCACCAGTAAGACAGACCATGCATCCAATTAGAATACAGCCCAAACTTTGAGCACAGAATTCTTTTTGGATTCCTGAGACACCAGAGAAAGTTATAGCGTAATATAAAACAATGCTGATGTTTTGCATATTGACAATAGGAACCGTGGCACATTTGTGCCTACATTCTGAATGGCTCATCTTGGATCTAACTTTTCGTGGAAATCCACACTTCTATAAATCATAGGTGGGCAAACTTTTCATGTGGATAAACGCTCGGGGCTGAAGCCTCTGGATGGCGTGGGAAAGTGTTTACATAACATTGTAAGTGATTCACAGTGCTTCTGTGTGTGTGTAATTACACACGAATCTTAATACGTTTTCTAACACGACTGGTACCCTTTTCATTCCTTTCCCTACCAACTCAGTGGCAATATCCCATTGCTCTGGATTCAGAACCACTCTGATTAGCTCAGCATGTTTTAGTTTAATCTTTCTAGCTTATTTGCCTTAGAGAAACACACAGGCTCTATTCTCTATTTGGGTGAAGACTACTCTCTCGTATATTTGGAGAAACGTATGGAATATATAGAGCAAACTATGTAATATACTGTGTACTTAAAATTCATTGGCTTTGATCTCTGCTCAGTTTTAGTCAGGTAACGTACTGCCTTGATTATTCAACATTAAGCCTTAACCATCAGTTAATGTAAGGTCTCCGCCCTCTTTTTTTGTCTACATTGTTTTGGCATTCATGGACTTGGCATTTCTAAAAGGATATCTGAAATACGCCAGATAATTTCTGTAAAACACCTGCTACATTTTTACTGGAATTGTATTGAATCTGTAAATTACTTTGATTTTAGTTGATATCCAAACAACATTAAAAATGAATATGGTATAAGCAAGCCAAACCTTGATATCATTTTAAAGGAGGAAAAGAAACGAAGTTGATTCTAGTAATCAGGGATAATTGCTGGGATATTTCTGTTTTGGAAAGTTAGATAAATAATAGATAAAAAAGAAACTGAATTAGATATCTGATTTCCACAGCTAGAATTTGCAAAAATACTATACATATTTAAATCAATTATGATAGCAAAATTTCAAACAAGGATTTTCTTTCTTTTTTTCTCCTTTTTGTTCTTCTTTTCTTGCTGGGTTTAGAGGGAACGGATGCTTGCTACCAAGACCAACACCTGTAAAAGTTAACTAAAATCTGTTTTTCTTTTCCCTTTGGATTTCATATACACATGAGTGTTGTGCTTGTATTATGTATGTGCATAGGTTTTGTGTTTGGTGCCCGAGGAGGTCAGAAGTGGGCATCAGACCACTGTCACTGGAATTATGAATAATTAAGAGCTGCCATGTATGTATGAGAATCAAGTGTTCAGCTGCTGAGCTGTCTCTTCAACCCCTGTCATTTGCTTTCTATTTCCTTGTGTTACTTTTCAAATTACTACAGTTATGATGTATTAATAAACATAAAAATACAATTGTACTAGAACATATGAGATAAATAACAATGAACTAGATGTGTCTAATGCTTTGGGTGGTAGCAGGGGTGTATGAATTACAGATTTTACAAATTTGTAAATTATAATTTATAAAATTATACATTTTACAAAGTGGCTGTTTCAATCATGAGAGAGAGAACTATTTAATCAAATTGATTTGAATACTTTCTTTGTCAACTAAACACCGTGTTTTGGAAATCTCTTTGTAAAGGAGACAAAGAATATTTTAATAGAATTCATTTGTTACTTATGAATACTGGGCACACAATAAACTAGAAAATAGCTATGACGACAACAAAAACCCTCAAGCATGTCACTAGCGGCCAGAAAATATCTAATAGCATCTACACTGCTAGATATATGTCATCTAAATAAGCCAGGAGAAAGTCCACTCCTTGTGACCTTTATTATTTCTGCCCCTGGAACATAAAGTTGGCTCATTGTTTTTTCCATGTTATTTTAAATTGCTCTTGTACATTTGAAGTTTTATCCTTCCCTTTCTTTTCTGTCTTATTTCTTATAACTCTGTCTAGGAAGAATGCTACTATCATGGTGTCTAAGTTACATGGGACTTCTTTCTGGATATTACTTGTGTCTTACTTTGGGCTTGCTGGATAGAGCAGGAGATTTCGTTGCTGTTGTTTTCATGGTGGATTTTTCTTTGGTGGTTTTAACTCAGTTTTACACTTCCCATTTGCTTTTTGTATTTTTTTTTGTTCCACTGAATTTTTGTACAGTGTGGGATTTTAAAATCTCGTTTTCAGGAAGCCAGCAGGCTTCTTTTTTAATATATATTTTATGTATTTTATTTTTTAATTCATTTTACATACCAGCCACAGTTTCCTCTCCCTCCCCTTTCCTCTTCCAGCTTCATCCTCCCTCAAACCTACCACTCCTCAGAAAGAGTAAGGCTTCCCATGGAGAGTCAACAAAGCCTACCATGTCAAGTTGAAGCAGGATCAAGCAGAAGCCATACTTCCTAATTTCTCACTCTTTTAATTTTCTACCTCCACTCACCTTCGCCCCAGAAAAAATACTGTTTGATATTTTCATTGTCAAAAATATGAAACTCTGCTCATCTGCCAATATGCTTCCCTTCAGAATAATTATACCAAGGATCTTCATACTCACACATCCTACATCCAAAACTTGCAACCCAAGAAAATGTTTGAATACTTTTTTTTCCTTCCCACTTCTGTCTTTAATTTCTGTTGTGAGTGAAGAGTCAAAGTGAGCTGCCCTCTGATTGTGGGTGCTGATGGTACTCTGTGGGCCAGAGAGTTCCAAAGCATGGCACAGGACAAAAATCCAGGAATACGGAATGGAAGACCAATACATCCATTCATCTTTTAAAGGTGCTATGATGGCACCCAGTAATAATCTAGATACTTCAGAGTCCAGGTAAGCTAGAACAAGAGAAAACAACTTCTGAAAAAAGGTTAAAGTTAACAAAACATTTGAATCACTTCTACCTGTCACCCGGGCACCTGACAATATATCTAAGGAACTTAAAGTTCCATGGCCATGTAAAGACATCTACCTTCAGAACTTTAGGTATCAGAGAGACAGCAGAATAAAGGTCAGGTAATTAAAACTTTTGATAATATAATTAGTAATGGCATTATCTCTATAGTGAAGAAAAAATCCTCTTTCTTTGCAACTCACTTTTGTACTGCTTCATGACAATCATGATTTCATTTCAGACAAAGAAAACAGCAGCAGGGAGGACATTGGGGAGTGTGTTTTACCTTTTTGTGGCTCGGTAAAAACATTTCTGAAACAACAACTTTTACCTTATCCCAGGTCTCATTCCCAACGATAGCAAGACACACGGAAAATATTCTGGGGTGTTATTCAGTTATCATTAGCATCTTTAATATTATAAAACCACAGAAAACATGTAATAGAGCTAATTTAGAAGTCTAAAAGTGAAAGGTAAAATTCTTTGATGTTAGGTATAATTGATAGGACAAAATCTATTTGAAAGGTTAATAAGCACTTTCAAACTATTGAATCAGGCTAGAGTGATGTGCAACTGTAATTATGTGTAGTGAAAGGGCAGATTCACTTTTTTATGTTAAAATCCATTTATTCATTATGCAGACAAGAGGTGTGGGAGATTATATTATAGAAATCTGAATTAAGGTTTTAAATTCATTAACTTGTAAAATCCATTTTATGACTAAACAGTATTTTTATAAATTATTTTATGAATACCTTTGAATTACTCATGTTTATATACTTATAAATTTTAATTAACCCTTGTAGGTATCAGACACCAGTGTCCGAGTCTATGACCATATTCTTAAGTGCTCCTATATCCCTAAAGTGCTAATGACAACAGTTGCAAGATCAGTGATGATGTCAGGGGATATAGACACCTCTTTTTATTAATAGTTATATAAAAGACAATGCAAGAAGTGTAGGCCCATAGATGAAGAGCTATGGGCAACTAATGGCTGCTAAAAGAAGAGTCTTTGATAAGTTAATGAATCGGAAGTGGTCATCCCAATTCATGTGTAGAAGTTTCTCCTCTAAGTTCCAAGATCTCAGCCATCAAATGTCATTGGTTAGACTGCAGTGCCAGGTATGATCTTGTTCTTATTGAGCAGGTCTTGAGTTCAGTTAGATAGCTGTTAGTTTGCACCAATATATGTGTGATGCTACTTACTGCATGTTCAAGGATTTGTTGCCATGCTGGTTAGCGCTGTGCTTCAAAGGTGTCACATCTTGGGAGGACTATGGGTTGCTTCCTTGAACATTGACTTCTAATATCATGAGAATTAGTCCTCAAGGAGGAGGCTTTCAAGTCAATTCTAGCTCAAATCCTTTGAGTCTTTTGTTTGGAGTGTATGCTATCTTCAGCAAATATGATGCAAACCTCTCATGTACTTTTTAAATTTCATGTTTTTCGGTGGATGAAACGTTGTGAGCTTTCTTCCCAATGGTACATAAGGACACATGATGATGTAAAAGAATGGTAAAATACGCATGATGTTTTGATGATGACTAGCTGGTATTTGTTTAGGGTTAAACTACAGATATTTACTAATGTGGTGATCTTTGTAAGAATCAGGCACTGCTCATGAGGGGATAGGGTTTGTTTATGATCCTAACTGCCTCCTGAATTAACACTTCTTTGAGTATACATGGTCTTTGACAGCTCCCTATGAGAAGGAAGCTCTAGAAAATGTCTTTCTAACTAGAGCAATACAAGAAGACCAAAAAAAGCAAAACAAACATTGAGTGAACTCTCCTTGGGGCTCCATGCAAAAGGAGTAGTTAGACATCTATTGAGTTTGGTCCAGGAGGATGCGCATTTAGAAAAGCAGACATGGGTGCATTATTGTGGGGAGCATTAGCTTGGTTGAAGAGCAGATAACTAATGTGACTGACATAGAGGAAGGAAGGCAAGGAAATGATGACTGGAGAAAGGAGAGGTACTAGAAAACTTAGAGAGACTCAATAGAACTAGCTATGGCTTCAGGGACATTAGATGCTCCAATTCAGAAACTGACGTGTGTCTTTTAAGGCTGTGTTATAAAGCAAGCCAAAATGCTGTGATCTCACAGCTAACAGGAATTGATAGGGGTCAGAATCTTCCCTGATCTGGTGACAGATTGACGTCAGAAATGTTCAATGGAAGAAGAAATTAGTAAAGAGGACAAGGTCATTCAACAGACAAAAACTAAATGATGCCTTCGTCAGTTAAGAGGCTCCTGAATTGAACTGTCTTTCTTGAAACTGAACCTGCTCTCTGAATATATGGAGGCCATAAGGGAGACCTGCTTAGGATCGTTGAGTTGTATCTGGATACTTTGAAATTTCATCTGAGAATTCAAGCTGTTGTAAGAATTTCTAGTTACATTTTGAGAACTATTTTTAAAACATTTTTTATTTATTCCTATAGCTGTTACCAAGACAATATCTTAGTCAAGGTTAGCATTGTCGTGCTGCAACACCATGACCAAAGTGACTTGGATCAGAAAGAGTTTATTTGGCTTACACTTCCACATCACTGTACAAGACCAAAGGAAGTCAGGACAGTAACTCAAACAGGCAATATCCTGGAGGGTGGAGCCGAGGCAGAGGCCATTGAGGAGTGCTGCTTACTGACCTGCTCAGCTTGCTTTCTTATAAAACTCAGGGTAATGGTGACCCCATCCGCAATAGGCCAGGACATCCTATATCAATCACAAACTTTAAAAATAAGCCCCACAACCAGGTCTTATGGAGATATTTTCTCAACTGAGGCTTCCTTCTATCTAAAGACCGTAGCTTGTGTCAAGTTTGTATATAGCTAACTATTACAGGCATTTATTTATTTATCTATCTATTGATTTTACCTATTTTTTTCATCTTTTCAAAATGCTTTCTTAATGGAAAACATTTTTCATACAATATATTCTAATCATGGTTTCTCCTCCCTCACCTCCCCACCTTCTTTCTCTTTAGAAAACAAACAGGCAGATAAAAATAGCCAACACACCAGAACTTAAAAAATATAACAAATAGATAGCACAAGAAACATATACATACAAACAAAACTCATAAAAACACAAACTCAGGAATCATAATATACAAGCAAAAAGTCAGTAAGAAAAAAAAAAGCCCAAACAATCCAATCTGAGACAAAAAGACAACAAAAATTCCACTGAGTTTGTTTTGTGTTTGTTGGATTTCTACTGCGTGGCATAGAACCTGCTCTTAAGGGTGGTTAAAATATTCAGAGGGACTCCCTTTAGAGGAAACAAATATTTCCTTTGCAAGGAGATAACTTCTTGGTCTGGAAGCATGTGTCTACTTCCTACTGTTATTAGTGGAACTGTATCTGGCTTGAACCTGCGAAGGACATCTTCATGCTATCAGAGACTCTGTGAGTTCATAGATGGATCAGTCCCATTGGATACAGAAAACGGAGTTTCCTTGATGTTATCCATCCTGTGTAGTTCTTAAAATCTCTCATTATTTTACAAAGGAAGGTAGGACTGTCTAGCAATAACGAAATTACATTGGATACGGCTTAACAGGTTGGCTGGTCTGTAACTTAGGCAGAGAAATAATTGGAGTATATTCTGTGGGAAGTATAGGAAACCCTGAGCATGTGAAGTCTTGATAGAAGGTATATTGTTGACATGGGCATGAAAAGATCCAAGGTCTTGGACCCATGGAAAATGACAAAGCCTTTTCCCATTTGGGTCAGGCTTGAAATATAAAAAACCAGGACTAGCAGTTTATTGTTACTTTCTGCAGTCTGCGGATCCAGATGTAGAATTCTCAGCTTCTTCTCTAACACCATATCTGCCTGCATGCCACCATGTTTCCTGCCATGACAATAAGGGACTAAACCTCTGCAACTGTAAGGCAGCCCCAATTAAATGTTTATATTTACAAGAGTTGCCTTGGTCTTGGTGTCTCTCCACAGCAATAAAACCCCAACTAAGACAGCCCACTTTCTCTGGTTCAAGCATGAGCATTTATGGCCAATTAATCAACATCTGCAAAACTAGCATCTGTATCTTCTTTCTCTAGGGCAGAAGGAAGAGGAGGGGGAAAAAAAGGAAGAGAGAAGAAAGGTGAAATATAACTAGTCTTGAGTGTATGTAATTAAAAATAAAATTTATGAATTATTGCCAGAATGGAAAGAAAAAGACTGTAGTTATGTATTGGGGAGTAGAAATGGATAAATTTGAATGTGGTTCCAAGCAGACAGCCAATCCTGAGAAAGTTAGTATAGACCAGAACAGAAGGCTTGGAATTAATATTGCCGCCCTGACAGCATAAGTGTCATCAGGAATTTAGATTAAGAGTTTAGCTAAGAGGCCTGTGGCTTAATCCCCACCATCAAAATATTGCCTTCATAAAGGAATGGAGACTATTCTTAGTTCTATATAAGTCAGAGAATATATTCATGTTTTCATAATTGATCGTAGCTATTAGGGAGACAGTTAAATCTGGAGCCCAGCAGGAACTCAAGCGGGCACCTGAAGGTGGGAACTGAAGCAGAGGCCATGAAGAAGGATTGCTTTCTACTTGCTCCTTGTGGTTTGTTTAACTTGCTTGCTTATACAGCACAGAAACACCTGCCCAGGGGAAGGCTGACCACAGCAGACAGGGCCTCCGCATAGCAATCTTTACTCAAAAAAATGCACCACACACTTGTCACAGGCCAGACTGCTGAAGGCATTTTTTTTTTCAATTAAGATTCCCACTTTTCAAATGACTCTATCTTGTGTCAAATTGACAAAAATTTAATCTGCCGGGAGGTGGTGGCACACACCTTTAATACCAGCACTCAGGAGGCAGAGGCAGGTGGATCTCTGTGAGTTCAATGCCAGGTTGGCCTACAAGAGCTATTTCCAGAACAGCTAGTTCGTCCTGTCTTGAAAAAAATGAAACAATAAAAATTAACCAAGACAAAGGTCCAGGAATTTTCTAGAGGAAATATAACCAGAAGGGTCTGAGGGAGAAATTTATATAATACATAGTAAGGGAATGGAAAGCTGATGTCCTTTTTGATTAGCTACTTAAAATTTTGGTCTTGCATGAAAACTGCTAAGAACCTGACAGAGTAAGATTAGGTGAGGGGCAGGGCAGACAATGTCTGAGATGAAAGGCTCTTAGGGAAGAAGAAGATGTCTGTCCTATTGGCCCTTTCCAAGGATGGAGAGATAGTTATTTCAAATTAGATTTTCTTTCAGGAGAAAAAAGTCCCTCTTTGTTCCCAGAAGATACATAGAAGGGATTTGATCTAAGTGCCTCAGAAGCAAGCAGCTATTTTAGTGTTACAAGATTGTTCACATCAAATGTATGATGTTTTCCCACCTTGATTTTCTCCAGGTTGTCTTCTCCACACGTGTCAAGCCCAATATCTGTCTTATCTCAGGTCATAAAATATGAAGTGGCTAGTAGGATGTGATGATGGGCATGTGGATTGTTTCCACGTTTGAGTATTGCACATATGCCCAGGCCACGACATGTATTCGAATCCCTACTTCTGTTTGGTTTTTCTCATTTAATTCCTCTTTAAAAACTTACCTAGGAGTGAGACTGACAGCTCGTGGTAACTCTGTGCCTATTCCTTGGGGGAAAGCACACGGCTTTCCACTGTGGCTGCATAAGTCAACATTCTCAGTCACGGCCCAGCTCTCATTTCTTGGCATGCACATGCGACAAGCTGTCCCTTTGCTTATTTTCAGTGTAACCCCTCTTTGAAGTGTGAAGTTTGATTTTAATTTCTTTCAGGACTGCTGATGTTCAGTAGTTCTATATGATGATTGGTTATTTGAATGCCTCATTTAAAGAAATAGCTATGCAACTCTGTACCTTTTATGGAGACACTTGTTTTCCTGGAAAATAATGTCCTTTAATTACAAAAATTGCAAATAAAGTACAACCTTTAAAGATATTTCTGTGTGTGTAAGGTTGTGACCATATCTGTGTATGCTTCTGTGCTGTAGATGTGTAAGTATGTGTGCATATGTATGTCCGTGCATGGGCAGGCAAGAGATCTTCCTCTAGGGATCTCCATGGTTTTGTTTCTTGAGATAGGGTTCTCACTGAACTGGAAACACAAGTTGGCTAGGCTACCAAGGAAGCAAACCCCTACAATCTACCTGTCTTGACCCACCTAGGTGAGATTACATTTATGTTAACATTTTTGATTCATTCTTCTGACTTCTGCATTTTCATTGGAGATTTCAATGTACTCACATTTAAAGCACTTGTGAATGAGGAGAGCCTGGATGCCATCAATTTTCTTAGTTGCTTTGTGGGTGTGCTAGAATCGCATTTCCCTCATTGATGCCCTCATTGTTCTTAAGTTGTTCTTCTATGATGGTGAACTGTTTGGCCCTGCTCCCTTGTTTCCTCTTGAATCTCTCACCAGGAACCACTTACATTTAATACAACATCCTAAATACATCACATTTTATACCCTTTGATTTTTAGGGAACATTTCTCATCCTCTGTAAGCACTTAAACAATGTGAAAGCTTTCCGTTCCCATGGCTTCAGATGGCAAATCTGCTGCTAGTGTCCTTGCCGTTCCCTTGTGCGTGAGGAGTCACTATAGTCTTTTGTTTGGAAGCTTGGTTGGTAATACTCGATCAGAGTGGTGTGCTGATCTGGAGTTCATGCCCGTGAGGGGATTCACACTGTTCACCTGATCTGGCAGCTCAGTGACCACTATTTATGGGATATCCCCTCACATTGCTCTTGTCTTCCGGCAGCGTCTCCAGGGGAAAGGCTCCTGTGTTTTACATTCATCCAGGAATCTTCAACACTCGTGTATGTGATTTTATTCTTTACTCCACTCTATAGGCTCAATTTTACTGGTCTCCTCTTCAGATTTCTGGTTCCTCTACCTGTTCATTCTACTATCAAGCCATGCGGACTTAAAAAAAATATTTAGCTTAACTCATGATCGATTTTTCTACTTTAATTTATCTGTGCTTTTAGAGGACTGGAATTTTATTTGGTTTCAGACGTTTTGCTGATGTCACTCTTTGTAGTCTCCTTATCTTATGACACTGCATAGGCTTTTAATTTTATGGTCACATGTCATATTTACATGTACTCACATAACGTGTCATGCCATGGTTGGGCTCCTAACTGACCTGCATGTTTCCTGCTTAAGACAGCTCACCGCTCTCTTAACCCCACTGACTTTCTTGGCTTTGTGAAGACAACATCAGCCCCACTGTAAGGGTTTCTATGGATGAGCCAGCTAGAGAAAACAGCGAGTGCTATTCATGACTTTGTTAACTAAACAGGGGTCAAGCAAAGGTGGACAGAGTAACCAGAGAAGTTCAGGTTTGAGATCAGCCTAAAGAAAGGGAAGTATCCCAGGCTTTTTCAGACCCCCCCCCCAAAAAAAGAAAGGGAAATATCTGAGTGTATTTTAAAAACCTGTATTTCCTAATAGAAAGAGAAGAACCTGACAAAGAGAAGCCATTAAAATTGCATGAGAATAAGCAAACTGCCACACACAATCATCTTTCCTCATTATTTCAAGCATCAAGATACCAGCTGCATTCTCAAACCAAAGAGACTGCTTTTCCTTAGCAATTAAATATATAAAATCTATTTATGCCCCAAAGTGTCCCCTGATAATTATTTCAGTACCTTTTTGTTTGCAATAATAGACACGGGAGCATAAAACAAAAACCTTCCTTCATAAATGAGAGGAAACCACCGTAAGTAAAAGATATGGCAGAAAACATCAGAGTCTTTTGATTTTATTTTATCTTAAATTATGGGAGCTCATACATGCAGGCTTTCCTAAGTGTCCTGTGCATTTTTCTCTCAAGCTGCTTTCTCCCCAGGAGCCCTGCTCATTTTCCTCTTACGTTCACCCTGCTCTAAAGTCACATTCACAGCACCTGCTTTCATTCTGGGCTTTTCTTGTTTCTTACTTTCTAAATGAACAAATACATTTATAAGAAATGCTACACTGATACCACTTTATGGTCCACATTTTCTGAAATACTTTTTCCTTAGGCTCCTTTGCCTTCGTGTGACTCACCACCAGAAGTACCTCAGGATACATAAACTTTTCTTTATGACAACTTTTACTTGTTAGTGTTCCATGCCACACTCTCCCATATTTTAAAAAACACAATAAGATGAAAAGATTTTGATGTTTCCTGCTAAGCGTTTGCTCTCAGAGAGAATCTCTTGTTAATAATTAAAAAAAAAAGCGATGTATTGGCAATAAAGTCAGTCAGCATGTTATTTTGCATTAGTGAGTATTAGCTACAGTGGAGAGAGTAAAAAGGGTTAAGAATCACCATCCTCCAGAGACATGTATGCTTATTTCCCAAGTCTACTGGCTGATGCAGGAGATTGGAAGGAAATGTATTGTATGTGTGTGTACCATAGACATACCCACTGCCTTAGTTACAGTTAGTGTTGCTGTGATGAAACACCATGCAAAAGCAATGTGGGGAGGAAAGGGTTGACTTGACTTAAACTTCCACATCACTGTTCAGCATGGTAGGAAGTCAGGACAGAAATTCCAACAAGGGAACTTGGAGGGCAGGAGCTGATGCAGAGGCCATGGAGTGGTGCTGATGCAGAGGCCATGGAGGGGTGCTGCTTACTGGTTTGCTTCCCATGGCTTGCTCAGTCTGCTTTCTCATCCCCACGATCCTGGAGATGGCACTACCCACAATGGTCTTTGCCCTCTCCCATCAACCACTGATTTATGATTATGTACGTGAGTGAAAGGGGGTTTCAGAGTTGAGGTAATGCTTTTTAGTCTGTATAAAAAGCCACACAAAATAAAGCTTGTTATGCAGTTGTTCATACTCTGCATCCCCTGTGTCCTGATTTGCGCGAGACCCTTACTCAGGGACCCCAATGCACTAAATGTTGACACTGGCATCTCCAAAACGCTGGGGTCTCTTGTGTAACTGGACTTCACTTTCTCCGATAGCCTCTTCTAGATGTTTTTTCAGGGATCCCAGCACTGCCACACAGTGCCCTGCCTGAGTTGCTCTCCAAGACCCCTTCACATCTTCAAAATCAGTACCATCTGGGTGACTCTTACATACTACCAAGTTCAACTGCCAATGTGAGGTACAACGCTGGCCACCTCTCTGGAACACAGCTTCTTTGTGCTGGTTGACACTTCCCATAAGATTTTATCTCAGTGATTCTAGTCTATCCCTTATCACTACTAATTTTAGCTCCTGCTCACCAGTATCAGTTGCCCCTGTAAAGCAAAGTGTCTTCAGCGAGTCTGGTCTTTTGTTAAGCATAGCTGATTCTTCATCCCCAACTGACCAGACATCACAGATTCTCAACCCAAAGCAGCTGACATCCCTGGTGGGTTTTAAGTGACTCAAACATTCCCCTGGATTGCTTTCAACATTCTTATCCCCAAGCTCCTACAGAATAGCTCACCAAGCTTTGAAGACTCAATGGCTTTTCTAGCCATAACTCCCAAAATCCTTTCACAGCCCTCCCCCAAACCATCTGGTCATGCCTGTCACAGCAATACTCCAAGATCCTGATACCAGTTTGTCTTAGTTAGGGTTACTATTGCCATAATGACACACCATGACCAAAAGCAACTTGGGGAGGAAATGAACGTTGCTGTGAAAGCCACAGCAAACCTCAAGCAGAGGAGGAACTGAAGGAGAGGCATGAAAGGGTGTTGATTACTGATTTGCTCAGCCTGCTTTTTTTTTTTTTACAGAACCCAGGACCACCAGCCCAGGGGTGGCCCCACCCACAATGGCATCAGTAGCCTTCCCACCTCAGTAGCTAATTAAGAAAATACCCCATAGGCTTGCCACAGCCTGATCTTACGGACGTATTTTTCTCAACTGAAGTTCCTGCCTTTTAGACAACTTGAACTTGTGTAAGAGTGACATAAAATTATCAAGCATGTTCACCTTCATTGTTTCTCTCTATGATTAATGTTTTCACCATCACATGCTTGAGTCTTAGAAATGCGAACGTAATAACACAAGCACTTATTCACAGGAATGGCAGACTCCATGTTTTATCAAACCTACCTACATTAAGCCAAACTAGGAGCTAATGACTAGATTAGTACCAACAATCAGTATTTAAATCACTTCTTCACATTCCCTGGAGATGCTCATCCTTTTCATTCCAGGATCCTCCTGTGACCAAGCAAGCACGTATTTTTTAAGTCCGCAATGCTGCTTGGCTTCAGCCACTCTTCAAAAGTTCAAAGGCATATCTCCTAGTCTCTCAAGTACTGCATATTCATGAGTACAATTTTGAAGATAAAGATAAGTGTGGAGACTGTGGCTCTAATTGGGCAGTGGATTCTGTCTTCGTGAGGTTACTATTTTTAATCTTTAATTTGTCCTACAGAGCTTTTCTGTAGCATGTCAGGATTTTGTGAATTCGTTGAGTGCAGAGGCTATTAGAAAATAATGAAGCAGAAAGCAGACTTACTCAAGGCTACTTTGCATATCCCTCCTCGAGAGGAATGCCTTTTCATCAACATCCTGTGGGACAAAGTAATTCTTGCTTCACTGAGAGTGTCACCACAGCGAGAAGAATCCAAGACAGCGGTAGAGCAATCCATTGTGAAGAGCCAGAATAAAAATGCATTGTTGATCTACAAGGGAAGCTGGAGGTCTTTGGAGGAGAGTGCAGGAAGGGAAAGTTAATTTTCATAGCACACAGAGTCAATGTCACAGCCCCAGACATTCAGGTCTGGACTCAAGCTTGAATCCCCCATTCAGCAAAATGGAGTGGTACAATGAAGGATAGCCAGATGCCCCTTCCTAGAAAACTGTAGCTACATTCTTTCTTCATGGAAATTCTTGACACTTATATTTTATTAATTCTTTGAAGTACTCATATATACATATACACACATATAATATATATTGATCATGTCGACCCTTCACATGCCTCATCCAAATTCTGCTCCCAATCAACCCCATAACACTTCCCTCCTAACTTCATGTTCTCCCTTTATAATTATTTGGGAGTTTTGTTTGTTTATTTTTTTTTTAGCCATAAGTATTTATTAAGGAAGAGGGAGAGAGAAAGAGGGATAGAGAGAAAGAGAGAGAAGAGATAAAAGGAGAGAGAGCCTGTTTATTTTTTTGCTTGCTTGTTTTTTGAATTCACTGGGTCTCGTTAATATTACCTTTATTCACGTAGGAATGGGGTCATTCAGTGAGGCAAGAACAACTTTCCAAAGGCCACACTGCTGGCAAAAATGACTCTCTCCTTTGGAAGCTCAACTGCCCATAGCTTCTTACCCAGTGGTGAATACTTGCAAGCCCAGGACTGACACAAGCCCAAACCAGTTATGAATTCAATCAAGTAGAGTCAGTCCTGGTTAGTAGTCACCACTTCTGTGAGTGCATAAGTAGTGTTGTCAACAGAGGACAGGATTTTATAATATTCCTCTCCATTCTCCGGCCCTTACATTCTTCTCTCCACCTCTTCAGAGATGTTCCCTCAACTGTGTGTATATGTGTGTATGGGAGGGTTGGGTGGGTTCTCTTTAACCAATAATTCCTAGGGTTAATAGAATAAGTAATACTGTAATAATAATATCAGTTATGTTATATTAATTAAATTGTAATTTAATTTATATTAAGATAATAACTAATTGTATTTATTAAATAATTTAATTTATGCATAATATTATTAATATAATAAATGATTATTTTAATTAAATAATACATCCATTTTTCTTGGATTTTCATGAATAATCCATATCATATGGAAGCTGTGTGGTTCATTAACGTACATCTATTAAAACTCCTTCACAATATATTTTAATTATCTGACAGGCTAGTGGGCGTATAATAATAAGACTTCTTCCCCATCGTTAGGTGTTGCTAACTCACCTTACGTCTCCTTTCTCTACCCACTGTCCCCATCCCTATATAAAGCTTTAAATTCCAGCGTTCTTCCTCTCCATATGTGTCCTCCGCACATACATGTATGCTGCTATTCCTATTTATTGCACCCCCTGGACTGTGAGATTATAGCCTCTGAAATAGCTTGTTCAGGCATGCTGCATTTGGATAACCCTTCCCTTGGCTTCTCAGTTCCCCATTTTTATTATTCCCCTGCCTTCTTGAATTCCTTGGACCCCAGGCTTACCCTTCTCTATTTTCACTCTATTTTCTTGTACTAGTTCCACTCCCTGAATGTACTCACCATGGCCTGTGGGCAGTGTCCTTGCTTCTACACATGCTCCGTGTTAAACATACACACCAAAGACCCGAAGGTATCCTCCCCCCACAAGCAAAAGTATATGCAGCATTTGTTTCTTTTGAACCTGAGTGACCTCATTTCATATAATCTTCCAGTTATATCTATTGTCTTGCAAATTCCATTCTTCTTTAGGAAGATTCTGCGTATAAATAGCACAGTTTCAATATCTACTTATGGGAATCTAGGTTGACCCATTGCCTGGCTATGGCAACAAACGGCACTGAACATGGATGTGTAGGTTTTTCTGCCATATGACATAAAATCCTTTGGGATGTCCAGTCATGATAAAGCTGGGTCACATGCTTGGTCTATATCTTGTTGTCTGAGAAACTTCCAGACTGATTCCCAGAATGGCTGCATGAGTTCACACTCCAGCACACAGTGTCTGAGGGTTTCCCTCTCCACATATCTGCACCCGCCTTGTCACTCCTGCTCACCACATTGACCATTCTATTCACTACTCACGTAGTTTGCACAAATGTGTCCTAGAATCTAATGTACCTTTTCCTTCCCAGATGCATCCTTCTTAACCTAGGGAATTCTGTACTAGATTTGTACATTTAAAGCCTGGCGCTCGAAGCCGGGCGGTGGTGGCGCACGCCTTTAATCCCAGCACTCGGGAGGCAGAGGCAGGCGGATCTCTGTGAGTTCGAGACCAGCCTGGTCTACAAGAGCTAGTTCCAGGACAGGCTCCAAAACCACAGAGAAACCCTGCCTTGGAAAAAACACACACACACACACACACACACACACACACACACACACACACAAAAAGCCTGGCGCTCGAGAACCTGCACTGGGTGGCTTCATTACAAAGTGTGTTTCCAAAGAGGTCTGCATAGCTATCTAAAGCTTGTGGATACCCAGACTTGTCTTCTTATATGTGGTGGGCAGTAGAGGAATGCAGCAAAAATGTAATTTATGTTAGAGAAAGAAACCAAGTAAAGAAAAGCATGCAGTGTCAGCTTGCTTTCCCCAGATGAGCCAAACACTTAGAAAGAACATTCATGCCTCTTCAGTGACCTGCCAATCATTTGTACCAGACAGTGTTTGCAACATCTATGTTACAGGAGGAAAATTTTTCTGAGAAGTTGAGAGTAACCAATTGAGATCCATTAGGCTGAAATATTTACCAGGTTTTTACTAATAGATGCCAGATACATTGTTTGCTTCCAGACAAAAAGAAATATTTACATCAGAAATGTAGTGAATGAACTGCTTCCTGGTTTGGGCCACCCATCTGCACATTCTTTTCTTAATCATTTGATTTATACATAGTGCCAATGCTATCCACTTAAAAAAATACCCAGAGAATGACTTTTTAATATTTATATTCAAAATGTTCAGTGGGAAAAGCATGTCTCAGATAACTCATACCAAGATATTTGGAACTCTGAGGATAATAGGTGAGAGGATTTTATTCCTAGTTCACTTGCCTTTAGCACCGCCTCCTTAATGACAAACCAGATTTTAAAGTATTGAGGCTTATACTAACTGTTACAGTTTAGTATCTTACACTTAAGTTTAATTTAAATAATCATACTCAAGCAATCTGACCTTAACTATGTTAACAATTGATCTTCCAAAACGTAATCAAACTTGTTAAAGACAGCTAGAAAGAGTCATAATATCTATGCAGATTTTTGCTACCCACTATTTTATCAAAGGAGTAAAATATGGTTCTCGTGTAAGGTTGAAATATCCTCCTACACTTTAAAATTGGCTTTAATTTGCTCAAAGTGGGGAAATGACTGGCAGATAAAGTCACAGGGGATGTGTATATAGCACAATGAAGTTTTCTCCAACAGTTGAGAAGAATGTGTGAGACTCTGAATGGAAATTGGAAGATATGGAATCTCTTTTCTTAAATATCACTCATGCCATGGCAGAGTTGTCTTCCGAACCAACATAGCATTTAGTATTTAACATTTAGATGGACAAAATTAAAACTTTCTCAGCAGCAGCATCACTGTGGCATTCTGCTATCGAACACTGGACTCTCCACGATCTGGACTTCAGTGGACTCATCGCGGGAAAGGAAAAGTATTAGAAGCAAGGCTCAAACATCACTTATATCCGCAGGGAAAGATGAGACCTCCCTGTACGCAGGCCAGGTAAGTCTTTGACCAGAAAATCTGGTCATCTTTGCACCTTCCCTGCTGTTGTCCTGGACAAACCTTGTATGATGTGTACCCTGCAGGCTGCACCTTTGCTAAAGGAAGATGCTGTTTCCCCAGGTTGTTCCTGGCAGCATCAACATCAGCATCCCAAACATCGCCTGAAGAATCAAAGCTCCACAAACTCTTCTAGCACTTACCATGGTTTCTTGGACAATACTCCTTCCTGGGATCATAGTAATTGCCTTGCTCATTTAACTTTGGCTAATTCTTTCAATTAGTAACCACAGATGTTGTCTAGGTAATGTCTTTCTTCCCATCTTAAAACTAAACTTCACTGGCTCTTAAGTAAATGGATATTCCTTGGAGGAATTCAAAACGATGGTTTCTGGTAGGAGAAGCATAATCCTATTTTATTATAACTGGGATGTTCTACAAACAGCGTCATCTCAGCAGGAAGCACTAGTGAAGGACCTCTCACCAATTTAATGTGTCTCATTATAGCTGTTTCTAACAGCTTCCCTTTGAATTCACGGGCCACATTTTCTAAACATAAGAAGTTCACAAATACTGGAAAATAGGTTGAGTTTTACTGTCCATTGAAGCCTGGGCATTTAACAACTATCTCCTCCACTCTTTCTGCTGTAAAACAATAGGTTCCCATCTGATGTTAGTTTCTGTTTTAAGAAACAAAACACTCGAATGAAATCAATTTAAGCAAAGGAAGTGAGCAATTCTCTTTTCTTTTTTTTCTCTTAAAAAATTCTGGCTCAATCATCGTGGAGCCCAGTACACAAAGATCAGTGTCTATGTTCTTGGCAGAGGTAGAAATTGTGGCTGTACCCAAAAGCTCACCAGCAGAGTTCAGGAATGACAACATCGAAATCACCTAAACACTTGGGACTCCACAGTTGAAGTCATTCTGTTATTTGCCACAGTGTATATCTGGGTAATTTGTTCTATGGTTTTTACAAAACTATTTGATACAAGAAATTGTTGGATTGTTTGTTGCTTCATTTGCTGATCTTTTAGGGTCACCTATATAATCAAGTGTTGGCTGTAGAGAGCTGTGTTCTGACTTCATTCTTACAATAAGCTCCCTAGGTCTTACTTTGCTTCCATTCCAGAATTCTCAATATGTGATTTGCCCCAACCCTTTATGATAGTGATGTTGTGAATTATCTGTGACTGTGTTCTAGGAGATATTGATCAGCATTTAACTGTAAGACCTGAGTTTAATTCCTGGGACCCAAGTAATAGGAACTGACTGCAAAACTTGTCCTCTCAGCCCAAATGCAGTGCATGGCATGTGTGCTTACAATTGAGTATACACACATTCACACACATATACACACTAATAATATAAATAAAATAGGGTGTAGGGAGATAGATTAGAGGTTAAGAACTCTAAGTACTGGTCCTATGTTCAATTCCCAGCAACCACAATGTGGCTCATGACCATTTATAATGAAATCTGGTGCCCAATTTCTGTCATGCAGGCATACTTGCAAGCAGTATACTATATATAATAAATAAATCTTAAAAACAAAACAAGAACAACAGAAACCCTCATAATTCAAACACACAAGCACCAAAACCTTCAGAAAAAAAACAATAATTGCAAAAAATTATCTGTGACTAGAAGCTTGGGAGATAGTTGATCAGTGAGTGCTTTCCCACTAAAGCATGGTTTGATAACTGGATTTGAACTTCAGTACACACACACATACACACACACACACACACACACACACACACAGAGAGAGAGAGAGAGAGAGAGAGAGAGAGAGAGAGAGAGAGAGAGAGAGGGAGGTGGATCAGAAATGTTCACAGAAGTATACATAGATAAGTACGAACACAGAAGAAATAATAGAGTTAATTTCTATCAATATCCAACAAGTCCCAAGTGTTCAATAGATCAATTATATAATCTTTAAAATTTGCTAATATTTTGTATTCCCACTCGCCCAGTACTATCATTTTAATAATGAGAACATTATACAATATGGTTATACCATTCCCAATAATAAGTGGAGTTTAGAAGTGTGTCTTGCAGTAGTTTCCATTGTGGGCTCTACTTTTAAAAACTTTCTGGTATTGGTCAGTCTTTCAAGACTGCACAGTTTATGACATATATATATATATATATATATATATATATATATATATATTCTTTGAAATAGAGTCTCACTAGGTAAATCCTCACTGTTCTGGCACATTCTACATACCAAGGATGTTCTCAGACTCACAGAAATTCATCTGTCTTTGCCTCCCAGGGCTAAAAGTCAAGATGTACACCCCTATACCTGGCTGTCTTCTCTTTTACATGTTAAATCTTTGGGGTTCAAATGATCAAAGTTATCTATAACTTGCATAATACATGGAACTGTGATTCTGTTAAACATGACTTGTTCACTTATTATTTCATTGTATGTAATCAGAATATTAAGTTGTGGAGTCCAGCACAAGACTAAGATTCAAGCGTGTTTTGTCCTTAAAGGTGCCTTCACAAGGATTGGGAGAATTTGCCAAGATCACATGTACTCTTGAACTTTTCATTTCAGCATAATAGTGGTGATAAACAGAAAAATATTAATATCTTCATAAAAGTAAAATAAGACTCCTCACTATGAATGACAAATTTTTATTAGTACTTTTCCTCAGGTCATTTGTACATTGCTACAGAATAAGATCTAGATGACTGGACCATGGTTTCATAGATATTTATATGAATAAAACTTCCCGCAGCAACCTTCTCCTCAGTTTGAAGTACATTTCCTATGGGCATTGCTACATTATTGTCCTTCCGTGTGTTATATGCCACACCGATTCTCACTGAAAGTACCAGATTGACGCACAATGTCCTCTGGTTGAACTCCTTAGCCTGATTTCTGGTACTCATGACAGAAACCTCTGTTGGTGCCAACATCCTCAGATTCCCTGGGAGTCAGCTTGTGATATAGGGAAAGATTAGCAGATGTTCACAGAGCCCTTCACACTTCAACACTGTTCCCTGATTGGCAGGGTGTAGCGCACCACGCCCATCTGTGCTCCATGTGCTACCATACAGGTCATAAACCGGGCAAGGGGCTGGAGATTGAAACACACAAAGACTCGCAGACAGAGACACGGTTCATCCTTGATGCCAGAATGCCCTAAGAATGCCCCCTTTATTGTGTACCAGAACCGCTTATATAGAGATCTTTAACTGATAGCCACGCTCCAGCCGAACCCACCAGAAATCACTCTGCCGCCATCAGGAACCTCTGAGGGTCTTGTGCTCAGAGCAGCTGCAGGATGACTCAGAGCAGAAGAAAACAAGTTGTTTATAAAAAAAATTCAGGATCTGGGGGCTCACAGCTCCCAACAGCAGGGCCTGCTAGACCCACTGTCAGGGCAGCCTTGGTTAACAATAATGGAGTTTCTTAAGCTGAGAACCCCAGAGGTTGCTTGAGTTCTAGGCTCTGTCCATCTTTGCTCTCTAGATATCACTGCTGTGATATTCTCTGCTCTGGATTTAAAGATTCACTTTTAAAATCAAGAGAAACTAAAGAAGCCTGACAGAATATTAATTGAGTGTTAACAAGTTACACACACACATACACACACACACACACACACATACACACACACACACACACACACACATTCTCACCCACCCAAAGACACATGAATATGAAAACTCCATAGTGTGCAGTCTCTAGCCTGAGATACAACCACGTAAAGGCAAGGCAGACAGATGATTCCCATTTGGGGCTGTGTGCTTTCAGGACATGCCACTGTCTGAAGAGATACAACAGAACTGTGGACAGTTTCATGTGGTTAGAGAGACAAACACGGAAGCCAGGGGATCACTAAATTCAGGGAACTGGCTCAACTCTAGTAATTCTCTTTGGGATTAATGGATAAACTAAAAGGAGCTCATCATTTGAACCCTGACAAATGTAACTCTAAAATTAAATTCAAATGATTGCTACTGCTTTAGGTGTCTGTAAGAAATAGAGAAAATTCCCTTGAAACATGGGGCATTGCCACATCCCAGAACTGAAAATGTTCAGTGCATGCAGAGGCACACAGCCCTCTACCTCTAACATGTCAACACAAACATAAATATCTCACCGTGCAAGCCTCTATCCACCACATACATGCACACATGCAGACATCACACACACAGTCCTTACATCAAGACAAACATAAATATCCCCACACACATACGCACATCACACAAACATAGATACACACAACTCTCTAGATTCATACCAACAATAACAAACAGACATGTACAAATACCATGCATTCACATGTTACACAAACAACTCATCCCCCTACACAAATATAAACATAAACCCCTCCACATACCAATACCACAACTGGAATATAGCACACACAGAGACACAGACACACACACACACACACACTAAAAGACAGGTTTGGATATTTTGGGATGAGGAAATTACAAGTGTTGTGGGAGAATATAAAGCAAATGTGTTGAGCAGAAGCCAAGTGTTTTCTGACACTGAGCATCAGAATAAGCCTTCCTGCTGTGAGGCTTGAGCACCAACAGCAGAGCCGCATGAGATGTCACCATTCAAGTGCCATGAATGAAAACAATTAAAAGGGTGAACACTCAGCTGGCCGGTGGTAGTGCACACCTTGAATCCCAGCACTAGGGGAGGCAGAAGGAGGCAGGGTGAGCACCCATCTCACAGTCAAGGCTGGAGAGCAAGACCTTCTTGATTCTAGAACCAACATGTAAATTGATACACTATTCTAGAGCTGGAAACATATATGTGGTTATGCTCTATATTTTTATGATAAAAAGCATGGATTTATATGGAGAGATAAAGGAGGAAACTTCTCCCTGAGATCGATCTATGGTGCCAAGTGGACTATTTTCCTGGTGTGTGTGTGTGTGTGTGTGTGTGTGTGTGTGTGTGTGTGTGTGTACATACATGTGTCACAGTGTGTTTGGAAGGTCAAAGGTCAATTTGAGGAAGTTGGTTTTCTCTTTCTACCCTATGGGTCCTGGGGATTAAATTTAGGTCATCAGTTTTGGTGGCAAGCATTGCTACCACTGAACTATCTCAACAACTCTCAAAAACTCAACATCTGAGGATGTCTTATAATGCTTCTTCGTTCCACAGTCATCATCCTTCTTCTCTTCTGTTTTGTAAATTGATGGAGACCTCTCACCATATAAACTAATAATCTACCATCTTTGTTACCCCCTATGACTCAGATATCAATTGCATGTCCATAAACCAATGAGTCACACAGGAAGCAAACTGTCTAGATCTTGACTCAAAAATACAAAACCAATTATCTTGCAGGGTTTTGGTTTAAGTTTTTTGCTTTTTTTGGCTTTGTTATTGTTTGTTGTTTTTTGGGTTTTTTTTTTGTTTTCTTTTGTCAGGAACTGGGCTTCCACCTAGAGCTTCACACACGAGAAGTGAGCACTCTGTACAGCCCTACCCTTATTCCATAGCTCTAATGTGTGAATTAGAATGTCTGAACAAAATTTTCCTTAGGAAGACACTTCTTCTGAATGTTCTTATTAATACTCCGAAACAAAGCTTTTTCCAAGAAAAAGCACCAGTGTTTTAAGCATCAAGTCATTAGCATACATTCAGAAATGTAAATCCTAGGTCCTTATTCAATAAAGCAATAATAGTATGGGTCATAAAATCTCAGATATTTAATACACAGGCTAATGAAACCAACCCCACAGGACCTTCACGGCATAATTACTATTAATATTTCCCATTTGGCAACATAAAGTGAACATTAAAAGCATAAATGTGGAACTGGAGAGAGGGCTCAGTGGTGGAGTACCTAATGCTCTTCTATGTGACCTGAATTGGGCTCCCTAAGCCCATTCATGTTAGCAGGCTACAACTACTTGTATCTTTAGCTGCAGAATAAGCTATATCTTCCTCTGGCCTCTGGTGGTGCCTGTCCACATGCAAGCATGCACACACACATACAAACACACACACACACACACACACACACACAAGCATGAGCACGCACCCTCATACATGCAAACAAATAAAATAAGTCATAAAGCATAAACATCCAGTATTCATCTCAGTCCCTCTGACACAATACACACATGGCGTCCCATGAATATTTCCAATCAATCAATCAATCAATCAATCAGTGCTCACATGAAGCTCCATCATTGGGAAAATTTGGTGAAAGAACAAATAGAACTTAGGGGCAGTGCTTCTGAACGCTAAGCTTTTAGTTTCAATGCCCCCAAACACATCTATTCAAATTAAAATGTTTCTTTTAATCTTTTGCAAAATAGTCTGTTGAGGATAATTATCCTAATGTCAGAAAATCCTAAGAGTTTATTTTTGCCTCGTAGGGGATGATTTTGTTAGTATTGTACATTAACTTGAAATTCTCTCCAGTTACTTACAGCAGCTAACAGAATGAGCCCTGTTGTTTACGGTTACAACAAAGTACAGGAAACTTCTTTACCATGTCCCCTGGGATTTAGGGTTGATCTGAGTCTATACTTTCTAAAGAAAAAGCAACTGTGGCTAGGTTGGCATATAACCAGCAGATTTGGGATACTAGTATAATGTTTTCATAAAGAAAGTGTTTTCTTTATTCAATCAGTGTCTGAGGTGCAACAAAAACACTGAAACCAAGAGACAGTCAAACAGGGAACACTGAATGCAAGGTATTTGCATTTATATTTCTTCTAAAATTTTATTACTTCATTCATTTATTGGATGAAGGCATATATGACCTTGTACACATACAAGATTCAGAAGGCAACTTGTCGGAATGCGTTCTCCCATTTCACCTGTGGATCCTGGAGATCCTGGAGTAAGATTCTCAGTCTTGATGACTACAAGCTGTACCCACTGAGCCATCTCACCAGCCCCAACGTGATGCTTACTAATTTAAGATATTGAAGTGACTCCAATTCAGCGCTGCCTCAGGCCCATGATGTGCCCAAATCCAGCAGGAAAAACACACATATCTTGATACTAGCTAAATACATCATACGTTGTTCCACAAGAGGAAAGGAACCTTCTATCTGAAAGGCTGAAGACACGGACTCAGCGAGATTGCTGTTAACTCCCGATGATGTGTTCTGATGTTGTTCAGGATGGACATCGACAATGATGAGAGATGAAGCCAATGACTTTCACTACAACTGAGACAGGTGCAAAATTTCCCGGGAACAATGTTTCAGCTGCTCTCCACTGGAGGGGTAAAATTTCTTTTTCTGTCAGCTCATTCCAGAACGCTATGCTTCCCTGATTCATTTCTCTTCTCATACTGCCCCTGGCCAGATGTTCTCAGGATGTGCCGCCAGCGCCTTCTAATTGCTATCTCACTCCTATCACTCTTTCCATCTATGTGAACAAACACTGGACATGGGAAACGTAAGAGGCACGATTTCCTTCTAGAGGCTCATGACTTAAGAGAAAACTGTATACACTTGACTTATTCTTTTATGTCTGAGATGAGGCGGGGCATTTTGGCAGTGGGAACACATGACAGACAAGGGGGCAGAGAGAGGCTGAAAAAAGAGTCACAGCAAAATACCACCCCAGAGACATCATCACACTCCCACCTACTTCCTCCAGCTAGGTGTCAGCTACCAGTGCTGACACCACTTCTGCAAACAGTACCTGACCTCCAAAAACAGGATCCTCATGTCTAATTCCCATAATGCCTCCCCACTAGGGAGCAAGTGTTTAATGCAGGAGTCTTCAGGGGACTGCAGGGAGTCGCAAGGGGCTGCAGGAGGCTCTCCAGTTCAAAGGAGAGCACTTCAGACTGTCAAAGAACTGACAGGGTTTAGATCATCATCCCCTTTGACAGTACCCTCCCCACGGCCTCACTTCAGGGACACTGTTCAGCTGCAACTCTTGTCTTCAGGTATCCAATTACTTTAGTTTCGTGTCTGTCTTTTATCATCTTCAACTGCTCTTTTTTTGTTCCCCAAGTTTCTTTTTTAAAAATAAACCACTGGTGATGTTAGTCTTATATTTTTTTTTGAGAAACTATTAGTAGAAAGATTTTAGTCACCACCAGTAGGTATATAGAAACACAAAAATATCCATCTACAAGGGCTCAGAGACTGATATAAATGCTTCAGTTTCATTGTAGAATCATATGAAAGAATAATCCAAGAGAGACTCAGAAATTCATTTGGAGTGTTCAGAAAATACTTCTCCTTCAACTACAGCCTGAAACATGGGAAACAAGGGTAGGAGAAGGCTTGGAGCTGGCACCAGGGACTCACCCACCATTCCCGTTGGCTCTTTTTCTTACCCAGGGTCTTTAGTATTTTATTTCAATTTCTCTGCCTCTACCCCTTCATCTTCTGCCCTCTCTTCCTCTCCCGATTTACCTTATCAGTTATCGATGAGATCCAAACTCATACTACCTCTAGATGCAAAGTCTAAATTGCATTCTTTATTCTTGTGTGATGAGAAAGTTATTGATAGAAAATAAGAAATCTGGCAAAATTGCTTGCTTGCTTGAAATTTTGTAATATTTATTCACAGGAATGTTTAAAGAAAGAATTTTCACCAAAATTCTATTTAAAATTTTGGTATTTTTCTTTTAACCCCCCAACTCAGGAATACTCTGATAGACACAGATGTATCTCGATTTTCTTTTCTTGTCTGTCCCCTACCCTTTCCCGGAGCACAGTATGTGTATGCACCATGCCTTCAAGGGACACTTATTGGAATAAAGTCTAATTGACTGGCATGATCTTTACCAAATATGGCAAGATAATTTTGCTGAGAGTACTTAAAACTTTTGATTCTGAAACCTCTAAAACCACAAACAGATCAACGTCAACGTGAATCACAGTAATCTCGCGAAGCTAAATATCACCGCCCCAGTAATTATCTATACTAAGGAAGGAAGGACTTCATGTGCCTACCTACTTCTAGAAGTCACTTTCATTCTTTCCCTTTATTTTACAGAATAGGATTCATTCCCATGGCTGTATGAAGGCACTGCACAGCCATCATTTATGTTTCAGAGAAATTGAGATAATTTGGATGATTAGCTATTTTTGAGAGACTATTATCTCATACCGAGGATGAGGATGGCCCACAGCAACCCTCCCCCCGCCTCTGCTTTCAAGTGCTATGATTACATGTATGTGCCATCTCATAGGCTTCATTTTTATTAATACATCCTAATTGGAGACCTCTCAGGTCTCCTATTAGTGCAGTGAAGATAAGATGGAAAGAAGAGAATTAAAGAGACACAACAGCCTTTTGGACACTTATTTCAGCTGTTCACCCACTGTTTCTCTTGTTGTCACTGTTGCTGCTACACGTTTCTGAGTATTTTTCCAACTTCAGTATAAATAGAAAGAATCTTGAAAGCAAATCCAGAAGGCACGCGTAATTAATGCACCACTTCCTGAGAAGCTGTCTGTTGCAGCGGAGAGGGGTGTGTGCATACTTGTCACAGAGCTCCTCACCATCATCACTTCTTGGAAACAGGGATTCGGGAAAGGAAACACAGCCCAGGGGACCTGCCTCTCAAGAGGAGATGAGTGTAGATGAGCTAACTCAGATAACAGGTCTCCATAGGAGACGCTTCAGAAGGAATATACCAGCCCTATGAACTACTGGAAGGTGAGACTCTATTCCAATTTCTACCACAAAACAGTACCACTTGGGTGGAAGTTTAAAGTCCACGGCTGCATGCAGAATCTAAATTTGTGTTATGAATGAGAATAAAGAAAAGCAAGGAAAAACTTTGGCCAATCCACTTAATTGGTTAATTGTAATCTAGGCAGAGGATAAATCAGCACAGAGAGTAAGGCAAGACAATAGGAAATAAATTGTCTCCGACTTTGTGAACCTACTCAGCTGAAAAGCACTCAGCAAATGTGTGGTGTTCTTCCCAGTGTCAACAACTTACAACCAGTCCTAATGGTGCACACTGCAGGTCAACATTTAATGCCTGTGTTTTGAGAGTTTTTGTTTTGTTTGTTTGTTATTAATTAACACTCCGTGGAGATTATAAAGCTGTTACGACCAATGATTGTTTTCCTTGCTTTCTTCTCATCTATCCAGTCAAAACAGCTAGTGTTCCATGCAGAAAATGATATTCTTCTCAGACTATTTTAAAGTAAACTGAGGTTGAGAATCACTGTGCTGCTTTAGAAATCATTAAAAATATTAATAAAGCAGAAATACTTGAATTAAAATTCTCAGTAAAAATTTTACAAAAGAAACTGACTTTCGTATGTGTGTGTGCATGTATGTGTGTGTGTGTGCATATATGTGTGTGTATATGCACAAGAACAAAGACATGTAAAGGTATATTCTAAATACTGATAATAAACAGACAAAACAGATGAAGATTTCTCCTCTCAAAACCACCTTTCTTTTGAGGATCTATTGAAAACAGGAGAGAATAACGGCATGACAAGTGAGCGCTACGGTGCCTTGGGGGTTTATACAGGGCTCATTTTGTAGGCTGTGCTAAAGACACTTTCTCAGCAATTTTTAAGATGGCATTTTCTTTGCTTATTTCCATCATCTATCCCTTTTCAAAAAAGATTAAAGATCACCTCTTCTCTAGCTGAAGTTTTAAATTTGTCTTTGGGTTTTCAGCAACTAGACTGTAGTGTTGACCTGTGTCACGTATTGGGGTCTGTGTCTGGAGAGGAAGACAGAGGATGGTTTGTGATGTTGCCTGATAAGGCTTTTTATCAGTTATGAATTTTATTTTCCATTTCTTGACAGCATATTCTCAATCAATATTTAGCCACCTTCTCCCCCACTTCTATCCTCCGACTCACGAATGATCTGTGTCTTAAGATTTTAAACTATTTCCTTAGTCACTTTTAATCTTTTTTGAGCACTGGTTCCTGACAGGTTTTCTCCCCTTATTTTAAATTACAAACTCTGCACCTTATTGTCAAGGTCACCAGTGTTATATGGTGCTCTGTCTAAAAAATATATCCATAAGAAATGCTCTTTTAAATACATTCATATTCTTGGATGGAGTCTTGTGAATTTTCTACAGTTCATGATATCCATAAGGTTGTTTGTTGTTTGTTTCTGTGGTCTGGGAGAATAAACCAGGACTCTATATTTGCCAGGGAAGCATTTTTGCTTGTGTCACTGAGCTCTGCCCCCAACACGTTGAAAGTGAATCTCTGTGTTAAAATTGTTTCTCACTGCCACTCTATCTCTTTCCCTGGTGTGTGTGTGTGTGTGTGTGTGTGTGTGTGTGTGTGTGTGTGTGCGTGTGCATGCCATTATGATTGATTTTTTCTGGAATTTATATATTCACAAATCATAGTTAATTTGAATGACATGCATTTATTATAAGACTAAAATCTTAAATATGCATGTCCTGGGTCCTCAACTCATGTTCTGGTGTGGATGGAGATCACAAACCCTTGATAGGCTCTGCTTACAATTGGTGGTTTTCCTACAAAATCAAAACACATGGTTGACGTCAGCGTCTGTGGGTCTGTTGAAATACTGCTTTGTGGCATCTCTATGTCCTGTAGGAAAATCTTCGTAGCTTGACATTACTATGCTGTGAGAAGGCACATTCTGGCAACAGAGAGGACAGGCTGACCTAGAGGTACCAAGACAAGATCTGTCTCTCCCTTTTGATCAAATTCTGATGCTAATTATGTAATCAGTTATGGTACCATAGGACTGCTATCTTATGAGGGACCCTAAGTTGAGGATTGAATCACCCGCCAGGGGGCTCACTCATGGAGAATATATGCTCTGCCTCTCTCAGTTGTCACTGAGTGTCTGCAGTTCTTCATCTGAGGCTTGAGGCCTTGTGAGATTAAGGCTATTCACATTGGAACGCCAACTGGTATTGTCGTTGTACAGATCCTGTTTCGGAAGCCATATTGTTGAGAGTTCGTGAGTGCAGCTACCCTGTCATATAGAGAAGACTGTCTCACAGCAGACATCCTGCTCCACTGGCTCTCGCAATATTTCCATCTCTCGATGATAGTCTCTGAGAAATGGGTATGGGGTTGTGCTGTACAATTATCAGCTGGGGTTGGGCACCCCAGGGTCATTCCAAGCAGCTAATGAACTATTTCCATAACTGAGGGGAGTCCTAAAGTGGGAAATGGATGAGGTTTTGAATCAGTACTCACGGTTGACATGTGCATGGCCATGTCAGGCCCACAGCAATACCAAAACCTTCTTCAGATCAGACTCAGAGAAATGGCAAATCTTCCCCTGGTCCATGTGTGGATGAAGATGGTGTGTAGAGAAAATGTCCACTGCAGCTTCCTCTTCCTATATGTTTACAGCCTGATAGTACTGCCCTACAGAGAGTCCCTACCCAAATTAGCTAAGCCTGCCTCCTCCATGCAGCTGGATACAATGAACCTGCCTCCTCCATTCAGATTTATCAAATAAAACACTGAGTTTGCTGGCTTCCAGTGCACCTCCATCAGAGTGTACAGCCCAGCCAATTCCAGCTTATCTGTATTTGTGTCTATATGTCTATCCTTTCTTCATTACTCCTTACCTAATTAGGTCAGTGTGGTCAGCCTCTAAGCTGTTCCGGTTTTGGCACTAAGTGATATGAAACTTGATTGCATAAATAAACACATGATTTTGCAATGCCAGATTTGCAAAGAAAGCAAAAAATATTTAAGAAAATACAATGATCACGTTTCTAAATGAACATTAAATAAAAGAACAGAAATATGTGCAGACTTCCCAACTTTGGTTTGAAAGACCCCATTGTATAAAAGAGGCTTGAAAGCAAAACAAGAACTAAGACATTTTATTTTCTGGCAAAACAGGCAGTTGCTGTACACATCAAGGGACTCCAGCTAAATGGAGCTGGTTTTGTACAAAGAACCTTCAAATAAATTAGGAAATAAGAGTAAATGTGTTACACATAAAATAAAGAAGATGTTTTCCAAGTTTCTCAGCAAGTCAAAACAGAAACAGCATCCAAGTTGATCTTACATGACTCTTGTTTGGGAACCCGTTAGTCTCTCTGGTAAGGAAGAAAGAAATGACTCAAGCAGCATGCAGCACCATAAGGCTGGAATGCAGGAAGCGTTTTTAATAAAGACCTAGAACTTGCGTAGGATTTGCGTACGTGTTTTGCACAGCAACTTTGCTACGTGACTCAGTACAGGAAGCCCTTCTCTGCTGATGTCATCAAATGTGCCAAAAATGATGCTCAACCTGCTTCCAATGGCCTTTCTCATTCACAAAAGCATCCAGGAAGTGTGAAGATTTGGTCTTAGATAAAAATGTAAATGTTACTAAATAATGCTTTAGGAAGAATTGTCTTTAACTCTTAGAATAGACCTCTTGAGTGGTAAGTTGCATCATTTAGGTGATGTGATCATACACAGCTACAACCTCCTCAGTCTTGATGTAAATTACTCCAAGTTCAAGGCCAGCTTGGTCTCCAAAGCAATTTCCAGGCCAAGAAGAACTCGAAAGCTAAATTCTGTATGAAAGCAATAACAAAAATTTTCAAATTTTACATTTTCAAAATTGAAAATAAAATAAAACTTCACGCTTTAAGAAGTAAAACTTAAAATCTTTTGTTGTTTGTTTGTTTGTTTTGCTTTGTTTTTGTTTGTCAGGACAGGGTTTCTCTGTGTAGCTCTGGTTTTCATGGAACTCACTCTGTAAATCAGGCTGGCCTTGAACTCACAGAAAACCACCTGCCTCTGCCTCCCAAGTGCTGAGATCTTATATATGGCTTTATCAAAATGAAATAAATAACAATATAAAAAGTAATTCTAAAGTTTAAGTCACAGATTTTATATGCTAACATTTAAATTTGTTTTTCAAATGTTAATGTTTATCTAAGAGTTTTTTATACATATATTTTTTCAGAAGCCCCAGATGATGTTTTTGTTTTACTTACATCTTTGTATCTTATGGCTATAGGTCATTTCTTCCTTAACAAGATGTTCACATATAATGTTAATGACAAATGTTTATAAATATTTTAGTAAATATATTTATTTGGTGTGTGTGCATGCACCTGTATGCTCATTTTGTATGTAGAGGGTAGCACACGGGAGTCCATTTCTCTCTTCTACCATGTGGATTCTGGAGATGAAACTCAGGTCATCAACCTTAATGGCAAGTGACTTTACCCACTGAGACACATTTGCCCACATGCCCAATGATTTGCTTTTAAATTTTATTTTTCCCCTTAAACATTTTTCAATGATCTACATTTGATTGTACAGCTTTTTTGACAACCTAAAGATTTTTGCTTAATAAATTAAAGTTAGTTTTCAAGGAAAATAGTATTCAATATCAACTTAAGAAGCAGAATAATGCTCTCACAATAAGAAGTTGTACATTTAAATTTAACATTCAAATTCAATAAATATTTTAATTTTAAAAATTAAAACCATCTACTTGAATATAAACACATATATTTAATTATTGTAGCTTTATTAAATTTCTAGTACACATATTCATCATGCACATCAAACCTCTTCTGGGCGTCCAGGCTGGTGGGAAGATCAGCTGCTGTACCAAGATTTCAGGTATAAACTGCACACACTCTGATTTTACAATTCATTTAAATCCTGAACTTCATTACCAGTTCTCATTATTAGATTGGGCCATCGTGAAATCAAGTCCTATGGCCTGCTCATGGGAGTCTCTTACACATATGAATGCCCTTGACTCTCCGCGATGTGCTGCTCCTAGAAGTAATTTATTCAGGTTTCTTTTCCAACTTTGCATGTAACTAGTTCTTGCCAGCTTTTTTAGAGAGGGGCTGACTGTGGGCTGCTTCTCTCTGCCCTTAAAAAAAGAAAATAAAATGATAAAATGGGTGTTTTCTTCTCCCTGGGAGCCTTTCACTCTTATGTAATTGATGGATTTCTAATGACTATGCATTGACATTAACTTTAGTACTCGCAAGACCTCCTTTCTGTGTACTCTTCTATGGTGATATATGATTTTGTAGCAACACAAACACATCTGTTACTCAGGAGAAATGATGCATTTCTGTTCTTACCTGAAACTGTGGTTCTCCTAAAATAAAACCTAGCAGAAGAGACTTGAAATTTGAAATTGTAAATCCTTGTGCATATTCAAATTAAATAAAGGTGGAGGTGGAAGAAAATGTGCCGTGAATCTTAAATGAAACATGAGAGGATACACTAAAAGTACAAACCCCCAGTGCTTTACGGTTATGTCTAACAAGTGGTGGAATTACACAGAAAGCAAGCATGCTGAGCAAAATAGTCCACCTTTGAATCGGAGATATTGTGTGTATTGACAGGTCCGCTAGTCTCAACACAGCTTCCTTTAAATAAACACAAGGAATTTTTTGCAGGGCCAGAGAGATGTCTCAGAATGTAAAGGTTTTTGCTGTCAAACTGAAACTGGAGTGAGTTCCTCCTGAGGACCCACACATGGACATAGAGAACGTAGGCCAAAAGCTACTCTCGGATATCCACAAGCACACTATGACATGCATGTGTCCACATGCATTCTCACAAATAAGTTAATAAAATATAGTAGCATTTTTAAAGAAACATTTTGGTGGTTTATTAAGGTGAATTAAAATAGATAAAAATAAAACTTAAAATGTTCAAGTACTTAATGGATTACTTTAGTATTCTTCATGTTGGGAAATATAGGAAGTTATCAGATTTTTGGTTGACTTCATAATTATATTATGGTTGCAAGGGCTGGGGGCACTATAGCTTCTTGTTTATAATAAGACTTGTAAGATATAAGCCCATAAAAATCTACTTGTCATTGTAAGGCTTGCAGTTGTGATAGCTTAATGGACTGGTATCTCATAGTCTCCTTCAGAGGAAGTTCTTATCTACAGATATGCTACATGAGTTAGCGTTTGAAAGACACTTTAAATCTCCTATTGAGAATAAAAATCATTGTACAGCGTTTCCCCCAAAAGATAGTAAAGGATACCCTTGGGTCTTATTTACTTTAAAGATGTTCCTTTCTAGAAAAACCTGAAATACAGGTTTCTGAATAGGGTGGTGCTGCCCTGCTGGAGGGCCTGTCCTGCTCTGAGGCACAGATGATGAATGCAGGGTGTACCTGTGGCTCTGCTGACCTATCTTGGTTTGAAGGAGTTAGTCATATCAAAGGAAGTACTTTAATTTAATGTCTCATTCATTTTTCTCATGAAGACATCATTTGCTATTTCAGCTTTTACAAAACACTATATAGGGAGGAGGAAAAGAAAAAAATTCAGTGATTACACATGCTGCTGACTTTGTGGAATATCAACACCTGTGCAAACAGTGAAACAGATTGTGAACCGGTCCATTCACTACCACAGTCCTTTGGTGTTTCGTGTCTTCCATGTCCCCAGTCAGCAAGCAAATACCTTGCTTTCTAACGCCGTGTCTCTGACTTCAAATCTCTTGAATTTCGTGACTGCTGAAGTGCAATGTGTACGTGATATGACAGGGTTCTTTTGTCCATTATTTTATATCTGAGATTTGTTGATATTCAACATGTAGGGATGGGGGAGCAACCTCTTGCTATTGTTGCTCCATCTTTTCATTCATGAATACTTCACCATTATTTGTAAAATTTGGCTGTACTCTACGATTCTCAAATTTTGAATATTATCAACTGGGCTATTACCAGATAAGCTCACGATGCCTCATGAAGCCACATTTCTTAAATCCTTCATTGTGTCCCAGTGTCACCACATGGATAGTGGAGGGGACCTTGCATCCTTTAGACCTGTGAAGACCTCAGCTAATTCTCACAGCAAGATCAGCCAACTATGTGGCACCCTATATAAGACAATGGCTGTTTTCATTTAATACGATTCTGTGGGTGTTTCCAGGTATTTACTTGTGAGGACAATGCCAGTCTCTGTTGTTCATCTTGGAGAACATGCAGATATCTGAATGTTAAAGTTTCTCGCATTCCTAGTGGAAAATCACTTAGTATAGAAGTATCATTAGACTTATAACCAGATATCTGAAAACAGACACAAGCACAACACGTGGAAAGAAGTCTGTGAAAGAACGTGCACTAGGTAATAAGAAAACCAGTGACTTTAGACTTGTCTGAAACCACAGGAGCAGAAGCATCCCATCCACACCAAAGAACACTGCTTTAAAGTTGGGTCTGCTTCCTCTGTGAATGAATGTCTTTGCCTGGTCTAGTACTGGCATCAGGATGACACTAAGGTCATAACGTCACCTGTCTTTATGGTAAGGCTTGTGGTTAACACTATGCTAGAGATTGGTATTTCTTTCTAAAATAGCCAGTCAGATTCAGCAGGAAGACTTGTGGGCTTGGGGTTTTCACAGGAGGATTTAACATTACAAGGAAAAGAATTCATTGTTCATGGGCTTACTTACATCTGCTTCTGTTGTTATGCTATGATTTGCCTATTCATCTATGGGCATCACAAGGTAAAGGCTCCAACATTATCAACATTATTCCCATTAATGCTATCTTTTTTTTTACATGTTCATGTTAAATATTTATTTAGGTGGTTATGGAAGGGAAAAGGAGAAGGGAGGGACAGAGAGAAAGAGGGAGAAAGATAGAAAGGAGAAAAGAGAAAGAGAGGCAGACAGGTGCACAGACGCCAGAGAAGACAGTAAGAAGCTTAATGCTATCTTTTAATGATATAACTGACTACAAAGGTGATATTAATGGTTGCCATTTTTCTTTTTTTCCTTAAACATATTGGAGAATGTATTACATTCCTCTACCTGAAAAACAATGAGAGGAAAGTTAAAGACAAATGTTAATAAATTTGGGGAGTTATCAATTTCTCTTTCGACCTACTTTGTTTAAAAGAATACCGTGAATTGAGGAACTCTGTCTCTTCTTTGAACTGATCTTTCCATCATCGTGAACAACACATACATCGACAACAATACATCATGGGTCCTTGAACACTTGCCCTGGATTCTCCTTGCTCGAATGTTATCATGAACATCCCAGTTTTCTGGCATTTAGTTCTCATGCAGTACATATTTTTCTGCCCTTTTAATTGCTTGTTTAATTACACTTCTGCGCATGTATGTGCAAATGCATGCGGTGCACTTGGAAACCAGAAATGTTTCTCTGGTCTCCTGCAACAGTTACAGGTAGTTGTGAGCCACCCGGAAATGGGAGCTGGGAATTAAACGTGGGTCCTCTACAAGAGCGGAAGCACTGTTACCTACAAAGTTATCTCTCTAGTCTCTATTTATGCCTTTGTCTTTAATTTATATTGATTTATCACTTCATTTTTTTCACCTCATATCTTTTTATGCAGTCTAAAAACATCTACTTTTTAATTTGGCAGCATGCCCCTTTTGGAAATAATAGCATCGACTCTACCGTGTTTATTACTCCAGTGATAATTTTCCATTTATCATGTTAGTCTTTGGCCTGTTAGTTTTCCTCCATCTGTCATTGTGTGCAATAACTGAGTGTTTTATTATTTCATGAGATGGCAATGATTAGCCTGGTTGACAGCTGTAATACCATTTCCAAATTCCTTCTAACAGTTACTTATCATTTTAAGAAAAGAAATACTTTAGAAAACTATATTCTGTGCTTATATGTTTATCCCTTTCAGGTCTCTTTGTTCCATACTTTCAACATAAGTTTCCGGTTGGTTGCACTTCTTTGTTGGATAATATGGTTATGTATTCCTTACAGTCTACATGCACTAATGAAAGATTTGTTCAATTGTTTGAAACCATTTGGCTTCAAAAAGGTATTTATTTCACACTTACCTCATGACAATTTAGTTCTTTGTTACTGACTGAGAAGATGACCTATTCCCACAAACTGGGAAATATTTACTTTCTCTCCTGTAGATCTCTTGAAGTTGGTGTTCTGAGGTCTTAGATTGTCATTCCTGGTACCAGTCCTCTTTCTTTCCCTACACGCAGTGCTTGGTCCTGGGCACATTTCCTGACACCTTTTTGCACTCAGAATTCTGACTTAGCTACTATTCCTTATGTAGCCAACTTAGATTTTCTAACTGGTCGAGCATAAAATTGGTATTGCAACACACAGTGGACCACAGAGTCATGCTTTGAGCAGCCACAGGAGACCACAAGCATGTGCAGGTTTATGTGTGAGGGTGACATCTGTCTACCAAGGAGTTTTCAGTTCTTAAAATCCACGCTTTGCATCAGCTTTATTTGTATGGACTTTGTCAGATTAAAGAGAGATTAAGCATTGGTTTCCGTTTCAATAGAGCCTCTCAGAGAGTTCATTTATTAGATATTTCTGATTTGAAGGTATTGTTCTTTCTTCAAACCAAACCATCCCAACATTTCCATTGTATATTTAGTCTCTAATAATACAATACATATATTCTGGTACAATTTCATAACATGATTGTAGATGATGCCATGCCTCTGAAACTGACATACTCCTTATAAAAGAACTGACATCCACTTGAGACTTTACTACAATCTTTTTCTAATTTTTATATTAAATAGTTGAGTTGGCCATATAATCAACTTAATTGTACTTAATAAATATTCAAGAATATTGAATTTGAATGATTGTATTTTCATTTATTTTTAGTTACACATGCAAAGGTTAACTCCAGTCTGTGTGTATAATTTTGATGATTCTGTATGTACCAATTAAGAACATACATACATACATATATAAATTTTAATTTTAATATAATGAACAAATTCAGCCTTGTAATTAATCTAGGAGTAAAACATTATTTCGCTAATTGTACTCATCAACGTTATAACTTTTTGTTCATTCTTATTCTGAAAAATCATTATTATTTCACAATCATATTAACACTGCAGTATCTTAACTACCATACTAATTATAATAAATTGTCATTAGTTTTGTGGTACTTAAAATATTTCTCAAAATAATAAAGAAACTGAAGTCTGGGAAATTAGTTAGGAGACAGCTCAATTAATCAGGAAGGCAGAGTGTAAAAGCAATAAAGAATTAATCAAATCCAGAAATGTGAGCATGTCTTAGTTTATAAAAAAAAGTGTGAGTTTCACAGACTTTCTAATCTATTCAGTTATACGTGATCGAATGGACAATTGCATAAGTAAGCAAAGGGAAAAGTTATGACCTTTGTTGTAAAGTTTTAGTAAGTCAAAGCCATCCACATATAAACTAAGGCCCAAAGATGGTGTGTAAGAAATATCAGAGCATGGTATTCAAGCCATAATATATTGGGGAAAAACAAAGATGCCAACCAAATCCTCATAATCCCCAACTCTTTCTTAGAACTATCTTTTCACAGATTTATCCTATTTAATAGACTATTTTGAGAATTTCATATATGAATGCAATATATTTTGATTATATTCACTCTAAAATCCTCCTCTAACTCTTCCCAAGCCCATCTCCCCAGCTCCAGACCCCTCCTAACTTCCTGTCCTCTTTTTCTAGAGCCCACTGATTCCAGTCTGTGTTTCCCATACACTCACAGGTATGGAGTCCTCTGGGCGGCATCGTCTACTCACCAGGGGACACAACCTTAAAGGAAACTTATTTTTTTGTTGATTTCTTAGATATGACTTTCAAGATAAGATAGCAGAACTATGAAACTTAAAATTTAAAGACAAGTAATCTCTCAGAAAAAAATTGTTGAGAAACTCTATTGAAAATACTCCTATTTATCCATGAGATAAAAATACATAAAATTAGGTTGCGGAGCTCAGTCATACATGAGTCTTGAAAGGAACAGCCGAATCTCCCTAGAAGCTGCAGTCTGCTCGACTTTTAACCAGGAAAAATTTAAGATGAATTTACATCAGTAGACATTGAAAGGTGAATTTATGTATAAATAAAAAAGCTAAAAAATTAAAAAAATGCAGTTTTAAACATTTTGTTTTTAGTATTTACTAAATGAAATAGTAAATTAACAATACCATGTGCTATAGAAACAGCCTAATAGATATTTCTGAATCTAGGGCAAGAACATTTTCTATAATTTATATAACAGAGAGATGAAAGGAAAACTGTTGATAGGAATTTGAGACTGTACCACAGATGATGAGCATCAATCTCAGACTGATGGATATCAAAGCAGGGAAAGGGTGGATGTGTTCTTAATGCTTCTTTTTAGTTGACTTTTGTTTGGTTTTTGAGACTGAGTTTTGCAATCTTGCCTGGATTGATCTCCAACTTCCCAGCTCATGAGATCCTCCTACCTCATTTTCAGAGTGAAGAGACTGCAGGATGGGGCCCCCATGCCTCACGGTACCACCCTGCTTTCCAGCCCATTGTGCCTTGTAGTGTCACTGTGCCTTGTCAACCACTGGAGGCTTGGTTGAAAGATGTGAGTTTCTCCTCATCATGCACAAATCTCTTTAACTTAGAAGATATTTTAAATTTATATTCCAATTATGAAAAATGTTAGAGTACATTTTGTTTTGTTGTAAGTGATATTCAGAAAAGGGACTTTCATATTCCTGGCAGTCCAACAGAAGATGCCAAGGACATACTGAGCAGATGTCCTTTGTCCACGGCTATTGAAACACTGTGCCAAGGTGACAGACGTAAGCCAATGAATATAAAGTTCACTGTGAGAAACATTTATATTTGTTCACGGGGACACTGTATGTCTGCCTATAGATAAAGGACGCAAGCTGGTTTTAAAATTAACAAATTTAAACAAAGGCTAAAAACGCTCTGTCCCTACATAGGGGCAGTACTGACTAGAGGATCTGAAAATACAACAGAGACATAGTTAATCTATTTTTAACTTTCAGTACTGAAATGTCACAAACCATACAAAAAGAAACATTTCATTTATTCTAGATTTTAAATTTATACCTATAACTTTATTTTCATACAACATCAGGTGCATTTAAAGAAATCAATTTTAATTAATAAAGCTAAAACTCTGTAACAATCACAAGCCTGGCTTCCTTTAAAAAAAAATACTGCTCAGAGCTGAGTGTGCAGAAGCACATCTATAATCCCAGAAACTGCAAGGGCAAGTTAGGAAGTTGAGGGTCTGAGGTCAATTTAACTGCATAGTAGGTTTAAAACCAACCATAGCGATATGACACTTGTCCCAGAAACCTTAAAATAAAGACCAGTAAAATTTCCAATGTCCATAAATATAAATATTATTATTCTAAAATTGTGCTTTTCATAACTACTTTTCTCATTAAATATTTAACACACTTCAATTCTTTTATTGTATTTTATATATAAGTACATTTTCCTATCTAAGACAGTCATGGGAATGTTCACATGTGTGGAACGTAAATTAAAATATGAAAACACATTTAGAGTCTATATAATTGTGAATTAAATTCTAGATAAGGAACATTAAAGAATTCTATGGAACAGCTAATGATATCATTGGCAAGTCAAATATCTATATATAGAGAGAGCGAGAGCGAGAGAGAGAGAGAGAGAGAGAGAGAGAAATGTTTAAAAAGAGGTCTACATGATGAGGCTTAGAGAGATGACTTAGTGATTAAGAGTAGTTACTGCTCTAGCAGATATGACCTCCTCTTCTGGCGTCTGTGCGAACAACATTCAAAAGCAGAAACCCATACAAAACACACACACACATAATTAACAATAAATTTTTTAAAAACAATTGTTCTCTGTGGGTGCTAATTATTCTCAGTCATGACAATTATGTTGAAAGTATTTCACATAAATTTGATTAAATTTATTAAAATTTCATTTTAGACATTTGCTAAATGGCTAATTAAAATTCAAAGAGGAGTTATTAATAACAAGCAAAGGATTATCAACTAAGAGCACTTGGAAGTCGAAAAATATTCATCTCTCTACTCTTTTGACTTGCATGCATTTTTGGAACATTTCATAGTGAGTGGACAATGAATGTACACAGTGTTAATTTCTGGTGAGGAGGATTCGTTCAGGTTCAAACATTGACATAGAAAGAGAAGCTGGATAAGGTAACAAAGTGCAGTGTGAGAAACTAGGCCCTGTCTAGAAGGAAAGAATATTCACTAAGAAAAAAGAACCCAAGACAAATGTAGATTGTTTGAGACTTGGCAATGTTCACTGGGAAGGACTTCCTATTGAGTCTTCACAGTAACTGAGAATGGATACACAGGGATGACCTCAGAAAAGCCAGTAGAAAGGAGCACATGTTTACCAGTGGAATATAGATTTCAAAAAGGAGGCAAAAGATCACTCCAACATCAATCTGTCTGTATTGATGCAATGTTGTGTTGAAGGAAAGCTGCTTGGACCCGAAATAACCATACAGAAACCACATTATTTAAATCACTATGTGGCACATTAGCTCTAGCTTCTTATTGGCTGACTGTTACATTTTAATTTAACCCATCTCCATTAATCTGTGCATCACCACAAGGCTGTGGTCTACCAGCAAAGTTTCAATATGTCTGTCTCTGGCAGCAGCTCCATGGCTTCTCCCTAACTCTACCTCCTTTCTCCCAACATTCAGTTTAGTTTTCTCCACCTATCTAAGTTCTATTCACCAATGGTATTCACAGCATACAGAGGGGCATTCCATATCAATGTCGACTGCTCTGCCTTAAACACCTGGCTAGGAAGAGCTACCCAACAGGGAAGTCAGGTGCATTGCATGTGAGGCTGGGTTTTGCCAAGTGGAGGAGAAGACTGAAGTGTTAATGAGTTTCTGTTGTTAAAACAGTCAAAGAAATTGGGAGACAGGCTGATATCTGGGAAAGGTTGAAATGCTGTGGCTTTTTAGTAGAAGAACATTTGTGGAAATAATAACTGAGCAAGTAGCTAAAAAGGAGAGTGAACTGGTTGAGGGTGGAAGCTGGAGAGACCTAACATAGCAATGCAACAGATCTGAATAGGTGCCCAGCGTGAGCACCATCAGAGCTTCTACATCTTCAGTCTCCTTGCTCTGACCCATTTACACTTCACTAGTCAAAACGTGGTAAGCATTATCTTGATATAGTTGTACACATAGTTTTCCCTCCTTCTGTCATCACTTTTTTGTTATTAAAAAAAAAAACAGCACATGAAATATTTATGGACATGATAATGGAAAAATTGGGGGTTTAGTTTTAGAGAAATGTATTCTTCGAATGATATCTAATATATTATAAATAATTATATTTATGTTTTATTTGAAATATAGTGGTCATGCCTTTATTTCTCAAGGAAAACAATCTTTAATAAAACTATGTCATTTTGACTTAGCGTCTCCAAAAATGCAGAATGAATATCAATTTTGTAAGAAGTTTGTTTGGTTGCCTGTATTAACATTAAAGGTTGTTGAAATAGGAGCGGCGGGCTGTGTCCCCGGCACCCGGCCGCCCCCACGGCTAGCTTTACCCGAAATAATTACACGGAAACTGTATTCTTTTAAACACTGCTTGGCCCATTTCTATCTAGCCTCTTCTAGGCTAGCTCTCACACCTGGACTAGCCCATTTCTAATAATCTGCTGTAGCCCACGAGCTGGCTTACCAGGAATGATCTTAACCTGCATCTGTCTGGAGTGTGAGAATCATGGCGACTCACTGACTCAGCTTCTTTCTCCCAGCATCCTGTTCTGTTTACTCCACCCACCTAAGGGTGGGCCTATCAAATGGGCCTAGCAGTTTCTTTATTGCTTAACCAATGAAATCAACAGATTGATATATGACACTCCCACATCAAAAGGTAAGGTTAATAAAATAAATATTAAATAGATGATTCTTACAGTTCTTAGGTACATGAAGGAATAAAAAGTAGCTGAGGGATGAATATATGGAAATTAACTTATACTAAAGAACTTAGTTGGTACATGAAGACCAATTAATCCTTGACTGACTACTTAGTTTCTGTAAAGGAGCATAAAAATTTTAAGAAAACTGATAAAGTATAGTCACACCATTAATTTTGAATTTTGATGACTTTAAAGTGGTAATACATTAGGAATTTGGGCTTGGGGTTGTCGATTTATTTTACTATAGGAATGAAATACAAACTGTCTTATAAATATGCAAGTGACAAAAAATAAAACATTGACATTTCAATATAGAAAAAACACAGTTTGCAGGCATTGGGACATGGGGCATCCCTGGGAAGCCCATGCAAATATCAGGCCCTATGGTGCAGCCTTGTAAACCCCAGTACTAAAAAAGCAGTCACAGGACTCCCTAATGGCTACACTATTTGATTAGTTCTAGGTAGTGAGAGTTGCTGTCTTAAAACCTTCAAAGCCAAGATGGCAGTGAATGCTACCTGAGGAAACACACCTACGATTGTCCTGTAGCTACAATACACAGATAGTCACACACACACACACACACACACACACACACACACATGCATTCACTCATGCACACATTTTAAGAGCATGCAAATGATTGCTCAGACAAAAGCCATAGAATGGAATAAGAGAATGAGAAATAAAACAAATTCTTTAAGGTAGTTTTCTCCTTATATGTACCACATATTGTATTAAAGAAAAGATACAAAGTATTTTTCACTAAATTTTCTTATTGTGCCATGAACATTCATGTAATCATAATATGGCTAATGAATGTATGATACATGGACAGTTTAATTTAGCATCTGCATTGCCTTTCTTGTCTAGGTTAAACATTGTGAACAGATTCTTGGTTTGTCCCAGGGATGAAAAAATTGATTCTAAGTTAAGTCCCTCACCTTAAATTTGTTCTTTGTCAAATGATGGAAAAGGAATTAAGTGCCCTGGCTGCAGCAGTCCAGCTGGGACAGAGGTTTCTGTGTTGCAGTAGGAGCTTTATGATATTGAGCCTCGATTTTTCTTCTAAATTGATGGTTTCCTTCTGAGGGTAAGTTGACTTCCAAAGTAAACAACAATAGTGACTTGAATACAGATGACTCTATTGACTTAGAGATGACCTACCCAACCTTGGGCCCTCCTGATCAGAATTTGATTTGTTATGTCTTTGTTAAATACTCAGAATGAAGCAGTTTTCCAAGATAGCCACACTGAAAAAAAAAAAACACACACCTTGTGAAACATTACATTTATACTTTGTCTTTCAATTTAAGGTACGTAGCTCTTTATTCCATATATGATTTAACAATGACCCATGGGGTAAATTTTTTAAATCTTAATCATTTATGAAATTTAACATTTTTAGTATTGTTTAAATTTTCCAGCATAGATTTTGTTACAAAGGGAAAACACAACATAACAAAACAAATAACAAAAACCAGCTCTCTTGTCTTACCCTAGTTCCGTGTCTGTGATCTTACATCCCCTTAAAGGCTCATGTGGAATCAGTTGTAGTCCTTGTTGCAGCATTTTTGGGAAATAGAGAAGAGGGACCATGCCTCAGTGTAAGCAGGGTTTTGTTCTGTGAAGAATTTCTATATCTTTTAAAGAAAAGGAATAAGCAAAAGTAAAACTCTTGGAAATAGGTTTATGTTCTGTAGACAGCTTATAAAATACTAAGAGGGCCATGGAGAAGTCAACATATTGGGAGAAGGTGGCATCAACAGTAAATACTACAGCTGTCTAGCAACCTAGTGCTTCCTTGCTTCTCTCCTGCATTGCCATGTATCAGTAAAGTTGGGACCATGGAATTAAATCAGGACAGTATGTACACTGAGTTATGAAGTCTGTCTTCATATTCTGTGATACAGTTGAGGTGAGGCAATTTCCCTAATTGATTGATGTTCATCTACTGCTATGTCTCCCATTCTGCAAATGAGGAAGCCAGATATGATTAACCTTAGGATGACTAATATGTCAGGCTATATAATTGACTGTTAGCATGCATATATGTCAATTTTGCATTACTATGATAAAAATACATTAGGAAATCAACTCATACGAAATGATGATGAATGCCTTTCCTTCCAGCATGCTGGATGCAGAAGCAGACAGATTTCTGTGAATTCAAAGCCAGTTTGGTCTACATTGCTTGTTCCAGACACAGTGAGATCCTATCTCAATAACAAACCTGCTCACAAGGAGAAGAGAGGTATTTGGCTTCTCAGTTTCAATCTTGTTCACTAGGAAGGTTCGGTGCATCATCGTGATAACATTCCCTCAGTTTTGGCAGCTAATAAACAAAAGGACAGACATGAAGGGGCTAGAATCCAATATTCTTTTCATGACATATCTCCAGTAGCCCAATGTCCTTCTACCGGGCTCCTCCTCTTCTCAGGAGAAGCAAGCCTTTAAGCACACAGGCCTTTGGGTGGAACAGTCTAGATCTAAACCATAGCAATAAATAAATGAACAAGCCCTGTAACAAGGGAAGAATCCAAAAATTTACCAGATTATTTTGATTGTCCATGGAGAGTCTTAATGAAAGTGAGACCGAGAAGACAGAAAGGAGCCTGAGTTAACACCACAGGGGCAGCTGCTGATGACCCAGTCTAAAGAGCTTGGGTAGGTATTATAGGCCATCTGTTTTTGCTAATTGGATCTAACCAGAGGGAGACAAACTTTTAAAATGTTAACCGGAGGAAGCTTCACAGCTTGTAGCCAAGGATCATTAGAGTTTGGCACTTACACCCCACAGAGGCTGGGAGACAGTTTCCCTCTTGAGTCCTTTTCAAAGGAAGACTTCCAGGTTCTCAAAAAAACATCCTGGGCTGTAATGCCTTCAGCTAAGCCTCATTGCTTAAAGATTCCAGTTTCCCAAGACAAGAGCAGCAGGTGGAGATCAAACATTCACAAAGAAATGCTTATGAGATATTTTATATCTAGTCCACGGTAAGAGGTAATGCATGATCTAAAAATGAAACAACTAAATTAAGGAATAATCAACTCCACTGGGACTGATGTACTCTGCTAATTGTCATTTTGATAATCTTTGCTGTAATTTTGATAATTCTTGGTATATCTCTTAAAAAGCTATTTGGTTTCACTGCCAAGATACACGCCTTAGAAAAGCTTAATAAAACAGATCATAGAGTATTCAGATCCAGACAGATCTGAATGGAGAACCAATTTCAGTATTGCATTATAAGGTTCGAGAGGAACAGCCTAAGATTTCAAACTACCAACCTTAATATATCCAGTAACCTTATGGGAACTGCCAAAAGATAGAGATTCTATTACAGCTAATTGGATTCCTGAGCCAATGTTAGATGCAAGGAGATTCAAGGAAGCGATAGCCTCATATGGCATGCATTCACCTTTTGCGAGGCAAATGTTAAACTCAAGTTCAGTTTGAAATAGAATTATCCCTAAAGACTACATAGACTTGGTTAAAGCTGTTTTAGAACCTGGTCCACAAATGCAGTGGAATACCTAGTTCAGAGAAGAGGCTAAGACTATTGAACAATATGCAGAAAGAGTTGTTTTACACATTGAAACTGCTAAATTTATACCAGATGACACAGAATTGACTTTATTATTTATTTATTCAGTTACAAGATACAATCGAGAAAAGAAATCATCCCATATACATAACACACATCTGATCCCATACAGGTCTGCCAGGTCCTTTAATACAAGGTAATGCAGAAATTGGCCAATTATTTATTAGAAATATGCTTGAGGCCTCAGAATTTCATTTAAAAAACATCATGTCCCTAGCAAAGGTTAAAAAAAGAATTTTTGATTACGTGACAACAAGTCATGGAAATTATAAGGAAATGTTCTACTTGTTCTTTGTGAAACCAAACACCACTACCTGCAGGAAGCAACTCAAAGGGTTCTCAAAAAAGCAGAACTTGGAAAATTAAAATATGTACACCACACCAAATATATCTATTCAGGTATCTATGAACAACTGTGCAGGTTCAATGAATAACTACTTTGAGTTTGAAAAAGACTGATTTAGTAATTACACATTTTTCTGGAAGTTATGACCATCATAGGTACACCTGTACAAATAAAGACAGACAATGTTCCAGAATATGTCTCTAAGAAAATGAAACAGTTTTTTGCTTATTGTAACATAAAGCATATTATGGTATACCACACACTCCTACAGGGCAGGCAGTTATAGAAATATCAAATCGAACTCTAAAGGATATGCTAAATAAACAGAAAGGGATAATAAAGACCCCCAGAAATAGATTGCATAATGCTTTATTAACTTTGAATTTTCTAAATGCTAATGAGAAAGGAACAACAGCTGTGGCGAAACATTAGATAGTAGAAAAAACAAAATTAAGTCAGTAAAAATACTTTAAAGATGTACTGACCTCAGAATAGACACCTCAAAATGTGTTATATTGGGGAAGGAGATTTGCTTTTGTTTCCACATGAGAAGAAAAGCTATGGATACCACCAAAATTGATAAAGATTTAATTTGAACAAGAGACAACTTTTAATTAGAAGAGATGATAGTTCATTAAACAACATGGCTATTTAATCTAAACTCACCTTAAAAACTAATAAATGTTTTTCATTTGTCAGATATATCTTGCCAAAAGAGAATGCCCCCAAAATTAGTATTTGGAAGGGTTTTGTTTCTGTCTTTTCAGGAGAATAAAGGTATCCAGCTAAAGAATCCAAATACTACATGAACAAATGAGACATCTGAAGAAAAAGAACAAATAATCCAGAAAAAAATGCCCCAAGCAAAAGAGTAAATTGGTCTATTGGTATATCATCTTTCCAATAGGATAAAATTTCATAAATGTTCTCAAATGTTTGTTTCTGCTACTGTCTACAGATATGTATTACAAATGGTCTTTTTGTATTACCAGTCCATTTAAAAACTAAAGCTGCCTTTGGAGTTAGAGTGGGCTTTCTCCTTCTCTAAACCCAAACATGCTTATTAAAGTAAAAATCAAAATCTCTGTCTTATGTTAGAAAAGTCACCCGATATGAGACGGAAGAAAAACAAATATATTAGGACTATTTTATTTCCACTAATTTCAATATTTTGGTTTTATATTGACTCTTTGTTTTCCTTAGGTATAAATATCACCTCAATATATATTATAAATTTTGAGGTGATCTATGTATATAATATATATTTAACTATATAATATACATTAAACTTTTATCATATTAGTGCTCATATAGATTACTAACTAAATCTAGAAAAAGGTTTCATCTATTTTTATGTACATAATTTTGGTTTGAGTCTCTATAAACTTTTTGCAGTGAACCATGAGCATGCCTAACAGTGGTGATTTAAGTCTCAAAAAGGAGTATGGGGCACCACAACAACATGCCTCTAATACCAGCACTTGAGAGGAATAGAAAGTAGGATGAGACAAGAACTCACTCTCTTTTCAGTCCGAAGGTTTTGTAGAGGTAAGAGCTCTCTAGTGACTTGACTGCTTTGCTTTTCTGATATTCAGGCAAGCTTTATTTATTAGATCATATCTATCTGGGCTTTTCTTAATTTGCTATATGACATTATTAAAAGAAGTAGTAAAAATAATGGTATGGAATCACACTGAACCAGTACAGACTGTGTTCAAACAGCATTTTCCATTTAAAGCTCATGACTCGATGAGATTAACGTGGTACAAATGGTGAAGTGATGAGCTACCTTAAATACTCATTCCATGAGTTTCCATATGTTCTTTCCTGTGGATTATCATTTCTGTAGACATATGTTTTTCACCTGACTGGTTTCCTATTATAATTCAGTTTGAATCATTTTTTTGTGTCTGCCAATCACAATGGGAAGAGAATAGGAATATATTAAAGTATTTTTATGATACATGTCAGCATTATTTCTATGTACAATAGCTAGCAATAAGTTCCTTAAGGGAGGCAAGGTATGTTGTGGAGCATGGTTTAAGGGAGCAGTTCAAGAAGACAGTGAAAGGAAGCAGCAACAAAAGCTCAGGGAGAAAGAAGAAAACAGCCAGACTATCCACTCCTCCCTTTCCTTCAGCTAAGCCTCATTGCTTAAAATTTCAGTTTCCCAAAACGGCAGCAGCAGCTGGAAACCAACCATTCACACAGAAAAGCTTGTAACATATTTGACACCTAGTCCACAATAAGATGACTCAGTTTAGTAATGTGGGAGAATTTGAATTCAGAGATGCCACGGGCAATAGATCTGAAGAGCAGCTCTATTGCCCTTTAGGAAGTCGTCAAGTTGTAGACGTTCTGTCCCATGTTATTTAAAATGATCTTGCAACTAATAGATTAGCAGAGAGAACCATGATCCAATCAAACAGAGCAAAATGCAGAATGAATTGAAAGACCTTTGTATCAATTTTATTTTCAGATCTGGGAGTAAAGTGTAAAGACCTCAGACATAATCAGATGAAAATGAAATGTTATTCAGTTAATAAGTAATAAAAATATAATGAGAGAATGAACTTTAGAATGTTCCTGAGAACAGAATGTGAGGTGATTTATTAATATATTAAACTACAGAATTGCTGAAAGAATTATTAAATGAAGATGAAAAATTAATAATTGTCATTTTAAGATGAGAGTTAGCAAAATTGTTCCCATCTACAGCAAGAACCTAAACTATTTGTAACCTCAAAAAGACTAAATGGTTCCCAGAACCCACTTTAAAAATATACTGTGATTTGCATTACCCAGGGGAATTATCCAAGTGGTGCAAATAGTTGATACTTATCAGAGAAGGACTTTGGAAGGGATATGGAGCCATGTTGCTCCCATGTGGCTGGTGAACATATAAACCTGAAAAGTATTGTGCATAATCTATTAAAAGTGAATAACATCTCACGTGACAGGCATACACAAAAAGAGACAAAGGCTTTCACTCCCCTAAACAATGTGCAATGCTACTCTTACCAATGGTTTGCACCTTTACCAAACAATAGTGAAAAAAAAAATCAAGAGTATACAATGGTGTGTCCTTTTACCAAATAATAGTGAACAAGATTTTCCTCCCACTGTCTAGCCTGTACACGTATTTATGCCAAGGTAATGCATCTGCTATTTTCCACTTTGAGTGTCAAAGAAGTGTGACGTCAGCATGGACTCAGGCCAACTTCTATCTAATGATTGTAGAAAAGCTGTTACTCACACCTTAGAGCAGTACGGTTTTCACATTTAGAATTTACTCAAGATACCAAATAATTATTTCTTATATTGGATTTATACTTATGTGGCCATGTTCTAAATATAACTTGAGAAAATTAAACATTTATTTACATATTTCTATGGTGCATAGTTTTTGTCACAGAAGTTCCTATTCTGGGGGTCTGTCTGGTTCCCATCCAGCCAACTGAAGCACTGGGATTTTAAGAGAAATGCTCCATAGGAGGGCCTGAGATATGCAGGTAGAAAAGGAATTAGCAGCCTTCTCCCCAGGATGACTTGGTTATTCTAAGACTAAATTAGGTCTGGTGGGACTCCCATACAAGAGTGGCTATTTATCAAGCATGTCAGCTCTTCTCTCTGCCTCCACCGATGCATCTCTCAAGCAAAAATATCCGCTGCCTGCCTCTTTACCACAAAGCCCTAGCCAGCATTATCAGAAGTATAGCAGAAACAGGGTGATATACTCTTGAACCCCTACAACTCCCAAAACTAGAAACCAAATACACTTGCTTCACTTATCATTTTCCAGCCTCCAAATTCCGTTGCAGCAACAGAAAACGTGTGTAGATACATTAATGAAGCATAGCAAAAGCAGATGAATTACACAGAAGTGAGTCATACTTTTGTAGGCATAACTCTGTATGTAAAAGAAATAGAAGTGTCAGTGTTTCCTGTTTATGATAGTATATTTAATATTTGGTTCAATTAAGATAATGGGATTTGCCTATCTGTGTCCTTATTCACTTTGTTGGGAGATGTTTACTTGACTGGAATGTGTGAATAGAATACAAACTTCTGGGAGAAGAGTCAGTTTTGTTAAAGGGCAGGTCCCCTAGTAGGTGGACCACACTCCAGAGAACGGCTGAACATACAAGAGAATATAGACAGAAGTAATTGGACATTATGGGTTTACAAAAATGAAGATACAAAATTGGGTGGGTATGAAACAGGGGTAAAACCTGAGAGAGTTGGGGGAGGATTTTAATAAGACCAAAACACAATGTGTGGGATTCTCAAATAATGAAAATATTTTTGAAGCACTTGCCAAAACCACACTTATAAACACATGTTTGATCAGCTGCCATAACAGAATCACATCAGTGTCTGGCTCAAGTTACCACTCTTAGTTATATTTAATGGTCTATTCACCTTCCATCTAGAATAAACAAGTTAAAATTCATTTAAAGCACACTTACCTATCTTCTGTATTCGCAATAGGAGAAATCTTACTGATTCCTAAAGTACTGTAATAAGTCTTCTGATGTACAGTTGTAATATTTTGGAAAACTCTAGAGGAATCGTGTGTGTGTGTGTGTGTGTGTGTGCTATGCAATGCATGTATGTGCACATAGGTGCATGCGTCTATGTAGAAAACGGTGGTCATCTTCCAAGCTAGGCATTATAGACCAGACCAACTATCAAACAAGGATACAAACACCACCACCAAACCCAAATCATGACCTATTTACATAATTGTAAATATAATAACTATCTCTCTTGCTTGCTTAAGTCTTAAAGGCTGCCTTGGAAAGATCACTACATTTTCATCTGGATAAAACCATATGTAGTCTTGTGGCTCCTTTTACCTAATTTGAGTCTCCACTCACCTTCTATTAAGGCTAAACGTTGCTACCATTTCAGGATCCTGTGACAAACACTAATCCCAGAAGTACATTTCATTGGTAGCACGTGCGGACTCTGCCCTGAGCCTGTGTAGTGTGCCTGCCATCGTGCTTTCCAAGGATGCCTGAGTTGCCCATGTCCATACCTCTCCTCATGCAGTTTAGGAGAGATGATAGGTATGTTTGGAAGACAAGCATCATGAATCAAGAAATGTAAGGAATATGTTCAGAGGCTGGGGTAACATCATAATAACCCTTTCTCAGCTGAGATGAGGACCAGTGCTTACAGAAATCAGCCCAGTGAGGGAAGAAACTACCTCTGAATGACCTCATGCATGCAGTTCCTTGGGATCCTTAGTTCTCTTTACTATTGCATGACAAACAACAACACGATCTTGTTTAAGCTTTTGCATTTTGATGCATTTTAATTTATAGAGTTTTAGACTCAGTTTGATTAATACAATGGCAAGACAGGAGGTCTGAGTACACCTGAGACTCCATGAATATTTATATATTTCATGCATATTCCCAAATCTCATTTGCTTAGATTTTGCAAAGGAGTTATGACTCCCCCAGAACAAAGTGTTAGCTATTCAATCTCACAGTACAAGACCAGTTTTCAAGCCATTTCGCCACTCTAAATAATTGATATAAATTGCTGCCGAATTGATTTGCCCTTAGCAAGGTTTTGAGGGCTGCAATTGATCACTCAGACAGCTGTAATGACCTGCATGGCTATGCTATGATATGGCTTGGGGTCCATGAGAATAACGGTCTCTGATTGTTCACTCTCAAGTGCAGAAGCTGGCTTTCTTAGAGTGTGATTTATGTATCTTTGTTTTAAAAAAAACATGCACAGTGTGACATGGATCAGACACAGGCTTACATCCTGCAAATTGTTAATGTTACATGGCAATTTGTGTATGGGCTGAATATTATATTTTGTCATTTGGTACTACTGTCAAAATTCCATTTCTGTTACCCACTTGTCTCTTCACTCAGAAATCATCTACTAGGTGATTATGAACTTCTCATCGGGTAGAGGATTATGAAGATGCCATGTTTATTAGACTTGTGTCTCTGTCTGAAATGTCCTCTGATGCTAAAGGTCCCAACTTACACCTATTTGTTCTCGTCACTTCATGGGAATCAGGAGAGAATCAATGCAGCTAGAAAAGTTGTGGGCTAGAAACGGAGTGACAACCACAAACCATCATTCAGAACCAGGATTATTTTTTAACCGTGGGTTGTCTGGTTTCCTATCTGTCAGCAAGGGATCCTGGCACTTACATGACAGGTTGTCCTCAGCTTTGTAGGGCAGCAGCCTCAGTCCACAGCTTGCCGAGGTACTGACCAGCTCATCCTCCATCTACCGGGGACAGACATTCTAGTGTACACAGCTGTGAGATCGACTGTTGTCTGCTCCATTCTCTCTCAGTTTTGAACACGCCTGATCACTCACAGGTGGGCACCAGTGTGGATTGTGTGTAATAGCTTTTCTTTCTTCAACTGTGCAAAGTTGCATCCTCTGCATTATGTGCATCAAATTATTTACTTTTGGGATTTTAAATTCATTATTTTAAGTTTTTGAATGTTTCAAACATTTCCATATGATAGAATTTTCTTCCTTTATTATATTTTCTATGCAAAAATAACCTTAGCCATATATTTATTTGATAATCACCTTGCAGGGTGCCTTGACAGGCACAACCTGAATAATGAAACTGTGTTATAGGAAAAACAATAACCTGATATTTCTCAACTTTCTATTTGTTATGATATCTTTCCTCCTATTCAAGAATATAACCTTTTCTTTTGAAATACAGTAAGTTATGCATGTGTAGATGGTAGTACAGTGACAACAAGATAGAGTATCACAAACTTTGATAATTTATTATGACTCACACATTCATGCTTCTCAAAACATAAAGTTGCAGGTCTTAAATATTGCAACAGAGGATCACTCAACTACAGAGGACAGTTTTTGGTATTTTCTACCTTTTTAAAATTTATTTGGGCCGGGCGGTGGTGGCGCACGCCTTTAATCCCAGCACCTGGGAGGCAGAGGCAGGTGGATCTCTGTGAGTTCGAGACCAGCCTGGTCTACAAGAGCTAGTTCCAGGACAGGCTCCAAAACCACAGAGAAACCCTGTCTCGAAAAAACAACAACAACAAAAAATTTATTTGAAGCTTAAATTTCAAAAAATATTTTCATTCAAGAATTCAAAAATATGCCTAGCAGTGGTGGCGCACGCCTTTAATCTCAGCACTCGGGAGGCAGAGGCAGGCAGATCTCTAAGTTTGCAGCTAATTTGGTTCAGAGAGCAAGTTCCAGGACAGCCAAGGTTACACAGAGAAACCCTGTTTCTGAAAAAATAAATGTGTATATAGACACACACACACACACACACACACACACACACACACATTTTTCTTCAAACCCTTATGTATTGATTTAATTAACCTGATTGAAAAGAGCTTTGCCACTCATTCTGGCAATTAGGACAGGAATCCCAGCTACTGGCAACGCTGAGGCATATCACGTTCATATCACCAGCCTGGCAACTGGGTGAGACTTTGGCTTGAACTAAAAGTAAAAATGGAGCTAGAATATAATTTCAGCAGTAAAATGCCTGCTTAGCAAACGTGAGATCCTTGGTTCAACACCCAGCACCATGGGAAGGACAGCTTTTCAGTATGAAAGCGAACGCCTATTGAATTGAGGTGCATATCTGATGAAGAAATGAAAGCAGTAAGTCTTTGTTCACAGTTCATTTAATCGGAGGCCAAATACATCCACTGTCCAATGTACATATTAAATTCTTTTAACTTTCATCATCTGAAACAAACAGGAAAGGTTTTTATTATTTATGTTGTTGGAAATTTAATGTCCTTTGGGCCCAAACCTTTACAGTACCTGTAATCCTTCAGTGCCCTGTGGTAAAAGTTTAATTAGACAAAAGAATCATTTTGCTTAGACTGGAGAGGGGCAACTGCCCTCTTTAAGCCAACTGGGCTATATGGCAGAATGAATTCTATTTGAGACATTCTTTCTGCAAATATTTTAAGCAATTTTAATAAAGCACATACTGGATGATGGATCAGCACCACTGCCCATTTTTCCTCAGCAAATTTGCATTTTTTAATTCTTGCTGTGGGACATCCTGCAGTTTAGACAACAAACATGGTGGTTTACAGATGGAGGAGAAGAACTGCATAATCCTAAGGCATTGGCAGTCACGTAAGAAATCAAGCTACAGTCAACCATGCTGGCCAGACAAGTATATGTGTTACATGGGAAATTTCTGCTAATTCCTGCAGAAGGAAGCTGTAGGTATACACGTAGATGCTTCTCGGATAATCGAGGCAATGTGAACAAGGAAAATACATGTAACCTGGACTAGAGAAAAATCACAAAGGTACTCATGGAGAGTAGATGGTCCTCGTGTGGGACGCTGAGGAGGTGAAAAAGTTATATAGGTGCTATAAAAAGTTATATATAAAAAGTTATATCAATGGTCAAGTCATATTGCTGTTCTATCAGATGGGAGAGACAAGCAGAAGTCCAGGTGGGGGTAACAAAGATAAGACAAAATGAGGACAGAGGTCTCCATTTTATCTGAGTGGTTTCTGAGCATTTTCAAAAGGAATGGAACACGATCCTGAGTGACTTGTAGGAGACTCAGCATGGAAAAGACTTGGGAGCTGTACAACTGCTCAGTATGAGGCCTTTGGGGACTAACATGAGTCTCAGCTAAGAGCAAACAGGACTTGTCTTTTAAAACAAAGTCAAAAAGTGATCTGTGGAGTTTGTGATGCAATAAAAGCCCGAAACTTTTTTGCCCTTCACTTTAACTCAGAGCAACAACTAGGAAGGCTTTATTTATCCTTAGTCCTTTTCTACTCTGGCTCCAGAAAACGCATTACTTTACCTTCTTTATCAAGTGTAGGCATGCGGACAGCATAATCAGAGCCAAATGGCTTTCCCCATTGATCTTGCCACCTGATTTTCATCAGGTCTTTGGGGAGAACAGGGTACAATTTCTGCTACTTTAACTCAGGCAGGTAATTCCTGACTTGAATTAGTGGGGTGACAGTTCTTAACTCAGAACCACTTAGGACATCCTCCATAGGTGCTGCCAGCTCGTCCTCCATCTAATGCATGCCGCTTCTGTCGTTCTGTGAACTCTGGAGAGTTAGTGGCTCATACAGGTTTCACTTCCATCCTGCTATCTGACGTGCAGGTGGATACAAGATGCAAGAATTGTATTTTCAAATAAAACATGTAAATATGGAACAATCACAAGACCTGAAGACTGATTAAATTTGGCTGCTAGAGAACAATGACTCCCTAACGATCTATTTCATTAATTGATTAAATGATTACTTTTTTAATTTACAAATAAATGCCTAAAATATTTTTTTTAGAATTTTATATCAAAAGAGAATTTAAGTGCTGTTCAGGAGTAATACTTTCAATGTGCAGATCAACTTAATAATTGATAATTTTAATAATTCAATAGTAAATTGAAGCATAAGAGTTTAAATTAGGTCATTTAATTAATTAGCTAATTAATGTTTGTATTGATGTTTAAATGTGTTAATTACATGTAAAATATATTTCAAATTTGTGTTATATTTTATTTTCTCCTCCCCTGTTCCTATCTCTCAGATACTTGTCACCAAAGAATGGCCTGGGGCTTGGAAGACCATATATGCTAGATGCTATTTTTGTCTTGGTAGAAGGTAATTTTGTTAAACTGTTTTCTAAATATTTATGTTTATAAAGACTTTGTTTTTTTTAAACAATTTACTTCTTTTTATAACTCTCTATACTCTTTTTCTTCTCTCTCTCAAGCCTACATACATTTATCCAACACTGTGACCAATTTAGAAAGGTTTTTTATCTGAATCTGTATTTATTATGTATTTATAATTATTTTTTGACAAAATATTGCTTTTTAAAGTGTTAAGCTACAGCCTGACGGGCTAAGGCTGCTTTGCCTTTGGTTCCACCTAGCCCAACATGTTGGAGATCTGTATACAGCCTCTGAGAAACATTCTCTCTGCCCCAGATCCAGGGTCAAGCTGCAGCAGGTTTATATTGCCTTTACACAAGTTGTAGCACTCTGCTCACAAACCCCACTAAAATGCTTCATACCCAGACCTCCTAACGTCAGAGTTCATGCTGGCAGCTTGGCCCAGGAAGCCACCATTTCAAAACCACATGAGTTTTTCGTTTTTTTTTTTTTCCTACCACTAAATCAAGAAAACCTCTCTTAAAGGAGCCACGGTATTAAGCCATCCTTAACTCTGTTCTTTTGTGTCTAGAAGTTTTTTTAAAGCATTGTTAGGTTTTACATTGATATAGTGGACCATGTTGGAATACAAATTTGTAGTAAGAGGCTGTTGCTGGTTCCCAGCTGCTCAGACTGTGAACTAATCACTCAGAAACTATTATTTGCAATACTGTTTGGCCAAGAGCTTAAGCATATTTGTAGCTAGCTCTTACATCTAGAATTAACCCATTTCTACTATTCGATATTTTGCCATGAGGCTTCTGGCCTACCACAGGTTCCCAGCTATCAGCTCCCATCTTTCTCCTCTAGCAGATGATGTCTCTCTGACTGCTTTCTTTTTCCCAGAATTCAGTTTAGTTTTCACAGCCTATGTGTATTCTGCCTTGAGCAGGCCCAAGACAGTTTCTTTATTAACTAATGGCATTCATAGCCCACAGAGGGGAATCTCACATCACATTAACTCATAATTCAGTATTCAATATACCAGCCAGACTGTATAAATGGCCACGGTTCATCACAAGAAAGCTGATGCAATATACTTCAGTCTTAGATTAATTTGTTGCAGAATTCTCTGCTGTGATCTAAACCTAGGTCTTGTTCATGCTAGGCAAGAACTGTAGTACCCAATGCATTCCTAACCTGGAGGAAGAGTTAAAACACAGGTTTAATTTACTGTAACTATGCCAGAAATTGTAAACTAGTATATCATTAGAACTGCAATTATAAAACATACTATAAACAGCTACATATGTATCTATCTATCTATCTATCTAAATTACAACAGTTTATAGGTAAAGTGCATACATCTAACATTCATATATTTAACAATCTTTTTATTTCAGAGCACATTTGTTAGAGAACTTAGCATGAAGCTAGTATGACATGGACTGTTTGCAATACATTTAATATGCACATAAAAAATTCTCAACACTTTTTCAGCTGGAGTGTGAAAAAGTCCAGGTTTCTCCCTTAAGTTCTCAACTGAGGTAGTTGAATGAAATGAAGCTGTAGTAATATTTGGACTTTCAACCACACATCAGAAATAAAATAAGTATTAGGTATCTCATTTTCTCATATGCTCTTGCAGCTAATCTTACACAGAATTTTCTGATTTCAGAAACATTCACTTAGAAAAAGAGAATTAGTACCCACAATGGAAACCAGAAGGAAGCTCTCTGATTTCTAAATTCATGCCTTTTTCTCCAAAAATCAGCATCATTTTAATAGAAGGTGAACTGAGGGAAACAACAGGAATAATTTTCTCCCTCATAACTCTATCCTATCAGTGGAGTGTCAGGAATCCATTCTGTTTAAGGACAGTCAAAAAGTCCAGTTTGTAAGCAAGCACCCAGCTGTGGGCATGCATTGTTTTCCTTTCTTTCTCTGCCATTCACCCAAAGTCTCCTGCTGGCTCCCATCTGGTGTCTCGGCATTCTGTGTTTTCTATTCAGGCATTTGTTAATGCAGTTTAATATCGTTTGTTTTTCCTTTTCTTTTTCTAGCAGAAATAAAACCTTAGCCATAGGGAAGCAAGTATTATTCCTCCATTGTCAGGGGGTCTACTTGGATGAAAGGGGCAGGCCCAAAGACGTGCCAGTTGTACTGAAATTGCATTCTTGAAAACCTCACTGCAGCTTGCTCTGGAGACTAAGACAGTGATAATCAGCATCAAGTCATCTCCAAGTGATGCTCCAAGCTTCATGCTACTAGAAATCTCTTCATATAAAGAAAAATCATCAGATTTTCTCAGATAAAGAGAATCGTGTATGTTTTCCTTAAACATGTTTTACTATTCATTTCTTAGATAGTATATAACACAATGATATCCCTCATGACATTCGCAAGATCACTGTAAAGTACTCATACTTGGCTAGTTTTTCCCCTTAGTCCCTCCCCTTCAACATTCACCCTTCCCTACCCCTTTCATATCTTGTCTATAAAATCACCTATTTTTTTTTTAAAGAATCACTTGTTTTTATTCTTATGTGTATGTCTGGGAAACATGTGTGTGCCTGGTGCCCATAGAGACCAGAAAAGGAAATCAGATCCCCTTAATTTAGAGTTACGGACAGTTGAGTGCTGCCATGTGTTTTATAAGTGGAGACTACTCATTTCCTGGCTGCCCAGACCCAAATAATAACACAGAAATTATATTAATTATAACACTGTTTGGCCTATTAGTTCAGGCTTATAATTAACTAACTCTTACATCTTAAATTAACCCATTTCTATTATTTATATTTTACCATGAGGCTCATGGTTTATTACTTTTTATTTCTTGAGCGGCTACATGGTATCTCTGACTCTGCCTACTCAATATATATATTCACACACACACATATACATATATACATCTTCCAGCCTGGCTATATTCTGTTAAGCCATTGGTCAAAACAGTTTCTTTATAAACCAATGGTAATGAAACCTATTCATAGCATACAGAGGGGAATCCCACATCACAGTCCCCTCCTATTTTGATGTCAATATCTACCATTCTATGTCTAGTTTATTTGCTCAATGTGATACTCCGCTGTTTTGCCATCTCTTTCCAACAACATAATTCTATTCTTCCTTGGAACCAAATAAACCTTCACTAAGTAAGTATTCCACATTTCTCTCACCACCACCACCCAGCTGCCACTATAAATTCTTGCTGGCAAAGAGAACTTGATTTTTTTTCTTTTCACAGAGGTGACTGTTAATAATAATAAAAAACAGTAGACATAAATATTAGCACCTCCCAATTGTACAATACTTACTATGGTGGAAAGATTATTTTAGCCAAATCCTAATGTGACTCACAGTTTCATAAGGTGCCTTCTCATAAATATTCATAGTTTTTGGTGTAAGACATTCTTTCTAGATCAATAGTCTTCAAACTATAGGTCATGCTCTTTTTTGGGAGGCCAAATGACTCTTTTAGGGGTCACAGGTCAATATGCTGCATATCAGACATTTACATTATGATTCTTAACATTAGCAAAATTAATTATAAAATAGAAATGAACTAATCTTATGGTTGGGGGGTCACCATAACATAAAGAACTACATTAAAGAATTACAGCATTAGGAAGGTTGAGAATCACAAACATGTTTTAGACTATCTCCTAGAAAGAGTAGTCTGCTGTATAATTTGGGGTAAAACTAAATTACCACCTGCAGTACTACCTGCTCTTTTCATCATCACAATCATCTTAAGAGTATTTGTTACTCATACAGAGGACCATGGTTCAGTTCCCAGCATCCACATAGTGTTTACAACCATGAGAAACTCCAAACCCAGAATTCTGACACCCTCTTCTGATTTCTGAAGGCCTGCATGTTGTAAACAGACATACATTCAGGCAAACACTCCTACATATTAAATAAAATTTAAAAACTAGTTTTAAAAACTATTTACTTACAAACCCTTATAGATGTATTCTTCTTGAGTGTCCATTCTAATTATCTAGACTCAGGTGAATTTATCTTCTCCAATTGATTTTATTTCTCAGAATTCAGTTACAACTGAATTCTCTAAAATCATTTTTAATTTTAATTGGACTCGCTTGAAAAGTTGGTTCTTAAAATATTCAACTATATTCAGTGAATATAATACAGTAGGAGGCTACTGACAGAATTAGTTAAATAATTTAAAATATGACTTCGATTTCACATCTGGAGAGATGGTTCAACAGTTAACAGTACTGATACTGATGAACATCAGAGACTGCTGTTCAGTTCCCAGCACCCATACAGTAGGTCACAGCCTTCCTGTCACTCCAGTCTCAGAGATTTCATTGTCAAAGGTTTCTGTCCTGCCTAGTTATGCAGGCGATCAGTCCCAAAGGAACACACAGAGATCTACATTAATTATAAACTAGTTGGCCTAGTAGCTCATTCTTTTCTTATTAACTAATTCTTACATCTTAAATTAGCCCATTATTTTTGTCTGTGTTAGCCACATGGCTTGATACCTCTATCAGCAATCCAAAATCAGCTTCTAACTTCCTGTGAAAACAAAAGCAAAATCTCTTCTCCAAATTCATACAATTTTTGACTTAAATTTTGAAGTCAAGGCATTTTCAAAGTATATATGTTGGATTAATTCAGCAGCATTTATAATCAATTGTCTTTTAGCAGCTTTTGTTCCTTCCTCAGCCATCAAATGATTCAAAAACAACACAATAACATCAAGTATTCAGGCACTCTGTGTATTTTTCATCTTTACATGGCTTTATTTTAAACTCTATTTCTTTTTATTTTTAAGTTTTGACTTTTTGAGACAGGGTTTCTCTATATATCTTTGACTGTCCTGGAATTAACTCTGTAGACCAGGTGTCCTTGAATTTACAGAGATTCACCTGCCTCTGCCTTCCACATTTTGGGATTAAAGGTGTGTGCCACCAAGCCTTGAACTCACAGAGGTCTGCCTGGCTCTGCCTCCCAAGAGTTGGGATTAAAGGTCTGTGCAACTATACCCAACTACTCTCTTTTTTATTTTAATGACTTTTTCTTTTCTCTCTCAAGCCTACATATATATTTTTTAATACACTGTAAACCACTTAGAGATTTTCTTCATCTTTGAATCTATCTTTACTGTATAGCTCTTTCTGACCACATGAATCTTTAATTTGTTAAGCAATATGACTAGGAATAAAGCTGTGGCTTTGACTGCTGGATCCAGCCCATTCCTTAGCTGTCTGAGAGTCTAGCCTCATGGTAGAGGTACTGGCCAGAGGCAAGCTTATTGCCACAACTCTCTGGCGTTTCAAGGTCCCTGCCATCACCAAGAAGCATGCTTTCAGCTCTTCATAAACTCCATTTAAGTGTTTTGGTCGTGGGGTCTCTTAAAAGAGCTGTAAGGTTTTTGCAGCTAAAGCTGAATCAGGAAGTCTGTCTTAAATGAGACATGCTTGTCTCTAGCAAACAGAGCTCACCTGAGAAAATGCTGATACCAGGAAGCCAGGCTTAACTCTGTTCTTTTTTGGGTCTAGAATTACTTCCCAAGATCTCTCAGGTTTTATATGAATATAGCTGTCCAGGGTGGTGCCATTCATTGTCAGAAGTTTCTGTCCCACCTAGTTCTACAGGCAACTAGTCCCAAAGGAACACACAGAGATCTACATTAATTATAAACTAGTTGGCCTAGTAGCTCACTCAGGCTTTTCTTATTAACTAATTCTTACATCTTAAATTAGCTCATTATTTTTGTCTATGTTAGCCATGTGGCTTGGTGCCTTTATCAGCAAGGCAGTCTCATTTTTGCTTCCTCTGCATCTGGATGACGACTGCAGACTGAGCTTTCCTCTTCCCAGAATTCGTCTGCTCTCATTGTGCCCCACCTCTATGTCCTGCCTGGTCACCCCACCTATACTTCCTGCCTGCCTACTGGCCAATCAGCATTTAATTAAAATACAAGTGACAAACCTTTACGAAATACAAGACCTTTGTTCCACAGCAGGTTTTGCCACCCTTTTTTGGCTTCTGTGGTCACTGCACACACAGACAGCATATACACTCACACATATATACATAAAAAGATATATAGGACTTAAAGAGAAATATGTATCTATCTGTGAATACATACACGGAGACAACCCATACTTGTATCTATAACTAAGTCAAATGTGCTTTCTATGTTACCATCTAGAAATGCATTTTAAATTTAATTGAGACTGACACAACAAGGAAGGTAATAAGTTGAACATAAGCACTGAGCTTTCCCAGGATAAACATTTATTGACAATAATTATAAATATATAATCATGTATGTGTAAGTGTGCAGTACCTTAAAAGTGTTAATTAAGTTTAGGATATTAATTTAATATAACAATGATTAAATATTAATTAATATTGATTAGATTATTAAATCCAAATAAGTCTGCTACTGACATGGATTCTTCTGGAGTAATGAAAAGGCAGTTAGAAAGTCTTTGCAGATCAATGAAGGTTTACAAGTCATCAGACAAATTATACCACCATGATTGCACACAGCTGGGGACACAGGGATCGGTTTTTGTTTTTTGTTTTTAATTTTTATTTTTGTCTCTTATTGATCAGGAAATTGAGAGCCAAGATCTCTCCCCAAATGTTGTGCAAGAAACAAAGCCTTAGTTTTCCTTATACCACTTTTTAGTTACTTCTTTATTTAAGTCTGACAAAATGAACTGCCAAGAAAACTAAAGTATTTTTGGTTAGGGACTGCATCTATATCACTAGCATGCTTCTGACATGGTCTTTCTTACTCCTTTAATTTTAACACAGTAAGATAGTTGTAATCTCAAGTTGTCTTTAAGAATGAAAGGCATAGGGGCTGGAGAGATGGCTCAGTGGCTAAGAGCATTGCTTGCTCTTCCAAAGGTCCTGAGTTCAATTCCCGGCAACCACATGGTGGCTCACAACCATCTGTAATGAGGTCTGGTACCCTCTTCTGGCCTGCAGACTTACACACCGACAGGATATTGTATACATAATAAATAAATATGAAAAAAGAATGAAAGGCATAATGCAAATAAAATGTTTACAGTCATTGATCACAATCTATGTATGTGAAACACAACACTGGTGGTGCCTTTTGATTCCTGTCATGTATAAACCATTATGTCACTAATGTTTCTTGAGCTCAGTACCTATGCCTTGGTTACAGGCTAAGACAATCCTAGCCATTGACTTTTTACGCATTCATCTACTTCCCTTTCTAAAACTTCTGGCTATTATTTTTAATTTGATTTCAGATTTCAGAAGTCTCAGTTAACTGGACATGATATGGGCTGGCATAGTGGTCTTCTGAACAGGGCTGCTGTGTACACTATACTCTCCATACTCTCCACTTCTCTTGCATAAAACACTGTCAAATTGGTTACAGGCTAAGACAGTTCTAGCCATTGACTTATATGAATAAGCTTGCATAGACTTCCATACAGAAATGGTTTGCCCAAATTCTAGATTTTGTCTTGTTTCCTATTGTAGAGGAATTGTTATCAAATTTTAGACATGTTAGGAACTTGGAAGCTTTTCTTCCTTTCCACAAAAGGAAGGGGATGCAGTAGACGTGGAGGGAGGAAAGCGAAAGATGGAAAGTAAAGGTACGGAAAAGTTGAGGTCATAGACATGAAGGAGAATGCCTGCTGGGAATGGAATTTCCTGGCCCCAAACCAGATCGATGGTTTCTGCAGGCTTAGGACCATTGTGGAAAGCCTGGTTCCCTACCACAAGCAACATGTTTTAAAACACAAGGTTGAGTCTGGCTTTTAAGCCTTGCTGACTCACAGAGTCCTCTGTCACTAATAGACTTAGCTTGGCACCCAACTGTTGCCATTTGCTGTCTTTTAACACTGTTGGTTGCTGGAGGTGATCTCTCAGAAAATCCAAGGCATATCCCTACAATTTACAGCTGAGCATTTATTAAGCCTTATCTTGGTGTACGAGGTCCTTTTGTTTATGTGTTGCTTTCATTGGTTAATGAATAAAGAAACTGCCTTTGCCTTTTGATAGGGCAAAACTTAGGTAGGCAGGAAAAACAGAACTGAATGCTGGGAGGAAGAAAGCAGAGTGAGAAAGAGCTGCCATGGAGCCACCAGAGTCAGATATGCTGACTCTTTCCCGGTAAGCCACTGCCATGTGGCGATATACAGATTAATAGAAATGGGTTAAATCAAGCTGAGAGAGTTAGCCAATAAGAGGCTAGAGCAAATGGGCCAAGCAGTATTTTAATTAAGACAATTTCTGTGTGGTCATTTCGGGGCTAAGCTAGCCAGGCAGCTGGGACAAATAAGCAGCCTCTCCTAACAACATTATGTAAATTGCCTTTGGCATATTTTTATACCTTTCCCTACTTGCCCATGGATAACTCGAAATGATCCTGAAAAGAGTTTGATTATTAAAGCATATTAAAATTCTAATTTTGAAATGTTAAATTGTCTGAATGTACTGGTCTAACATGGTAACAAACCATCACAAAGGCTTATACAAAACAAAGCTTATCCTGTCTCAGTTGTATTCATTAGGGTGTGGATTTGATCTGTTTTTTTTTTTTATTTTTGTTTTTGTTTTCTCTGTTAATCGGCTTCAGGGCACAGTCTTTCCAATGCTTGCAAGCCTATTCAGGGATCATTAGAATGAGCCCCTTGTTAGCTAGAGGGTGGAACATGCTTAGCTCTGAGGGTTGGGCATTCTGAGCTCTTAGAAACTCACTTGGTTCAACTCACAGAATCCAAGCACTGAACCCTCTCTTCCTTGGGCTCTCTCTGAATCCCCCCCCCCCACCCATGGTATCATCTCTTTTCCATCTCTATCTGGAGAAATTTCTGTCCTATTTGTTCTTAGATGATGAGGTCAGCCCTTCTGGGATAATGCAGATCTTTCCTTGGCTGTTTGGATAGCGTACGTCACTCGCAGGATTTGGCAATTAGGCTGTGGAAACATTGGGGGATATGACGATGTCTACCATCCCAATTTCAGGAGCATTTCATTTCTTGATAATTCAACCTCTCTCCAGGCCATGTCATTCCATACTTCCATAGTATTAAGAGAGAAAGGCATCCCCATCTGTCTTTTTACACATTCATCTTCTTCCCATTCTTTCAAAACTTCTGGCTATTATTTTTAATTTGATTTCAGATTTCAGAAGTCTCATGGTATGGACATGGTATGAGCAGGCATAGTGGTCTTATGAACAGGGCTGCTGTGTATGCTATACTCTCCATACTGTCCACTTCTCTTGTATAAAACACTGTCAAATTTCAGCTGCAGAGCGTCCATTGCCCATAATATTCCTTTTAGTATTATTTCCTCGGTACACAGAGTGGAGGGGATATAAAATGAGCTATACTTCTGGTCTGATAGCACAAATCATGCTTTGTTATCTGTCAAATGGGGAGTGCCATACGGCTGTGCATTAGCCCAGACTCCTGTTAGGAGCATGCCGTCAGCATCAGCTTTCTGAGTCGAGGTCCTTGCACTTTGGCCTTTACGACTTCAAAAAACCTGTCTCTGTCTGTTTCTTCCTGTGAAGATGTGATGATGGCTGTCCCTACCCCACATTGCTCTTGTCAGGCAGTGGGAAGGATTCGAGAGGGGGGAATGATGTCATTTTCAAAAATCGATTTAGTTTTTTGACAAGGTTAAAAAAAATTGTAATTTTTGGCTTTTTTTCCCTTCTTCATCTCTGACTAGAACTCTACTTCTCAAATCCCATCCTGATTTTCTGTCTTCTTTTTGTGTGACACGCTGATTTTGATTTGTTCATTGCCTAAGCACAGGCAATAGGTTATTTACTATAGCAAGGGTCACTTACAAAGGGTTCAGCACTGAAAATAATGGCAGTCCCAGTTCTGATAATGGATGGAGATGAATTCTGATTGCATTTTTGTCTGCCTTAACGAATCCCTTATCTTCACCTCAGTCATTAATTGTACCTCTCTTTTGTGTGTGTGCTAGCACAAGCGCTATCTCTCTCTCCCTCTCTCTCATACACATGCACACTCACACATACACATAATTTTATTACAAGCCCTATTTTGTTCTCAGAACATTGATTTCATTACTTTTCAGACTGTTTTTTAATATAAATATCAACAATCTAAACATCATTAAGAACATACTTATAGTTAAAGGGTTGTTGTTTAATTTCCTGGAGTCAGAGACAGCATACTGTGGAAAGCCCTGAGATATTCATATTTAGTAAAGTAAGTGAAAATTAGAAATAATTGATTACTGGGGTCAGCTCCTGATAGGCAATGGGAGAGAGGTTGAAAAATGTGGAGCTCTGGTGTTGTTGAAATATTTTTTGGGTGACTATAGCGACATTGCCTACAGGGAGGGATGCATAGAGAAAAGTGAGGAGTGTAGAATGTAAAGAAACTCAGCCCCTGAGCTCAGCAAGATGTCAGATGGTGTCACTTTTGAGTTTGCCCAGACATAACTATGAATCCATAAAGGTCACTGAGTGACTGGGTGCTCTAGGGACGCTCCAGCAAGTCATTTACATTCAGCAGAATATGAAGGTCTGGCTGTGAATGGCAGCTCAAACCTGGGCAACATCAAGGCTTGGATAACAGTGTAGAGAATCTTCTGGAAGCCAAAGGCTTGATTGTGGATTCCTTACAATGCTGTATGGCTCTTTGTCTAAGAAATAAATAAACACTTTTTCAATTAAAGGATCATTTGTTATTATACCTCAGGGACTTGTTATAGCTCCAAGAACATAATGGAAACACTAGGAACAACTTTGGAGTCAATTCTGACTAGTGTCTTTTCAATTGAAAGCATAAGGGAATGTTTAGTATGTATGTATGTATGTATTTTCAGGTGTGTGCATGTGAGCATTTGAATATCCGTGTGTCTGGGTAAAATGCATGATCCTATATGTGGAAGCCAGAGACTGACATCAGGCACCCTTTATTAGTCCCTACCATAGTTTTATGAGACAGCATCTTACTGAACCTAGAGTTTGCCATCTTGGCTAAACTGACTGGCCATCAAGCTCTGAGCATCCTCCTGTCTCTACCCAACAGTGCTGGGTTACAGGCGCTCATCACCACAATTGGCTTTTACACGGCTTCCTAAGACTCTAAACTCAGCTCCTCACTTTGCATAGCAGGAACTTGACTGACTCAGCCTTGTCCCCAGGACATCGTTTAGTCTACCCACATCTCTCCACCATCACTACCCGACGTATATATGCAGTCTCATCTAAGTACAAAGCACAGACTCCACAATTGTTTCCTAAATGAGTAGTCACCGAATACAAAAAATTACATCATGTGGTTGAAGTTTCTAAACTGCAGATTTGAAAAGGGAATATTTAAGCTATATTCCTTTCTACTAACTGATCTTTGGGATGGTTTTGTTCCACTGTGGGATTATAGCCCACTCTTTGTTAACCCACGTCATGAATCCTGGGTGTGAGAAAAGGGAAGATTACAGCGGCTCCTAGCTTGGACCATATCCATTAAGCTCCAGCTGCTGACACTAGATGATACACTGCTCTAGTTAGTAACTGAACTGACGTCTCTCCTTCCCCATGCTCCACTCACACATGAGGCAGAGCTATATTTGCAAAGCTCCATTGTACCAGGAATGCATGGGCACTGAGCACCATCGAGAGACTTTCCCCTCAAGTGAAATATGGTCGTATCATCGGCTCCTAGATCTAAGCTGCCATTTCCACGTCTAGCCCATGGGCTTATCTCAGAAATAAAACCTAAATCCTAAAACATCAAATGTTTCAACACAAGTGTGTGGTAGCTTCAAGCTCACATGAGTCAAACTCATAAATAATGCTTTTTCTTTTCCATTGAGTGTTGTATGTTTAAAGGCTAGCTTACCTTCTGAGGAAAACTGCTTTAGATAAAGGGGTGGACCCACTGAGGACTCTCCACAAGAGTGAGTGTGGTTACCGGCTGTGGCACGTACAGAGGCCATTTCTATGACAGTTAAGGAAAATGGTCCCCAAATCACCTTGCGGGGGGACAAACATGACAAAGTGAAAAACTTTCTCTGCTAAGGTGTTTTAACCCACCAGCACCTCACCTGCAAAATGCACCTTTTGTAGCTTCAAACTGTTATTTGGAGAGGATGAACACATCAGAGCAAATGAGGGCACAGAGGGTCAGCATGCAGGCTTGAGGGGAGGGAGGTGGAATGGCTCAGAAATATGCATCAGCTACTTCTCTGAAACTTGATTCTTCTGCCCCCACAAATAACCTAGATTACCCTGACCCAAAAGACACATTTAGTTTAATCAATATGGGGAAAAAGCCATCAAAGCCACACAAGCAGGTGGGGAGATGTGAAATGTGATGGCTGTCCTGCCCAGGGCACAGAGAGTGCCTTAGGAGAATTGTCAACTGGAGTTTTGCATAGAGGTCAGAGTCACCTGATACCCTGCTCACCAAGCAGCAGCCCTGGTTCTCTCAATTACCCCTAGGGGGGTATATTTTATGACATTTTTAGATCGTTTTCTCAAGGATCAAGAAAAGCGAGGGAATTAAAATCCAACAATGCAAAGCTTTACTACTTCGTTGATTATAATAACTGGAAATCACCACACTGCAGTTCAAAAGTCGAGGAACTTGGGTGTAACACTCATTTGGCCTGGTACTGTGGATTGTGCTCTCACAAGAGTTGAGATTCTTCACCCATTGCAGGAAGATTAGCTGGGTGTGGACAGTAATAACACGTCTAACACTTCTGTGACTTGGCCCATTTTCTTGATGTTATCTCTCTGAAGACTTATGTATAATAAGTGGACATTTACTGGCTACGGGGTGGCATTTCCGCACCTATGTATAAGTACAATGTGTGATAATCAGATTGAGGTAATTAGTTGAACACCTAATATGTCCCAAAAGTTTAATGCATGGGGGTTAGGAACATTTAAGATCCCCTTGTCCACATCGTTTGAAAGCGACAGTCATTTTTTTTTTTTTTACCATTGTGACCTTAGTGTGGGTGGATGCCAGAGCTCATCTCTTATCTCTTACTGAAGCTTTTAATATGGCCACTGACCCACCTCCTCTCACCACACTCCCAACCCTTTGATAGCCTCAGTTCTACCCCAACTTCAGTCAATATGTGATTTGGATTCTGTAGACTTCTAGAAGCCCTGTTGTCTAGATAATGGCCCCACTTTGCAGATCTGTTATCTTTTCCCACATTATCCCTTCCTATGTTGGTGACACCACGGACTACACTGACAATCTAATTGCCGTATAAAAAATGGTACCGACTTTGCACCTGAAGCCAGGAATGTCCCTCAAATCTCACTTTTAATCACCATCCACAAATAAACCCATCTGCCCCCAAAACCCAAAATGGGTTCTGCATGATTTCTTTGTACTCAGAATCACCAATGCTGTCCCTACAGAGTGACATCCTGAAAAACATGCTCTCCTCTCAGGAAGCCTCTGCTTCCTGCCATCCCCACCCTATCTGAGAACCTTCTAGCATGCATTGTTTATATTCAAGTGATCCCCTGGATGGCCTTTCTTATCTCCTTAGAAGCAATTATTAACTATTAAGTACTAATATTTCATATAATTGATACCAATATTCTATATATTTTTATTGATTTTTGTTTAATTTGAGACAGGGAAGTACTCTGTAGCCTGGTCAAGCTTGGCACTTCCTGGAGTCCACCTGTCTCATGTCCAAAATGCTAGGATTGTAGGATTGTTTGTGTGAGCCACCATGCTTAGCTCCATTTCTTAAAATGAAAAAAAAAGCAAAATAAACAAAACAAAAACCACAAATAACAACAAAACTCCTTGCATCCTATTGTCTTCTGACTTTGCTTGCTCTTTGCTTCCTGGGACTCATTGCTAGAAGCACAGGACCAGTGTGCTGTGAGTGATGTCGCTGTCCCTGTCTGTATGAGGCAGACCCTCAGACTTTTCTTATTCTAGAGCCTCTGCAGATTCCAAGCTTTGTATTTTCCTTTTGCATTATGCTAACTTCTCTGATCTTTTTCAATTGGCCAAAGTATCCCGAGAAAATAGGAAGGCATGTACTGTATAATTAAAGTGGTTAGGAAATTCTTTCTGAGGAACATGGGTTGTTTTCAAGCACAATAATAAAATGATGCCAAAAGTATGGCTGCTATTTCAGAAAAGGCATATGAAAGGAGGGGGGAACCCAACAAGACCTCATATCAGACTTACAAGTAGCACATTTTAACTTGTTCTGTAGAAGAAGTAAATAGACCCAGAGTAAATAGGATTCATCTTACAAGGTTTTTGTGGAGGGAAATTGCCCGGCACCATTTCCCAGGAAAATGAGCTGCTAGAAATACAACACACAATTTATCACTCTCACCTCTATTTATATTTGGGGTTTTACAGTAGGCACCACCTATTTCTAAGCAAGGGAGACTGTCTGTTAGCTTCTGTAGTCCCGACAGGAAGGGGCAGATTCGTGTTATTATTTATCTTAATTTATATGCGACAGATAATTTATAAGTAGTCACCCTCTCCACCAAAGACTCAGGAGAAGTATATCACGCTGAGGCAAGTCTTGCCTGCTTAGCTTGCAGTCATTCAGCCTTCGGGGGAAAAATATCACATTAGTAAGATAATTATACATTTTGCTAACGTGCTCACAAAAGGATTTCCAAATACAGAAGCAGCAATGCTGTAAATTATGAAATGTTTTCTGCATAGGTACATTTTCTGGTGCATGTTTCATTTTTTTAAAGCAAGTTTGGCTTTCACAGTCATGCCGTATGCCACAAAGATTACATTAACTATTCACATAACATGTAAAACTCTTATTTATTTGACGATAAAATGGCCTTTCAGGTGACTTTTTCCAGTGACACATACCAGAAAATATTTATCAAAATATTTCCACTTTCTAGCATGTTCTTCAAAGTCCCGTCATTTGGAGAACACTAGGGAGATCTCCTCAGCCTTCAGAGGAACAGAACTTGCTTTATCCCTTCCAGTCTCTCCATCTGAACTGTGGCACTGTGGCTTTCTGAAGCGGTGTTGTGCTGGAGAACCATCCAGGTTCTCCACACTCATGACCACTGGCAACCAGGGAACATTAGCCATACCATGACTAAAGTACCATGACTAAGCTCCTGCTATCTCACTGCGGCTGTGCCTGGCACTGCAGCTCAAACAGCAACAGCTTTATCTCAGATAATATAATATTCTCATGAGGCTGAAGACTGCAGAGAATATTGACCATCATCTTTCCCCCCCGTGATGATGTGAAAGAAGTGAGCTTCATTCATATTCCAACCCCTCATCGTGCTCCAGTGAAGTTTACTTGAACGCCAGAGTTCTGGGGTTTACATTTTCCATTCTTTTGCTGGTCTCAGACAAGCTTATATTTACAAAAGGAAACAGGGTAAAAAAAAAATACTTGTTTTCAGACAGCCCCTTTTCTTGACTACTAAAATGCCTTCCTTCATATACCACCTTCCATCTCATATCCATGAATTCATACCTTCTCCAGTAACGCATGAACACCAACAAGCAAGGGGCTAGGGTTGGAACTCAAAGCCCAGGGTGTGATCTCTAGCACCATATAAACCATGTATAGAGTTGCACCATTGTGATCCCAACAATCAGGATGTAGTGGGAAATAATTTAAAGAATCCCTCTTCTATTGTTGTGTGACCAAAATCAAGGCCAGAAACACCACATAGAAAGACTGAGTTATGAGGGCATGATTTGTCTTACATTCGAAGTCATGGTCCGGTTAGGGACTTGAAGCAGAAGCCATAGAGAAATACGATACTTCTTGGCTTTCTCAGGCTCACGCTCAGCTAGCTCTTTGCTATGTCCAGGAACACCTGCCCAGAGAAGCCTGCAGTCCACTGTGGGCTGGGCATTCCTGCTAAAATTAACAGGCAGGACAATTTCCCACACACCCGCTGGCCAATCTGATCAGGGCAAGCCTTCAATTGAGATTCCTTTCTCAGGTGATTCTAGGCTGTCAAGCTGATAGTTAAGATGACTAGAACAAGCCCTAAATGGTTGAACTGGGCTTTCAAGAACCCAGGGCATACTGCAAATCCAACATTTCTATGAAGGATTGCAGCATTCCCTTGTTTTGGTGTTTTTAATGCCATGACCTCAGCCTGCAGATTCCACAACTGATATAACCATGTCACACGCTTGTCACATGCTTCCCCAGGACCTGAAAGCTGGCCAGTGTTGAAATAACTAAGAATTCACAGCTCAAACAGCCAAAACATGGCTACCTCCCATTGGTATATACTTCTACCGTAACAAGGGTTTATAATTAAAAACTAATTCACATCCCCTTAGCCATGTAAAAAATATCTTCTAAACAAGGAAATCTGTTTAACCTTGAGGAGATTAAATAGGTAAATTACTCCATACCCATGCTGTTATGAGAATGAGTTTCTCACATTTTTTTAATTGGGTCAGAACAATAAAGCATAGATTGATTAGCATGACTCTCACCTCTGACCCAAGCCAAATATTAAAGAACATTTTATCCCTTCTGATAAAATGCAGTCACAGAGACTGCTTTCTCTTTTAAGTAACTAGAAACTACACAAAATATGTAAGGATCAGATACCCATGTGGGTCTGAATCTAAGAAAAGAGAACAGAATGAGCCAATGTTGTATCAGATGACACCCAAGGGTCAGTGCCAGAGTTTGGGAAAGCTCGGGTTCTTTGAGAACCAGGTAGAAGAATGAAAGGAAACTCAGAAAACAAAGCTATGATGGCCAAATCCAGAAGATGAGCTACTAGTTCAGAGAGCCATGGAAATCTTAGAGGAGACATCTCTCAGTCCTGAAGACAGTATAGTATCCTACACCTGGGTAATATTCTATAATGAAGGCAAGGACTTGAGTCAACCTGCTTTATAGTTTTTTTTTTATGGCAATATTTGTCACAAAATACTGTGATCAAAATTCTGTAGAGGAGAAAGCAGCTGAGGTTTGGAACTTTCTGTAGTCTTAGGCATGGTGTCTTGGAATGTACTCCCTAAGGACAAGAAGGGATGCTGCATTCTGAAATGTTTTCATCTGTTAAGAAAGGGAATTAAGAGTTTCCAGCAGAGAGTTAGAGTAGCTGATGAGGTGAGAACTTCCTGTAAGGAGCTAGGGAAAGGCACTGATTCATGGCAATGCTACTCAAGCACTTTCCACGTTTGTACTGCAAACAGAAATGTGGCATTGACAACCCGTTTTTGGAGAGATGGTGATAGCACCACTTCTCACTGGGGATTAGTTGGTGCTCTTGTGCAAGACATGATCTAACAAGTGTCCATGGCAGCCTGAAGTGATACCCTTTACTATTCCAGCCACATGGAAAGGTTCCCTCTCCTTGAAGTTGTATAAAAAAAAATCCAATTTTCTTGGAATCAATGGAGTCTACTGTCACTTTAGACCTTATTATATGAAGGGAACTCACAAGGTAACCCATGACACCTGTACCAGGAAATCCAGCTTAGCAGAAGATGATGACAAACTCTTTCATTTGCCACAACAATGCCGTTGTTGGAGACACTGGCATGGCAAAGAACTACATATTGTAAACTTAGGGCATCTTTAAGTCAATGTGCACAGTTTATACCTGATGCCTAACAAAAAGAACAAGTCCCTTCATCATATAGAATATGCATCCCATCCCTTATTTTCCTTAATGGGTTTCTAGATGAAAACACAAACTCTCCGAGACCTGGAGGCTTCCCATGTATGAAAGTATTTGTCTGATTGGGTAGATGTGTAGTGATCACATGCAGCAATAAAACAATGTATGTGCACAGTTCACTCACTCAGAAGTGTAGCATGATTAATAAAAATCCAGAGACAGAAATTGGGGTTCAACCTAAAGGTCAGAAAAACAAAGCAGCCAGCTACTGGATCTTACCTATACCTCAGTCCGAAATGGCAATCCTGCCTCCTGGAATCTGGAAATAAGACTGAGAGCTGTCTCCTCCCATCTCATATTTCTCTCCAGTGCTGGGATTAAAGGCATGCACCACTACCTCCTGGTTTCTGTGGCAAACTCATGTGGCTACTGGGATTAAAGGTGTGGTCGCCACTGTCAGGTCTGTAAGGCTGACCAGTGGGGCTGTTTTACTCTCTGATCATCAGGCAAGCTTTAGTTATTAAAATACAAATGAAATATCAGTACACAGAAGCTGCCTTAAATTATAACATAATATACCACAAAGTGAGGAGTCACTGGCCAAAATTTAATTCTCACAGTTCTGTAAACTGGAGTCCAAGATCAAGGTGAGAGAGACAAGGATTTCATTTGGGGCCTCTTCTCAACTGGCAGAAGCTGGCCTCTCTCTGAGCTTCACAGGGTTCCTCCTCTTTGAGCTCATGTGCTGGGGAAAGGAGCCAGTTAGGAGAGAGATGGGGACTAAGAAAACAAAAGAACTGTGCAATATTTTCTTATAAGGGCACTAATTTTACGGGATTGGGGCTTCATAGCCTGACTTCATCTTGTTACCTACATACCTCCAGAAAGTCTTGTCTTCAAAATACAATCACGCTGTGAGTTGTGTTCAATATCTAGATTTTAAAGAGAAATGCTACTATTCAGATCATAACAGAAGCTATGAATTTAAAGTACAGTTTAATGTTAAAAATCTGAATTATATTTTATCTCAATATTGTGGGGTAAATGATATTGTAGAAAATGAATTCCGTCTAAGAAAATGTGAAGCCAAATAATAGATCATTGTTTCTGAGCACTCATGTTTTCAGCATGGAGAAGTCGAAGTAGGTATCAAGTCCAACAGTGGCTAAGAAGTTATTTCCAATTGAGAGTTGCTGGGAGAGGGAAATGAGTTTTTTTGAATGGAATGACAATGGGGACATCAAACATACTTCAGCGCAGGCCTCATATTCGAGAATGTTCTGCCAACATAAACCAGACTCCAGGCTTTTAGTGATTTCTTTTCCTGTTTTTTTTTTTTTAATAATTTTTTTTATTAAGAAAAGAAGAAAAAAACATAAACAAAAAACAAGTTTCCACCTCCTCCCAGCCTCCCATTTCCCTCCCCCTCCTCCCACCCTTCTCCCCCTCCTCCCACTCTTCTACCCCTCCCCCCACTCCTCTCCCCCTCCCTCTCCAGTCCACAGAGCAGTCCAGGTTCCCTGCCCTGTGGTAAGTCCTAGGTCCTCCCCACTCCGTCCATATCTAGGAAGGTGAACATCCAAACTGGCTAGGCTTCCACAAAGCCAGCACATTAAGTAGGATCAAAACCCCGTGCCATTGTCCTTGGCGTCTCATCAGCCCTCATTGTTCGCCATGTTCAGAGAGTCCGGTTTTATCCCATGCTTTTTCGGTCACAGTCCAGCTGGCCTTGGTGAGCTCCCAGTAGATCAGCTCCACTGTCTCAGTGGGTGGGTGCACGCCTCGTGGTCCCGACTTCTTTGCTCATGTTCTCCCTCCTTCTGCTCCTCATTGGGACCTTGGGAGCTCAGTCCAGTGCTCCAGTGTGGGTCTCTGTCTCTGTCTCCATCCATCACCAGATGAAGGTTCTATGATGATATGCAAGATATTCGTCAGTATTGCTCTCGGATAGGGTCATTTCAGGTTCCCAATCCTCAGCTACCCAAGGAACTAACTGGGAACCTCATGTTGGGCACTTGGGAGCCCCTCTAGGGTCAAATCTCTTGCTCACCCTAAAGTGGTTCCCTTAACTAAGAATTGTGGTTCCATGCTCCCCTATCCACCTTTCCTTTATCCCAATTCTCCTGATTCCCCAAATCCCCCCTCCTTCCCTTCTACCTTTTCTCTCCCCATCTCCCCTTACCCCCATCCCACCCCACCCCCAAGATCCTAATTTTCTCCCCGGCAATTGGGTCTACTTCCCTTAGCCAAGAGGATAACTATATGTTTTTCCTTGGGTTCACCTTCTTACTTAGCTTCTTTAGGTTCAACTATTGTAGACTCCGTGGCCCTAATTTATGGCTAGAAACCAATTATGAGCGAGTACATCCCATGTTCATCTTTTTGGGTCTGGGACACCTCACTCAGGATAGTGTTTTCTATTTCCATCCATTTGCCTGCAAAATTCGAGAAGTCATTGTTTTTTACCGCAGCGTAGTACTCTAGCGTGTATATATTCCATACTTTCTTCATCCATTCTTCCATTGAAGGGCATCTAGGTTGTTTCCAGGTTCTGGCTATTACAAATAATACTGCTATGAACATAGTTGAACAAATGCTTTTGTCATATGATAGAGCATCTCTTGGGTATATTCCCAGGAGTGGTATTGCTGGGTCCAGGGGTAAGTTGATCCCGAATTTCCTGAGAAACCGAAACACTGACTTCCACAGTGGTTGCACAAGATGGCATTCCCACCAGCAATGGATGAGGGTACCCGTTCCTCCACAGCCTCTCCAGCAAAGGTTATCCTTGGTGTTTTTGACTTTAGCCATTCTGACAGGTGTAAGATGATATCTCAAAGTTGTTTTGATTTGCATTTCCCTGATTGCTAAGGAAGTTGAGCACGACTTTAAGTGTCTTTTGGCCATTTGAACTTCCTCTGCTGAGAATTCTCTCTTCAGTTCAGTGCCCCATTTTTTAATTGGGTTAATTAGCATTTTAAAGTCTAGTTTCTTGAGTTCTTTATATATTTTGGAGATCAGACCTTTGTCTGTTGTGGGGTTGGTGAAGATCTTCTCCCAATCAGTAGGTTGCCTTTGTGTCTTATTGACTATGTCCTTTGCTTTACAGAAGCTTCTCAGTTTAAGTAGGTCCCATTTATTCAATGTTGCCCTTAATGTCTGTGCTTCTGGGGTTATACATAGGAAGCGATCTCCTGTGCCCAGCTCCTGTAGGGTACTTCCCACTTTCTCTTCTATCAGTTTCAGTGTGTTCGGGCTGATATTAAGGTCTTTAATCCATTTGGACTTGAGTTTTGTGCACGGTGATAGATAAGGGTCTATTTTCATTCTTCTACAAGATGACATCCAGTTGTGCCAGCACCATTTGTTGAAGATGCTTTCTTTCTTCCATTTTATACTTTTAGCTCCTTTATCGAAAATCAGGTGTTCATAGGTTTGTGGGATAAAATCCGGGTCTTCTATACGATTCCATTGGTCGACTTCTCTGTTTTTATGCCAGTACCACACTGTTTTCATTACTGTAGCTCTGTAATAGAGTTTGAAGTCAGGGATGGTAATGCCTCCAGAAGATCCTTTATTGTATAGGATTGTTTTGGCTATCCTGGGTTTTTTGTTTTTCCATATAAAGTTGATTATTGTCCTCTCCAGATCTGTGAAGAATTTTGATGGGATCTTGATGGGGATTGCATTGAATCTATAAATAGCCTTTGGTAGAATTGCCATTTTTACTATGTTGATCCTCCCAATCCAAGAGCAAGGGAGGTCCATCCATTTTTTGGTATCCTCTTCAATTTCTTTCTTCAATGCCTTAAAGTTCTTGTCAAATAGATCTTTCACTTCCTTGGTTAGATGTACCCCAAGATATTTTATGCTGTTTTTGGCTATTGTGAATGGTGAAGCTTCTCTGATTTCCCTCTCTGCTTCCATATCCTTTGTGTATAAGAGGGCGACTGATTTTTTGGAGTTGATCTTGTATCCTGCCACATTACTAAAGCTGTTTATCAGCTGTAGGAGTTCTTTGGTGGAGTTTTTGGGGTCGCTTATGTACACTATCATATCATCTGCAAATAACGAAAGTTTAACTTCTTCCTTTCCAATTCGAATCCCCTTGATTCCATTATGTTGTCTTATTGCTATTGCTAGAACTTCAAGCACTATATTGAAGAGGTATGGGGAGAGTGGACAGCCTTGTCGTGTTCCTGAGTTTAGTGGGATGGCTTTGAGTTTCTCTCCGTTTAATTTGATGTTAGCTGTCGGCTTGCTGTATATAGCTTTTATTATATTTAGGTATGACCCTTGTATCCCTAATCTCTCCAAGACTTTTAACATAAATGGATGTTGAATTTTGTCAAGAGAGGAAAAAGTATAGGGAAGCTAAGGGTGGGAAAGAATGTGATGAAAATATACTATATAAAATTCTCAATGAATAAATAAATACATAAAAAAATCAAAGTCTCTTCATACTTATTTGGAAGACACTTGGGAAGTCATTCATATCTATTTTAATTAAACGATCCCCTTCCTAGAGACATAGCTCAAAAACTGAGATCTATGTCTGCAGCAAGGCCTATGTTTATATATAATAAAAGTAAATTTCTTCATAAAGATGTTTTGGATCATTTACTACAAAACCCGTTTTTGCATTGCAAATATTTAAACATAAAATCCTTCAAATTAAAATTTAAGTAAGCTACAATCAGCATAACCACAGAGGTTAGGCAAGGGGAAGGGACTAGGGGAGAGGGATGGATCTCCCTAAGTAGGAGAAATAGACAGTTATGGATGGGTGGTGGGGAACTGGAATGTAAGGATCAAACAGGCAGGTGCAGGGAAAAGGAGGTGAAGGAATGAATCCAGGGAGGAAGAGCTGCTAAAAGTAAGGGTCATGCGGTGGGCCACATGGAAACTTAATACAGTAGAAGCTTCCTAAAATTCATACATATATGAGGATGATCTAAGTGAAATCACCAAATAATGGGGGAGTCAGAGTCCCAATTTGATATCTCTTGTCTCCATATAAAGCTTCTAATACTACGAATGGGTTCCATACAATAGAGTTCTTTGGTATAGAGGTCCCATGGGAACCCTCAAACAACCCAGGATATTGGCAAGAATATTGGTGGCTCTCCACAGACTGGTGGAAAAGCCCTATTGCTACATCCAACCCCTACACTATCCACTGAACATGGAGAAGCCAAGCTGGTGCCCATCTGGAGCCTTCACCCCTAGTATTCATGATACTAAAAGCTGCGCCGCAGGCTCTAATGGGGGAAAGGTTTAGTTTTTGAGCAACACACATAATCTAATATTAGTTTCTTTTATCCTGAAAAGACAACTCGATCTTATCATAGAGCCAGAAATCAGAATTTCAGACAAACTGAATAACCTGCCCATGACCGTATGAACTACAGGGGATTATGTAAGCATTACAGAATCTTATGTGTGTAGCTCTGGCATTTACTGGACCACAGAGGTCTTATCTTCCTTTAATAAGAAGCTACATGATATAGCTCCCAACAGGAATCACAAATTCTCAGTCCAGGTTTTTGTCACGTGACTTCAAAACGTGAACCAAACTCATATTTGAACCAAACACATTAAAACACATGGAGATATAATTTTCTAGACACGTGAAGACACTGACATAGACATAGACACAAGCCAGTGATAGGTATACAGTAAATATAGAAGCAATAAAAACCCCTTGAGGACTCTCTCAACTATCTTCAAGATAAACATTCTGTAAAAGATTCCTGAAATCACTAGTACAAATGACCAGTTTCTACATGACTTCAGCAGTCATGTGCAAGACAGCAAATGTGCTCCCCAGCCACAGCAGAGGTGGTTCAACTCTGAGCTATAGATTCTTCTCTTCCAGTGTCAATAGGAAACCACACATCTCTTCTCCCTGGGGGAAGCGTGTCCCTCCATCACGAGGCCATTCTGCTATAGTACGTTAATAATGAATCTTCAACAAACTTAATAGTCCTGTGCAAAATAATAGTATAGGCATTGCCCAAACGCAAGCCTTTCCTGTGTCACTGCTAAGAAACCAACACATATCAATACATAAATTTACTAAATGAGGCTGAGCTGGGTGAGTTTAATGGGCTTCTCAAGTTGTCTTAATATTTTCAAGTTTAAAATAACAGTTTGGTTCCCCAGACCTTTCTACCATTGTGAGTGGCTGGTTTTTTTTATCCTACAGTCTTTTAATCTTTTCGGATCAGACTGTTGAATCTGCTGACAGTTAAACACCTGTGCTGTGGAGCGCACTGCTGAGTCCATGTGAACATTTCCAGATTGGTTGTGCGTCCTCATTAAAACTAACGAGAGCTTTATGGTTAATTCCCCAGGAGCCGGGATGAATATTGCTCCCTAGCGTTCAATAGCCCTTAAATTTTTCTCATTTCTTACCTGTTGTGCCAACTGCTAATAATTGAATAACGCCATCTGCTCGGAATACTTACCTAGGCAAGAAAGAAAAGGGAGAGTTTCCTGCACAAGGCCTTTCATCTGAGTTAAATCCCTTGGATGAAGTAGATAGAACATTTAGCATTCTTCTTAAAGGAGCTCTATCCCGATGGCCAAGTTCTCTTATCCCTTTATAGTTCTTACAGCTGAAATGTCTTTGGGAGGAAGGTGGGATGTGTGCGGAGGAGGACGCACACACACAGGCTCTCAAGAGGGCAGTAGTGACTCAGACTGAAGAGGAAGGCAGTCTCAAGAGCAGCTGTTCACTTGTATTTTGACAAAACCTTCGTATCAGGAATGCATCACAAGCAGAGTAAACTGTAATCCCTGGACACCTTACTTCAGCTCTATGCCTTCATTCGGGGTCAGGTAGTGATTAGGCACTGGGATTTCATTTTGTTCCTTGTTATACTGTCATAAACAATGTGTTTTAAAATCGCATATATTCCAAACATGATGCCTCAGCAGCACTTGGTAGGATTGGAGATTACATGGGAGAGCGAAGCTGCTTCTTTGGAAGTGACCATCTGAGGCCCCAAAGCTCCAGGAACCTGTTAGGAAGAAGTCTTCAAACACTGCAGAGGAGCCTCGTGGGTCCTGAGTAGAGCTGAGAGGCCTCTCATCTGATCCTGGTTAATGGTTGAGGTTTAGCAAGAATCCTGCGGGTCCTTTGCTGAAACACAGAACTTCAGCAGGGCTGAAAAAGTTCAGCCAAAGTTTCTAGAGATGTCAGAGCCTCAAGATCCTGAAAGTGAAAACATTCAAATGGTCCCCTGGAAGATAGAGAGCTTTTAATGTCCCCGAGGGAGGAAGGCAAGGGGAAGCTCGGGATTATTGCTATTTGTTTTTTGCTGTGTGTTACAGTCACCTGGTTGGCAGTTTATGATGACAGCACATGGCCCATGAATGCTGCTTCTTACATGACTTTGTTTGTTATTAACTGCTGTGTCTGTCCTCCTGTTAACTAATGTAAGGATCTGGATGGGCTACACTTGGTGACTCTCAGGAGAAAAAGAGGTACAACCTAAAAAATGGGGACAAAGAATGCAAATGTCAGAAATTATAGAATGACACTTCTCATGAACACAGACTGAAAGCTTTACCCTGTATATCATACAATATATAGAGATTCTGCTGACGCCTTACCCTGTATAAAATACAATATATAGATTTCGCTGACGTTCCAAGAATCCCAGGACACAGTTTTCATTGTGCAGGTTATTTAGCATTACAAAGCTCATTTCAGTGACTCAATGCATAGATGAAAAGATTTAAAACTTAGTTAAATATTTTGATAGGTTCCAGATATATATTGAAAGATTAAAATTAATGAGCTAGGGATACTATTTATAATATAAGCTATTATATAACAAATATTAGCTCATTTTAGAGAAAAATAAAATGGCTAATGAGAAAAATTTCACTGTCTCAAATCATGAAAAAAATGTCATCATAAAGAAGGCAATGAATTTAAATCATAGGAGAAAATACTCAAAATAAGAAAACAAGACACGGTTATTAAAAACACTGGTATTTGCTCATGTTCTCCCTCCTTCTGCTCCTCATTGGGACCTTGGGAGCTCAATCCAGTGCTCCAGTGTGGGTCTCTGTCTCTATCTCCATCCATCACCAGATGAAGGTTCTATGATGATATGCAAGGTATTCGTCAGTATTGCTCTAGGATAGGGTCATTTCAGGTTCCCTATCCTCAACTGCCCAAGGAACTAACTGGGGACCTCAGCTTGGGCACCTGGGAGCCCCACTAGGTCGGGACCACGAGGGATGCACCCACCCACTGAGACAGTGGAGCTGATCTATTGAGAGCTCACCAAGACCAGCTGGACTGTGACTGAAAAGGCATGAGATAAAACTGGACTCTCTGAAGATGGCGAACAATGAGGGCTGATGAGACGCAAAGGACAATGGCACGGGAGTTTGATCCTACATAATGTGATGGCTTTGTGGGAGCCTAGCCAGTTTGGATGTTCACCTTCCTAGATATGGACGGAGGTGGGAGGTCCTAGGTCTTACCACAGGGCAGAAAACCCTGACTGCTCTTTGGACTGGAGAGGGAGGGGGAAAGGAGTGGGGGGAGGGGGAGAAGGGTGGGAGGAGGGGGCGTAGGGTGGGAGGAGGGGGAGGGAAATGGGAGGCTGGGAGGAGGTGGAAACTTGTTTTTTTTTTTTTCTCCTTTTCTCAATAAAAAAAGAAAAAAAAACACTGGTATTATCAAAGAAATAAAGAAAAAAAAAAAAAGAACCCAGGTTCTGTATCCAGCACAATATGGCTACTCACAAGCATATATTCTCTGTCTCCATTCATGAGAAATCTGACACCCTTTTCTGTCCTTTGAAGGCCCTAGACATCCATAGGGCATAATACATGCACGCAAGCACTCACACATACACATAGAAAAATGTAAAGCATTCTTTTTAAAGGGGGCAGTCTTTAAATTTAGCCATTTGTTAGTTCTGGTGCTGGGAGTCTAGCTCAGGGCCTCTTGTATGCTAATCAAGCACTCTGACGCTGAGATTTATTCCCAACCCCTAAAGCAAAAATAGAAAAGAAATTAAAATCCGAAAAGTTTCATGGAGCTGAGGGATGAGAGCTGGCAATATGCACGTGTATTTAGGAAGCTCATGAGAGAAGAGCGAATAGAAGGAGAAAAAAATATAGTAGAAGAGCAACAGCTAGAATAGTTCAGAAAAACTGAGGAAATGTCTAAGTGCAGGACAGAAGAGGCCCAAGACACTACAGAAAAAAAAAAAAAAACACAGAAAGAAATGTCCCTGAAGAGGAGCCATAATTTAAAGAGGATCAAAAGTAGGGCACAGAAGAAGGGTTCTCATGAGAGCAAAGGAAGTAAGAAGAGAAAAAAAAAACAAAAAAACACTGTGCCGTGGTGAATGACATTTGAAATCTAAAACAGTCTATCCAGAAATAAACAAGTTTCAATAATGTGGCTAAAATAATTATGTATTCAGAAACATTTAAACGGAATTTATCCACAGTGTCCTTCCGCTATGAGAAATGTTAAATGAGTCTTCCAGCAGCAATCTAATAACAGAGAGACAGAGGGAGAATGTAGGAGGCCAAGAAACTCTAACACTACGTAACTGCAGAGAGATAGTTTTTATATTCATATTGTTTAAAATCTTATACACATGTGCTCATGCACTTTGGGTTGTAAGATACATATGGATAGCAAGACCTCTAATGACAGCAGCATAGAACTCAGAAAGAGTAAAATGGAAATGCACCCTAATTGTTTAATGCCTGGATTGAAATATAATAAAACTTGAAAGCAAAGAGTAAGGGCTAGAGCCATTTCACACAAACCCTCATCCACTTGGGCTGCTGCTGCTTAGGCAACGATGCCATCAACTTGGCTTATATGTAACATAATTTCATTTCTGAGAGATCTGCAGGTGAGAAAAGCCAAGATCAAGGAATGCATACATCAGTTGTGGGAGAGGGTCAGGTTCCTGGTTCCCAGGGCTCCACTTTGTGCTTTATCCTCGGTGTGAAAGCACTAAAGGCATTGATCCCATTCACAAGGGTCTATTAAGGGGACCTTTCGTTGTGGCTTTCTTATAGCTTCTTGTGGAATATTTAGTTTTGCTATAGAAATTAAATTTAAAACAAAGGAAGACTTGTTATCATCTGTATTATATACTGTTGAAGATGGAATTAATGTCGTTTTACCAAGAATGTCTTAGGTTCTGCTGATCATTTATAAATTTAGAATACTTTCTTTCTCAGGTGTCCCCTCACACCTAAGCAAGCAAACATTTGCTTGGGTGTTACTGTACCTTATCATCCCAGCTCGTGAAAGGATTTATAGTTCTGTGGATTTGTTCACGGCTGCAGACAGAAATAGAAAGTTAGAAATCATGAAAGACTTGTGTGATAATCTTTATGTTAATGAGCAATGACTCCAGAGACCAGCTATCATCCTAAAGAAACCTTTTCTCCTTCCTTTCAGTTCAACTCTTCCCCTCCTTCCTTTTTCTGATATTTTTCCTAACCAGAAGTTAGAACTAAAGAGAAATTTATATTCAAAGTATTTGTGCATAAGTAAGCAGATCCTGAGGGAACTATAATAGGGACAAGCAGGCTGTCTGTCAATCAATAGGTGGAACAAGGACTGGATTAAGGGTCCCTTCTATGTGTGTGAACTGTCACCATGCCTCTTACAGCCTGGTGTTCCTCACAGGGTAACAGTTTGAGCTTACGTGGTTCTCAAACTAAGCAGTGGTTTTCACTGAGGACATTCTAGGTGCTCTTCTTGGAAAACAACTTAAATACTTAGTGAAGGGACTCATGTCAGTGGCTTGTGTGTTCAAGCCTCAATCAAACCAATATGACTGGTCCATCCTTCCCTTTAGTATTGATGCGCAAGCCACCTTGAGGTTTCTTTCTGATTTCCATTCAGCTTAACATAGGTCATTTGCACGTATGCAAATATATGGCAGATATAAGGCCTATGAAAGAGGAAAACAGTGGCATTTCCTTCAGGCTAATCTCTTCCGAGGCTGATCAGCATTTGTGTTCTGGGGCAATGAATCATTCAGTGTTATGCCTTAACAATATGCCACCTTTTCTGTATGACACTCTGGTGGCTACACTGCCCCTGTAGTGTTTGTTTGTTTGTTTGGTAGCTTTGTATTACTTCATGATTTGCAGCCAGTTGTATTCCTAAAATTATTTCCATAAGGAAGGTTGTGAATATTTCATTCAATAATTTGTTTTGTTCTTGTTCACTTTAGCCAATTGGATGAATCTAGAGAGAATTGAGACATCCCACCGCAAATGCACCAGACTTACACTGTGAGCCCCATCAAAAGGTTGTCGGCTCTTCTTTTTCTTTGAGCACAGGAACGAGTGATGTGTTTGGAAGGATGATATAGTCTTAAAATATTCACGATGAATTTAAATATCAATATAAATATAAGATCCTCCTATTTATTGACTCACTTCAGTTTCATGATTCATGGAGTCACCTAACTGTAATTTTCTGGTAAGGTCTGATAAAACTTAGATAATGACTGAACCAATCTTCCTGGGATCATTTTTAGAAAGAAAGGAAGAAAAAAAACTTACACTTTGAAAAGAGTATTAAATTTAATGGGACACTTGGAGAATAGGAGATTGCTGCCTTAGTTAGCCTGAGCAAGGCTAACTTAGACCAGCTGATCCATCTCCCTGTTGGAATTTAATTATCAACCGCCCTGAGGAGATTTTTAGCAGATGTCCCAATGCAGTGAATCACTTAGCCCCATGATCTCATGTTTGCCTCAGGAAGTCAGTCAACATTAAAAAGTACCCCTAGATCCTACCTGCTGCTTCCGTCATTGCCGGCACTGTTTTGATGCTCAGTGATATCATAAAACTCATCTGATCTCCATAAATCTTCAGGCAGGTATCAGAGTCCTGGGTTTTAGGAGGGGTCAAAAACATATGTGATTATTTGCCTTTCTAGCAAACACTATAACTACCACAGATATATTAGCTGCAGTTTTTTTCAGTGAGTACATACTGCCAGAGACACGTTTCGGCAAGGGGTTCAGATCCCAAAAAGGACGTGTGGATTTGGTGGCAGCAGGGGGTGGTGGGGTAGTGGATATGATCTGTTGGTGAATCGGGTTGGGAGGGCCTTTTATTTATTTATTTAGAGAAGATTACACATTTTATACTGTATAGTTGCAAACAGGATTAAACTAGAGACAAGGGACCTGTAAGCTGGGACATGGTTTGAGATTAGAAGTTAAGGAAGCTAGCCTTGACCTTGACAATAGGCACCAGACACCTGTTAATAAAAAGGACACACATTTCTCTTCCTAGAGAAAAGGAGAATGATTGCTTTATCAAGTAGGAACTTTCCTCAAGCCCCCCAAAAGAATGGAGGCCCTTATCCAAATGCCTGGCCTTGGAAAACAACTTCATTTGGGAAACAGACTTTGTACTACAGTTTCTTAGTCTTACTATATGGGCCTGTTCCTCTTATAACCCTCCCAAGAGGGAATGTTCTAATGTATTACTCTTTTCCCATTATACTGTACCATTTTGATTTCTCTGTACTAATTAACTGGACTCTTGCCTTTAATGGCCTTAGGCTCTGGATTTGAACTATGGGCATTTGATCCTTGGAATCAGGTGTGTCTAGTAAATCTTTAACATTCCTGTTCTTGTTGTAATTAGGAGGTCATGGTAGAGTTGGTTAAAGTCTTTTCCTGTTCTGTGGGTTGTTTTGTACCATTGAGGAGGACTTCTGCCAAAGATTTTCAGTTTCATGTGGTTCCATTTATTGTTGAGCTTATTGCCTGTGCTCTGGATGTGCTATTCGGTAAGTTGTCTCTTGTGCCAAAGCATTCAAGGCTAGTCCCCAATCTTCTATCATTTTTAGCAGGTCTGTTTTACATTGAAGTATTTGATGTGCATGGACTTCAGTTTGTACAGGTTGACAAATAGGGATCTATTTGAGTTCTTCTACATGCAAACATGCAATTTGACCAGCACTTTTGTTCAAGATGCTGTCTTTTTATCCAATGCATATTTCTGGCTTCTTTAACAAAAATCAGGCATACATAGGTTTGTGGATTAATGTCTTGGTCATATTTTATTAAACACACTTTGGTACCAGTATTAATTTCTGAGTAATTAAATCATTGTTTGCTTCATTCTGTGTTGAAAGATTCTCTAATGACAAAATGACCTATTAGTGACTTTTAAATGAGTCTTATGAAAGGTACCTAGAAGTGACATTTGTGCAAGCACAGAAACTAAATGTTTGCCTTTCATATTTCTCTGATAATGGATATTTATAATGCCAATTCTTCTGAGGGACTTTTATATGTTGATATAGAAAAAAAGAAACCATGTCATTTTTTTTAAAAAAATCCTAAATATTTTCTTATACAGTAAATTTAATTCAGTGTATTACCTGAAAAGGTTATCATTTTTAATCTATGAGTTTGTTAATTTCCATGTTTTAGATAACTTTTTATCAATTTTTAAAAACTTCTTGCCCTAGTGCTCTGTTTGTTTAACTTTTTATATCTACGAAGTATTCTCTTTTACTGTACAATTTTAGTATTTTAGATCAGGCTGGATTCTTATTGTCAGCACAACTAATTATCAAAGATTGATAATGGATTCTATAGTCGAGATAAACTTAATTGTTGTTTTTAAATGACCTTGAAGGGAATTTCTTGGTATCTTCGCTATATAAAACACACCATTTGCAAATGAAAACAGATTTTAAAAAAACATTTGAATGCTTTTTAATTTTTTCTGCTCACCAGCATTGTATGGAAGCAGAGAGCTGATTGTGTTATGGTATTAGGAGATGTTTGATCATTTAATGCGATATGAACTGTGGGTTGTCATGGAAACTCTTCATTTTTGAGGAGTCTCTTCCCATCCTTGTTTTTTAGTGAACTCTATTCTTTCATATGTACATATACGTGAGCAAGCACATGCCTTTTGCCTTTATGTCTTCATTATATTTAAATAGTGTATGTCCATTATGGTTCAACCAACATGGCAGAGCTGAAACACGGGTATAGGAAGAAGTTTACTGGAAGAAATAAACATAAAATCCATCTAGCAAGAAAGACAAATGAAACTCAGGACCACAGATGGAACTGAATTTCTTCAAGAAAAGTATGTTATGCCATTGAACCTAAAACTGACTGAATGATAGCTCCATGATGATCTAGAAAAACGCCTATTAAAGTAAGCTGATTAAAAAATTTACTCATCTCCATAAAATGAATTGCACATTAATGTTTTATTAAGTAATCAGGTAACACAACATCATCAGTTAACATTTCAAATTATCATTACTGATTAAACATCTTCCATCAACGTTTCAAATCTAGAATAAATGCTGCTTGGGGTGGGGCATGAGTTAATATGTATTTGCATTTCATAGATAAGGAATAAACCCCTCGAGATAATCTTATTTGTTCTGAGTGCAGTGCATAGGACAGGAAGCTCTAAAATATATTAGTGATACCAAGAACCTGAAAACAAAGAACAAAGATGTGGAAGATTACAGGTAAGTTACCCCACCTACTTAACTAACACTTCCTAATGCTGATTCTAGAAAATGATCATCTAAAAACTTAATGTATAACTAGACTTCAGCTAATGTGCAGATAGACAATAGATGGAAGGAAGAAAAGACAGACAGAAAGACAGACAGACTGATAGAAAGAAAGAGAGAGAGATGATCGATGACAGCGAAGGTCCTCAGAAGCACACCAATGGAAAAAGCATTCTGAAACCTTACTAGGAAGAAAACTGTTAGTGTCAGAGAGCAAAATATGACCTCTAAACCAAAGAAAGTTAACAATCAAACAATCCTGTTGTATCTAGATTAAATATCTATTTTTACTTGTTTCTATGCTACGAGGGAGACATTTTCTTTTATATGAGACTTCATGCTAAAGACAAACACAAAAAAGCCCTCTCTATAAAGTTCTTGAGTTTAATGAGAAATCAGGCATGTTCTTTTAGTTATAGTTTCCAGAGAACTACTAGAAAGCAGAAACAGAAAGAAATACAAGTAGAAGATGAAATTAATCTTTAGATTGTGAAGCAATCTAAATTGCCCACCAATTACTTTGGTACCCTGAATACTATCATTGATGATGTCCCTCACTCAGAAGGTAGTGTTGAAATGTCAACACCACAGAATATGTGCATCACCACAGTACATATTCAGGATTTAATAATGATAAACTAAAGCTAGAAGATCTGCTTGATGAAAAGGAGTTTGTTGGATCCAGAACTTCTACATCTAAAAGTAGAAAATCGAGTAGTTCCATTGAGTTTTGCTCTTACATTCTTTTGTATCTGTCAAAGGGAAAAAGATCTCTGCAGCAGGAGCTTAAGTTGGGTGTTAGAGAAGCATCCACAAGCAGGAGGCCACAGAGCATTCAGTAGGCATTTCGCTGTATGACAACTCACTCTTGTATGAGCTCAGGAGTTCCTCAAATGTCATCTCATCCATTTAAAAGACCGCTCTCCCAGTTCTCTAAAGACATCTTCCAGACCCCACTTCACGAAGATCCCACCATGCCTCAGCTCTGCCCTGCCAACCACCAAACTGACTCAGACCCAACTGCAGCGATCAAAATCCATAGTAGTCAATAAGTAGACATTTTGGGCCAGCCTAGGCTACATAGTGAGCTCCTAACCAGCCTAAAAAACAGTGCATAAAGTCATGAAATAGATTTACAGCCCTAATAAAATGCAAGCCGTTCATTAAGGAAACAAACAGTGTTTATATTTGGAATCCTCATTAATAATTATGAAATCTCATTCTGGAAATGCTAATGATTATTTGGCCTTTAATAAAACCCAGGGTGTACTCCATTAAGTTTGGATAATTTTGTATAACAGTAAAGAGCAGCAATTTCATTCAATCTTATGTGGTACAAGTTTGAAAAGAACAAAGGTACTCCAATATTTTCCCATGCTAAAAGGCAGCAATTGTTAAAAATAAAAAACATTATTTAACTAAAGGTCACAACATATTTTTATAGATGCAAAATGACACCTTGACACCTTAAAAAATCTTGGTTATCTGTGACATATTCCAAAATCTGAATAGAGACTCCTTGTATTTGCTGTAAAGGCACAGACCTTGACCACAGAGTAGATGACCTTGGGTCTCCGAGTCTCTCTCTGACTTTGGTTGTTTCCTTTTGTATGTCTAAGAGACTCCTCTGTGTTCTCTGAGAATTTTCCCATGAAAAGTTAACACTTTATCTTCCAGATACAGAAATCATATGTTCCTTACAGGAACCAACTGATATGGCATGTTCTTATATAGCAGGTTAGCTGATACATGACATATTAACAAAGACAAAGATAACTGTCATTATTAATAGTGTAACTATTATAAATGTAATAGGGACCATGTCCTGAAGGAGAAAAGGTTAATAAAACTATAAAAAGAAATCCTAGATGACTCTCCAACATAATCATCAAAATTAGTCTTAATTAATATATTATGGAGTAAAATACTGTCCTAATTGGGAAATCTATTGATGTAAAGAGGCATCATGACAATAGCAATCTTATAAAGAAAAGCATTTAATTGGAACTGGCTTACTGCTCAAAGATTTAGTTCATTATCATCATGGTGGGAAAGCATGGTGTCAGGCAGGCAGACATGGTACTGGAGAAGAAGCTGAGAGTTTTATATCTTCATCCATAGGCAGGAGAAGTGAATGTCACAATAGGCTCTGCTTGAGCATCTAAGACATTAAAGCCCACCTCATAGTGACATACTTTATCCAAAAGGCCACACCTCCTAATAATGGCACTCTCTATGGGCCAAGGATTCAAACACATAAGACCGTGGGCATTGTTCCTGTTCAAACAACCACAGATACCAAAACAGATAAGGACAATTCAGATTTTTTTAACATATAGAATTTTGCTATAGTTCCTTTTCCAAGTAGGAAAATTTTAAGCTCATTAAAATGTAAAATATTTGAACATAGATTATTTCTATAGTTCTAGTTAACATGTAGAATGTCTTTTATCTGGACTTTCAAGTTTAACTTTTTAGTACTCAAAATTTCAATCGATTCCTTTCAAATTTAGATCTCAAGTTTTAAAAACCTAAACTTTGGTACCTAAATCTTTCTTTGATTAAAGCCATGTCCTTGAAAACACTATAGAGAAAGCCTGTGATTATCATCAATGAAAGCATTCCCTTGTCTTTGAAACAAGTACTTTATGATTCAATTTAATCCCAAGTTCACAGTGTGATTTATGAAGCATGATTATCACCTAAATTGGGAGTACAATGAAATATTCATTCCAAGAAAATTCATCATTTTTTCTGGTGTGTTATAGATACGTGATAATTACTTTTAGATGCCAACTTGATTGGGCCATGGAATGTCCAGATACTTGATAAAACACTTCTGTTGGCAGTTCTCTGAGAAAGCTTTTGGGTGAGATTAAAAAACATTAAATAAGTGTGTAATTGCTCTTTAAGTGTTGCACAGTTCCCTCATTGTAGGCCTCATCCAATAAGGGGAAAAGTATACAAGATAATTTTTTTCATAAGTGTTTAGTGGACTTCCTGGTTCACTAAATTCCAGATTGCACTCAAATTGGTCATTAGTAATCTTGGGTTTCTAGACTGCTACAAGTCTATTTGGCAGACACTGGGCTTGCCAGCCTCTATAACCACTTGAGATAATCTGTTTATTTATTTTCTAAGTCATTGCTACCATAGGTTGTCTATTATGTACACATTATTGATCTGAAATCTATCAACTATTTATCTATCACACACCATATATACATTTATCCTTCCATGTTTCACAGATGTATTGTTTATCCATACCTCTGTCTACACGTCCATTCCCTTAAGGGTCCTTGACAATTGATTTCTGTAATCGGAAAATGTAAGAAAAACATATGTTGAGAAAGCATTTGCAAACTGTTCCTGTTGTTTTTGGAACTGACTGTCAATCAATTAGGTCTAATGACAGTAATGACTGTTACCAGTAGTATAAGAGATCTGTGATCTGACAACTAAGAGAGACACGTAAGCCACCATGGAACAATACCCTTAACCAAACACAAAAAGTGAGGAGCTAGATGACAAATAATGAACAAATGATTTAAGTTAGACTGACTGGTTATGACTAATGTGCATGGAGAAAGTGAAAAAGAAAAGGGTAACATTAGGGACTTGAATTTCTACTTTCAATGCTACACAAATGGCACAAAAAATGCATTGTCTATCAACAAAGAGAGCCTTCCTCCTGTGCTACAGGACTGGACGAAAGCCACATTCCACATCTCTTCCTGAGTGGCTGACCTAGATAAAAGCATCTTCCAACCTCTTGGATTGTCTACTAGTAAAGCAAGGACATGGTAGAATTTCATCCTGTGAATGGCTGACCTTCAGGCTTAATGCAACCTCCAGTCTCTTGGGCTGTCTACTGTTAAAGTGAGGACATGTTGAGGATGGTTGAAAGGGGGTTCCTAAGAGCTGGATGGAAACATGTAGCAATCAATGACTCTCGGGGCATTGAATCACTGGATTGTAGTTTAGTTTTCGTTTCCTCTGACACGCCCCTGTTGTGTGCTATTCTGATCATGTTCTGGCAAAGCTTGCTCAGAGTCAGAGGGCAGAGCTAGACACTAGCTGACCAAAATTACCATAAAGGTTTTGGAGGATTGAGGACAGATAGGACAGGAAGCAGTGAGGTGGATCAGAGAGGGATCTTGGCCCTTCAGGAGGAAGGAATGGAGCAGGTAGGAGAGGACTGGTGGCTTCTCTGCCTCTCTGATCCTTCAGGTTCTTACCCCGATATCTGATTCATGAATTTTTATTGATAAAGAATAATTAAAGTCTTTTACCTTTACATTCTACAAGTCCTGCTGATATTTGGTATATCATTTTAAAAAGATTTCTAAAATACATATAAAATATGTCATTTGCCCTCTACACATGACCATGAGTGAGAAAATGTATTATTTACTTCAGAAATATATTACTTAGATTATGTAATTTGTATTGAGTTTAAAGAATTATTGAATACAGGACAGGATAAGGTCTAGAGAGCTTTAAGATCCTGATCTCATCTCTTCTTCCCTTATTTTTAAAACTGCACATTGAATTTAAATACTTATTGTCACAATCATATCAAAATTGTATTTCCAGATAAGCAAAATATTTTCAAAGTTAGTTCATTACTGGTGGGATTCCTCTGATGCCACCAAAAGAAAGAGCAAAAGTTAAGATTGGAGTCAAAATTTTCCCCTAAGATGTAGGGTTCCTGGGTCATATGAGATTCTACTTTTGGGTTTCAGACTCTGCCACTGTATTTCCCTCCAGGAATGTAGGACCTTTTTCCATGCACCCATGGTGATGACTGTAGTCTGCTCTTTTGAAAGTTGTTTGGATAGGTGATTCACATTTTGGAATAATTTGCATTTCACTAATAATTACTAACAGTGACACCATTCCATATGTTTTTTCTGTCATGTAAGGAAAGGTGTCTATTTCTGCCCTCTGCCCATACATTATATTGTACAGTGTTTTTCAAATACTGTGTTTCCTTCTGGATTTTCCGGCTGGAGGGCTATGAAGTGGATCTTAGATGTCACCTTGATGGGATTTAAAATCACCCTGGAAACTAACTTCAGCTTCCCCATTAGATATTGGTTAGATGAGTTGAGGTAGGAAGATGTAGAGTTAACCATTTCAACAAACTTATAAACTTATATCTTTGTTAATTCCAAATAAAGAAAACTTTATGGGAAGTCTCAGACTGCCCTTTAGAAAAAGAGTGAACACTAAGCAGGACTTGATCCAAATCTATGATATTTGATAAATCACTCTCAACCTGAGAACTTTAAAATAACAAACCTGCTTATAAGTTTATTTTATCATTAAACTGGGTCCTTTTAATGCTTATCTTTTCAGTGGGTTTTTTTTGCATGTGTGTGTATGTGTGTGTGTGTGTGTGTGTGTGTGTGTGCAGTGTGTGTGTGAGCACATGTGCTGCATGTGTTTTTGGCTATATTGGGGGGAAATACATTAGTAAGTTTTTAAGAGTTATTTATTTAGTAATAGGAAAGTGAGCTCCTCACAACCTAATTCCATGGTTTGCCCTCTATATTGCATGAAGACAAACACAGTCTTCTAATTATTATCTAAACTATAGATGATAGATTAAGGTTAAGCTTATTATTATCTATTAGTACTTTCTGCTATAAAGAACTGTGACTTATTGTAGATAAATGACTCTAATAACATTGTATCTCATATTTTACCATTAATACTTAGTTATAGTGTCATAAATTTTTCATGAAAAATTTAAATGTGCATGTTTGTGAGGAGAGAAATGTAGAGGTATGTATGCGTATGCATGTCTTTTGTTTTTTTGTTACAAAATGAAGAAGCAAGATGTAGTGGGTCAAAAAAAATAGATGCTATGTGGTACTAAGCTGTAAAATCACTACACATGGATGGTAAGATACATATGATCCTGCTAATGATATTCCCATTGCCAATCCCATCACTCACGCAGTTGATACTCAAAGTCCATCTCAAAAATAAAATGTGAGAAATATTCTCAAAAAGTCTAAAAAGTTTCAGAGTTTTTTTTTAAGTTTTATACATTTGAAAAGAGAGAGAACTGACTTAAGAGCCGGCACATGGTTTTGAAGGAGCAGTTAAGTGGATCTTTCATTACAAAGATGATTATACTGTTAGGCTTTCCCCATAACTGACTTTGTTCCTACAGGAATCATTTTAATCTTCTCATGGGCTTTTATGCAAACTATCTGAGGATCTAGCAATTAATTCATCTTTGTTACATTTTTTCCCTGCAAAAATTTAGCATATTTTAAAAAGAATGAATAAGCAAAGACATTTGTTAGATATTGAAATGTAAATCCACGAGACCTATAAGGTCACTGGTGCCTTTGAAAGACCCAATAAAGTCAAATAAATACAGTTCTCTCTGTGATTCTGCAGAAGCATGGATTAAATAGTGCATTTTCTATTTAATCTAAGAGGCATTCTCAATCCATCTTTCTTGCTTGCCTTTCAGATAAGGTTTGCTAGTTTCAGTTGTGGAAATATTTATTAGGAATTCATGATTCTTGGGTTTGGATTGAGGATGGATAAATTAGTACTATGCAATGAAACTCCACAGAAGCCAAAGTTTGAAATTAGATACAGTTAGGGTCACTCATGATGGCTCATGCTTGGCCTCTAATCACAAAACTTTGGAGGTGGAGGTGGGAGGGGTATGTCTTTAAGGCCAGATTAAGCTAAAAAGGGAGACCCTGTGTTAGGAATATAAACAAAATAAAACCCCAAACCACAAAAGTAGGTAGATGTATCAGGTGTTAAATGCAGAAGTTCACCAGGCACTATTCCAATCTAAACCCTTTTAAAATGTTTAAAGCACTTCTTAGGAAATTCATCTCTACTGTTTGGTCAAAACGGCATCTCTCCTGGGATTACACGCTCATCGTTTCCCTAAAGGTGACAGATTTTTACCCAAACAGATCATCTGCTTCCTCAGACTTGCTTCAGAAAACAAATGAAGACACTGAAGGATGTGAGGTTAATTGAATTAGCCAAGATTTTTTTGTCAAGAAAATATGTAACTAAGTATTCTATGCTTCTGGGACTCTCCACTCTCAGACCAGTAACTTGCAATGAAGAGAGGAGGGTTCTACAGTCAGCAAGAGGTGTGGCAGCCAACTGTGCCCTTGAACCTCAGGAATCCTACCAAGGAACATCCAAGAAAACATAATCTTAAAAGCATTTCTGCAAATTACATGTCACAAATGATCGTTTCAACCTTTGAAAGTCACTGAACGAGAATGTTTGCTGACAGGTACCCTAACCTGTCACCACCGCCCAGCAAATCGACATTGGAGCTACCTCCTTGTGTACATTATGTGATTAGATATAAACTATCTCTGCATGCGATGGGTCCTAAATAAATTTGAATGAAATGAAAAAATAAAGAACAGTTTAGTTTGCTATTAAATAAATTTAGTTTTGTTTCTTAAATCAACTACAAACAAGTTTCAGACATAAATAATTTCTATAGGTTATTTTATGACTATGATTTAAATGCTCTATGTTTATCAGAAAAAATTTATTTGATCATAAAAAGATATAACTTCCTGTGGTTAATTGACAAAAACATTCTGCCTTGCTGCTTCCATGGTCATCTGCTCATATTTAAGACCAGCATAAGGAAATATGTATGGTTTTGTTGTGTGTTTGGTTTTAACGTTTGTTTTGCAAAATAATAGCCAATTTTAAAAATCAGGCTATTTCGCATAAATTTTAAATTGCTCTCTTCTTGAATACCTAGCAATTATTACAGCATATGACCCAATAAATGATCATCACAGAAGAACTTGGGAAAGTTTTCTTTTTTAATCTGAATTTTTCAAAATCCATTACTCTTACCATATAAAACTTCCATCATTGGTCACACACCTCATCCTTTTAAGCAGCCACTTGATGACTCTCCATAGTTACACCTTTAAAATGCACAGTCCACACGTAACATTTGTAGATTAAAAACTCAGACTGTCTCCATTTCTATAGCCATTGCTCCTGTCTGTTGGGAAGTGTTGTCAGGGATATGATAATTTGCAGGAGCTGATAGTGTCCCTCCACTGAGTTTCTGGACATTCTGTTGTTGAGGTCTTAGTACTTCATTTGCATTTTTAATCTCTACCTTTTGAACAAGAACTGGCAATGTCTGTAGGCTCCTACCTTTCAGTTTACCAAATAGGCTTTTTATTTAAATAAAAAAAAATGTATTTACTTAGTAGCAGTCAGAATGTCAACAAAACAGCTACAAACTTTTTGCAATTAGAGAGTGGTATTCAGTTAACAGAACAACAATTATTTTTTTATAAGCTATATCAGAGACAACTGAAAATTAAAAAAAAAACAACTAAACACTAAAACCAAAAAAAAAAAAAACCCTACTGTATCCACATATAACTAATTTGTGCTGTGCACCAACAAGTACCTGCTTTAAATATCCACTCCAATTTACAACCCCCAGACTATCAGGCAAGGTAGTAGCTATTGAAAATATCACCAGGACAGGGCTGTCTAAAGACACATTCGGTAGTGTGTTAACTATACCAAAAAAAAAAAAAAAAAGTATTGTACAGTTTAAAAACAAATCTTACAAAGCCTTACATTCCTTTTTTTTTTTTTCTTTAAAAGGAGTCAGTTGTGTACAGGGGGGTTAAATGCTTTACAGACAAGAAAAAACTGCACTAAAACCAACTTATTTATCATCATCTTTTTCCTCATCTCCGTCTTCCTCTTCTTCTCTTTCTCATCCTCCTCATCATCTTCCTCTTCTTTTTCTTGCTCTTTTCAGCCTTGACCACCCCCTTTTTCTATGCATCTTTAGCTCTGTAAGCAGCAATATCCTTTTCGTATTTCTCTTTCGCCTTTGCAGCCTTCTTTTCATAGGGCTGCTTGTCATCTGCAGCAGTGTTGTTTACCAAAGAGATAATCCTGAGGTCATGAGGACTTGAAGAGTCTATTCTTACCACCAACATAGTGAGTGGCTACTGTAAAGATGCTGCATGTCCATTCATATTTCTAAACTAGAAAAATTTTTTTCTGTCTGTAATCACATATTCACTCAATTAGACACAAAGACAGTTTAGAAAATATCTTATGTGTACTGTCCTATACTCTCACCTTTTGGACATTTTATTCCACTATTGCATTGGGGGATTGCAGGTGGACTTCCTGTTTTAGTTTCTTTTAGCAACAACCACAACTGAGAAAATCTCTTGCTTCAAAGGAGCCCAGGATATCATGAATTTGAATCTTTTTGTTTTACACTTTGTTTCTTCTGGCTTTTCAAGTTTCCTTTAAGACCCCTTACTCCTATTCAAGCACAATTCAATTGTGCCCTTACAGAGTGATGTACACCTTAATTAGATAAAGGACCATATCAGAGTCCTTGCTAGTTTAAACTTTTCGTAACTAAACTATCACACATTCTGTGACCACAATAAAGCTGCCCCTCTCTAAGAGCTTTAGGCCACTCAGGGGCACTGCCCCTGTTCCCTTTTCATCTCATTTGTATTTCTTTTTACTTACAGAACACATGTACCCTAATCTTGCTCCACACAACAGTTGATTCAAGTTCAATTTTATTTTCTTCTCATAGCCAGCTTCTTTTAACCTTTGGGTGAGGTATTAATTTTCCAGTTGTTGAATGTTCCTGCAGGATGTCCTCTGGCCCCTCTCCTGGTACTGGCATCTCTCCATTTCAAGAAGCCAGAAGGACAACTCCATTGCTGACCTGTGTGATGTGCAGATGAAAATAGATCTCTGTTTTGTGGATGTGTGGATGAAATGAGTCTCCAATGGAGCTTCATTTATCATGTAGTGTCAGAACTTACAGAACACCCCAATGTATGTCAATTGCAAAAAAAAAAAAAAAACCTTTCAGAGTGCAGATTCTGTGCACAAATCTTAATGGAAAACACACAACTAGGATACATGTTTGTGTGTATGTGTGTGTGTGTAAGCGGATTTACTAAAAACTGTTGGCTGTTAGATATCCCTATCAGTATTAATGAGAGTTCCATGCAAATTTGGAAAGACTTCAAACTACTTTTCAATGTGTTTAAGTCATCAGTAGAGACAATTTGACCCTATAACATGTTTGTTTTGAAAGGGCCTTATGCATTTTAATTAGTGATTTCATTATGTGATATTCGAAGAAATAACTCAGCACAAACAACATCCCCAGAAGAAACTGCCACAGACTATGTTAAAGGAGCTGGGAGAGGCACCGAAGTCTGTTTTATATCTAGTAAATATTCATGGACACTTTTGTAGTTCTGTTAGGCAAGACTGTGGGCACACTGTTTCCTCTGCACTTCATCTGCATGCAAATGGTTCTCGTAATGATTTTTTTATTGCACTTATCAGAACACATTCATCGATCATAACAAGCAGATGCCTGAGAGATGCTAACTCCTCGGCTTTCCCAGCGCCTTTGAGCAGGACTGAAAGATGACGGCAGATTGGGTTGAAAAGATGACTTCCGATGAGAATTTTAACGGAGCTAGAATTTATCTGTTCATTCTAGATATTTCCATCTCTCCCTATTCTTTATTGTGAGATTAAAGCGCAAACACAGGGTAGCTCCAGCAAAGTTCAAGGGTCCAGGTAGTTGCAGGACTCTTCCTAGGTGGAAAAGCAGCCACCCGAGCATGCTGAATAACTAGAGACCAAGAAATGTGAAGACAGGAGCAGAGTTCTTCCTGAGAACTATCATTGGTCATGTAATTAGGCTGCCGTGCTCATTAGAATAAACCCAGGAGCCTGGGCAGGATGATGTCAATTCAGTCCACACTCCATTCTAAGGACAGAACAGGAATTTCTACTTCTAATGCCATATTGCACATGCGAGCTGCCCCTCATTATCCTGTTGCCATTGTTACACAGAAACAAGACCACCCAGGGAATAGAATGGGAATTGGAAGTGGAGACTGAGAGGCACCAGGTGGGATTAGCAGACCATTAAAGCTAGAGGCAAATTGTAGTTTCTGAAAACATTTGTTTTCTACATCTTTTTATATGGTAATTGGTGTGTAGACTAATCTTAAATTATTACAAAACAGGAAATACTATAAAATGCTGTACTATTTTTGAAGTTGTAATTACATTATTGATCCCTTCCCTTTCCTTCCTCCGCACCCTCCTATACACGCCTCCTTGCTCTCTTCTATTCATGGTCTCTTTTTCTCATTAATTGTTGTTACATATGTATGTGTATTTGTATAGACATCTGGTCTTCCATAAACAATTGATGTGCTCCTCCGTGGGGAAGACCATTTCTCTGCCACTCGGCATCTTTAGTTGCCTGTAGTTCTTTATATACAGCTGAATGGCATAGGTATGTTTCCATCTGCATCTGCCAGGCCAAAGCCCTCAGAGGACAAACACCTGATTCACTGGGCCTACAGTTTGAATACGAACTCCTCTCTGTCCCCAAAACATGGCTCTCCTCTAAGAATGGGCACGGAGCCAGCTTAAGTGTCAGGGTCAGAGTTGCTTTACCAGGTTGAGTAAGGGTGGTTGAACGGTTCAGTGGCCTAAGATGTGGGCATATGGGAGGGGTTCTCGGACCACCTGAGCGGCATTGAATTCAGACGGTGGCCCTTCCCCATTGTGCAACCCAGCCACAGCAGCCTGAATTCTGAAGCTGCTAAGGAGTCAATATGAATTGTTTCTCCAAAAGGAAGTGCCCATGAAGCATCTCTTTTTCTCTTACCGGGCTGCAGGTCTGTGGGGATTACACAATTTCCTGTTAGTTCAGGAGGTCGGTGTCAGCTGGTACACATTACAGGATTCCCCTGATGCCTTCTCGCCTGCAGAGGGGAAGCATTGCGGGAGCTGTGAGATCTGGAAGCTATCATGGTATTTGCTTCTCTTTGTGCTTCTGTTCTAGATTTCCATGACTTTCAAGGCTCTAGGGTCTTCTCAGTTCTTACAAGACCTCCTGGTAGGGTTTTACTATCTGAACGTTACTTTTGTTCCTTGTAGGCATGGTGACCATGGCTGGCTGTTCTCACTCAGCAATCCTGGAACCCACGTAGTAATCTCCTGTGCTAGGCCACTGGTTCTCAGTCTTCCTAATGCTGGGACCCTTTATCAGTCCCTCATGTTGTAGTGACTCCTAACCATGAAACTATTTGTTTTGATTTAACCCAAAATATACTGGAGAAGAGATAGGATAAAAAAGCTAGGCTTTGTTTGCGAGCTACCCTACCAGCACGGAGACCTGAACTCTCAGCGCCAGGAGAGCCAACATTGAGGTGAGTTTCTGACCCTGCGCGCCAACCCGGGACAGGGAACTCAGAAGTTCCTCAACCCCCTATCCTTCTTGGGCTCTCTGCAGGGCCTCTACTCCCTGCATACTGCCTCTTTCTTCCTATCCCACCCAGCTTGCATCCAGAACCCTCCCCACATCGGCCCCCCTCCCTTCTTTGGACACATAACATCACCCAGCCCAGCCTGTCTGGACACTGGGTCCAAATCCTCAGGGCACCCAAGCGGGTGGGAGTTCCTTGGTTTCTATAGCCTGCCAGCACCAAGCAAGGTAGGCGCTTTGTGTACGAGCTACCCAACCAGCACGGAGACCTGATCTCGGTGCCAGGAGAGCCAGCATTGGGGAGAGCCATCATTGGTCACGGACATCTGATCTTGGCACCAGGAGAGCCATCACTGGAGAGATCCATCACTGGGAAGGTACATCAGTAGGCAAGGAGACCTGATCTGGTAAAAGAAGATCCATAAGGGAGCATTTGGAAGAAGAGATGGGCAGACGCCAATGCAAAAATTCACCCATCAAGCTGAAAAGCAACATGAAGCCACCAGAAACCAGCGACCTCACAATGGGAGGACATGAACACCTTAATCAAGAAGAAGTAGAAAAGATTGACTTCATGAAAGTGATTGACGCCCTTAAACAGCATGTAAAAGACGCCCTTATAGAAATGGATGAGAAATATAACAGAAAGTTTGAAGAATTGAATAAATCAGTGAATGATACCCTAGAAAACCAAAAAAAAAAAACAATCAAACAGATAATGGAAACAGTTCAAGACTTGAAAACTGAAATGGAGGCAAGGAAGAAAACACAAACAGAGGGCTGGCTGGACATGGAAAATTTAAGTAAACAAACAGAGTCTACAGAAACAAGCATAACCAACAGAAGACAAGAGTTAGAAGAAAGAATCTTAGATTCTGAAGATACCATAGAGAAAATAAACACACTGATCAAAGAAAACAGCAAGTTCAACAAACTCTCATCACAAAACATTCAGGAAATATGGGACACAATAAAAAGACCAAACCAAAGAATAATAGGAGTAGAAGAAGGAGAAGAAGTGCTTCTCAATGGTCCAGAAAATATATTTAATAAAATTATAGAAGAAAACTTTCCCAACCTAAGGAAAGATATACCTATGAAGGTTCAAGAAGCATACAGAAAACCGAATAGGCTGGATCAAAAAAAAAAAAAATCCCCTCGCCATATAATAATCCAAAAAAAAAAAAGCATACAGAATAAGGAAAGAATTTTAAGAGCTGCAAAGGAAAAAGGCCAAGTTACTTATAAAGGTAAACCTATCAGACTCACACCTGACTTCTCCATGGAAACCATGAAAGCCAGAAGGTCCTGGATATATGTACTGCAGAAACTGAGAGACCATGGATGCAAGCCCAGACTACTATACCCAGCCAAACTTTCGTTCACTATAAATGGAGAAAATAAAATTTTCCAGGATAAAAACAAATTTAAACAATACGCAGCCACAAATCCAGCCTTACAGAAAGTAATAGAAGGAAAATCACAAACCAAGGAGTCCAACAATGACAACAATAACTCAGACATCTAGCGACCCTTCACCAACACAGCTCAAAGAAGGGAAACACACAAACTCTACGACTAAAAAAGTGACCGGAGTTAACAACCACTGGTCATTAATATCATTTAATATCAATGGACTCAACTCACCTATAAAAAGGCACAGGCTAAGAGATTGGATAAGAAAACAGGATCCAACATTCTGCTGTTTACAAGAAACACACCTCAACCACAAAGACAGGCACCTACCCAGAGTAAAGGGCTGGGAAAAGGTTTATCAAGCAAATAGACCTAAGAAACAAGCAGGTGTGGCCATACTAATTTCTAACAAAGTTGACTTCAAACTTAAATCAATCAGAAGAAATGGAGAGGGGCATTTTATACTCATAACAGGAACAGTTCATCAGGATGAAGTCTCAATCCTGAACATCTATGCCCCTAAGATAAAAGCACTCACATACATAAAAGAAACATTGCTAAAACTCAAGGCAGCCATCAAACCGCACACACTAATAGTAGGAGACCTCAACACTCCTCTCTCACCAATGGACAGGTCAATCAGACAGAAACCTAACAGAGAAACAAGAGAATTAATGGAGGTAATGAAGCAAATGGACTTAACAGACATCTATAGAACATTCCACCCAAATAGGAAAGAATATACCTTCTTCTCTGCAGCTCATGGAACCTTCTCGAAAATCGACCACATAGTCGATAACAAAGCAAACATCCACAGTTACAAAAAAATATTAGTAACCACCTGTGTCTTATCAGATCACCATGGATTAAAGTTAGAATTCAACAACAAGGCTACCCCCAGAAAGCCTACAAACTCATGGAAACTGAACAGTCAACTACTGAACCATACCTGGATTAAGGAAGAAATAAAGAAAGAAATAAAAGTCTTCCTTGAATTCAATGAAAATAAAAAAATAACATACTCAAACTTATAGGACACTATGAAAGCAGTCCTAACAGGAAAGTTCATAGCACTAAATGCCCACTTAAAGAAAACAGAGAAAGCTCACATTGGAGACTTAACAACCCCCCTGAAAGCTCTAGAAAAAAAAAGAAGCAGACTCACCTAGGAGGAGTAGAAGACTGGAAATAATCAAACTGGGGGCTGAAATCAACAAAGTAGAAACACAGAAAAAAATTCAAAGAATCAATGAAACAAAAAGCTGGTTCCTGGAGAAAATCAACAAGATTGACAAACCTCTATCCAAACTAGTCAAATGGCAGAGAGTGAATTTGCAAATGAATAGGATCAGAAATGAAAAGGGGGATATAACCACAGACACAGAGGAAATTCAGAGAATCATTAGATCTTACTACAAAAGCCTATATGCCACAAAACTGGAAAATGTAAAGGAAATGGACACTTTTTTAGATAAATACCATATACCAAAGTTAAACCAGGACCAGGTGAACAATCTAAATAGACCTGTTAGTCGCAAAGAATTAGAAGCGGTTATCAAAAACCTCCCTACCAAAAAAAGCCCAGGACCAGATGGTTTCAATGCGGAATTCTACCAGAACTTCCAAGAAGACCTAATACCTATACTTCTTAATGTATTTCACAATGTAGAAACAGAACAGGCATTGCCAAATTTCTTTAATGAAGCTACAGTTACTCTGATACCAAAACCGCACAAAGACTCAACCAAGAAAGAGAATTATAGGCCAATCTCACTCAAAAATCCTCAACAAAATACTGGTAAACCGAATCCAAGAACACATTAGAAAAATTATCCATTATGATCAAGTAGGCTTCATCCCAGAGATGCAGGGCTGGTTCAACATACGAATATCTATCAATGTAATCAGCATATAAATAAACTGAAAGAAAAAAACCATATGATCATTTCATTAGATGCTGAAAAAGCATTTGACAAAATTCAACATCCCTTTATGATAAAAGTCTTGGAGAGATTAGGGATACAAGGGTCATACCTAAATATAATAAAAGCTATATACAGCAAGCCGACAGCTAACACCAAATTAAATGGAGAGAAACTCAAAGCCATCCCACTAAACTCAGGAACACGACAAGGCTGTCCACTCTCACCATACCTCTTCAATATAGTGCTTGAAGTTCTAGCAATAGCAATAAGACAACATAAGGGGATCAAGGGGATTCGAATTGGAAAGGAAGATGTGAAACTTTCGTTATTTGCAGATGATATGATAGTGTACATTAGCGACCCCCAAAACTCCACCAAAGAACTTTTACAGCTGATAAACACCTTTAGCAATGTGGCAGGATACAAGATCAACTCCAAAAAATCAGTCGCCTTCTTATACACAAAGGATATGGAAGCAGAGAGGGAAATCAGAGACGCTTCACCTTTCACGATAGCCACAAACAGCATAAAATATCTTGGGGTAACTCTAACCAAGGAAGTGAAAGATCTATTTGATAAGAACTTTAAGGCATTGAAGAAAGAAATTGAAGAGGATACCAGAAAATGGAAGGACCTCCCTTGCTCTTGGATTGGGAGGATCAACATAGTAAAAATGGCAATTCTACCAAAGGCAATTTATAGATTCAATGCAATCCCCATCAAGGTCCCATCAAAATTCTTCACAGATCTGGAGAGGACAATAATCAACTTTATATGGAAAAACAAAAAACCCAGGTTAGCCAAAACAATCCTATACAATAAAGAATCTTCTGGAGGCATTACTTCCCTGACTTCAAACTCTATTACAGAGCTGCAGTAATGAAAACAGTGTGGTACTGGCATAAAAACAGAGAAGTTGACCAATGGAATCGTATAGAAGACCCGGATTTTAACCCAAAAACCTATGAACACCTCATTTTCGATAAAGGAGCTAAAAGTATACAATGGAAGAAAGAAAGCATCTTTAACAAATGGTGCTGGCACAACTGGATGTCAACCTGTAGAAGAATGAAAATAGACCCATATCTATCACCATGCACAAAACTCAAGTCCAAATGGATTAAAGACCTCAATATTAGTCCGAACACACTGAACCTGATAGAAGAGAAAGTGGGAAGTACCCTAGAACAGATGCGCACAGGAGATCGCTTCCTAGGTATAACCCCAGCAGCACAGACATTAAGGGAAACATTGAATAAATGGGACCTACTAAAACTGGGAAGCTCTGAAAAGCAAAGGACACTGTCACTAAGACAAAAAGGCAACCTACTGACTGGGAGAAGATCTTCACCAACCCCGCAACAGACAAAGGTCTGATCTCCAAAATATATAGAGAACTCAGGAAACTAAACTTTAAAATGCTAATTAACCCAATTAAAAAATGGGGCTCTGAACTGAACAGAGAATTCTCAACAGAAGAACTTCAAATGGCCAAAAGACACTTAAGGTCATGCTCAACCTCCTTAGCGATCAGGGAAATGCAAATCAAAACAACTTTGAGATATCATCTTACACCTGTCAGAATGGCTAAAATAAAAAACTCCAATGATAGCCTTTGCTGGAGAGGCTGTGGAGGAAGGGGTACCCTCATCCATTGCTGGTGGGAACGCAAATTTGTGCAACCACTTTGGAAATCAGTGTTTCAGTTTCTCAGGAAATTCGGGATCAACCTACCCCTAGACCCAGCAATACCACTCCTGGGAATATACCCTAGAGATGCCCTATTGTATGACAAGAGCATTTGTTCAACCATGTTCATAGCAGTATTATTTGTAATAGCCAGAACCTGGAAACAACCTAGATGCCCTTCAATGGAAGAATGGATGAAGAAAGTGTGGAATATATACACATTAGAGTACTACGCTGCCGTAAAAAAACAATGACTTCTCGAATTTTGCATGCAAATGGATGGAAATAGAAAACACTATACTGAGTGAGGTAACCCAGACCCAAAAAGATGAACATGGGATGTACTCACTCATAATTGGTTTCTAGCCATAAATAAGGGTCACGGAGTCTACAATAGGTGAACCTAAAGAAGCTAAGTAAGAAGGTGAACCCAAGGAAAAACATATAGTTATCCTCTTGGCTATGGGAAGTAGACAAAATTGCCGGGGAGAAAATTGGGATCTTGGGGGTGGGGTGGGATGGGGGTAAGGGAAGATGGGGAGAGAAATGTGAGAAGGTGAGGATGGGGGGAACTTGGGGAAAAAGGATGATTGGAATAAAGGAAGGTTGGATAGGGGAGAGAGAAGCACAATTCTTAGTTAAGGGATCCACCTTAGGGTTGGCAAGAGACTTGACCCTAGAGTGGCTCCCAGGAGCCCAAGGCAATGTCCCCAGTTAGTTCCTTGGGCAGCTGAGGATAGGGAACCTGAAATGACCCTATCCTATAGCAATACTGACGAATATCTTGCATATCACCATAGAACCTTCATCTGGTGATGGATGGAGATAGAGACAGAGACCCACACTGGAGCACTGGACTGAGCTCCCATGGTCCCAATGAGGAGCAGAAGGAGGGAGAACATGAGCAAAGAAGTCGGGACCACAAGGGGTACACCCACCCACTGAGACAGTGGAGCTGATCTATTGGGAGCTCACCAAGGCCAGCTGGACTGTGACTGAAAAAGCATGGGATAAACTGGACTCTCTGAACATGGCGAACAATGAGGGCTGATGAGAAGCCAAGGACAATGGCACGGGGTTTTGATCCTGCTTAATGTGCTGGCTTTGTGGGAGCATAGCCAGTTTGGATGTTCACCTTCCTAGATATGTTCGGAGTGGGGAGGACCTAGGACTTACCACAGGGCAGGGAACCCTGACTGCTCTTTGGACTGGAGAGGGAGGGGGAGAGGAGTGGGGGTACGGGGAGAAGGGTGGGAGGAGGGGGAGAAAGGTGGGAGGAGGGGGAGAAGGGTGGGAGGAGGGGGAAGGAAACGGGAGGCTGGGAGGAGGCGGAAACTTGGTTTTTTTTTTCCTTTTCTCAATAAAAAAAAACCTATTTGTGTTAAGAATCACAATGTAAATAAATATTTGTGTTTTCCAGTGCCTTAGGCGACCCCTATGAAAGAAAGGACTGTTCAAGCCCCAAAGGGGTCATGAGAACCACTGTGCTAGGCTCATGTGACTGACGATGACGGTTGAGGTTCAGTCCATGGTCTTTGAATGTGTCCAGGGCCATGCCTGTCTCTGAGCGCATCTGACACAATTGACACAATGCTTTGGATGTGTCCCTATTTGCCCACACTCACACACCCCCTCAGTTCCATGGCATGCACATTCTGATTATTTGTTGAATTTATTTGAACATACTTTATGAAACCCATATACTTTTTAGATCTGTTTTACATGATGCCAAGAACAAAGAAAGTATTTTCCAAATATCCATACACTGTATAAGAAGACACTCATACCTCTATAGGCTCTCACTTCCTTCATTTATGGGAATATAAATGAATACTTTCTCAAAGCGTCCTTCCCTAAGAAACCTAACGGTATTTGCAAACACTTTGTCTGATTTTTGAGAATGTGGTAGGTCTTCAGATTAATCTCCCTTTTCAGGGCGTTAATGGCTTGTGAAATTGGACTCCGTGAGGTGAACTGGAGAGACATCCACACCTCTTCCTCCCACCCAGAATTCTCTCTCCCTGAGACACAACGCTTCGCTGTGCTTCAGATCCAAACCACCGACAGAAGCAGAATAGCAGAACAGAAACTAACAAAACACAGGAATATCTTCTGCCGTCCACCTGAAGTGAGCTGAAGAGACATATCAGGACAAGAAGCCCCGGGGTGGCTTGAAAGGATGCACATTCCCAGCGTTGCACACGGAACCATCTGCCCACGGAGCAGTCAGAGTGTTTGTGCAGCTCCTTACCCATCCACTCCATACAAAGTGGCATGTTAAAGCATTTCCAGTTTATAGGAATAATGGCAGCTGATGAAGAAGGGCGTGTCATCAGAGGACATAATGCCTTGGAGTGCCTCGGCTTGTGTATTTGTCTAGAGTGAGTGCTTTCCCTCCCTAAAAACTTGCACAGCTCCATGTAAATGAACAGGTAGCAGAATCATTGAGATTTTCAGGTTTTCATATTAATAACTGAAAGATTGAGAAGCAGAGCTGCAATTTTATCTGAATAACTATCTTATATAAAAACCAAATTGCTTTTCAAACATCATCTCACAATCTGCTAGGCAAGGAAGACCTTTTATGAATACCCAGTGCCTCTAACCATAATTGCTCCCAGTCATAAATAATCCAGCCGGATAACTGTTTTTGGAGAATGTGAAAATTGACTAAACCCAAGTCTTCTGAGGAAAGCCTTCACAGAAGCTGCCTAAGTGTGAGGGCTGAGGCACGCTGCCAACCTGTATTCATTAGTGGGCCCTGCTAGCGAACTTGATCCAGGTGAGAAAATTGAGGAACAAAATAATTGTCTGTGATATTAATTGCCTTTGGTATTATTTCCATCCTCTCTGCCCCAGAGCTGCTTCAGCACAAGCACGGAAAATACCATGGTTGACATATTACTCGCTCATAGCAGCCTGAACAAATTCCTTTTGCTTTCCTCCCAGTTCTGTGTGCTGAAAAAGGAAGATTGTGCTGATGGGGAACACTGGAGTTGCGTGGATGTGCTGTTGGGGTGCCCCAGAATGAGGTCAGTGGGCACTGATGACTGTGGCGTTAAATGCCAGTATGGCGGTACTGGCGTCGTTATCTGAGAGTTGTCATAGCAATTTCCACACATGCATACTGTCAACGGCAGTCTCAATAGACACAGCCAAATTATTTGTGGAGAGGTGGGGGACAAAATACATACACCTATATATTGGCTATATCTGCTGAGTTTTCGTTTGTTACATTAATAGCTTTCAACCATTAAAATTCTGTTAAAATGACACAAATTATTCTGGGTACTCAAATCAATTATTTGCTGAATTTAAAGATACTGTGATAGATGACCAGAAGGATAATTCAGTCAGTGAATCTCTGTTTGCATAAGTGTGAAGACTGGAGGTCAACCCCCAGATTTAAAGGTAAAGAAAAAAAGAAAATAAACAGGGCACAGTGGTCAGCACCCATAGTCCAGCTCTGGGGAGACTGAGGTGTGTGGGTCACTGGGATTTGAGGCCAGACAGTTTATCCTTCTCAGAAGTTCTGGTCCAATGAGAGCCTAAGAAAAAGAAATTTGGCATCTGAGGTGTGACACCCCCGGTTGTCCTCTGCCCTTGCCACACATAAGTGCACACATGCATTCACGCACACACACGCACACACATATATGCACATATACAAACACACACATGCTATGGACAGTAAACAAACCATGACTGAAGGTGGAGGTATGAAAAATGACATCTGCTCCAGTTATCTTTCTTTCTCAGTCATACCCTTGATAACTTTCTTTGCTTGATGAGACATTTCTAAGCTTTATAGATACCTTGTTGATAATATCAAGGAAAATGTGATTGGTATATTTTAAAAGTAAGCAAGGAGTTAAAGCAGATGATGTGCAATGAAAACTTTGAATGGCAGTGAGCCATGAAACAACATTTAACATAAGTAAATTTAAGTTAAAGCCACCACAAACCACACAAAAGAGCTAAAACATAAAACTGGCGACAGTAAAAGTCAGCAGGAGGTGGTACACACAGAGGATTTATGATAAACAACAAATGTCCCACACATGGAACAAAGCAGGAATGCCTTCAAATATTAAGCACGCATATGGGCAATATTGTCACTTATCAATAGTTAGTACAATCTTTTTATTTCATGACTCAGCCTCCTCTTTAGGGTATTAGAGGAATCTGTCTTTGTGCTTCAGGGAGCACTGCACATTCTACAGAGACAGTGATTCTGATTGTTAACGAATGTTATGAGCTTCCTTATGAAGACATGTTAAGAGGTTCATGCTGGGTATGACATACATGTCTATAAATACTACATTTTGTGATTATACACAAGAAAATCATATGGGGGTCAAGAAATAGACATGAAACCTTGGACACAGACAATAAGCAGGCTAATAGTCAGAGAACTCTGCCTGAAGCAGAGGATATGATGATACACATAGGTAAGTGAATAGCTTATATGCTATAGGTGGAATTAGTTCATAAAGCACCATGTGTAGCTAGAGAGCGATTGGTGTACGCAGAATGAATGCACCATTATGTCTAAATTGTGCTCCTGCACTGTCTCTGAGCTCTGTGGCGGCAAGTGTGGTACATTAGGACAGAATGGTGACGCTCACATCAAAGGTGCCTCTGGGGGCTCTACAGTTCTCTGTGCTCATTCCTGCTAGCCAGATATTTGCAGGGATGTTTACGGCATTTGGAGAATGAGGGTGTTTAAATTCTATTTGATTTTTAAATGTATATTTTCAGTGTGTTTTAACATGAATAACATTTAAGTAGGAAAGTACATTTTCCAAATGGGGATACAGTTCAGTGGGAGCACACTTGACAATGATGTGCATGGTCTTGGGGTCAACCCCATATCAGTGCAAAGAGGGGAAAGAAGAGTAGGAAAGAAGATGAGGAGGGGACAAAAGAGGAAGAGGAAGGAAGAGAAGGATGAAGAGGAAGGAAGGAGAGGTGTGCAGGAGCTGCAGAGTTGGCTCAGTGTACATACTACTCTTACGGAGGACTCGGGTTTGGTTCTCAACACAATGTTGAATGGTTCACAACTTCCTTTAACTTCAGCTCCAGGGGATCTGGATACTCTTCTGACCTGAATAGACACCCCCACATATGTGGCATAGACACAGACATACACATATACCTCAATAAAAATGAAAATAAGCTCTTAAACCTTTTAGTATTTCAAAAACAAAGCATAGAGGTGTGGACCCACAATCTAACCACTTGGACAAATTCCACCTCTGCCTGGCACCTGCTACAGCAGTATAAGCCAGGCTCAGCTGATGTTGTCACTTGCTTCCTGGCACCTGCTACAGCAGTATAAGCCAGGCTCAGCTGAGGTTGTCACTTGCTTCCCAAGCCTCTTTCACTCATCTTTGGCCAAACAGAGGCAAGTTGCCAAGAGATCATTCCCAGCTCATGAGACTCATTTACTGTTATAACCAAAGAGGATTCATTTACTCCCATATGAAATCTGCACTATAAACACAGGAAATTAACTGTTACCTTAGGAAGAATCACCTTTGGAAACCGCATGTATTTCAGGGGAACAAAGTAATGCCCTATGAGACACAAAAAGACTGGTCGTGATAAATCAGAAATTTAGAAAACACCGCAGTTGCATCGCCATCTGTGGCAGACTTCTGCATGTGATTTTGATGGTCCTTTCTTGGCTTTTTCGTCTCCTTTAAATATACAGTTTAGCGAGTTGTCACCAGTCTGGACTCTAGCCTGTGTTTTATAAGCTGGGATGAATATGCATGCAGTCTCAGGACTGTGTTACCATGCAGCTTCAAAGAGCCTGACTCTGGGATTAGTTCTACACAGGCATGTTTCATCGTGCAGGTTCCAAGACTCAGCAGTTCCTGCACTTGCATTTACTGACTTGGCTGTTTGATCTTGGTGTAGATCAGCCAAAGAACTAATGACCAGAAGAAATCTTTGTTTACTCTCATATGTTTAAAACGGAAGCATTTCATCAAGGAGGGATATTGGAATATATTCTCCATGGAAGGAAATAGATAAGACTAGTTTAGCGAGTGTCTCAGAACAAAGGAATGTAACTTGGCTTCTTCCACATTGAAAATAGGCACTTACTATCTAGTGTATCAAATGGTTTTGGCAACCAATATTCTCTTTCCATCTTATGAACCAAGGCACAAGACAGTAATATTCAAAGTGAGCACACACTGTCCAGCAATGGTGACTACTGTCTAAAACAAAACAAAATGAGTACTTCCTGAATATTACCCCAAAATACCAACACTCTACTTTTTTGAGTAGATAAGCATGTCTTAGGCAGTGCTAAATGACTAGAGATTCAAGAAAAGGGAGATGCCAAGGATTGTGTGATTCAGAAGTCACACTCAATGTTTTCATGCAGATATAATTTGGGGAATAATCACACACACGTGAAATGGGTCCCAGAAAAATAATCAGAAACAGCTTGTGCTGCTGACAGATGCAGGGAAGAATGGAGTCTACTCCCAATGCACCCAGGATACATAGCAGTCACCTCTTATTTCAGGATGTGCTTACAGCGTTTCTCAGGGACTTGTTTAGACACTGAATTGTTGAGAAGGAGATAGAAGCTGCCTCTCAGAGGAAAGGACACATCTGGTAAATCAGAGGACACATAGAGCAAATATCAGCAGCTTAATCATGACCTTGCTGAATTGAGAAGCACAATGGCTGTCACTGTTGCTGTCCTGAGGCAGCCCCACTTGGCTTCTGTCAGACAAAACCTAGAGACAGCTTTGTATTGAGTCTCAACATAACTATTGAAGAAGGACGCTTAAAAGAAATTCCACACTAGTTCAGAACTGAATATAATAACAGGTTATTTATTTAGGGGTAGACTCACAGATCACAATGCTCTGCTAGAACAGGGACCAGCAACCAAAATGCCATAGCCGGCAGAGAGAGTTGATGCATGCTTTACATCAGCATATATAGTATATGAGGCCCCATCTAAGTGGGCAGGTAACTTAAAGGCTTCTGGCTGCAGGAATTCCTACAGCAAACTATGTCATTCAGTGTTGATTGAGGTTTCTGTCCTGCCCAGTCTTTGTTCTGCCTGGTTCCCGCAGTTGTTAAACTCCAAAGAAATCACACAGGGGTCAACAAAGTTATAAACTGATTGGCCCATTAGCTCAGGCTTCTTATTAACTCTTATAACTTATATTAGCCCATTATTCTAGTATATGTTAGTCACATGGCTCAGTACCTTTTTTGCAGGGCAAGTCACATCTTCCTTCTTTGGTGTTTGGACAGGACTGCAGAGGAATGGACTTACTCTTTCCCAGAATTCCCCTGTTCTCATTGACCCACCTCTACTTCCTGTCTGGTTGTCCTGCTTATTCTTCCTGCCTGGCTACTGGCCACAATCAGTGTTTATTTAAAATATAATTGACAGAATATAGACAATTCAGTGCTAATTGTAGAAACAGACCATTACCTTAAAAGTGTTTTGCACAAATGGCATGAGACTATCCATACCATGTGCCACCAGAAGTAACTATGCATGTCAAAAGCTTTTCAAAATCATCAATTGCTAAAATGCATTCAAATGAAGACCACAATGGGATTCCGATAAATACCTATCCAATACAAAAAAATAACCATTGTATCCGATAACACAAATTGCAAGGAAGGGCTTGGAGAAAGTTGGTTGCTCACACATAGCTTTTGAGAATGGAATCCACTCCAGTCTCTCAAGCTACTTGGAGGTTTCTTTGTGTAAATTAACTTTGATTTTTATTTGATGTGTGCTAGTGTTTCAACTGCATATGTGTATGTGTATTTTGTGTGTGTGTGTGGTATGTGCAGAGATCAGAGGAAACTGTCCAATTACCTGAGGTTGCAGTTACAGGCAGTTGTAAGCCACTGTGTGGGTGCTGGAAATTTAACACAGGTCCTCTGGAAGAACAACACATCCTCTTAGATACTGAGCCATCTCTCCAGTCCTTGGCAGTTTCTTATATAAGAGAACAGGCAGGTTTCAAAAAGTCTTTGAATTGTGTGCCTAAAAATTTGAAAATTTGCATTTCAGCCTAAACTATGTCTATTAATGTTCTTAGAATCTTTGTTCTAATAGACTTAAACTGGTACCTACTTACATATTCATCAATGAGTGAACTGTAAACAAATTGCAAGCTACCAAACATAGAGTACTACTTAATGATAAAGTTAAATAAAATTAATATGGAATAGCTTGAGTGAATCTCCATGGAATTATGCTGAATAAACATGTTAATGTCAAAACAAGAATAATGTGAATGATTTGTAATATATATGTACACAATATAATATGTATATATCAAAGTTACTAAGAGATAAAAGAGATACAAGAAATCCAAATAAGCATTTCTAAGAATTCTAGTAAATTCACCTAGATATTTTAGAAACATAGCATGATATGTAATAGAGAAGTTGACAAAGATGCACAAATAATAAGCTTGGAAAACAATATCTAAAGTTTAAGATAAACTGAATGGTCTTAACTATAATGATACCCCAGAACTGAGATCAGTAACATTAAATGAGAAAGAATTAGAGCCATCCAAGCTCAAGAATAGAGAGAAAACTACACCCCGAGGAATTCCACAACCCTTCATGACCTTGGACATACTCCCAAGTGACTTAAGTATGCACGACCAGAGCCATAAGACTACATTTTTTATCAAGTGTATTCAAAACTCTGAATCCCAACATTAAGTGATCTCTGAGTTAAGGTCAAATATACAGAAGGAAAGCTGAAGTAGAAGGTGTTGTCCCAGACAGTTAGAGAGGGCTGGAGAGATGTCTCAGTGTTTAAGAGCACTGCCTGCTCTTCTGAAGGTAAAGTTCGATTCCCAGCAACCACATGTGGGTCACAACCATCAGTAATGAGATCTGGTGCCCTCTTCTGGGCTGCAGGCATATATGCAGGCAGAACACTGTATATATACATATACATACATACATATATACATATATCTTTTAAAAAAAGAGTTACAGAGACTCTTTTATAGACATCATCAGGGAATCAGAGAAACAGTAATGGAGTTCTCACTTGAGAACTATACATTGGAAGAAAAATCACACCATTGCAGCGATTGGTTCAAATGTCAGAAACCTAGCCAATGCATAAATGAAGGAGCAGTAAAACTGTTCATGAAGTAAATACTAAATATAATACATTCAATTAAGGAAAATTACATTGTGAGTAATGCTGGATCCTTAAAAATTAATCAAAAACATGAGGAGAGACTAAATATATGAAATGCATGTCTTAATTTTATCTCTATTAAACAAACATGAAATATTAAGATTAAATGATAATGGACCCTGTGGTTTTATGGACAGAGGCACAACTTACAAGGAGCATACAGAAAGAGTCAAAGGTAAATACAAACTTTCCAGTACTTGGGAATCTTGATTTCCCAATACCTGGAAAGCTTGATTTTCTGTCACTGTGGGGAAGGCCAGTAGTGATAATAGCAACATAAAGGAGAAATATTTCTTCCCACTTCAGTGAACCCAATTAAGAAAACCCCTCACAGTTATATCACAGGCCTCATAAAGACTGTCTTCCCAGTTAATTCCACATCATGTCACGTGGACAGTTAAAATGAAGCGTCTCCACCTGTGAAGTGGTAGTTTACTATACTCTATGCTCTATTAAAGAAGCATGATGTAAAGTTTAATACAAGGATGTATAAATAACAGGGAAATGATAAAATACTATAGAACATTAAGTAATAAAACTTTCAATAAACTGCCACATTGTAAAAACAAATGATGACAAATACAGAGAACAAATAATAAAATGGTATACTTAAATATGCCTAGGAGGATGTAAACTAGGATATAAAAGTAACTCTTAAATTTGAATTGATAGGTAATTGTGTTGCCTGGAAATAGTAAAGTCAGAGGACCTCAGGGAGGGCGGTTTTCAGAACACTCAAAAGTATGAGCAAACCACATGCTATATATAAATATGAATATTAAGTAAATATAGACATCAGTTAAAACAAAAGTAATGGGAGAATATACATTCCTCACAAACACATGAGAAGATAATATAACAGTGAAATTTCAGGATGAGAAATAAATTATAAATGTATATTGGATATTAAGTTGTCATAAATGTTATAAGGCAATCAAACCTGGAGGGAAAAGAAGAGAGATGCATGACAACCCACGGTTTCCACTGGAGATTTCCAGGAATATACACATAAGGCAGACAGAGAATTCGATGAGAAGGTGTGAGTGATGATTTCATCCAATTTCACTTAGTTTTTATTTGCAGAAAATTTCATATAAGACATACATATTTTTGAAGTATACTCATAACTCTCAGACAATGTGCAGCTCTATAAAATAACTCTTCATAAATGGAAATCGAATAAGATGATGAACACTGTGTCCTCTAACCATACTGGCATTAAACTACAAATCAATAAGCATAGACATACTAAATCCTAAATATGTTAAATTTAACATGAAGCAATATGTCAAAGAATAAGTAAATAAACTAGAAAAAAGTTTAAATAGAATAAAAACAAAAATTCAATTTATCAAGTTTGTGGGGGCCGTGTAAAAAGTACTTAATAAATATACATTGGAGAAAGAATACTGGTTTTAGGAAGCCGATAACAATGCTGTCTCTCTACCTGAAGGAAAATCAAACTAGGTAAGTCGTCCTCATCTGTCACAAAAATCAGTCTCAATAGGCATTAAAAATTGACATGTGTAAAAAAATTGACATATAAAACCAGAAACGGAAATTCCTGAGGGCAAACATGGGGAACTGCTTAGGATATCAGAGTGGGCAAGAAACTGTTTGGATAATGTGTCAAAAGCAAAGAAACATCAAGCAAGCAAAATAGAAAAGTGAGATTGCATAAAATGAGTTTTTTGATACCCATCCCCAACACTGATTGGGTGTCCAAGAAGCTGAGACTAGACAGCCCAGGGACCTAGGGAAAAACCAAATACTACTGTTCTGCTAAGGGAACAGAAAAATAAAAGACTCCTAAGGACATTCTTCTATACTCAAAACAGTGCCTTGCTCAGCCATCATCAGAGTATCTTCCCCCTGCACCCGACAGGAACAAACATAGACACACACACACACTGACAATATGCAGAGGGTAAGAGAAGATGAAACACTCAGCCCTAAATGAGATATCTCCATAAAATTCCTTCCCTCAAGCCTAGGATCCATGTGGAAGAGAAAGTAGAAAATTTGAGTCAGAGGGTATGGAGGACACCAAGAAAACAAGGCCTTCTAAACACAGCAACACTGATGTCCATGGGAACTCATAGACTGTGGCAGAATGAACAAGGCCTGCACAGGTCTAAGGCAAATGGGGCCCTAGAACTGAGAGGGAAGTGGAGACAAGCCTACAACCCTAACTAAGCAGCTAGCTCCAACTGATAGTCACTCACAAATGAACAATTAGTTTTTTCTGACAGGGTCTCAGTGGATATATAAACCACTCCAAAGGCCAGCACAGGCCAGCAGTAGATGGGTACCACAAAGCAAACTCAGTGGAATTTGGAAAAGTTCTTTGTTTCAAAATGCTTTGTCATAGCTTCACCCTCTGCCCCCACCAACCTTCCAAATCCTTTGCAATTTACTATGGTTTCTAGTTGTGTCATTTTTTATGGAATTTCTATGTGTGCCAACATGTGTGTCTCTAAGTTTATATGTGTTTCTTATGAGTTTTCATTAGCTCTTTACTTTTTCTTGTTTGTTTTGTCCTATTCCAGTGTGTTTCTTTTTGTTTATTATTATTATTATTATTGTTGTTGTTGTTGTTATATTCCTGTTTTTATTTCAATAAGAATTAATAGAAAGATTGTAGATTTGGGTATATGGAAAAGTGGGAAGTATCTTGGAGGATTGGTGGAGGGTAAACTGTAATCAGAACTTGTTGTATGAAATACACTATTTCCATTAAAATGAAAAGTGTTAGGCTCAAAAGTCCACAGATTATTCCCAAGAAATGTTAAAAATAGGTACACGTATAGTGAAAGATCATGGGTTGCCAGGAATCAGGGGAAAATATATGGAAAACATTGATATTGAAGGGAATCAGCTTCCTTTCAGAAGTGACAAAATTGTTCTACAACAGACTGTGTCCATGGATCCTTGAAGATACCAATAAGTTATACATTTAAAATGGGTAAATTGTAGGGTATATGAATTTTATTTTGATAAAGCTGCTTGATTAAAAAATACAAAATGAAATGTGAATTCTTATTCTTTGCAACAACCCTTGCCCAATGTGAGGAGCTTCTGAAGTTCCCACTGCTTCTGCAAAGTCAGGGACCACAATCCAAACAGGCTTCTGTTTGAAAATGGAACTCCTATCACTCTCCTCCAGAAGGACTTGGGAACTGATTCTCAGTCACTGAGAGTAAGGATACTTATTTAGTACCATGGGGCAGTTTGACACCTCACTAAAACCCCCATCCCTGAAAACCAGATCCTTTCTCTGCATGCTCACAGTTTCATCTATGGGAGACCTTTAGAACATACAATTGTTCTTGAATTCCTTTAATAGGTGGATTAAATGCCATTTACTTTGAGCGGAACAGCTCAGTGTGTTCCTCCTAGCTGAAATCCAGCACTTCATTGTTGTTCTCTGCATTTTATTTATTAGAAAGGAAAGAATCTACTTTTTAAAATGCTTAAAATTACATTTACTTATGGTATGTATTGAGAGGCGGGTACACACACACACACAAAGGTTGTGACAGTGAGGAAAATAGCCAACAGAGTAAAGAAGGAGCCAGCAGAATAAAATAAAGCATTCACAGGTAATTTATTTTATAACTCAAAAACAAAAATACACAACCAAAAGCCCCTCAATAATCCAATTAAAATGATTGCCTGACTTTTACATAGACATCTATCAAATTAGGAACAGAAATGACCAAGAGGCATATCAAAAGAAGCTATATATCACTAACCAGCAATGATATGTAAATCAGAATTACAAGACATTATGACTCCGTTGTAATTAGAATAACTATTAAAATATAAAGCAAACAAGTGCTGTTAAGTATGAGGCAATAACATGGTCCACAGTGATTATTGACAGGACAAAAATTACCATTGCTATAATGGAGAATAATATGAGAGTTCCCAAAACATTAAAAATGGAGCTACTACATGACTGAAGATTCTCACCACTGGGTATAAAGACACACACATGTTGCCAGTATATTAAGAAACATCTGCATCTGCAATTTGGTTGCCATGGTATCCACAACTGCCAAGAAATCAATACAACCTAACTGTCCATCAACTATTAAATGTCTCAAGAAAATGTGATTTTATAATTTTATATGTAATGGAAAATATTCAGCCAAACGGAATGAAAAGTGAAGGCATTTGACTAAAACCAATGTAACTGGAGAATAATATGCAAAAATACAGATGCATAAATGAATACTATGTCTTTTCTTTCATATGCAGAAGTTAAGAAAATCACCCTTAAAATAGAATAAGTATTAATAGAACCTAAAAGTGCTTGAGAGTGATAAAACAGCATCATGGGTAGTAGATGCTGAAGCACAGGTAAATAGAAATAAAGTTTGGCAGAACAGTGGGATGGCTGTAGTTCACTAACACCCATCTTACATTGGTGAAGATATAGAATAGAGATGCTGAAAGCCTCCATCACAAAGAATTAATTAGTATGGAAAATGCCAATTGCTGGCAACAGACTTGTATGTGTGTGTGATGTGCTGAATTCTCTGGGGATGGAGTTACAATTGAGAATCACCTGATATGAGTGCTGACAACCAAACTTAGGTCCTCTACAAGAACATTACATGTACTTAATGTTAGCAATGAAAGCCAGGCGGTGATGGCACACGCCTTTAATTCCAGCACTCAGAAGGCAGAGACAGGTGGATCTTGATGAGTTCGAGGCCAGCCTGATTTACAAAGAGAGTTCCAGGATGGCTAGGACTGTTATGCGGAAAAATCCTGTCTCAAAACCACCCACCTCTAAAAAAGAAAACAATGAGTCATATATCTTCCCCCAAACTAGGTATAATTTTAGTGTATTGATTACTTTTAAAATCCCATTGAGATTACTTTGCTTATATGATGAATCCTATCAAATATTTAAGAAGAAAATAATTCTATATTAAGCTCTCTTACAAAACATACACTATTGGAAAACATTCCAACTATTTTATGAGGTCAGAGTATATAGATTTATATGTTTAATCCAAATTTAATATATTCATGAAAATGTATAAGTATATATCTGAAGCTCTTAAAAGTGTACCATTAAAATAGATGGCTGTTATTTCACGGGAATTACACTTTGATATTATGGCTTACATTTTGAAGTCATCTTTGTGCATTTGGTCTTGAAAATAATCACATTAAGATCAATATAATTCAGAAAGTTGCAAGAAGCAGGGATTGAAATTCACAGCAAGTAAAAAGAAAGTGCATTTTATTTTTCCTGAAATTTATGCCCCACTAGGGAATAAAAAGAATTCTCATGCATTACTGGCAATGATGTAAAAAGTATACAGCCATTTTCAATAGATTTACTAGACTGTTCAAGCCATCTGCTAAGCATTAGGTAAAGGCATTATCCCAGCAAACTCCATTGCTTACAATAGCTCAGGCAGCAGTGGGTGATGTTTGAAATGCCCAAAATTATTAGGAAAAATGAAAAAAAAAAGATAACCATTTTAATACTAAAGAAAGATCCAAGAAGTCTATCGTAGATCTCATAGAAGAACCAAATTGTGGGAAAAGTGTGGTGGAAGGCTGAAAAGATGGCTCAGTGGCTGTGCAAGCATTAGGACCTTGTTAGGTCTTGAATCAACCCTACACAAATGGCTAATTGAGGTCGTGATTTAACCTATCAATGTGGATTGGATACTGGCAGCCAGGTTCTCCAGCAGCTACCTATTAGAAAGTCCTGACTTCAGAGCACTTCTTACCCCCTCCTCCCCCACCCTAAACCTTTAGTCTCTGAGCTTCTCTTCTCTTCTCTTCTCCCAGTTCCTCTTTCCTGTTATCCCAGCCATGTTGGACAAGCACTCTCGTGTTCCTTGGGTCCTCTCTGAATCCATTTGCTCTCTCCTGCTCTTCTCTTCCCCTCGCTACTTGCCCTCCATGGCCCAATCTGTTCTGCCAGCTATATTCAGTCTAAATGGTTCTTGATGTCTCTGCCTGTTCTCTCCCTCATATCTACAATAAAAATCTTCTCCTCTGCCATACCTAAGAGTGGCCATAACCTCATTTTCATTCAGACATGAATGTAAGTCCCCAATACCCACAGAAAATCCTGGTGTGGCTATGCACACAAGCAAGTCTAGTGCTACATAGATCAGAGAAAGGAAGATTGCTGTGGCATGCTGGTTTTCAGGCTAGGTCCATGTTCTGTGAAAGACTCTGTCTCAAGGGATCCGTTGGGCAGTGATGGAGTTTGACTCTTGATGCCCACATCTGGCTTCTGTGCATGTACCACTCCCCCTCCGAAACAGGAGCACATACATACTCACATACAACACACACACAGGGCAACAATAAAAGCAAACTAAAATTTATTTAGTATGTAAAAAGATAAGGTTCTAACAAAATCCGCAAGTGAAGGAACCTTCTTTTTATCACATAAGGGAATATGCTGAAAATAAAAACAGTAGGCACCACTGTTGGGTAAAAGTGACGCTCTGGGGCCTGGGAAGGGTACAAACAGCGACTGATTAGAATGTTTCCTGCTCAGAAAGTGAGGTAGCAGAGACAGGTGACTGGTCTCGGCGCAGAGCCACTCTCCTGAGGATGAGAGGAAGATCCCACCTATAAGAGTGGGAGGAAACTCTTCCTTGAGTTCCTCCCAAAGGTGTGGGACTCCACCTCTTTCAGTTGAACTACTTAGACTTTTAGACAATAATACCCTCTGGTAGTTCTGCAAGCATGGGCTTCTTTACCAACTCTGCGCTTTAATAACTGTGCATCTTTCTTCTAAAACAGGATAAACACTACTGAAATGAGAAAAATAATAGAGTGAAGGAAAAAGAGTTGGTGCATCAGATCAAGTTTCCTTTAATATGGGAGTCACAACACCCTCTATTCGTGAAGGTGATTGACTCAAGTATTTCATTTTCATAGATATTAGAATATTAGTGTTGTGGAATGTGGATGCTATGGTGATAGACTTGATCATGTGATTCTCAGGCCTTTCAAGCAAGTTTACAGGGAATTTTGGATAGAGATTTGAGCTAAGGGTTTGGGAGGCCCAGAATGTTAAATGCAAATTGTTAATAAGTTACTCGTGCAGAGCAGGGGAGTTGAAGACCACAGTGGTAAGAGACATGCTGAGAGGATACCCAGCTCATAGGGTTTCAGAGGAAAATGAAGTGTTAGCAACTTCCCAGAGGTCATTCTATGCCAGGGTCCTGCCCATCAAAGGTGCTAGTGGGGAAATACAACTCCATTCAAAAGGAGAGAGCCTAAACTGATAATTCCACTGCAGGAGTTCCCTGCTGAAGAACAATCTAGAGTTGTTACTCCAGGATCAGCTAGGCACATGCGAGTCACTTCAGTTCTGATCCAAGCAAGGCAGGGTACATCTTGAGCTGACAGAAGAACTTGGCACATGGTACATCAGAGTTTGACAAGAGAGGAGGTCATATGTGTTTATGGGAAGATTTCCTAAAGCCTGAGAGAGGAGACAGGGTCAGAGTCACTGCAAGGAGGCCCAGAGAGAGCACTGCATACAGCCGGGAAGATGAAGCCTAAAGTGCAGTGGAGACACCAGATGTTTGAGAAACCAGAACCATAGTGCGTCTGCCAGAAAAAGCTAGACCAAAGAAAGAGGCTAGAGGTGGTCTGTAGAGGAGAGCAGGTTGCCGAAACGTTTTGGGTCCAGATGATTCCAATATGAACCCACAGACCGGACAGAGCTGTAAAAATGGGTGTGCTGATTTTAGACTTCGGTCTGATCTTTCCTGTAGGTGCCTCCATCCCGCCTTCTAGAACAGAAGTGCTATTGCATCACCATCTAGTGAAGAATGGAAGCTGTGTTTGACACTATAGGTACTAAGAGTTAGGGGATTTCCTCGAGTCTCAGATGACACGATGGACTATTAGGTATGTGTTTTATTTGTTTAGTGTTTAGGGACCTATGTTGTACCTGCACAGGCCATGACTTACATATGGAGACAGAGAAAACCTGTGGGAAATGGCTCTTTCCTTCTAGCAAGTGAGATATGAGGTTCAGACTGAGGTCAAGGTTGCGACAAGTGACCTGACTCACTCAAGACATTTTACTGAACAGATACTTCAGATTTTTGAATTGTTTTAGAACTGCCCCAAACCAGTGATGCATAGAGATAAATTGTTTGATTGGCTTGGGAGTGAAATTAACAAGGGGTGGACTTATGATTGTTAATTGTTATTATCAACTTGACTGTATTTAGAATCTGCACAGAAACACATTCTAGGTTTGTCTAAGAAGATGTTTAATTAACTGAGTAGCAGAGGTCCCCATGAAAGTGGGAACCTTTATCCCATTGGCTGGGGACACCTATTGAATAAGAAAAACCCAAGGAATTTCCTGATAGCAGGTATAATATAACCAGATGCCCCATGATCCTGCCCTCATTCATCTCCACCATGAACTGTATCTCCAAACTGTGAGGCAAAAATGAACCCTTCCTTAGCTGCTTCAGCCAGTTATTTTGCCATACCAATGAAAGAAAACTAAGAATAAAAAGAATACACCATTCTTATATCATATACAAGTATAAGACATGATCATAAGAAAATTTAAGTCTATAAAATGAGCTTTATAAATGTTTGTTTACAGCCATGTGTATGAACATGCATAATTGCATATGTCAGAATATGTGCTTAATATGTGGACATAAAGATTAACTCAGTATCTCAAAATGTATGGAAAGATGCGAAAAATACATTAAAATGTACTTTCCTGCCAGGTCTTATAAACAATATCACCTTTTGGCATTATCCCATCTTCTAGATACTACACATCTCATAAATGAAAATAAGAATGAATCAAACAAGCCAAACATTTTAAAATGTGCTATTCCAACAGGAGGTCCCTAAACAGGCCCTAGTAATTGGTAATTACGTTGAGACTTACATGTCAGAGGTGCACATTTGCAATCAAAGGACAGGTGACTGAGGAAGCATTCTGTGTGTGAGTGCGTGCGGGTGTGTGTGAGTGCACGCGGGTGTGTGTGAGTGCACTCGGGTGTGTGTGAGTGCACGAGGGTGTGTGAGTGCACGCGGGTGTGTGTGAGTGCACGCGGGTGTGTGTGAGTGCACTCGGGTGTGTGTGAGTGCACGCGGGTGTGTGTGAGTGCACTCGGGTGTGTGTGAGTGCGTGCGGGTGTGTGTGAGTGCACTCGGGTGTGTGTGAGTGCGTGCGGGTGTGTGTGAGTGCACGCGGGTGTGTGAGTGCACGCGGGTGTGTGAGTGCATGCGGGTGTGTGTGAATGCAAGAGGGTGTGTGTGAGTGCCTGCGGGTGTGTGTGAGTGCATGCGGGTGTGTGAGTGCACGCGGGTGTTTGTGAGTGCACGAGGGTGTGTGTGAGTGCACGAGGGTGTATGTGAGTGCAAGAGGGTGTGTGTGAGTGCATGCGGGTGTGTGTGAGTGCACGAGGGTGTGTGTGAGTGCACGCGGGTGTGTGTGAGTGCACGTGGGTGTGTGAGTGCACGAGGGTGTGTGAGTGCACACGGATGTGTGAGTGCGTGCGGGTGTGTGTGAGTGCAAGAGGGTGTGTGTGAGTGCATGCGGGTGTGTGTGAGTGCATGCGGGTGTGTGTGAGTGCAAGAGGGTGTGTGTGAGTGCACGAGGGTGTGTGTGAGTGCACGCGGGTGTGTGAGTGCACGCGGGTGTGAGTGCACGCGGGTGTGTGTGAGTGCACGAGGGTGTGTGTGAGTGCACTCGGGTGTGTGTGAGTGCGTGCGGGTGTGTGTGAGTGCACGAGGGTGTGTGAGTGCACGCGGGTGTGTGTGAGTGCACGCGGGTGTGTGTGAGTGCACTCGGGTGTGTGTGAGTGCACGCGGGTGTGTGTGAGTGCACTCGGGTGTGTGTGAGTGCGTGCGGGTGTGTGTGAGTGCACTCGGGTGTGTGTGAGTGCGTGCGGGTGTGTGTGAGTGCACGCGGGTGTGTGAGTGCACGCGGGTGTGTGAGTGCATGCGGGTGTGTGTGAATGCAAGAGGGTGTGTGTGAGTGCCTGCGGGTGTGTGTGAGTGCATGCGGGTGTGTGAGTGCACGCGGGTGTTTGTGAGTGCACGAGGGTGTGTGTGAGTGCACGAGGGTGTATGTGAGTGCAAGAGGGTGTGTGTGAGTGCATGCGGGTGTGTGTGAGTGCACGAGGGTGTGTGTGAGTGCACGCGGGTGTGTGTGAGTGCACGTGGGTGTGTGAGTGCACGAGGGTGTGTGAGTGCACACGGATGTGTGAGTGCGTGCGGGTGTGTGTGAGTGCAAGAGGGTGTGTGTGAGTGCATGCGGGTGTGTGTGAGTGCATGCGGGTGTGTGTGAGTGCAAGAGGGTGTGTGTGAGTGCACGAGGGTGTGTGTGAGTGCATGCGGGTGTGTGAGTGCACGCGGGTGTGAGTGCACGCGGGTGTGTGTGAGTGCACGAGGGTGTGTGTGAGTGCAAGAGGGTGTGTGTGAGTGCACGCGGGTGTGTGAGTGCACGCGGGTGTGTGAGTGCATGCGGGTGTGTGTGAGTGCAAGAGGGTGTGTGTCAGTGCGTGCGGGTGTGTGTCAGTGCGTGCGGGTGTGTGTCAGTGCGTGCGGGTGTGTGTGAGTGCGTGCGGGTGTGTGTGAGTGCGTGTGGGTGTGTGTGAGTGCACGCGGGTGTGTGTGAGTGCACGCGGGTGTGTGTGAGTGCACGAGGGTGTGTGTGAGTACACGAGGGTGTGTGTGAGTGCATGTGGGTGTGTGTGAGTGCGTGTGGGTGTGTGTGAGTGCGCACGGGTGTGTGAGTGCATGCGGGTGTGTGTGAGTGCAAGAGGGTGTGTGTGAGTGCATGTGGGTGTGTGTGAGTGCATGCGGGTGTGTGAGTGCATGCGGGTGTGTGAGTGCATGCGGGTGTGTGTGCGTGCATGCGGGTGTGTGTGAGTGCACGCAGGTGTGTGAGTGCATGCGGGTGTGTGTGAGTGCATGCGGGTGTGTGTGAAGAGGACAGCTCAGGTGCTGCCCATATTTTGTTTTATAACAGGATTCTGGCTCTGCGTCCCGCCCCCCCCCCCCCAGAGTGGTGTGACAAGCACAATTCACCACAATCTACGTTTTTGCATGTAGTATGTAAAGACCAAACTTACAGTAACAACAGAGATTTTCTCCCCAATCCTAAACGATGTGTTTTTGAAACAGCCATCATCCTGCCTTTCCTCATGCAGAATACAAGGCACATTCCGAATTCATTTTCAGAATCCTGTTTTATTACGCCCTAAATGCTTTCCTAAAAAAAAAATACAATTTTTATTTTCCTAGAATCAGGTATTCTCTGGATTTTAACTAAACTCGTCACCTAATGTATTGCAGATACCTAGGTTAGACTCTCAGATTTTTGGCATCCTGTTTTTGTCATGTCAAAAATAACCGATGCAGGCTGTTGTAACGAATAATGGCTTCTGAATGCCAGGAAAATGCAAGACTGTAAGAAGAAATATTTGAAAACCTCATCTTTGCTGAGTCCAAGCAGCAACATTCAAAGATAAAGATTTTAGACCCAAAAGAAGAAAGAAAGAAAGAAAGAAAGAAAGAAAGAAAGAAAGAGAAAAGGAAAAAAAAGGGGGGGGGGGAAGCACTTGGCCCAGTTTAAATGACTTATCAGTATTGGTCTGTCTTGGTCACTATGTAATCTTGTCTTCAAGTGGTTAGAATAAAACGTTATCTGAAAATATAGAGCTGAGAGTCTAAGCAGATAAAGATGTTAATTGCTTTAATTGCACTATTTGGAGGTGACAGAGCAACCTTTTCTTCACTGCGCCCTTCGCCACAGCTGAAGTGCCTCCATTAGATGTCCTTCACATCCGGAAACGGGATGTGATTAAAGCAACACTATACAGACAGCTCCTTAAAGGGAATTATCGTTCATCTGCTGATACCGGAGTCAAGGCAAATGCCAGTAGAAAAGAACAGATTCTGGTAGAGAGACAGGGATTCCCCCAAGTCCTTCTTTCACATATTTTTTTTTTCAGAATTGAAAATCATTCCACGCATGAGACAGAGTGCCTGCACAGGCATTCAATTCTATCATATGGAAGAGGGAATCTCCGCCATGGATACAGGCAGCAGTTGCACAGTAAGAATGAATCTAGTGTGCAGTTATATAAAAAGGATGCTCATAGGGGCTCATAGTGACTGAACCAACGACCAGGGAGCCTACATGGAACTGACCAGGGCCCTCGGCATATATGTGACTGTTGTATAGCTGGGTCCATCTGTGGGACTCCTGGCAATGGGAGTAGGGGCTGTCCCCAGTTCTGTGGCCGGCTTATTCCTCAGCTGGATTGCCTTGCCCAGCCTGAACACAGAGGGAGGTTCTTGGTCTTAAGGTAGCTTGATATGCCATGCTTTTCTGATGCCCATGGGAGGCCTGCCCTTTTCTGAACAGAAACAAACGAGGGGTGGACTAAGTAGGGGAGGTGGCAGTAGGGAGTGGGCAGAGGATAGAAGAGATGTCAGGATGTAAAATAAATAAGTTTTATAAGAGAATACTGTACAAGATATATCTACTTTTAAAAAGACAATATTACCATTTTTAAAAAGCATTATTGAAGGCTAGTAGAACAAAGAAGGACAATGATACAAACTTGTGCTGTTCAACTTTCATTGCTGAGACAGGGGTGAGGTGGGGTTGGGGGTAGGATTAACTGACACTACTGATCTGAAATTGTTCCTAAGTGCTCCAAATGGTTCTGTCTGCCGCTGCCTCTGTTTCTGTCTTTTTATCTGTTCTATATCTATCTATCTGCCTATGTATCAATGTATCTATCTATAGATCAATCAATCACGATCTATCTGCCTATGTATCTACCCATCTATCTATCTATCCATTGGTCTATCTATATATCTATTTATATCTATCTATCTATCTACCTACCTACCTACCTACATCTATCTATCTATCTATCTATCTATCTATCTATCTATCTATCTATCTATCTATCTATCTGTCTATCTACCTAACATGACAGACATACATAGCTCCTACATAATTAATTCTCTGGAAGTTAGTGGAAAAACAATACTCCTGAATTTAATGATGGAAGCATTGGGAAGAACATCAGGAACAGAGAAGGGCTACGGGAGTGAAATTCTCCTTTATATCTAAGATCAAAAGTGCCGTTTTTTCTAAACAACATTGGAAATGCTAATGCTCTGCTCATTCCAGCACTTCCCAGGCCAAGGTGACTGTTGCCATACTTACAAAATTATTTCCATTTAAACAGTGCCCAAGAACAAAGGCTAAACAAAATGGGTGGTAAGCAAAGCTTCATACAGAGAAATCAAAGGATCTGAAAAGAAGCCGTGGAAACATTGTGAAATGAAAGTGAACTAAAGCACTTTATCTTTTATTTATATTGTGAACAAATGAGAAAGCCTTGATAGGGAATGATAAATTGCTCTCAAGCTCGGGATGAGCAAAGGAAATGGTAATTAATACCTATTATGCCTTTCGATTTCTATCTCGTGCAAGAAGAATGTGCTGTGGGAGTCTGAGCCCACATTAAAGGTACTAACAGTTTTAGTGATTTTGAAACCCACAGAAGTCATCTTAAATTTGAACTTAAGATGATTACATCTGTGTCCACTCGGAGTTACCGAGGGCATTGGCATGCGGAGCTTGTGACCGCGGCATGCATGGCAGGCCTGGCTCTCTGATGTGTCGGGTTAAATAGGGGCTTAAATCAGCAACATAGGTTTTACGTCTAGGATTCAGTATTTTCCTTTAATCTCACAAATGGAAGAAATGTCCCAGAAGGATTAATTACACTGTGCATAATAATTAACCAAGATGGAACTTAATAAATCAGGAAAACATACAACCTGGTTTCATTAGTTTATCTACTATCATTGACTGCAGAAAGCTCCCAACCCTTTGGGAATAGTCACTATCTTATTATATATATATACATATATATATATATGTATATATATTATATATATATATCTTATTATATATATTATTTTTAAAAATACTCATTCCTAGACAGATTTAGGGGGAATCTCAATATTAGTCATCAGTATTAATAAAATTCCATGAAACAAACACCTGCACTTGAGTAGGCCTCACCCATCTAACATTTCATTAGCAGGAGGTGGAAACAATGCTAGATCTTTTTCTAATAGCCTAGGGCAACAGACTAGGGCCTGGCCTGACATCAGACAATGTGAGAAGACTTCCCAGCCAATGGGAGAGCTTTGTTGTTAAATGGTAAGGGGGAAAGGAGAGAGTCACTGAAAACTGTCAGGTTATTTCTTTACACACAGGCAATACTCTACTCAGGCTGGCCATTTGATAGCCTCGCAGTCTGCGGACAATCGCAGTGGTAGAAAAGGAGTAAAAGGGATGGGCTCTGACAAGAGATCAGAGCAATGTGTCAGTTACAGCGAGGCCTGTGGGCTCTGCTCTGTCGTACTCCAGACGTCTCCTCAGGGCGCAGCCTGGGATCCTGTTTATTCTACATATTGATTCATTCTCATATGCCTGCTGGGATTTAAGAATTATAAGCAGTGAATACTAAAATTCCGATATGGGTATCGGTATGCAGCTAGTGTCTTTGGGGATGACCTTTTTAGTAGCATGGAGTAATTAGTAAGATGCTAATATTAAGTGAGAGATTTATGTGCAGATTAACCAAGGCTCTTCCTGTCACCTGTGGTATCTACCAAGATTAACAAACCCTTGAGCACGTGAAAGCCATAGAAACAATTTCAGCAAAGGAGATAGAGACCTAAAATTTCATAATAAGACGTCTCTTCAGGAAAATGAAATATTTGAGAACCTCCAGGACCAGATGATGCCTGAAGAATCTCAGAGTCACAGGAGACGAGAAAAGTCAAGTTACCCTACAGATCAAGTTTTGCAGAATGTTTCCTGAGTACATATAGAGTTCACTAATATCTCCACACATCAGCATATAATAGAGAGTACTTTCTTTCTTTCTTTTTTTTTTTTTTTTTTGGTTTTTCGAGACAGGGTTTCTCTGTGGTTTTGGAGCCTGTCCTGGAACTAGCTCTTGTAGACCAGGCTGGTCTCGAACTCACAGAGATCCGCCTGCCTCTGCCTCCCGAGTGCTGGGATTAAAGGCGTGCGCCACCACCGCCCCGCTAGAGAGTACTTTCTGAATTGCTTTGTATCCAAAGTCTGTCCCAGGGAACACTGAAGTTGGGGAAGTTGACCCAAGTCACACACACACACACACACACACACACACACACACACACACAGATCTTGCTTTCTTCAACTTGGCATGCTACGCCCACGGTTGACAGTAGCTCTCTGTCCTTAGGAATGCTGGCTTCCTTCCCCAGTACACTCTCTCGCATGCCTTAAGCAGAGCTGTTTTCAGGAGAGCATCTCTGGTTTCTTCTCTCCCAACACTGACATTCTGGGGCACGGAGGATAGTCAAGGTGTACGATGTCCTGGATTACCATGCCAGCAACATTACTTCTCTTAAGGAGCATCGTTTAGTCACAGGTGAATAAGAGCAGAATCTCAGGGCTAGAGCAAGGCTCAGGAGGAAAGAGCTCGTGCTGCAAGCATGAGGGATGGAGTTTTGGTCCCCAGCACCTATACAAAACAGCTGAGGATAGAACCCTAACAGCACACAGGTGGGTTCAGAAGGATCCTGGGGTATACCGCCAGGTTGTCTAGCCAAAATAGATTCTGTCTCATAAAACAAGGTTGACCGCAATAGAGGGAGACTTCTGAAGAGCAAATACATGTGCACATTCACCAACATGCACACATACACAAACATACCTATACATTAAGCATACATACAAACACCCTTTCACATATACATCACATACACACATGCTTACACACACACACACACACACACACACACACACACACACGGGGGGGGGGGGGCTGGAGAGATGAGGGGGCATTTTATCATAGTCGACAGATGGCCAAAACAAGCACAAGGGAGAGATGCGACTATTAAGCTGTCTCTCACTGGCAGACTGAGGAAATCTAAAATAGCTGCAGACTGGGACCGCTAAGCCGTTTTACTGAGAATTTTCCAGGATTAGCGGTCTAAACAGATGCTGGATTTGGAAATAGGCTAACTTTCCTCTGTCTCCTCTAGTACTGAATATATGTAGATAAAGGAGAGCTAGACAGATGGAGGGAAGATCTTCTTCGATGGTAACATACTTTGCTGCTCCCTTAAGTGAGTCTCACTTGATTTTTGCTATTTCCCCAGGACTTTGAGGTACTGTTTTACTGACCACTGGATTGTTCTGGACTTTACTCTCTGATCAACCTCAAGATTATCTATTCTTCTGCCATTCTTTCTTTAACGAGTGGCTTGTATATTTCTAGTGTGGACCCTCTTGCTTGGTATTTGCATTGTTAAAATACATGTATTCCCAGACTAAACTCTACTTCTAAATTAGTTGTTCCCTCAAGAAACTACAGCTCCTAATAGAACGAAATTCATTGTTTGGACATTAGGTTCTGGGATTTACACAGGTCTAAGATATGGTTTATTGTCCTTAACTGTGGAAACAGCTATTGACAATAAAATCAGTGATTTGTAGACAATCATGTTGAAGGGGTCCATGTCAGAGGATAGATTCTTATTTAAATCAATGTTATGGTTGCTACATTGAATGGGTCTTAATAAGCTTTCTTCAATTGAATTCTGTACTTGAGAACCAGTTCAGAGTTTGTGATGAATTTTCAAGAGATTAATTTTTATTTATTTGTAGTGTGTATATGCATGTGTATGCACACACGTGTGTGTGTGTGTGTGTGTGTGTGTGTGTGTGTGTGTGTGCAGGCTTCAGGTATGTTCCTGGATATGTAGGTGCTCATAGTACCCTGAAGAAGGTGTTAGAATCCCTGTATCATGGGTTAGATGAGCTGCTTGATATGGGTGCTAGGAACTGAACTTGGTTCTCCAAAAGAACACCAAGAACTCTTAATCCCTGAGTCATCTCTCTAGAATCTTGTGACGACTTTTCCAACAAGTAGTATAACCATACAAGGAACCGCAGTTCAAAGTGGCCAAATAATTCTAAATGCATTATCAATTCTCAATTTACAAACACATTATATAGTATCACCCTTTTGAGGTTTGATCTGCTATCATCAAGTCTACTGTAGAATCAATTTGCTATGCATGATAATGAGCTCCCCGTGCAAAGATTTAATAGAATCACCATCATATAAAATATAATGATAAATAACATATTTAACATATACTTACATGTTATATATAAGTATAAATACATTTATAGAAAAACATACAAACTTATAATATATAAATATAGAAAATTAAAAATATAATTATTTCTAAATGTGATTAAACAAATATTACAATTATAATTTGGAAATATCTGTAATAAAATCGCTTTAAAAAGTTGTCTTAGTAGGGTAAGTGAAGTCTTCATAAAATAAGCTGGTTCACTAGTTAGACTATGTTACTGTCTCAAAAGCATTTATAGAATTATAGTTTTTCTACTATGTCTGTATCACCTATATGGCCACTCTGATATGATCATTCAACAGACACAATTAGTTAGGGATCATAGGAGGGCATGCTTCTTACAAGTGTGTTCCCTTAAAGCCATTGACTTTAAGCATGAGGGCTGATATGTCTTTCTTGTTCATCTATCTTAAACAGGCGTGGTACATTCATCATTTGCCTAACACGGTGTGGGATTTACTTTATGTCTGCCAAATACCTAAATTTTTGAAGAACAATTGTTCTGTGTCTCAATGGCCAGAACTAAAAGCCAGACTAGGAAGAATCTGTTTACTAGACACCACATATAAACTCACAGCTGTTGTGACAATATGGAGAAGACCAATGTCAGTTCTTAAAAGCCAAGTTGATTCATGTTAGAGTAGAATCAAATCGAAATAACTTTATTGACTTTTAATCTAATTTTTCTTCTTACACTGATCTAATTATTCACTGATTGCGAGTTTGTGTGTGTGCACGAATGTGCATGTTTGTGAGTTTGTGTGTGTGTCTATGAATGTGCATGCATTTTCACACACATGCCAAAAAATATATGGAAGTCACAGGGTAACTTGCAGGATCCAGGAATCTGGAGACTAGTCTCAGTTTCATGGGCATAATAGCAAGCACCTTTACTTGCAGAGTCACCTGACCAGTTCCTGGACTTTAAAGCTTTCGCTAAGCTTCTCTGGCTCAAATTTCCCCATGTGGGGAGCTCAAAGTAGGCATTAAGTAAAGGCACAGAAATAACTTCACCATTGACTTGAGTTCTAGCCAACAAATCTTACTCATGTGCCTGCTTGAGAAAAGATGTCTGGGGACCCACTCTATCCCTTAGCATGCTGAGACTGTCATGGTTAAAGACTTTCTGAGGGACTCATATGGGTCTCCATGCCCACCTCATCTATTAACCTTTCAGAGTTTGGTCTTCTATGCACATGGTCCCTGTGCTTCATTCCTACAGCTCTTCATAGAAAAGTTGTATCACCCAAACAGTGCAAAGCATAACTCAGAGTAAATTTGAAAGCAGAAATTGACTTTCACTAAACCATTAAAGCCCACTCTATTAATAGGCATCTCTGGCAGTAGGGATCTTGGCAAACTATTAATTCCCACTATCTAATGAGCTTCCTACTTAAGACTCATGCTGCTTACTCACCATAATTAGATCAAATTCTAACTATTAAAGTCACTTTGTATACATTATTTAAGAGTAGGGCTTCAAAATAGAAATTCATTACCTCATTAGCTTTTACTAGAGCTATATATATCCTCTAAGATTAATTTATAGCTCATCTTACTCTTTCTAAATTTTTGCTATTTTAAAATTTCCATCAACCTTGCATTTCAAACATGAGGATAAAAAAATTAAAAAGCAAGTGATCCCTAGGAACCTCAGAATTGATCAGCATGGAAGATACCCTTAAAGACCAAGAGTGGCGCCCATATGTTGCTAACACCCAACTGCTGTCTGATGGGACTGAGGGTGCACTCAACAGGAGGGAAATCATGTCTCCTACTAGAAATGTCACTAACAGGTTAGTGAGGTCATGGATATTAGAAAAAAGCCCACTAATTCCACTTTGTAGACAAACATAATCTCTAAGTAGAAACTCTGCAATTTCTCCTATAAGTTTCTCTGTACAGCAAATGACGACCATTGGAGAAAACCACAACTGGACACCATGCAGAAATCAATGGATACTTGGTATCCTCAAAAAAATGGATAACACTTAAAACAAAACTCCTATGACTTGGGCAACATTGTAACAGAGGGGAAAGAAAGACTGTAAAAGGCAAAAAACTAAGAAATTTTCTGAGATTGTGTCTCCTACAAATGGCTGCCTAAGAAAGACTCAAACAATGGCAGTATCAATAGACAGGGTAACTTAGGAGGAGGAGAATCTCATGGATTGCAACGGCTAGATAAAAAACTACATGGAGCCAATGGCTGCTAAGAGGGAGAATAAGCCTACCTCAGGATGATCTCCCTAGCTGGTTATTCAATACAAAATTGTCAATTTGGAAATTATAGGCACACAAACAACAAAAATGGAGACAGAAAATTGTATTCCTATGTTTGTGCCTTTATATGCATGTATAAGAGGCCATCTCTTTGAGAGGGAGAGAAATGGAAGGACTTGTAAAAAAGAAAGTGAAGGGATAAACCATGTAATATTTTATCTCAAAACATATTGTAAAAATGATTTAATATTTTCATTATAATCCAAGAAAATTTATTCTCACTGTAACCTAAGAGCAATGCTTTGATTCACAAAATAAGAAATTAAGCTTGACAGGCAGGCTCCGTAGTAATGTGCTTGCCCAGATTGTGGGAGGACATTGGATCAATCCCCAGCAATAAAAGAAAAATCTGACTGCAAGCATCCTATAATATTCTAGGTCACAAAATATTATTTATGTAATAATCTAGTCTAAAAAATAAGGACAGTAAAAAAGAATGTCAAGCATGTTTGACAAAGCATAAAGGAATCAAATAATTTTATATACTTGGAAATTATCACTTGAGATGATAATATTCCCCCCACAAGAATCATAGACTAGCAAAAAAAAAAAAAATCCAGGACCAGGCATGAGAAACCTGCTTCTGAATGGCTGGTCAGGGAAGCCCAAGTGACTCTCCAAACAGTTTAGATCACTGATGTAGCCCTTGGTTGCTTCTCAAAGTTGAAGAGGAGCTGCTACTGCTGAAGACTCTACACACTTGGAACCCAAAACTCAGATCTGTTGATTGGATCTATTCTGAAAGCCTCCTCCCTGCTGCCAAGCCTCCATGCTACCAAAAGGTCCAGGACAAGCTGCCACGGAGGGAAGCCATAAAAGCCTTACCCAGCTGCAAATCTATGAACCACAGCACTTACTAACACAATGAAATACCTGTGGAGGTGCAATAAACAGCACTCACCTAATAGTGGTAATCAACAACTGTCTATTTGGATGTGAGGTCCATCCAAATAGGAGGAAAATCATGCCTGATACTAGAAACCTTGCCAACTTCAGGTACTAAGGGGGATGACAACCAAACAGGAAAAATTTTTTGACAAGATAAGACAAAATCCCTCATATCAAGGCTGGACAATCAAACACAATAGGACAAAATAGTCAGCAAATACACATTTTTTCACGGTTAGGAGTCCCAAAGAAACACCAAGCTAACAGCCATAACATTATGCAGAGGGCCTGGTACAGACCAACACAGACCCCATGCTTTCTGCTTCAGTCTCTTTGAGCCCTCAGGAGCTCTTCTTAGTTAATTTGGTGGGCCATGCTCTCCTTGTGTCCTGTTTCCCCTCTGACTCCTTCAATACTTCCTCCCCCTCTTCCACAGGGTTCCCCAAGCTCAGGGCATTTGAACCTGATGGAGACCTCTCTCTCTGCATACCATTTAGCAGTGAGTCTTTATTTTCAGGAATATGTCTCTGGAAACAACTCAGGCTTCTTACTTGGAAATGCCATGTATATGTATCAGACCTTGACATTATATTTGCTGTTATTATAGATTGCATTGGGTATTGTGGTATTGATGCCTAGAAGACAAAGACTAGGAAGTAGAGTGTGTGACCTAACAGTGCCTGTGGTGATAATCAGTACAGAAGTGAGGTCACTATGGGTCACATTATCTCAGAAATACTTCCGTGAACGATATCAAACAGCACACTGGCATAGCTAACTCACACTGTGTTGTCTTTGTTCCCATGGGTAGGGAGATTGGCGTGAGTGCCACACAGAAATCTACAATCATTTTATCTAGCAAATGAAAAGAAAATTTTGAAATCACTTCAGCTGCTACTGCTGATACCCAGCATGGCCAGGTGAGAGGAATTATACGTAATTCTGTGTTCTTAGATAGATTCACGATCTTTTACAAAAAAAATAATAATAATGGTTTTCAAATAAACACTTGCTCAGAAATAAGATCTCTGTACATCTGATTTGGGTCCTTGGGGTCCAGATATAAGAGAGAAAACTGTGCAGTGTCTTTTTTGAGGTCCACATCATGTCCGGATGCCATCCACCTCTAATTCAAAGAGTTCTGCAAACTTTCCAGTGTGTCTATCGCCTTGGCTATGGCAAGTGTCAACCTTGCACTTCAAGAATTTAGATCTACTTTTGTGTCTTCTTTTTTTCTTCTTTCTGATTTTTTCAACTTTAGTAGATTTTATTATGAAATGCATTCCCACTTATAATTGTGAAAACAAGTTTTAAAGCAGGCTTAATTTTAACTATTATATACTGTGCAGCCACCTAGTCCAAGCTATCTGTAAGCTACACCTACTCCTGGCTAGCCAGTCCAATAGGAAGACCGGCTATTCACACATGCTCCAACTATTCAGTCCATGTGTCTTTTTCAATGCCATCAACCTTCTGTCCAAGTATGCTGTGAGGTGTGTCTTTCATCTGTCATTTCCATACTTACTTGCAAGAATAGAAACTGTGTGTGGCCATTTGGGCATCACTAATTTTGGGTCCTATTGACAGATCTCCCAAACTTATGTTTAAGTCTCTAAGTATGATGTTCAGACAGGTGTCTAACTATACTGCTTCTGCAACTTTGTACAGAATGCATTCAAAATAGATGTTTCATTACCATGGAAACACTTGAGCCATATGAAGACCAATTCAGTATCTTAAGAAATGCATACACATCTTAAAACTGCTGTTACTTAATTGGTGTCTTCATCACTCCCCTCTTCCCACAAGAATGAAAGTTTCATGAGGGAAAACATTTCTATCCTTATTTTACAAAATGATAAGTCTTATATTTCCCATTATAGTAATCACTGCACAAAAATACAATAACTATTTGTTGAATGAATATTTTATTATGGTAACAGTGAAACCTTAGCTCTAATGTCTCAATTTTATATTTGATACCTACTTTCATTTTAACCAGATCCTAATTATTTCTTTCTTGACTATATTTTCTACAGATATTACAAACTTAAAAATAAATTAAAATATATACACACACTTTAGGTGTATACATATATACTCACATATATCATTTAAGAACTGATATGTAGATGTTTGTCAGAACCTGTGGGATAGAGACAAGCTAAGACTCATGTCCCCATCTTCCAGGTTATTTGTGTGACACAGCAACATTCTATACATTATCATACCTTGGGTTTCTTCTGAAAAGTTGTCATGCTTTTCTAGTAGAGTTGCTTGGGATGAAATCAGACAGGGTGAGATATATTTCATGGACCTAAAGAGGATCCAGCATGTGAGAAAAGGTCTGTAAATGACAATTCTTGTAAGCAATAGCCACATGAAGAGGTTATCAAATACATTTTGGTTAAACTGAAAAATATTTTTCATCTTAAGAATCTATCCCTGAAAGGAAGGAAGACTGTAGGAAGGGTGTGACTGATGAGTGTGTAATGGTTGGGCTTCGGTCACTGGGAGCATTATAAATATGGGTTCTGCACTGTTGATATGATGCCACCTTTTATGAATAATCTCTGACTATTCTCTTGTTCTGGATAATTATTCTGGCTAACAATCCAACATTTCTTGTCACTACCCTGCCCAAAATTAAAATTTTCCAACAGTACTAAAAGTTCCTGATTCATTTTCTTAGAAAGCTGCACACATTGACTGTTTTTGTTTGTTGTTTATATGTCTCTGGAATATATGAGTGGGTATCCATTCATAATAATCATATTTTTAAAAGAATTTATGTTAAAATTGTACATTAACATCTTTGCTCTGGACATGATTTTATAACAGCCTGGATGTGAAATTAGTAGCTCAGTGCAAACATTTGATGGTATCATGAAGTTTATAAATATGAACACAGCTGTCTTGTTTCTAATTTCATATATGAACAGGCAACAATTACGAGGTTTTACACACAGAAAAAAGTTTTTAAAAACACCAATTAGAACAGTCATGTATAGTCTTAATTTCTCAACTTCTATGATTCTCTAGTAGGAAACATTTATTGTGTACAGTGTTATCAAAATCACTTACTGGTGGGAAACCCTAAAATGGAAACTATTAGAAATTATTACACCTATACTTCATTAATCACAATAGTTGATTAATCCATAAGATTAATTGCTTCATAATTTGATTCATCTATAAGATTCATGGGATTATAATTAAAGACTATATAAATCTGCATCCAAAAACAACATTTATTCTTAAATTTAATCATAGTTTCTGTTAGGGAGTTATGGATGTGTTGTGGTGGGAATATGAAATATCTCCCACAGGCTGGCATGTTTGAACATTTGGTTCACAGCTGGTGGTGCCGTTTTAATTCTGTGGTACTTTGGAGCCGAGTTTGAAGAAGTGTGTCACTGGGGCAGACTGCACAGATAGCTCTGCCCACTTCCTGCTTGCTTTCGGCTTACTCACTGTGGATACAACGTGATTGGTTACCTCCCACTGCCATAGCTATGTGGCTTTTCTACCAACATGGCCTCTCCTCCATGACAGGGTGTGAGCAGTGAGCTAAGACCCAGAATAAATCCTGCCTCCATTATACTTGGTCAGATATAATGTCACAGAGACCAGAAGCTAATGAATATGCTGTGTCCTGGTTTCACACAAACTATCTGAGTATACTATAAAACACTGCAAGGCTGGCCTGAAGCTAAGAAGGGGTTGAAGCCTGCCAAGAACTCTGCACTTTCTCATCCAGAGAGTGGCAGGAGCTTTGCTGCCCCTATTTCCCTGCCCCCTCACCTTGCTAGGACACCAACAGATCCCAGCAGAAAGACCTCTCTAGTTCCACATGAGCTCCGTGCATGGAGCAGTTGATAAATTCATGTGTCTCCAAGGCTGTGAGGACTGGTTGCTGTTTATCTGAACACTGAAACATCTGGGGCTTAACTTCCTTTCTTTTCTATATGACTTTATTTTTTTTGTAGTGGTAAGAGTGAATTTTTAACTATAATTATTATTATTAGTAGTAGTAGTAGTATTTTCTCATTTTACATAGCTATCCCCGCTCCCCCTCCCTCCCCTCCTCCTGCTCCACCTTTCCCTCCCACACTCCATCCACTTCTCAGAGAATATAAGGCTTCCCATGGGGAGTCAACAAAGTCCAAAACTTCTCTTCCAGGCAAGACAAAGGTCCTCCCTTCTATATCTATGCTAAGCAAGGTATCCCTCCAAAAAGAATGTTTCCTAGACGCCAGTTCAAGCACTAGGGATAAATCCTTGTCACACTGCCAGTGATCCCACAGCATACCCAAACCCACAACTGTCCCCCACATTCAGAGGGCCTAGTTTGGTCCTATGCAGGTTCCCCTGCTCTCAGCCCAGAGTCCATGAGCTCCCACTAGCTCAGGTCAGCTGTTTCTGTGGGTGTTACAATCATGATCTTGACCCCTTGGCTTGTATTATGGCTCCTACCTCTCTGGTAGCTCAGCCCAGTTCTTCCCTGTAGATCTCTCTATCTGCTTCCATTAGATGCTGGTTGAAGGTTCTATGATGACAATTAAGGCAGTCATCAGTCTGATTACAGGGGAAGGACAGTTTAGGCATCCTCTCCACTGTTGCTTAGAGTCTTAGCTAGGGTCATCCTTGTGGATTCCTCGGAATTTCCCTAGTACCATGTTTCTCGCTAGCCCTTTACTGACTCCCTCCATCAAGATATCTCTTTCCCATGACCTAAAGTTCTCTTCCCCTGGCCCCTGCTACTCCCGAGCATGCAAATGAAGCAGCTCAAATGTTCTTGTCTCAACTGATACCATTCCACCACATGGATCCAACTGGCCATTCTTCCTGGGGTATAACTATCCCCTGGCCCCTCTTAACAAATGAGATGTCATTCTTGGACACAGCCTCCTGGGTGTTCTTTTCTGCTGTATTCACGGCTGCTAAGGAGCTAATGATCCTCCCTGGGGCCCTGCAGTGCTGACCCCCATTGCCCATAGGGCTAGTGCCTAACAGATTCACCTTACTGAAACAAAGTAAGGTTCTAGTCCAGCAAAACACCAAAATATATAGAATACATGCGCTCTATGTTAATGGCTGAAGTTCACAGAGACTGATACAATTATGTATTTCTGGAGCCATTCAAATAGAATTCATTTTAAACTCACTATCCTGTATATATTCTGAATGGAGCCACACAGAGTTGTTATGATTCTCTATGATCAAATTCACTAAACATCAGAATGAAAGTGATTAACAAGGAGCCCTTGAGCACACACTCATGTAATGCAACATATCCAATTCCAATTTAAGAAATTTGCATCAGCTACAGATGCTAAAATTACTTTCAATCTCATTTGGTATTATACTTCCATTTTATTAAATTGATAGAGTTAATGATTAAATTGATGAATCACATTTTAATATTGTGTATTACCCACATATTTTACAAACCACTCTTGTGGGTTGTATGCACAAAAGAGCAAAGTGTGAGTCTGTTCTTAGCACAATGAGTGATAGGCAAGGAGAAGGCTACATAGAGGGGCTAATCCTCATTTGCGTTATCACATGGATCTGGTTGCTGAAATTCAACCTTAGCAGAGACATAGAACACTGACCCACAGCAAGAGTGCCAACAGTTGACAGATGATCTGGTTCAAATTGTTGGCTTCAGTTTACATCGAATATATCCCTTGGTGTTTATAAGGAAATCTGACAGATGAGGCTCAGTCTGGATTTTCTCCTACTCTTGACCTATTCTACTTCTACCTGGTCATGAGCAGAGAATATTGAGTACTATAGCTCATCCTGTATACCAGTCCCCATAAAAACCCTCCTCAGAGTCCAGTGCCTGTGGATGCTCTTATTTTTTGTTTTTTTTTGCAACATAAATACATATTTATTGATATAGAAAGATGCTTATAACACACTAGTGAATTTTATCTGTATTTCAGAATTTTAACATAGTATTAAATGATGCGTATATTATTATAGGACCTAGAACAACAGAGTATGATGAACATGTTTGCAATGGTTTGCCATGACTTGATGGTAGTATTAAGGGCCTAAAGAATTCTCCCTTCTACTTATCTGCAATTCCTAAACTTTAAAGATTCCTTTTATTATTATTTTAAACTGTGTGTATATGCACGTGTGAGTGCAGGTGCCAAAGGAATCTGCAGGTGTCCGGTCCTCCTGGAGCTAGAGTTGCACATGGTTGGGAGCCAACCAAAGTGGGTGCTGGGAACAGATTTTGGGTGCTCTGTAAGAGTATGTGCTCTTAACTGCTGTGCCATGGCTCCAGCCATACTTTCTAAACTTCTAAACAAAGAATATGTACATATACAAATATAATGTTTCCTAATTAGAGTTTAGCTTTTCATACTATAGTATGATCAGTACCAAGCATCAGTTTTACTACAAGTATCCTTTCTTCTGTGAACAAAGTATATATGTGTGTATATATATATATATATATATGATTTAACATTAAATAAACTTCATAATGACAGGATTCCATTGTGCTTCATTGTGAACATGCTGACTTGCCTGATAAAGGGTCTTAAGGTTCTGATAACCGTTTTCACCAAGTTAATAAAATTAGTCATTTCTGAAATGCCACTGCACCAAATCAAATGATAGACACCAGAGTCTTAAAATCCAGGAATTCAACAGGTTAACATTCTCCATCATCAGGTAGAAACTCCCACAATGAGTCGCCAGGACCATAAGAAGGCTGTATCTGCAAACTGGAGGTTTCAGTATAACCGTGAGTCAAAACATAGTGTTTCCAGTGCAACCTAGGCACAAATAGTCTGAGCCTCTAGAAGGGAAGTTTCACTGACATTTCTCAATTCATAGGGTGGAATGTTGTCCATTTTTCTCAAAATACACAATATACTACAAGAAAGTAAGCCTTGAAAATACTTTTGTGAAACTTCCTGTAAGAGAGTCTGCTTCATGCTTCCACATAGTTGTAGCATATTACATTTTTGGTTAGGGTAAACACACACATACATGCACATTGTCCTTGTGTTAGTTATGGCAGGCCTCTTCATTTCAATTTTCTTTCAGCAACATCTATTATTTATCACTCTTGGCAAAATATAAGAAGGATCAATTCAATTCTTCTTTGTAAAATAACCATATTTCATAATTATTTTCCAAAGTAAACTGGTGTGGGATTCTCCACTGTATGCTGTGAATACCATTGATTAATAAAGAACTGCTTTGAGCCTATGGCAGGGCAGAACAGAACTAGGCAGGGAAAGCGAGGCTGAATGCTGGGAGAAAGAGGGCAGAGACAGAGAGAAGCCATGGAGCCACTGCCAGAGACAGACGTGCTGAAACTTTGTCAGTAAGCCATAGCCACACGGCAATACACAGATTAATAAAGATGAGTTAGTTTAGGATATAAGAGTTATCCAGAAATACGCTTAACCTATTGGACAAACAAACAACATTGCAAATATTATAGTTTCTGTGTGGTTATTTCAGGAGTCTGGGCAGCCGGGAACACACAAGCTGACTTCTACTACAAATTGGGGCCCCATTATTTCAGGTCTGAGCTACCAGGCTGCCAGGAAACAAACAAGCAGCCTCCTATAACAGTAAACAGCCAAAGCTTCCCACAGCAGGATGTAATTGTGGTAAGTCAAGAGAAGCAAGCATTGCTACCTCATGAAGATATGTAGAAGCATATTTAAATCAATAAGGCTAACTTCAGGAATATTCCACTTAAAATGTACATCTTATGCATTAATAAATTTGTTATTTAACAATAAGTGAATTAATAGCAAAGGCCAGTTTCTTTGCAGACAAAAAACATACCTTTTTGAAAATGACCTTTGTATGCAAAGCACTTAGCATTACACCAATTGCCACTGTATCACAAATGAAATTAAAATGCAGTGAATTTTTAAAAACTGTCTCCCTGGGCCTCTCAGGGCACAATGATTAGTGTAATTTTCAGCATAAGTGTTGTTCTGACATGACGACTAATTAGTTTTCATACAAGCCATGGGATTAACCTTCAGGCAAAGGAAGGGGCTAGAGGAAGCAGGCCCTGCCCCACATGCTGCATTCTTAGGAGGATGAAGGTGCAGGGTATGTTTCCTCAGGATCAGAGCAGATGCCTCTGCTCAAAGCATCAGGAGGCTCAAAGTTCCAGTCTACATAGGCCAGTAATTCTTGGGTCTTCACAAGGGTCATAGCAACACTATGACCTAGAGTCGTCTGCAGGAAATGAGATGCTGGAGCAAAGGTTTCGCTGCGGTTTTACTGAGGTACAGCCTGTATGCATTTCTGAGGGACAAGATTATGATCTGAAGGGTCCACTCCACCCAAGACTGTCTAAAAGCAACAGCTGACCTTTATCATTTATGAATTCTCAGCAAGGGCAGAATGCAGCTTCTTACATAATTGCTTTTCTAAAACAATTTTTTATTTTTTCAGATTATAATAGAATTATATAATTTCTCTCTTCTCTTTCCTCTCTCCAAACCTCCCATATATCTCTTCTTGATCTCTTTAAAATTCATGAACCCTGTTCAGTACTTGTTCTTACACACACACACACACACACACACACACAGCACACACACATGCAAATGTGTGAGTGCACACACATTAAGAATGTAAAAACATTTTTCTCGGTCTATATAATGTGATTTGTATGTATGTTTCAGGATTGATTACCACTCCTGCCCTTAGGGACCATTGAAGAAGAGGGATTGGAAAGATTCTAAAAATCAAAGGACCAGGAAGTTTGCTGTAAGATTATATCCCCCAGTAATGTCAGAAACTGTACCCATAAAGTCTTACCAACATGACTGTTTAGACTTGAGCTGAACAAGAACCACCAGAATAGACACGGCAATATGGGTAGGGAAAAGTGCACAATGCCTCAATCTTCCATAAGGTTTGAGACATCGTCCAGGACTGTGAGAGAGGGGGAAATGTCTTCTCCAAGGAAGAGCATATCAATTGCTACCCATACAAAATGATCAAACTTAAAAGTATATCGTTATAGTTTACTATTAGACAAGGTCTAATAATCATGATAATCATCTAATTTTGTATGTGCTTGAATGATGTTTTATTTTAGTAGCTTACAATTTTTCTCACATTTTACTTCTTGCAGTCAATTATCTGTTCACTTCTTGTACTGTTTGTGACCAGGAATGATGACTGGGACACATTCTCAGTGTCTTTCAAAAAAAAAGTGGAGCCCTCTCTTGTAGTACTCATTAGTTTCCAGAACCCCACCAAAGGGTTAGGCATGACTATGCTTTTTTCTATCTGTTTCATAGAGTCATTTCCAGAACATCTGTTTGGTTCCAGGTCAGTAGATCTTCAGAGTTGTTCTCAAGGACAAACTGTGGCCCTGAAAACATGATTAATTCTGAAAATCAATTCAATGATGATGACATTATATACAGTGCATTTACTCTCTGAGAGAACATTTCACCAACTTATCTAACACTGGGAAGAAACATGCAGGAACAAGAGGGGAAAGTCCAGATAAGTGAAAAGAGTTGACACTGGGAGCTACTGCAAAGAATTCAATCCAGTGCAAGGTGAGGAGAATGGAGTCAGCTCCAGAGAGAGTCCACACATGAGGAATGGCAGGGACACTGCCTCCTCACATGCCCAACCAACATACATTGACAGGGAGTCCCCAGAGGGTAATCAGAACCTAGGGTACACTGCCACACGTTCACTTGGTGGGACAAGCGCCTGAGTCCAGCTAAAGCCACCAGCTTCACATTTCCTCTGCTAGGCCTACTGATGCTGTCTGTAAGCCCAGCAATCAATCAGAGGGGAAGTCCTAGAGAATCATGAGTGTGAGAGCAGCCTGGCCTCTGTCTCAAAAATCAGACAGACAAAAACAGAAAAATATATCTTTTGAGGAACACTGTTACTACCTCATGCCTGGGATTTTTGGCAGCCCAGACAGAAGTTATCTTTGTGGTCTAAGCATTATATAAAGATGTTTAAATATCATAAAATTTAAATCTAAGTTCATGGATTGCTGGGGTATACCAATGCTATCAACCTCAACACTATTGACCGTGTAGGTCAGACAGTTAGGTGTTATGATGGACTGTACAGTGCATTATGCATTTAACCGTATCCCAAACCCTCACTCACTGAATTCCAGTATCACTGTACCCCACCTCCTTTTGGATCCCACTGATATATTCATCAGATTCCAGATGCTTCCTCAGTGGCTAAGCAGTACAGGCTGGGAATGATCTCTCTGGAAGTTCTTCATTAGGCATGAGGCAACAGTAGGGTAAAAAGTACTGTCCTGCAGTCTTAGATGCCCACATGCCTGTGACCTGCAGTGTGAGGAGAGGGTGCTTAATCTATCTGCAGAGTCTTAGGAGAAACCGTAAGTCTAGGGTAATTAAAACATTAAGTTCCAAGTTGCCTGTGGCTGGGCAGGACAGTGATTTAGTTAAAATGTCATATTGTGGGTGGTGAAGTTCTAATTGATTTTGAAAAGGTAAAACTTATATGTTAAAATAATTCTTGAAATCCTTGGGATAATCATTCCACAGATCAATATTCAATATTATGTTCACCAAAACTTCTACAACTTTCTTTTCCTTTCTCCAGCATTTATACAATAGAATCTTTCTTCAAGCCTCAGCACAAAAAAGAATTTGACTTATAATTGAAAGTTATTACAGATGAAAAATTAGACACCTTAGGGGTACAGTTCCTGACTGAAGGGAAAAAACTAGCTACATTATTAAAACATTTTTAATTTTTCCTCGTGAGTGAAGAAAATATAGTTTCATTTACAGATGTCATTTAAATAGGTCTTTAATTAATATGGCATAGTGAATCGCAGCCAACAATATAACAAAGGCACTCAGGAGCAGCCAAACATGAGCCTAGAAAACTAGAGACTGAGTTGGTAAACTAGGAACTCTCATCATGCTCCCTCTGCCATTGCCCTCTGGATGACACTTGGTATCTCTATTCATTTCTCACAATTTTCAAGCTCAGAGCAGCATGGAAACTGTGAGCATTAATGTAAAACAAATTGAAGAGTTAAAAAGCACCCAGCTCTTGTAGCTGGGATCGATTCCTCAACACCGCACTCCTTCAGTCTTCTCACATATAAAATGCGTGCCGTGCCACGGAAAGATTGTGGTGGAAAACATACACACCTGTGCATTCTGTTTCGCTCGGAGAAGCAGCTGTTGTGCACATGTCCAGAGCAAAGGCTTGCTTCTTTCATCGGCAGCCTTTTAGCAAGTGCCCGGTGACCATTGCTGTATTCACAGCTCTGTGATATATCTAATACATGTTCTGATTCTTGCCATGTCTTTTGCAACTACTTATTAATCAGAGCGAATGTAGTTTTACCAAGGAAAAGCAAGAAAGGAACTGAGCGTGGAAGTCCCTCATTATTTTATAGCATTTTATTTAGCACGGTGAGACATAAAATAAATATTCTATTTCCTTGGCTCCAGCTTGAAGATTTTGCCCAGTGTTATTATGCGATTCTGTGATCTTTTAGTCAGTTTTCAAACTATTGGTCCTTGAGAACATTCTCTGTCTTCAATTATCTAATCCATTCTTCTGAATATTTCTAATTTTAAGAGTGATGAGAGCTGCGTGAACAAATCAATGTTCACTTGGTTTAAAACCCAACATATCACACACACACACGTACGTAATACGCAGCGCAGGATTGACTCCTTTAAAGAACTTGGTTATAATCAGTTCCTCTGCCAAGAACCACCTGCTTTGACAGCTCATAGCCTGAAGAAAGTAAAGAGAACAAACTGAAGGTATGTTTCACAAGAGAGGCGAGGGCAGTGTAAGGCCGGATGCATTATCTGTGCTGGCGGCTGTTTCTTCCAGGTGGCATCAGACAGTGATAGCCCAACTAGTTCTTTTATTATTCAAGATTGTTTTAGCTATTTTTTGTATGTGTGTCTTTCCATATTAAATTTAAGATTTTTTTTCACTTTCTGTGAGGAATGGTGAAAATTTTTTGATGAAGATTTTATTGAATCTGTAGATTGCTTATGGTAGAATGGTCATTGTCACAATATTAATTCTACTGGCTGCAGTAAAAGTGTGGTGCTATTTCTACCAAGATAACAAAGTCAGACAAAAACAAACAATGGTTTGGGTCACTCTCAATCCAATTTAATTTTTGTACCTGTCTTAATATGTGGAAAGGAATATGGTATAATAAACATGGAAATTATTGGCTAGTGCAAATCGTCAAAGGAACATAGAAAACACTGGAGAGTGTTGCTTACATTGTGTCTAATTCTTGCTTTGGACAAAGGTGTTGAGTGCCCTTAACTTGAGAGCTTTCACAGGTATAGACTCTATAAATATAGAAGGTCAATAAGTAATAATTCTAAGTTTTGTTTAAAGGACACACAAAGAATCTTTCATAAGCTTACAGAAATCGGAGAAATATACTTCCAGAAATGTGGACTTCCAAAGCTCTTTTTTAGAAAAATCAATAGCAATATCAAGCAGAGCCATGCTGATGTTTCTAAGGCATTTATGGAGCCTCACATCTTTCAATAGGAGGGCTTTGATTTTAAGCCCCTGTCGCAATGATGCAATGTATTGATTTTTTTTCCTTCCCATTGTTCACTAGGTCGGTTTATTTTTATAAGAACACCACTACAACGAGTCCATTAACACAGGAAAATGTATCTCTAGAAATTATCGCCCAGAAAAACTTCTATAAAAAATAAAAGAATATAATCAGTGTTATATCCATTCCATATATTTCTGAAGCCAGAAAGTATTATGCACTCTGGAAATCATTACTACGAGTCCGGTGGCAAGCAAGGGAACTTAAATAGTAAACACAACTGTAACAGGAGAGGAACCCCCACATTTAAGGGAGTTTCTTACTCCATGTTTTACTCTTCTCTCCACCAGTGATCATAATATGATTTTAATTTGAAAGAAAATAATTTGATTTTTAATTGAAAATTTAAGTGGTGGATAGCTCGGAAACCTTTATGTAAAGAAGAGCTACAATCCTCTGGCCTAAACAGCATTTATGAAAACAACCTCCCAACACTAGGATTCTAAGTGAATACCTTATGCTTTTACCACCCCCTTTTATTTATTTTTTTTTTTTTTTGGAGTTTGATTTTTTTTATTTTTTTATTTTTTTTATTTTTTTTGATGTTCTTTTGTTTTTTTTAAATTTATTTATTTATTTTTTAACTTTTTTTTATTGAGAAAAGAGAAAAAAAACAAATTTCCTCCTCCTCCCAGCCTCCCATTTCCCTCCCCCTCCTCCCACCCTTCTCCCCCTCCCCCCACTCCTCTCCCCCTCCCTCTCCAGCCAAAGAGCAGTCAGATTTCCCTGCCCTGTGGTAAGTCCTAGGTCCTCCCCCCTCCGTGCATTTCTAGGAAGGTGAACATCCAAACTGGCTAGGCTCCGACAAAGCCAGCACATTATGTAGGTTCAAAACCCCGTGCCATTGTCCTTGGGTTCTCATCAGCCCCTCATTGTTGGCCATGCTCAGGGAGTCCAGTTTTATCCCATGCTTTTTCAGTCACAGTCCAGCTGGCCTTGGTGAGCTCCCAATATATCAGCTCCACTGTCTCAGTGGGTGGGTGCTCCCCTCGTGGTCCCGACTTCTTTGCTCATGTTCTCCCTCCTTCTGCTCCTCATCGGGACCTTGGGAGCTCAGTCCAGTGCTCCAGTGTGGGTCTCTGTCTCTGTCTCCATCCATCACCAGATGAAGGTTCTATGATGATATGCAAGATATTCGTCATTATTGCTCTAGGATAGGGTCATTTCAGGTTCCCCATCCTTAGCTGCCCAAGGAACTAACTGGGGACCTCGGCTTGGGTATCTGGGAGCCACTCTAGGTTCAAGTCTCTTGCCAACCCTAAGGTGGCTCCCTTAACTAAGAACCGTGCTTCCGTGCTCCCCCATCCAACCTTCCTTCATCCCAATCCTCCCCCTTTCCCAAGCTCCCCCCCATTCTCCCCCTCTCCCCCCTCTCTCCCCATCTCCCCTTACCCCCATCCCACCCCACCCCCAAGATCTCAATTTTCTCCCCGGCAATTTTGTCTACTTCCCATAGCCAAGAGGACAACTATATGCTTTTCCTTTGGTTCACCTTCTTACTTAGCTTCTTTGGGATCACCAAGTGTAGACTCCGTGACCCTTGTTTATGGCTAGAAACCAATTATGAGTGAGTACATCCCATGTTCATCTTTTTGGCTCTGGGATACCTCACTCAGGATAGTGTTTTCTATTTCCATCCATTTGCATGCAAAATTCGAGAAGTCATTGTTTTTTACCGCAGCATAGTACTCTAATGTGTAGATATTCCACACTTTCTTCATCCATTCTTCCATTGAAGGGCATCTAGGTTGTTTCCAGGTTCTGGCTATTACAAATAATACTGCTATGAACATAGTTGAACAAATGCTCTTGTCATGTGATAGGGCATCTCTTGGGTATATTCCCAGGAGTGGTATTGCTGGGTCCAGGGGTAAGTTGATCCCGAATTTCCTGAGAAACCGAAACACCGATTTCCAAAGTGGTTGCACAAGATTGCATTCCCACCAGCAATGGATGAGTGTTCCCCTTCCTCCACAGCCTCTCCAGCAAAGGCTATCATTGGAGTTTTTTATTTTAACCATTCTGACAGGTGTAAGATGATATCTCAAAGTTGTTTTGATTTGCATTTCCCTGATTGCTAAGGAGGTTGAGCATGACCTTAAGTGTCTTTTGGCCATTTGAACTTCCTCTGCTGAGAATTCTCTGTTCAGTTCCGTGCCCCATTTCAGAGAGGGAAATCAGAGAAGCTTCACCTTTCACAATAGCCACAAACAGCATAAAATATCTTGGGGTAACTCTAACCAAGGAAGTGAAAGATCTATTTGACAAGAACTTTAAGGCATTGAAGAAAGAAATTGAGGAGTATACCAGAAAATGGAAGGACCTTCCTTCCTCTTGGATTGGGAGGATCAACATAGTAAAAATGGCAATTCTACCAAAGGCAATTTATAGATTCAATGCAATCCCCATCAGGATCCCATCAAAATTCTTTACAGATCTTGAGAGGACAATAATCAACTTTATATGGAAAAACAAAAAACCCAGGATAGCCAAAACAATCCTATACAATAAAGGATTGTCTGGAGGCATTACCATCCCTGACTTCAAACTCTATTACAGAGCTACAGTGATGAAAACAGTGTGGTACTGGCATAAAAACAGAGAAGTTGACCAATGGAATCGTATAGAAGACCCGAATTTTAACCCACAAACCTATGAACACCTCATTTTTGATAAAGGAGCCAAAAGTATACAATGGAAGAAAGAAAGCATTTTTAACAAATGGTGCTGGCATAACTGGATGTCAACCTGTAGAAGAATGAAAATAGACCCATATCTATCACCATGCACAAAACTCAAGTCCAAATGGATTAAAGACCTCACTATCAGTCAGAATACAGTGAACCTGATAGAAGAGAAAGTGGGAAGTACCCTACAGGAGATGGGCACAGGAGATCGCTTCCTATGTGTAACCCCAACAGCACAGACTTTAAGGGCAACATTGAATAAATGGGACCTACTAAAACTGAGAAGCTTCTGTAAAGCAAAGGACACTGTCACCAAGACAAATAGGCAACCTACTGACTGGGAGAAGATCTTCACCAACCCCGCAACAGACAAAGGTCTGATCTCCAAAATATATAGAGAACTCAGGAAACTAGACTTTAAAATGCTAATTCACCCCCTTTTATTTAAAACATGGTTCTGGGATCAGATTCACACCCACCTGCTTGGGAGGCAAACATTTAACTGAATGAACCATCAGGACCCATTAATTCGTACAGCTCAGTTTCCAAGACCAGTGTCGTCCCACCCCACCTTCACATACCTGCTCTAGCTCCTCCTTCTCTTGAGGAACCTAAAAACTACGATGCTTTATGCTAAATGTCCAAATCGAGACCAGAGCCATCTCACTTGTTAGGTGACAATCTGTTCTTCCTCTAAGATCTTCAACCTCAACCTCATGCTAACATGCAAAATCACCACACAGAGCCAAGCTCTGAGAATTTCAATTTTACTTAAGGTTTCAATTCAAATAGAAGATATAATTCTTCCTATTGAGTTATATTAATTTCCGCTTGTGAATGAGAAAACTCATCCATTTTGAACATCTGAATATTACATGTGATGATCTGACAGATACAGTGTCTGAATATATATAGTTTCTGAAAATGTTTTCATTTCAGGATACAAATTTTTAATATTTTCATTGGTACTTAAATGAACTTAATGAGACTTAAGGTATAGATTTAAACTTTCTATTTTAAGTAGTACTACATAAGAATGATAGAATACTATAAAGAGTTAAAAAATATAAATAAAATATCTCAACTGGAAATGAAAATCCTAAATGACTTATTATGTATTGTTCACATTTGTTTATATGATATGAATTGGAAATTAATCTATGTTAATTGTGGTTATTTTGCAAATATCATCTATCTCCAGCTACTATGTTCTTGAATTTTCACCTTAAAATAATACTGTAAAATATTTGGTTTGCATAAATTTACCCAAATTCTTTGAATATCTCTGTGGTAGTTTGAAAGAAAATGGACCCCAAAAGATGCGGCACTATTTGGAGTGTGTCACTGTGGGAGCAGGCTTTGACTTAATTTCCTGTTGCCTGCCAGATGTAGTGCTCTCAGCCCCAGTAAGGCCCATGTCTTCCTGCATACTGCAAAGCTCACTGTCATGATGATAATGGACTGAATCTCTGAAGCTGTAGGGAAATCAGTAAGCATCTCTCTCACTTCCATAGCCTCAGCATCAACTCCTGGCTCCAGGATCTTGCCCTATTTGAGTTTCTGTCCTGACTTCCTTCAGTGATAAACAGCATCACTGCAGTATAAGCCAAATAAACCCTTTCCTCCCCCAATGTGGCGATTAGTCATGGTGTTTTGTTGCAGCAATAGAAACCCTAAGACAATCTCAATGCTAGTAGGATCAAATATGTTGGAATGCTGATGGGTGTAGACTCCACTTCATCCACAGTCAAAGGTTTCAGGGATTTGGGTACCATTCACCAGTGGTGTGCCATTGGTACAACACCACACAAAAACAAGTAACTGCTCTGGGGTAACAAAAATATAAAAGACACGAAAGTATGAGAGGATTGTGGAGAAGGGGCTTGGTGGGGGATGGAGTGGGTAGATAAGAGAGGACAGTGCGTGGATTCTCATCAGTCATGTATGTGAGTATAAGTGTGTTTGTATGTGTATGTGTGAATGAGTTCATGCATGTGTGTGTTTTATGTGTGCTTGTGTATACATGTGTGTGCAGTACCTGTGTGTGTGCATGTGTTTCTCCACAAAAGAATAAATTAATAAGGACTAGAGGCTATGTCAGAACAAGTCACAGATCACAGCTTTAGAAACAAAGGAAAAATTAATGTTTCATAAGTTCTACTACTTTTCCATTGGCTACTTCTCTATTCCTTACATCCGCAGAACAAACCTTTTCTATCCAGGAAGTTTCTCTACCATGAGAGACTGGACGTGCTACTAGGACTGACATCTTTGAAATGCTACAAAGTCATAATTACTAACACAATCTAATACAACAAAGAAACTGTCATAATTGAAACTGAAAGAAAAAATATTCCATGATAAAATCAATCTAAAGAAATGTATGATCACAACCCATTTCTACAAAGAATACTGGAAGAAATACTTAGGTCTGAAGAGAAAGAAAAACATACTCAAATGAAAACAGGGAGAAAAATAAATGATGCTATGACACTTGTTAAACAAAAAAAAGTATCAAGAAATTCCTAAACATTCAATGAAAGGGAAGCACATTTAATCCCTGAACTCGGGAGGCAGAGGCATGTGGATATTTGAGTCTAAGGCCAACTAGGGATATAGAGTGAGTTTCAGGACAGCCAGGGCTACACAGAGAAACCATGTCTCAAAAAAAAAAAAAGAAAGAAAGAAAGAAAAAGAAATCAACAAAATGACAGGGGAGAAAAACAGAGCATCGTAGTCAAATTACAGAAGGTAATCTCTAAGAAGCACACCTTCTCATCAAAGGCAAACACTATCCAAGCATGAGAGGGGGGAAAAAAAGAACTCCAAGCACATTGAACCAGGAAACAAAGAGACATGGCTATTCTAGTATCTGACTAAAATAGAGTTCAAATTATATGTCATCAGAAGCGATTAAAAGGGTTGCTTTGTACCGATCAATTGAACAGTCTATCAAGAAGAATTATAATGATTCATATATTCATCCTGTGTACAGGTAGCTTTGACACACTCCAATAGATGGTCCCGCAACCCATTGAGCATGATGGGTTACCAAAAATAGAGAGACAGAGAGAAAGAGGAGGGTGCATTTGAGAAGAGATGAGGAGTAAGAGTGGATGTAGAGGGAGTTAGGAGAAGGTCTGTGGGTGAATGAGAACAAAATACATTGGCTGCATATATAAAAATCTTATGTCATGGCATTACAATTGTATTTTAATAAATAAAGCTTGCCTGAAGATCTGAGAGTAAAATAGCCCCACTGGTCAGCCTTACAGGCCAGGTAATGATAAGACGCATCTTTAATCCCAGTAGCCACCCTAGTTGCCGTAGAAACTGGGCGGTGCATTCCTTTAATCCCAGTGGCTCATACCTTTAACCCCCAAACCAGACAGGATTAGAAATGGGAATAAACAGCCCTCAGACACAGTCTCATTCTGAGATTCCTGGAGGCAGGATCATCATTTTCGGACTGAAGTCGTGGTAAGAAGCAGTGACTGATTGCTTTGCTTTCTGGTCTTCAGCTTGAACCCCAATACCTGTCTCTGAGGTTTTTTTTTAATCATGCTTCAAAATTATGTTAAAGCATAACAGAGTAAATTAATAAAATACATGTGTTGAAGACTTATGTGAACAGACAGAGAACACTCTAAGATGAGCATCCTATGTTTCCTCTGAAGAATTTATTCCATGTATTACATGGTTTTCTCATGATAACAACACAGAATAGCTACTGGTTACCCACACATAGACCGTAAAGCAAGAAACTGCAGATTTTACTTCCAAATGAGCACAAAATGCAGAATTCATGGAGAATTTCAAAAAGAAAGCAAATATTATGTGACTTTTGATAAAGATCTGGTCAGGAAGAGAAACCAAGTGTGCCTGTGCCAGGATGGCCAACATTACAGAAACAAAATCAGAGTGCTTTACCTGTGCTGGACTCTACTCTGAATAGCATTATGGAAATCTGAATAAACTTTAGTTTTGTACAAGCCCTGTAATCTGAATCATCCAGATGGCAAAGGACAAGGGATGCTTCCAGATACGAAGAGAACCATGGTGTTAGAAGAGATCTTTAAAAGTACCAACTCTGAGTGCTTTTTTGTGTAATAGAGTTTCTGTGTTAGCTACTGTTACTGAGATAAAACCCAATGACCAAGGTATCTTACAGAAGCAAGAAGTTATTTAGGCTTATGGTTCTAGAGGGAGAATCCATAATACTAGAAACAACATGGAAGAAGGCAGAAGACATGGTAGCTGAAGCTGAAAGCTGAGAACTCACATCTTCAACTTGAAGCAGGAAGTAAAGTCAGAAACTAGCACTAGTCTTTAAGCTCTCAAAACCCAGTCCCAGTGACACACTTCCTCCAGCAAGGTCACAAATCCAAAGCCTCCCCATAAAAGGGATCACCAGTTGGGAATCAAGGATTCAAATGCCAGAGAGTGTGGGGCATCTATTCTTCTAACAATTCCAGTTTCCCAACATAGCTCTTAAATGTCATCACTGCAACAAATTCAAACCAAACCTGGTATCTAAGTGTTCAGCTGCCATCACAACATGACAGCTAATTTTTCAAAATCAATAATTCACATGTTTAAATTAGTTTGAATTTCAGGCAGAGGATTCTTAGGGAGTTATCTCTTTACAGGAAAAAAAATCTATCAATGTTATTAAAGTAAACTGTATTGGGAAATTAGCTTGTGCTAGTCAATGCCATATCACAATAAAATTGAAGATGCTATGGTATTTTCCACAGTAATCCTTGAGTATGCTAGTTATATGATTTGGTACTTTTATAGAAACATTAGACAATTAATTTTGATGTTGCAGTTGACAACTATTTTCAAATGTCTTACTTTATTTTAAAGTTGAAAGATTTCCAAAGACAAATACACATTTACAGTGTTATTGCTTTGTTTAATCATATGAGTTTTAATTCTGTATTGTTGGCAGCTAATAGAATTCAATTACATCAAAAGCTTTTTGTTTTTGTTGTCAACTCAGAATATGTTCACAGTAAACTCTACACTACATATTACACACACACACACACACACACACACACACACACACACAATCTACCATACCAAGCCTTGCACCTAGGACAAACATGGGAAATAATGGACAGAACCAGTTTAGTGATTTCCTTTCTTCTTGAAGGAGTCACACTTGTGGGCATTCATGCACACATGCACATACTGTCTTCTAATGGCACCACCTATAACACTGCTCCAACTCCTGCCAACTGGGGTTCATTTCCACTATCACTGTGTAGTCCTGCCCTATTTGTATTGCCACAGAGCTGTTACTGGAGCTCAAACTGAAATAAAATATCACTAATCTATGCAAACTCAGATCCCATCCCAGAGATTTGAAGGCCTGCTAAGAAGAACCTTTTTTCCAAAGCAACAAATCCTTAGACCCAAATTCTGAAGACATGGTAGCTTTAAAATATCTATGCTGGTTTAGCTTAGCGGCTCATACAATGAATTGTGTCTTTGTATTTAGCCTTTTCCCAGTCGATGAACTTAAAGAAAACACATAAAGTACATAATCCAGACTCTCTGTGCATATTCCATTCTTACGTGGCTTATTTTTCTTACTCTATTACTTTTTCTACAAGATTAATATTTATTTTATTTCGTTATTTTTATTCATTTAATCTGTGACTGTCTGTACTCTTTTATATTACATTTACTGGCACTTTAATCTCTTTCTTCTCTCTCCCAAGCCTATGTACATTTTTAAATACACTATGTCTCATTTAGAGGTCTTTTATGTCTGAATCTGTCCTATTATATATTTGAAATCCTTTTCTGTCCAGGAATGCTTCTCAAAACACTAAACAACATTACTAGAACTAAGGCTACTTTGCCTTTTGGCTCTGCCCAGTCCAACATGTTGGAGATCCTGGAGGTCCATTCATTGTTTCTGAGAGCCTTTCTCCCCACTCTAGATCCAGAATTGGGTTGCAGCAGACCATTAAGCAAGTTGTAGCACTCTGTTCACAAACCCTATTTAAATGCACCATAGCCAGACCTTCCAAAAGAGTCAGAGTTCATGCTAACAGCATGACCCAGGAAGCCACCATTTCAAAACCACATGATTGTGTGTGTGTGTGTGTGTGTGTGTGTGTGTGTGTGTGTGTTTGCTACCACTGAATTAGGAAGAGCTCTTTTAAAGGAGCTGCAACATGACACCAGAAAGCAGAGCCCATCCCCCCAAAAAATGCAGCTAAACTTTGTTTTTTAGTGTCTAGAATTCCTTTTCAAGTCCTCTCATGTTTTATGTGGATTTACCCATCACATGTTGAAGCACCAATCTGTTGGTGGGAGGTTTCCATCCTGCCTGGTTCCATAATAAACACACAGAAACTATATTATTTGCAACACTGTTTGGTCTACTAGCTTATGCATATTCCAAGCTCACTCTTAGAGATATATGTAGATTTGATCCAGTTAGAAGGAGTCATTGGAAAAATCCAATATGTTTTCTCATAAGACAAATAAACACAGGATTGCAGCACATAGAGGAAAATAGCACATGTCAAAGATGCAGAAGTTAAAAGGCTCAGAAATGCCAACTTCTTCACTCATGCATCAAGGGCAGGACTGCAAAGGGAGAGGAAGGTTTTAGGTGACCCAGGCATGGCTGATGTTTGGACTTCAGAGTTAAGTACTTACAAAACTATGAGAAAATAAGTGCCTTAAATTTTAGGCTGCCCAGTTTGGAATATTTCATTTTCCATCCCTAGAAAAGTAATGCAGGATCTTATGTGAGGGTGACAAAAGTTTTCCACATTCATTTAGGTTATGACTTAACACTCAAAATGTCATTTCAGTTTTCTGTGGAAATGGACATTCTGGTAAAAAGACAGAATGTAATCTGTAGAGTACAATTGATTCATTTGGCAATTTCTCATCACTATAGCTATTAAATTGTGTTTTATTTGCAGAAAAGAGCAGCTTTTCCAATATACGACCTTCAAGGCAGAAGAGGAGCAGTCACCTAGCGTAAGACATAAAAAGCTCTCCGTGTTTCTTGTGTCTTCAGAGACTTTCAGGCTATCCAGTGTTAACAATAGTGTTATATTACAGTAATTGAGTTTATAGATTTCCTTTCTCATCTCACCGCAGTCTTCCTGGTGACCAACATAAAATATTTCTTGTAATTGTATCATTATATGTCAACTAAAATTAGATCGAGCACTAAAATGTATGCTTATTCCCAAGAATTCTTCACCGTGTATAATCCTGTCACTTGCCACTAAAGATACAGATCAAAATCCTCAGCAACTGAGGCATGAGTCCTGAGCCAGTTACCTTTCCTCCCAACTCTGTTTCCAATCCAGGCTCCCCACAGTACCCTTGGAATGCTGAGATCCCATCATCCCACTTAGTTCTTGAATTTATTAAGATTATTGTTTTCTTTCATGTCTCCCTGTTTTAAACATTGTGGAGTGTGTCCTGTTTGCTTGACTCAAAGTCTGAAAGGATTGTTAAGGAAGACTGGAAGGAAAGTCGGAGCAAACCAAACTGCAAGAACACTAAAGGGGAGAAATTAAACTTGTTGCCTCCCGGTATGAAGAAGGTTGGGGCTTTTATCTTTCTCAAAAGACTCTAGCCCATCTGGAAAACAGCTAACTCACCAATTCTCATAATGTTTTCAGCTTAATAACAGGCTTCACTTTTAAGTAGTGTTATGAATATTTTTCTTGCTTTTGATTACTCCTTGGCAATTCTTGAATTTTGCAAATCCCCCACTTCTTTCAGATTCTCCCAAGATTCATCTTAACTATTTTATCTTAGCAATTGGGATTTGGGTAGTAATGTCTTTTGTAAGTTTTGCCATATTAAAGCATTAAAGAGCTGGTGAATGAGATCCAGCTTGTAGAAAGCTAAGACTTTATTCCCAATAGTTCAAAGCATATGTTTTACTTTTCTTTTTTTCTTCCCAAGGTCTGATCATTTACTTTTAAGTGGGCTTAGACTTCCAAGTAGAAGCTCTTAGGGAAGACAGCTGATGTCTCTTACAAATGTGTTCCCAGTATTTTTCTTTGGCTTCCTTCATTCTCTTGGCAAAAAGTTCACATAATTTATAGTGCTCTTTTCATTTGTCCTCGTGCATCATTTCTTCAGAGAAATATGCCAGGGTTTGTGTTACAGCATATGTATCACAGCAAGACACAGAATCCTGGTTATTTTTGGTCCTGGGTCTCTCTGTCTAAGGGCTTTCTGACAATATATTAAAGATATAACCTTCTTTAGAGATTGAACTCTTTTGGATTTTGGTAGCTCTTTGGGGGCCCCAACCACCACCAAGGCACTGTAGATATGTCAGTCCAGAGAAATCTCTCTCTCTCTCTCTCTCTCTCTCTCTCTCTCTCTCTCTCTCTCTCTCTCACACACACACACACACACACACACACACACACACACACACACACACGCACGCACGAACATGGTCTCTCTCTAACAATAACCAAGTAGAGAACACTCAGTTTGGTGTCCCCAATGCATCTGCAAAGAGACTTGTATTTCTTCCCTCCAGTTAGCCTACAAAAAGGACATCCCTTACTCAACAGCAGGCAAACTCTGCCATGTGTCCAGACACCTTGCTTCCTGGGAAAACCCTGTTGGTCGTTCACACCACTGGTGTGGACCATGGAACACTTCGCTCTTCATCCAGACTGTCAGCAGCTGCTTTTGTGGTCCTGAGTTTCCCATAGAAAGTACAAGGTTCTTGTTTATCAACCACTTCACATAAGTTCCTCACAGTGGGTGGGGGGAAAGAGATACTCTACCTCATCTTGACACAGCTCATGGCCTATAAAGGACCATGAAAAAGATGCACAGGCTTTCCTGTCTGGCCATTATACAATAATTATACAAGCAGCAATGGTTAATGTACGTAGGCACTATAGGAAAGCTTTCCACATAATGCACAGAAATTCTATATTTCATCTATACCATGGGTTACCCTTTTCCTTTTCAATATTACTCAGGAATTTACTGATAGTATTAGTGAAGCTTTCTGTCAGATCCTAGCACATCAAATAACTGCAGCAGAGCAATAGAGAAGTTCTTTAGCTAGGTGTTCATTCAACATCTGGCCTGGAATGAAGTTTTATAGACCCTTACTAAAAAACTGTCATGGGCTATTCTCATTCCTCTATTATATTTTATTAATACCCTTAAGAACTGTTACTTAATTTTACTAAAATTATACTGTTTAGTATCTTCCACTAGGATAATTTATTTCTAATCACTTTCTGTTATTGATTTCTAATTTAGTCCACTGGAGCCAGTGTAGGCAGAGGCTGCTTGTTCATTTCCCAGTCATCCAGACACAAATAATCACACAGAAACTATATTAATTATAACAGTTTGGCCAATAGCTTATGCATATTTCTATCTAACTCTTACATCTTATATGAATTCATTTCTATTAATCTGTGAATCACCATGAGGCTGTGGTCTACTGATAAAATTCTTACTGGCAGCTGGCCTCTTTTTCCTTCAGTAGCGACATGGCGCCTCTCTGACTCGGCCTACTCTCTCTATATATCCCTGTTCGGATTTCCCCTTGTTTTACTCTACTAAACCATTAGCTATAATAGCTGATTTAATAATCAATGGTAATAAAAGATATTCATAGCATACAGAGGGGAATCCCACATCAAGCCAGATAATGTCATCTTAATGAATTAAGCATTTTATTATGGACATGGACATGGAATACTAAATAACATCTTTGTGAATATTCTGTTTCTTACTTCTGTATTGTTTAACATTACTGTTATTTTTGCCTGAAAATTTCTCAATCCCTCTTTATTTAGTATCTTAATATATTACAGCTTTGCCTGAAAAGTACTCAAACCCCCTTTGTTTACTATTTTTGATCAATTCCTCTTATAGTTGACAAAGTTTGTAAGTATATTTTGTGATTTGGCTACCTATTTCGGTTAGTTTATGTTCCATATATGAAATGCAATATGTTTAATAAACAGCATATTAATTTATGCTGCCATATTATAGCACTGAACCATTTATTTCTATAAAGTGACCCTTATTTTTCTTGATTTGAAGTGGGTCTTGTCTAATGTTAATATGCCCTACCAATCTTCCATTTATTGACTGGAGCAGAGTTTTTGCCAGTCCTCTCTCCCTTTGATATATCTCTATTATTAGTTTTTTAAAGAGGATTAGCATTATTGGGGGGGGGCAGTCATCTGTAATGAAAGATGATTCCATCTTTTTGAAGCCATCATTTTGTGTACATCCATTTTATCTCTGTCTTTTGAAACATTTTGTGTAGGATTCCCATTACTGTGGCAGTTTGTGTAAGAGTCTTTCTTCCTACCTTCTACTTTTGAAAAAGAGTCCATTTCATCTTTGTCTTGGAAAAGTCAGCTAAAGTCCACCTTTTTCTTTCACCCTAGCCCATTGTCTTGTGACTTCCCAGCCTCTGAGAGGAAGTCTGGTGGGATCCTTTGGTTTATTTACAAAAAAAAAAAATCCCTTTAGGAATCTTTTTAGACTGCAAAATGCTCAAGAACTTCCTATATGAGTTCTATAATTTCATAATTTTCATCCTTTCCTATCCCCTTCAAGTTCCCCCTTCTTTCCCCCTCTCTCTTTCCTCATGTACGTGTGTGTGCACACATGCAAGCACTTGTATATCTGTTCGTAACCTAGTGATCCCACTTAGTGTTGCTGTTACATACATGTGTTTTGAGCTGACCACTTGGGATAGGATAAACTCTCAGGGGTCCTTGGGGAGTCTCAACAATTAGATGACATTATGCCCTGGTATGGTAACTTTTTCATGTTTCCCTGATCCTGGGTTCCTGAGAACTTTGGATTTGTAGTTGATAGTTCTCTTAATTGTATAAAGCTCTGGCTATGCCATCTACAAGTGAGTGTTCATCTTTCTGTTGCTGTATTCCTTGGAACACAATTATAGAGACTAAAAGACCACCAGATGTCTCCTAAAATTCCTTGGCCCTCTACTCATTTGTATGGTAATTTTTTATCTTTGTCTCTTGAATAATTTCTAAACATAGTTTTAAGTTTCCTAATAGCTTTTAATTTTTTTTCTTGATTCAATATACTGTATGCTCATAAAAACAGTGACTTCTTCATTTTGAATTTGTTTTATTCCTTACCATTCCCTCCTCATAGTCATAGTCATATATTTTTAGCTTCTTGAACACTTGTGATGCATCTATATACTTTTTATGACCTAGTTGTCCAATGTTATCTATCATCTGAATCCTTGTAGTCCTGATTCTTCTTCTTCCTGATTTTTGAGGCCAATTTTCTGGCTTTGGAAATATTTAGTACTATAACAGATATTTTGAAATTTAAGTTTCTTTTTTTTTCTTGATCTGTTTAAACTTGCTTTTGGCTATTTTGTAGGAAACAATTATTATGCATAAAATTAGTTTGATTCTATTTTTCAAAAGCCCTTTTAACATGATCACCGTGAGCTTTGGACAGCCTTTAATCTATGCGTAATTGTCTCCCTTTCCTGAGGACTCTATTAGTCTGTGTCTGTTACAACCATGTCAGCATGACAAACAACACACCCTGAAAGGATCACAACAGAAAATCCATTCTCTTTCAGTTACAGAGAATAAAAGGGAAAAAAGCAGCTGTCACACGGCCCATCCCCTTGACAATGGGCAGGCTTTTCCATCAATGTGATGAATCCATGTCCTCTTTTAAAAACCTCACCTTGCAGTGTAATTCAAGCACATCTACAGAGTCTCAATTCTCTAAATGTGTCACATTCACAAGTGCCAGAGGTCGTGGCCTGAACATATATTTGCAAAGCAAATAACACCCCATTATTGCAGCTACTCCATGGACTGGTGGTCTGGGTGATGTGACCACAACTACCAGCAGGGTCTAGGTGCTCGAGCCACAGTGCTGCCAGCAGGTCTGTGCATCATTCTGCATCTTCCCTTCTCATGTCCTCTGCCTCACACTGGAACTTCACTCACAAACTTCTGTGGACCAGCACTTAGCAATGGGCCCAAGCGGATCCTTTCGTAAATCACCGTCTGGCTCTGTGTAGCGGCTTCTTTGTGCCATTCCTGAAAATTCTAGTTTCCTGGACTTCTGAAGCTCCCACTTCTGCCTCTCTAATGCAGGGAAGCTCCCAGACTCCTCTGGAATTGCAAGTTCTTTCCATCGGTAGGCTGGTGCACTTGAATACAAGCAGTTCTCGTGTTCCTATTTTGTCACGGATTGGTGGCTCTTCTTTCATGTTGCCAAATGTTTTAAAGCCGTGACCTCACTTCTTCCAGGGGGTCTGGTAGATTAGGGCATGAGGCCATGCCTGGTGTTCTCCCATAATCACAAAGGCTGGGGATTGTTTTCTGCTGCTTTATACTATGTTTCTGACTAACCTTACAGCACTTCCTAGTCACCTATAATAAGTCCAGACCAAGGTGCTTTTTAGCCTGTTACTCTCTTGATATCTCCTTGCCAGAACCATATCATCTTACCCAAATATAGCTCAGTTTCATAATTATATGCTTTCATTTCTTTCTGTCCTGGGAACCTAATAGAGCCTTGCTCAAGCTAGGTCATCCACTGAGCTTCCCATCAATGTGCTGCTTTCCGGTGGAAATTAGCTTAATGCTATCTTATCAAAACATCGGTTAGAAAAATGTCAAACTAGCACATGATAACATTTGGTAATTTATTATTAGTGCATTTCCCAGATTTTTATTTATTGTGTTGTATTTTGTAGCAGTGCAGAGGACCAAACCCATGGCCTCATGTATACTATGCAAATGCTCTAAAACTTAGCTACAACCCCTGCCAAATCAATCTCATATTTAACATAATACAATTTATGACTTACAGACTCTCATAACCACCAATATAAAAGGTAAGTAACATTTCTTATCACTAAGAGTTGAAGACAGTAAATCTCCTATCATAAAAGCTTATATCCATAGTTCAGTGATTTTGGCTGGCTCATGCTATATGGCTGAGCAAAGATGAAAACAAGATGGTGGTGGTTTGATTGTGATGTCCCCTAGAAGTCAACAGTACCTCTATACTTGGTACCATTTGGGTCATTTTGGGGGAATGACTATGGGGTATGGCCTTGTTGAAGGATGTGTTCACTGAGGTCTGCCGTTGAGATATCAAAAGACTTCCCATTTCCAATGTGCTGCCACGCTGCCTGCTTAGAGTTAACGACCCTATAAGACAACACTAATGGAAAATGTGGGGTTTGGTTTTGCTTTTTAAAGTAAAACAAAGGTTTGATAGGATGCTGACTTTTAGTAGTGTGTTATAAAACAAAAAAACAAAAAACTTCAACATCTCTTTTCCTTGTTTCGCTAAATTAAAGCAAAGTGGCCTCTTCAAAGTGAGAGGAACTGCAGTGAGACTTGGTAAGGCAAAAGGAGACGTCATCTCTGCCCAACTCGAACAAGGATCCTGTGTGACCCAAACCTGTTTAGAATAACAGCGATAAAAAACTGTACCCATCTAATTGAAGATATGACTGATTTATTGCTGTTATAAAAGGCTGCTAAAAAGCCTGTATGCACATGACAATTGCCCATAAAAATAACCCTCAAGATGTTGAGACACTGATTGCCCTGTTAGTCTCTTTAAAAGGCCATAACTGTTTCAGAAAGGTTCCTATGACCATCTGGCACAAGCAAAGGCATTTACGTGTGAGACATCATGCAGGAGTTCCAGAAAAATAAAAGCCTAAGCCGGGCGATGGTGGCGCACGCCTTTAATCCCAGCACTCGGGAGGCAGAGGCAGGCGGATCTCTGTGAGTTCGAGACCAGCCTGGTCTACAGAGCTAGTTCCAGGACAGGCTCCAAAACCACAGAGAAACCCTGTCTCGAAAAACCAAAAATAAATAAATAAATAAATAAATAAATAAATAAATAATAAAAGCCTATTTATTTGTAGTTTAAAAAAGAAAAAGCTAGACACCACTACCAGTGTCTGTACACAGGTGAGCTATAGCCCATGCTATTCCCATAGCTCTTTTGGTAAAGTGATTATTAAATTACTAATGATGTCATGGAAATTCATGAAAATATCAAATAATACCATACATGGGCTGTGAGTTTACATAGTACAAATTTAATAAATTCCACAAAGTAGGAATAAAGTCTCATCATGCAAAATGGAAGAGCAATGCTGAACATTGTGTTGAAATAATCTACTTTTCCAGATTTCTTCAAATTTACCAGCAGTACAGAAATAAAAATAGATAACATTTATAGATCCTTTCTTCCCACACTGAGGAAAAATCATTTCTTCTATTCTTCAACCTCAATAAACAATACATCTCAAATTTAATACTCTTCCTTCAAACAGTCACAAGATCCCAGGATCCACGTGGAGGATCTGCTGATGAAGTCCAGACTGCTCCAACTACTTGCTCTCTCTTAATCTAACAGTTGAACCATGAGATGGCTCACTGTGGCAGATCGACACACACACCAATCAGGCAGGGACCACACCCATCTCCTCTCTCACCCATGCCATTCTCCCGACTCTAGGAAGTTCTTCAGTAGATTCATCACAATCTGTCGCTGTAAGAAACAGTCCTCAGCCAATGCATTGCACCTTGTCATTGGTTTTCTAGCAATCAAACGCCACTTAATCCTATACTTTATAAGCCACGATTCTCAGCATCTCAGACCTTATTTTCTATACCACATGGCGGTAAAATATTAATTATGACAGGTTAGAAAAGCTGTGGACTCATAATATACCACGTTTGGGGCAGACGTTAGATGAAGGGTGGAATAATGCTGTCCTTGCTTCCATTCCTGACCCTCACTTACTTCTTCACATTTCTGAAGCTCTTGGTTGATCTGTGCTGTAGTTCACCTCTGCACCCTGCTCTCATCTTCCAAACCAGATACAATCCCACTGGACAGTACTGCAAAGCCTTCAATGGCAGACGGAGCCGGTCATGATTACGTAGGCATGATCTGGAGAACTTCCAGGGTTTGCTAGACCCACAATCCACAAATCAGACCCTTTAACTTGAGTGCTAGATCTTTGATGCAGAAAGTAAACCATGAAGGTTTAGTTCCAATCTAGGTAACCCACTCACAGCACATCTTTTTTAGCCTGGCCTGCCCATCAGTCTCATCAGCACTGGGTAAGTTAGTCAAGTGTATTTGCAAAGAAAATAGATTCAAGTCAGAGAGGAATAGCAATTTCTCAGTCCTATGCTCAGTAAGACAGAAATAATGAAGACAGCCCTTGGAACCACACACACACACACACACACACATATACACCCAAACACATATGCACACACATATACATGCACACATGTACTCACTGACACACACACACACACATACACACACACACACACACATTGGTAGTGAGCATAAACTGATGAGTGTCATGTGTTTGTTCATTTGTTTGTTTGTTTTTTAAACAAGGTCTACTATATATCCCTAGCTTTCTCAGCATCAGTTGGCCTCAAATTCACCTCTGTATCCGAAGTGCTGGGATTAAAGGTACATGCGTCCAAGCTTAGTGAGTGTCAGATTTTTATGAATATTAACTCTGAAATATAAGGATGATGTGGAAAGTACCTAAAGTAGAAAAATTTTAGAATCTGAAATTAACACACATATAAAAAAGAAAACACTTACACACAAAGAAAAAAGCTGACTGGAATGAATTGTGGTTGCTTGGTAGACAATTCTACCTCTTGTCTTGGACCAGGCTTGACTTTCATTTCTCCTTAGCAGTGGGATTAACGGGGGTCAGAACTGACCACTGGGCTCTCATTGAGAGTCACCCTCTGAAAACAAGCACCATGAAAGTCCAGATTCAGCAAATGTCTGAATCAAAGTTTCCTTCTCAGTGACTGCAGTGAGGCCTGGCAATGACCCCATGATGAGTTATTCAATGTTTGCTCTTCTTCCTGGCATTATCTCAGCAGAGGTCACTACGATGCAGCATTCAGCATGCTTCTACCTCACAAAGATGAATACTACCTGATTGCAGTACCCCGTGCAGAGTGGATGGACGATACTGTGACACCGGGAGTGTGTCCATTCTTTCCTCCAAATATGCAAATACCTTAGATAGTCAAGGCACTGGAGTGGAATCACCTCTGCTAGTTGAAACTTAAATGCTGTCCCCAGTTTCCACTCCAGAACACAGTATAACAGATCTTCATGGGACATTGTCATGCTGGGCTAGAACACTTTAATAATAAAATAACGTTTCTTCTGTGTGCCTATTCAACTCTAGATTATGTTATTGGGTAAAGTTATTAGGATCCATGGTTTACTCTCAAATAAGTAGTGTTCAAAACAAACAAATTCTATTGTTGTTATTTGAAACAGGGTCTCACTAAATAACCCAGACTGGCCCAGAACATATTGGAATCCTCCTGCCTCCCTCCTCCTCTAGAGTGCTGAGATTATACCTATGTGCCATGCTATTCAGCTATAGAGATTTTTATTTAAGAAGTTTGTGAAATTCACAATAGATAAAAGTGAGAAAGAGAAATATACATCAAGATAAAGATATAGAAACATTAATACAGAAAGACATGGAGACAAAGATATACAAACAGAAATAGAAACATAAAGACAGACACGGAGGCAAAGAACAACCAAAACAGACTAAAGACGAGACACTGAAAAAAAAGTTCCAAAGTGTAAAAGTCTTTTCTAGCGATCACTGATATCCAGAAAGGCTGAAGAAACAACTCTGCATTAAATACACAATTTTTTAAAAAAATGAACAGCTATTAAACACCTTGTAGTCATTAAATTTTCACTTATCACTCAAATATAGTCATTTCCTGCCAAAATTGAAAACACTATATGATGTCTTATTAGTCATATGTGTTTCCATTATCAAGGGAGAAAAGTGATGGTCGGGGAGATGGTTCTACAGGCAAGAGCACAGGCTTTTCTTTCAGAGGACAAAGGTTTGGTTTCCATCACCAATGTGATGGCTCACTATCACTTGAAACTACAATTCCAGGGGATCCAACACCCACTTCTGGTTTTCTAGGCCACAGGTACCCAAATAGTGACTGACATACATGCAGGGGAAACAGAGAGACAGAGACAGAGAGGGACAAAGTGACAGGGAGATAGACAGAGGGAGATAGGGAAGCAGAGAGAGATACAGACAGGGAAAGAACGTGAATGCTAAAAGCATTAAAAATTAGATCCCCAAAGGTAGCACCCTCTGCCTTTGAGCAGTTTTGTGGGTGTTGCTTAGGAACACCAATGTAAGTGCAGGAAACAAGGCGTCAGCTCCTTCTGGCCACTCAGCATTTGTCCTTACATCTTCTCAGATTCCTCTCGTGAATACAGTCAGTAAATTACATTATTTTGAAGTTTCTGTCAGAAGCATCATGTTGACATTTTCACCGTTTACCAGAATAAAATTATAAATTTCAAAACTGGACTTTCATGCAATACCAAAAGTAAAGCAACAATTTGTATCCTTGAAAGATCTAAATTGTGATAGCCTACAAAGATCTTTCTATAACTGTGATAGTCTGAGTATAAAATGTCTCCAACAGGCTCCTGTTTGGAGTGCATACTCCCAGTGGGTGGTACTGTGGGGAGGTTATAGGGCGGTTAGGGGCTGTGGTGGAGGCAGGTCACTAGGACATGCTTCTGAAGGTGTTGACCTGACTTCCAATTCCAGCCACTGTCTTGTAGCTTGTGATAATACGAGGTGCATTTGTCTCATGCCCCCATGCCTGTCTCGCCAGGATGGACGGAAGCCCTCAGAAAGCAAGTTCCAAATTCGATCTTTCCTTTCTCAAGTTGTCCCTCTCTGACACTGTGTCACACTAAAGCAGAATAACTTTCCATCATAGCAGTTATATAAAGTTAATTAAGAGTTACATAAGGTTAATTAAAGTTAAACAGAGAATTAAAATAATTATCAGTAAACATTTGCATGACATTCCAGGAATATCACTGTACATTTTTGGAGATCCCATCTTTATTGTAAAGGTTGAATAATATCTAATCTCTAATGCCTGTAATATTAGCCATCCAGAAGCCCTGGCCTAGGAAAGCTACTGTTATGAAGTTCCTGAGAAAGACAGTATGGGTTTGCATATTGCCTGCAAGCATTCCAGTAATCATCGTCTCTCATCTGCTTTAATATAAAACACAATGAATGATATTGTGAAATTGTCTGCACAATGTTGCTGAGAGAACACTGACAAAAATGTTCTCTGCATCCAGAGTACAGATGCAGCTTTTTAAAGTATTTTTGCTTCCTGACTGGTTTTGAAGTAATGCAAAACTTAAGAGTGATGACTGTTTTTCCGTTTTGAAAAATGTTTGAGATCCCATCAGTGGGAAAGTAATTTTTTAAGAATAGAATACAATGCTTATTTTTTGATAACCATGGCAAACTAAATGAATATGCATGAATGAGAGAGAAAGGTCTGTGGGAAGAGCGAGGCAGACGGGGATGTCAGGAAGGAAAGAGTGGTTGGCATGCATTGTGTATGTGGCACTAAACAGAATCCTCACAAGTTGTCTTAACCAGAAACATGGTGTACGCATATGACCCCAGCACTCAGGAGGTTATGGTCTCAGGATTCCTGCAGACTCAAGGCCAGCTTCAGCCAAACAGGACTTGAAGACTCATGTCTCCAGAACAAAATAAAACACCAAAAAAAAAATGCACCCTGTTGAAAGAAGTGGTTAGTGTCAATTAAAACATGAGTTTGTCTTAGGAAGTGACAGGACTTGAGCACAATGAAGAAGCAACAATTATGTCGAAGGCCCTGGGAGACTCATATCCTAAATCGCCAGGCTCTTTCTGTAGTGTCCCAGTGACTAATGAGTCAGACTGGAGCTCTGCTTCCTCGCTTCTGTCCTTATCTGTAGTGAGCAATGTGAACATCACACCATCTCTATACCAAATCAGGATCAGCTGATTTGTACCCTAGTTAGCGAAGAGCCTGGGGAAAAATGGGCTTTCTTGGCACTTTGTGTAGTGCAGATAGCCTTAGAACATACAAGCAGAGTAGTTGCCGAAAGGACTAGTCACTAAAGATAACACAGGACTGATTACAAGCTAAAATAATCTAAATTCTTTTGATCAAAATCTGAAGCAACTGACAGCAACCATCCAGCATTGTGTACAGCCTATTTAAAGAAGCAGGGTGGACCTTTCTCAACACGTGACAATCAAAGTATTCCTGACATAACTAGTTTATGGGAGAGTCAGGAACTGGTGCACAACTTTATGCCCAGGATCATGTAAGTACCATTCATCCTTTTCATATTAATGATTCTTATAAATACTCAATGTAATAAATGATCGTTATAATCTATTCATGTTTCTTTAAGGAATTCAACATCCATACAATTTCAGTTAATTATCTCCTTCAATTGGTTACCTTTTAGTATTGTCCAGTTTCTGTCATCATTTATTTTAGATTAAACTAATCTTATTCAGGCATGATTTTCTAACATTTCTTTTACATCTTTGGCGATGGGTTCTTACTCATATATTACATTTCAAAAAGTCATTTATCAGACAACAGATGCTGGCAAGGATGTGGGTGAAAGGAAACTTCTGCACATGGTAATAAGAAAGCAAGTCTGTCCAGCCGCAACGCAAATCAGTATGAATTTTCCTTAAAAATCTAAAAGTATATCTATCTACCATATATATATATCCAGCTGTACTATTTCTGAGCATATGCTCAAAGACTGAGTCCACCATATGACAGAAATACCCGCTCGTTCATGTTTATTGCAGTATTGTTCACAATAATAAGCTTGGGTATCTGTCATTAATGATTGTACAGAAAAAAAAATATTCCATGCACATGCAGTGGGATTTTTATCCAGCCATAAAGAAGGATGAAATTGTATCGTTTTTCCAGAAAATGATGACTAGAGATCATATTAAGAACTCTTTATAGGTATTGAACTTGTGTTTGTGTGTATGTGTGCCTGTCTATATGTGTGGACACATGTCAGTGTTGAGGTACTATGTAATTGCATTAAGGTGAGCTAGGCAATGACCGACGATATGAGTAGCACACTGGGTGTTACTTGATCAACTAATGCCAAGATTCCGACTAGTCTCATTGAAGAATGAGTATGATACTTGTGGCACATAATTTCCTAGTGCACAGGAAACATGTTACAGCTGGCCTCTGTATAATATGAGTCCACAGAGAACTCAGAAAGTTCAATGCAGTAGTGGATGGAATACCTTGATAGTCCAAGCTAGCTTGAGCTCAAACACAATAATGAAGGATCTTCACCCCTTTCTTTCTTCATTAAGGTGTGCTGGAAAGAAAGTCGTATCTCTACAAGACAGGAGTAAGGTCATGGAAAGATTTTAAAGTAGCTAATACTCTAGCTATCTTGAAGTGTATAATTGACCTTTATAGACTACATCGAAAAGATAACACTTAAGGAGAAAACAATACTAATTACTACAGTCTGATGACTATATACTATGAGTGTATTTAAATATAATATGCTCCACGATGGCTATATGGGGTGGTACATGCTAATAATCCCAAAGCTGGATGGGCAGAGATGGGGATTTCTGGTGCTCAGCTCAGCCTAGCTGGGAAGCTAGAGCCAATTAAAGATCTGATCCCAAAAGAAGTAGACAGTCTTCCAAGGGAGGATACCAGGTGTGTCCTCCGACATTCAAGTGTATACACACATACATATACATATAAACACATACTTTACAAATAAAAGGTCAAATATTATTGACAACTAAAAAAATTAATCTTGATGCTAGATTCAGCTCAACTTTAAAAAAAATCATCAGTATTGGGCATGAAAAAGAATAAAGGGACAAAGTAACACAGAAGTCACATCTGCCATAATTCCCTAGTGCTTTAAGGACATCATGATCCATTATCAAAATTTATAGGAGAAAAATACTGCACCGGTAGCTTCAACATGCACATTGGGTCACATGGCAAATAACACTGGAACATTACAAAATCAGTTACTTATTAACTGATATTTATTTCTATTGAAGTTAATGCAATGCTTTTATTAAAAAGATTTCATGCTGGGCAGTGGTGGTGCATGCCTTCAATCCCAGCACTTGGAAAGCAGAGGCAGGTGGATCTCTGTGAGTTCAAGGCCAGCCTGGTCTACAAGAGCTAGTTCCAGGACAGCTAGGACTGTTACACAGAGAAACCCTGTCTCAAAAACAAACAAAAAAGAAACAAATTTCATATATTTGATTTCATTTGTATGAGCCTTGTGTGCGCACGTATGTGCACTGCATGCAGGGCTAGCACCTGCAGAGTCAGAAGACGCCACTGGAACCTCTGCAACCAGAGCAACAAATGGTTTTGAGCTGCCCTGTGAGTGCCAAGAATCGAATCTTCACCCTCTTCAAGATGGCAAATTTTAAGGTAAATTTAAATCTTTGATGTAGTGTTGCCACAAATGACAAACAAAATTATCTTACTTAGTAAGGCTGTCAAATTTTCAATTGTAAAGTCTACTTTGAAGTTGGTTTTGAATCTATTGGTCACCAGAGCTCACTTGAGCGGACTAGCACTCAACATGGAGTGCTCTTAACTCGGTTTCCATAGTGATAGCTTTGCACGCAGTGATGCCTTAAATAGCCAAGGTATTGTGTTTTTGTTGCTTGTAACAGCAGGCTTACCTTATGCACAAATCATGCATTTGAAGCACTTGAGCTTCTACTTAAAGATCTATACATCAAGCTCTCTCAAACCTACCGTTCTGATTGTGAATAGGACAAAGCCACATACCGTTCTTTGTATTGATGTTACTTCTATTGGAAATGCAGTTAAGGATCGGCAAGCTGCTTACAAAATAGAATTGAAGACTAAGGGAATTTGGGAACGTTAAAACACACTACAGATGTTAAGATCAGAATGAATCACTTCAATATGGCACGTTTGGAAAGAAAGTGAAAATGTGATGTAGAACACCCAGGATGTGCCATACAAATGGTTAACCTTTTCACTCTTCAGGCCTCCCATCTCTAGTGAAATTATCTGCCCCTAAGTCAGAAAGGTGGGCTCTATCTAAACCCATGTCAGTGGATTCACAGTTCAAGTGTGGTGGTCACTTCTAAATAAGAGAGTGTGTGACTGAACATCTGCCCACAACCCTAATGCTAAAGAAATGGAAAATACAGTATTCATTTGAAGCTATGAAAATCTTTAGCTGGTATGACTATCTTCCTTTTTGAACAAAAATAGAATCAGTCCACCATGGTTGCAAGCAATTTTGGCTAGCTAAAGAACTGTGATTTCTTTTCTAGTATGAACATCCCACATTAAACATTGCATCAGTTATAACATTCAATACTAAAGCAGCCCCTTAATATCCAATATGTAGATGGCGAAAGTGTGTTTAGAGAGGGCAAATAGCTTCTCCAAAGAATTGTTCTTCTTAAGACATCGTCATTATAGCTTCCCATGCCCCAAAGCTACTCCCAGTCAATAAACCCACTTTATGGACGTTTTTAGAAAGTTACAGGTTTTTGCTATTGAAATAGGAAGAAAATAAGAAACAAAATGAGGAAATAGTCCTTTCTTTGGACAGATCACCTTCAACTGGCACAAGAGGCTTAGAATTAGAGCTGGAGTCCAGTCTGAGCCTTCATCCATCTCCAGGCGACTTTATAGAATAGCTTAATTTCAGACTTCTGTATTTAACTGCTTCCTAAAAATCCCCAGCTAAATATTTGAATTCTTATATGGAACAAATCAGCTTTTTCTTTGCCCTTGGCCTTCAGCATCCATGCAATCATTTCACATGTGATTTCCAAGCCAGATGTGAGAACATCTACCGCCAAAACAAAGGAACAAACAAAGAAAATAAAAAATTCAAAGCAGATGTGACAAATAAGAAAGAGGGGGGAGGAAGAGAGAGAGGGAGGGGGAAGGAGGGAGGGAGGGAGGGAGGGAAGAAGGAAGGAAGGAAGGAAGGAAGGAAGGAAGGAAGGAAGGAAGGAAGGGCGGGCATTGGGCTTTATATTGTTCTAAATATTTTCCCTTTGAACAACAGGGAGTCAAAAAAAGCAGCCAAACTCTCAGAGACAAATGAAAACCCACAAGGATTGGAGGCACTGACTCACACCTTGAAAGAGACCAAAGTTTAATAAAGTTAATGACAGCTCAGTACCCAGGCAATGCACTGTGTCAAGAAAGCAGACTAGGTTGGGAACAGAAACATAAATTCTGCTTTATTGGGCATGTACACAGGCAGTCTTGGGAGATAAGGGTAGAAATTAGGTGAATTTGGGTCATGATATATAATGCTTTTTGGAAGAAGTAGGGGAATCTATAATTAATTCTGAGAGAAGTACGGAGCCAGCAAAAATTACTTTGCATATTTTTGAGGACTCATTAAATCTCTGTTTAGGAACATAATTTTTTCAGCACCCAGGAATTAGACTTCACAATATCTAACCTTCCAAATGTATCCTCCCAGTAAAAGTATCTCAAATTGTCTATTATGCAAATTAAAAACTTCATTTGCCCTGTTAGCTTCATTAATAAATTACAAGCATCTTGGAAAGTCTATTACCTTTGTCCAAAATCACCTAGAATAATTTCTTAAAGAATATATCCAGAAGTGTTAACTATACGAAGTAGAGTCTGTAGTTTGATAGCTATCAAAATCCTGGCATTCAGCAGAACTCACCTAACTCTGAAAGCAGCTCATCATTTCATGGCCCTCTGCTCCTTTAAGTTTGCAGAGTTCTTTCAGGTCTGATGCCATCTGGGTAATGATTACAGAGGTCAGTCATCCCTCTACAGAATTTGATAAACATTTTATGGTCAGGAGCCTGATCTCCCTGTCTTCCCTTCTTGCCACATGGAGGGCTAACAAATGTGCACACCTGAGAATCTAGTCTAGGCTTACTGCACACCCATTCTGATTCCCCCACTGTACGGCACTTTCAGCCCACTGAAGATTCTTGTCCACTCACGATTTGACTAAACAGTCCCAAGTGTTTTCTTTTCAATGTGTCAGTTTGTATGCCATTTAGGAAACGGTTCCTATACTGCTACTTCTTTAGCGCCTACAGAGATTTTTTGTGTTTTATTTTCCTTTGGGAACTGATCCAGTCGTGGGCTAGAAGAATAAGGTTATGGATGAAAACAATGCAGGCAAGTAATTGTTTCTGCTTTTCACATAAGTAATCATTACTGTTTCCCAAAATTTCTGCACCAGGAACATCTTCACAGCACCAGGTAAAATGTATCCCCGTGATATTTCAAATAAAGCCTAACTCTACACACCGAGAAGGATTATGTACTTGAATGTAATTGCCCAAGTGCTGCCTCATCAACTTTGTTCATTAACGTAAGAGCTGTTAGCACCTAATTCAATTTATAAAATCAAAAATTTCTTGAGCAGTTTTACTCTATAAAATGCAGTTTTTAAAAAAAGAAATTAAAATGTAGATATAGCTATTCTGTTATTATCATAACTGAGTACCGTTTTCGAATGATCAATATTCTGTTTGTAAAGTAATTTTTTTGTTTCTTTGATTTTGTTTTGTTTTCCAGTTCCACATTTTCTCTGATGAAAGACTGGATATTGAGAACTCAGTATGCATTCTTATAGATATGAAGTAGAAATGAAAGTCCCCTAGTAGAGATTTTATTACTATGTCTATTATCCATTATTTCTTCAGCACTGTATTAAGAAATCTAAGCAGAGAAATAACCAGGCCAGGGAGAACACAATAAAAGTAGATAAAGTCATTTTTGCCCTCAAGGTGTCTGCTCTTAATCTGACTTTTACTCCTTACTCTTTCGAACTAGAGCAGAACTCTTCTTACTTGAGTTAAAGCATTACCTACTTCAACTATGTGCCTTTTGACCTAGTCTCTCCATTTCATAGAAAATACAACAGTCCCTCAGATGAGAGGGGATAAAACAGGAACTTAGCTAAGAGCTAAGTGCAGACTCGTTAGACATTAAACTAGGTGCCTGGAAACTAGATCTCTGTTGTCTTTCCATATGCTGTGTCTACTAAGTGTGAGACTGGAAGGAATGAGAGGCAGTGAATGCCCACAGTTCAACATGTCCAGGTAGAATATATTGGAGATCAGGCAGGATAAGGCTGTAAAACACACATACATTCATCCTATGACACCATGAACTCCATTCTTGGCCAACTCAAAATTAAAAAAAAAAAAGTCCAGGAATATTAAAGTTAACTTGTGCTTTCAAATTTTTATCACTGTGATAAGACACTGTGAGCCGAAACAATTTGAGATGCCAAGTGTTTATTTCACCTTACAGATTGTAGTCTATCATCTAGGGAAGTCAGGGAAGAAGTCAGGCAGGAATCTGGAGGCAGGAACTGATGCAGCAGCCATGGAGGAGTGCTGCTTACTGGCTTGTTCTTCATGACTTGTTCAGTATAAGAGAAAACACACTGGGCCACCTGACCATGGTGTGGTACTTCCCACAGGGACCCGTGCCTTCCTATGTCAATCTTCAATCAAGAAAATGCACTATAGACTTTCCTACAAACCAATCTATTGGGAATATTTTCTCCCCCGAGGTTCTCTCTTCCAAAATGACTCTAACTTGTTGACAAGAAACTAGCCAGCAGAATTGGTCCCTTGTCAATTTTGCACACAAACATATCACTACTAAACTAGACCTTTTCTTTTTTGTTGTTTTCAAGATAATGTATTATTAAATATCACAAAATAAGACATAGTATAAAATTGAAAGTCCAGTCTTTAGAAATTCAACCTAAAAGTTCAGTCTCTTCAAAATATCCAAAGTCTCTAAATATCCTAGTCTCTCTAAAAGTCCGAAATCTCATTCAAAGTTCAAATTCTCTTAACTTTGGGCTCCTATAAAATGAAAATTGGTTAAATACTTTTTTATTTCAGTAGGGAAGAGCCACAATAAAATTAAAGAAAAACCAAAATCCATCAGCATGAAGATCAGTGTCAGACTTCTCAGATTCATTCATGATTTTCTGGGCTCCTCCAAAGGACTTGGGGCCAATTCCCTGGCCCCACCCTCCTCAGCACACACAGTCAGACCAGCTCCACCCCATTTGTGTTGCAGGCCTAGGAGTAGTCTCGTTGTATTAGTTTCTCCATATTGCTTGGGTTTCCAATGTAATCAGGCTGCATGTTCAACAGTAGTCTTTCCTGGGCTCTCTCTAGGGCCTCGAACCCTGCCACATGATGCAAAGCCACGGGCTCTCTCCACAGCCCTTTAATCCTAGCTCTTTTACTGTAACTGAGGCTGCATATTACCCAATGGTCTGTCCCAGCCTCTCTCAATGAAACCTTCATGCCTTCAAAACCAGCACCACCTGGGTGATTCTTAAACTACCAGCTTTGGCTACCAATACAGGGTACAGCTTTTCTGACCTTTGGCTCACAGTCTCCATGTGCTGACTCCGAGGAAGCACTTCCCAGATTTCAACTCTTTGATGCTGGTCTCTTCTTAATCTCTAGTCTGATTCTCTAGTTCCTGCTGAATAGTATCCATTGTCTTTACCAAGAAAAAGATTTACTTCAGTAGCGCTAGGGTCTTCTCTATTACAGCTGATTCTTCAGCTCTGACAGACCAGACACCACAGATTAACACAAAACATCACACAAATGCTCCAGGAGTATTACAGGGACTCTAAAAATTTCCTTCTGAAGCTTCCTAAGCCAATGCTGTCTGTAGCACTCTCAGCAATTTTATCTTCCAAACTTCCACAGAAATAATAGTCCACTGAGCTCTGAGAACCCAATTGCTTTTCCGGTCCAGTGCTCCAAAATCCTTCCAGAATCCTGCCCAAAACATGGTCAGGCATAATAGAAAAACACTATCATCTCTGCTACCACTTTTTTTGTGTTAGTTAGGCTTTCTATTGTAGTAATAAAACACCTTGGGGAGGAAAAGATTTATCGCATCTTACAGCTTATAGTTCCTCAGCCTGGTGAGTAAAGGCAGGAACTCTGGGCAGGAACTGATGTAGAGACCACTAGGAGTGTTGCTTATTAACTTGTTCCATATAGTTTGTCCAGCTTGATTTCTTAAAACACCGAGAAGCAACGTGGTGGTATAGACCACTGTGAGCGGTGCCCTGCCACGTCAGTCTTCAACCAAAACCAAACAAACAATAAGAAGAGCAAAACAACAAACAAACAAACAAAAACCAGCAGGCTTCTCATCTGGGGTTTTCCTTCCAAAATGATTCTAACTTGTGTCAGGTTGACCTAAAACTAGCCAGCGTGCCTTGGTGACCGAAAGGCTACTGAGAAAAGCAGCACGGCCTGAAGAATGTGGAATGTGGGGCTCTTGTCCATGGGTGCCCGGGCCATCTAGAAGCCATAATGATCTAGCAGCTTTTGAGAAGTCTGGGAGCCTGCGTGGCGTTCACTTAAAGCTTTACAAAATGGAACTTCCTGAAGAAAGTTTACTGTCATGGTGAGAAGCCCAGTGGGAGACAGTGTGACAAGAAGAGCTGGAGGAGCTGGTTGTCGGGAGGTTCTGTCCTGGGTTAACTTATTGCCATCATCTGTTTCCAAACCTCATTGGTGTCTTCAGCTGCTAAGGAAAGCTTTGCATCTAACCACAGGAGGTTTACATCTGGACACCAGATTTCTTCATTTTTTTATATACATCTATCATGTCCTCTGAGTAAGGACATGAATCCACCCAGCTTTAGCTGTGGTGGTGTTTTAAAGTAACTTATGACTTTCTGTGTTCATATGAATATTTTCTATATATGTGTATACACATATGTGGATCCCTGTTTCATTTTGAATCTTCCTTCTGTAACAAAACGTATTCATACTTAATCCTACAGAAGAGTTATTGGAGATTAAATAGAGACTCTTGTATCCGAATCGTTACTTAAAAGTAGGCATGCAGGGACTAAGGATGCAGGGTACTTAGCTAATGTGGAAGATCCTGGGTTCAGTCTCCAGCAATGGTAGATTAATTATAATTAATTAATGTCAGTTAGTCACAGTCTTTTATTTTGGGGGTAATGACTTCATTGGCAGTTGTATACTTAATATATGATAAAGTATATAAACTCTATTATAAAACATTTAATTGCTTTGAATGGAAAATATATTACTGTAGATCCTTAATGTTTTCAAAGACTAGATCTTACCACTTTGTAGGGATAAGTCCCGCCCCTAAGGGGGCATGTTCGCCTCAGGCTAATGTTTGCCTATAAATTTGGCAAGCATGCTCCCAGCTACTGTTTATGCTTTCCTGGTCTCCGCAGGAACGGTGGTTCTGTAAGTCTATTTCGCCATTAAAGCTGTATATATATATATATATATATATATATATATATATATATTTACAATCTGTCTGCATTCGTTTACGCCATTACATTTTGGCGCCCAACGTCAGGCTATTTTGCCCCCTACTCAAGCAGGTAGCCCACTAGCTAACACAGCACCCTCCCGGGTGCTGTTTTTTAGTTTGTGACTCCGGCTGCAGTGCCAAGTCGGAGACATACTGGGCCACACAGGCCCATTCTGCCTGCCTTGGCTAAGTTTGCAGTGGAACCCCACTGCCTGAATTAGCAGAAGCTCAAGTACCTGGGGTTTTGGAACAAAAGCTGCCACAGCGGCAGATTTGGTCTGATACAAAGTAACTTGGATGGGCAGTGGTGGCGCATGCCTTTAATCCCAGCACTTGGGAGGCAGAGACAGGCGGATCTCTGTGAGTTCGAGGCCAGCCTGGTCTACAAGAGCTAGTTCTAGGACAGGCTTCAAAAACACAGAGACCACCAATCACAGGAACCAATCATTGCAGGTAAAAAATTTTTCTTTTATAAATAAAATGTCTGAACACATTAATATTGAAGAATTTAACAGTTTTTTTAATTGTACCATGTGGGAGATTTTACAAGCGGTGTCTATCACCCCACATCTATGGATCCTTCTGGGATTCGTAGTTTTCATTGGCACTAAATGGTTTGATAATAGAAATATGAGACGAATCCAGGATTCTTAAGGCAGAGATTGAACGCTTAAAAACAATTGAGAATGACAACAATCTTCTCAAGAAACAGTTTGAAGATCTCCAGGCTGATGTTAAGGAGGAATTCATTACTATGGAAGAGGGAACAGCTGATCTGGATGGTAAGCTTCAGTCCCTTTCTGTAGGAAATGAAACATTAACTGAGAGAATCAAAACTGCTGAATGTGACAATCGGATTTTGTCTAAAGCTTATGACAGATTGACGGAAAGATTGTCAATACAAGAAGGCATGGTTTATGCCATAAAAATTATGTCCAAAGATGAGATGTTATCTCTAACGGACAAACTTCATACTTTAGAATCCTCAATGAAGGCTTTGGAACATAATTCTGGACAGGAGATTCAGACATTACAAAAAGCAATGGTAAATAGAATTGAAAAGATTGAGGAATTTCTAAATTCTGATGAAGAAGAGCAAAGGATAGAAAGGCAAATTTTAACTACATCTGTGGATAAATTCCTTAGGGACAATTTCCACAAAGCTCTACCTACAGCTCTACATGCCTTTCCAGTAATAACAACAGAAAAGGTGATTGGTTCCAGAAACCCTATGGTCATCAAAGAAGATACATGGGAGCCTGTCCGTATGAATGATCTCAAAGAAATTAAACAGGCCATCATGACTTTTGGGATGCACGCCTCTTTTGTTAAAGAGATGCTAAAATCTTGGGCCACAACAAGCAGAGCAACCCCCTCGGACTGGCTCCAGCTGAGCTCTGCGGTACTTGAGAGTGGACCGCAATTAAAATGGAAATGCTTATTCAGGCAAGAGGCTAGACTTTTAGAGCAGCAGGAAAAGGCGAAGGGAATTGACATTTCCCTAGATAAAATCCTAGGTGAAGGGCTCTTTTCCGACCCTCAGGAACAAGCTAATTTGGATGAAAACATACTCTCCATGTGTACTACAGCAGCCTTAAGGGCTTGGGAACAGAGCACAAGACCCAGGACAAAGAATGGAATCATTTGTCACAGTTAAACAGGGTCAGAGAAAACCCTTTAGTGACTTTTTACAAAGGTTAACTAAGGCTGTACAAATAGGGATATCTGACCCAGAAGCAAGACGTATAATAATTGAGTCTTTGGCTTACGAGAATGCAAATGTGGAATGCAAAAAGATCTTGGGGCTTTTAAGTTCAGATCAGCGTCCTTGGAAGAATGGGTCTTGCATACACTAAATGTTGACACATTTGACTATGGCACTGAAGCATGGGTAGAAGAAGCAATTTCCAATGGTAAAAGGAGATACCAGAATACCAAATGTTTTAATTGTGGCAAACTGGGTCATATGAAAAGGAATTGTAAACAACGGATTTTCAGAAATAATAATAATGCATCTTCTAGAAATAACAGAAATAGAAGGACTCAGCCTTCAGGTTTATGTAGAATATGTGGAAAAGTCAGGCATTGGACGAATGAATGCAGGTCTACAAGAGATAGACAAGGCAATCTGATACAGACAGGAAACGTGAGAGGGGGGCCTCACAGGCCCCCATGGCTAACATGGTTCAGTCATTTCCAGTTTCTGCAGAGAACGTGCCTCATCAGGACAATTAGGAAGCCACATGCCTACTGTTACAAGCACTAGAAATCAGAAAGATGAGTTACGTGTGTTTTGGCAAACTTCTATAAATGATCAAAGACCTAAGCTGAGAGTATGTGTAAATGGCATTTTTATTACTGGCCTGCTGGACACAGGTGCTGATGTATCATTACCCCAGAATCTTGGCATCCATATTGGCCTCTTCAGAATGTAAATGTTCAGCTCCTGGGAATTGGAACCCTATCTCGAGTAAGGCAGAGCACGAGATGGGTTGAATGTATAGGGCCTGAGGGACAAATAGGAAAATTAAGGCCATATGTAGCCAATATTGCAATGAATTTATGGGGTCGTGACCTATTACAACAATGGAATACCCAAATTAACATTCCTGCTACTTCTAGAGCCTATATTTCTGAAAATAATATTAAAAGTTATTACAAACAGAGAAAACCGGCCATTAGAGCTGTGCAAGAACAAGCAATTGATGTCCCTTCAGAGATACCAACAGCCTTGCCTCTAAAATGGTTGACTGAGAAACCAATATGGACAAAGCAATGGCCTTTAGCTGAGGAAAAGTTACAGGCTTTAGAACAGCTGGTACAAGAACAATTAGATGCTGGACATATAGAAGAATCTACCAGCCCTTGGAATTCTCCTGTATTTGTGGTTAAGAAAAAATCAGGTAAATGGAGAATGGTGACAGATCTCAGGGCCATCAACAAGGTTATTCAACCTCTGGGCCCTCTGCAATCTGGAATTCCTTTGCCCTCTTTATTACCAAAAGGATGGCCTCTCATAGTTATTGATTTAAAGGATTGTTTTTTCACTATACCTTTGTAAAAAGAAGATAGAGAAAAATTTTCCTTCACAGTGCCTACTTATAACAATTCTCAACCTTCGAGGAGGTACCACTGCACCGTCCTCCCCTAGGGTATGTTAAATAGCCCTTCCCTGTGCCAATATTTTGTGAACCAACCATTGCAAATAATACGCAAGAAATTTCCCAAATCTATAGTATACCATTACATGGACGACATATTGTTATCTGATTCAAACATAGATGCCTTGAACAGACTGTTTGAAGAAATACAGATACTGTTACCGAAATGGGGATTGCAAATTGCTCCTGAAAAGATTCAGAAGGGAGATTCTGTTAATTATTTAGGTTATAGAATAGGTTTGCAAAAAATTAAGACACAAAAGGCACAAATTCGGAGAGATCGCCTACAGACTCTTAATGACTTACAAAGACTGTTAGGAGACATTTCCAGTCTACGACCAGATATTGGAATAACACCTGATCTAATAATTCATTTGAACAAAACCTTGGATGGTGATAAAGATTTAAACAGTCCTAGAGAATTAACAGCTGAAGCAGAAAAGGAACTGACAATGATTGAGGAGAAATTACAACAGGCACATGTGGACAGGGTGAATCCAGAGCTCGATTGTATTCTCGTCATATTACCGTCAAAAATTTCTCCTACAGGAATTTTAATGCAGAGAGATGATATTATCTTGGAAAGGATCTTTTTACCACATAAACCAAGTAAGAAACTGAAAACTTATGTGGAAAAAGTCTCTGAGTTAATTATAAAAGGCAAGCTGAGACTTCGTCAACTAGCAGGCATAGACCCAGCAGAAATTATAGTGCCTTTCACTGCTGATGAACTAAAGAAATTATGGGAAGATAATGAACCATGGCAAAGAGCTTGTGCTAATTTTTTGGGAGACATTAATAACAACTATCCAAAAAGCAAGCGGCTTAACTTCATAAAGAGAACTTCTTGGATCCTTCCTCGAATCGTCCGTGATGCTCCAATAACTGGAGCCCGTACATTCTATACTGATGCCAATAAGTCAGGGAAGGCAGGTTACAAATCAGAAGACTTGGGTAAGGTGGAACAAAGTCCGTATAATTCTGTCCAGAAGGCAGAATTATATGCCATTCTTATGGTGCTAAGGGATTTTAAAGAACCTATTAATATAGTCACTGATTCATAATACGCAGAAAGAGTTATTTTACATATTGAAACTGCTGAATTTATACCTGATGATACTGAACTAACCTCATTGTTTCTCCAAGTTCAAGATTTGATCAGGAACAGGCTTTGCCCTATGTACATAACACACATCCGATCCCATACGGGTCTGCCAGGTCCTCTAGCACAAGGTAATGCAGAAATTGATCAATTATTGATTGGTAGTGTGCTACAAGCCTCTGAATTTCATAAAAAGCATCATGTTAATAGAAAAGGTTTGAAAAAAGAGTTTTCAATTACATGGCAACAAGCTAAGGAGATTGTAAAGAAATGCCCTACTTGCTCTTTCTATAACCAAACGCCACTGTCTGCAGGGACTAATCCAAAGGGCACCCAAAGGAATGAAATCTGGCAGATGGATGTGTTCCACTTTGCAGAATTTGGCAAATTAAAATATGTTCATCACACCATTGACACTTATTCAGGCTTTCAGTGGGCAACTGCTTTAAGTTCAGAAAAAGCTGATTCAGTAATCACTCATTTATTAGAAGTCATGGCTATCATGGGTATACCTACACAAATAAAGACGGATAATGATCCTGCTTATGTTTCTAGGAAAATGAAATGGTTTTTTGATTATTACAATATCAAGCATGTTACAGGTATACCATACAATCCTACAGGTCAAGCAGTCAAAGAAAGATCAAATCGAACTATAAAGGATATGTTGAACAAACAGAAAGGGGTGGAAAACACCCCCAGAAATAGGTTACATAATGCTTTGTTAACCTTGAATTTTCTCAATGCTAATGAGAAGGGAACAACGGCTTCAGAAAGACATTGGATAATGGAAAAGTCTACTGAACTAAATCAACCAGTTTATTTCAAGGATGTGCTGACCTCACAATGGAAGCCAGGAGATGTGCTACGTTGGGGAAGGGGTTTTGCTCTTAACTCCACAGGAGAGGAAAAATTGTGGATACCGTCAAAATTAATAAAGGTTCGGTTTGAAGAAGAGAAGCCACTTGGAAAAGATAAATAACAATTCTTTCATAAGGATGGCGAGCATACTGATGGTAAGAAATAAAGATAGGTTGGAGGTAGGGTTCTTTTCTTATCTCCACAGGAAAATACTCATCTTCAAAGAAATTAAGGGACCCTGAATATTTAATTACTGATGGATGGACACATTTTGTAAGTATTAATATATATATATATATATATATATGTCTTATTAAACATTTCTTTATAAATATGTAGAGCTGGTCTTGAAGTTGGACTCTGGCTCAGTCCCTCTCCAATTCCAAGCCTGTTAGTAACAGAAAAACCCAGAGTTTCTGGAGTTTCTGTCTCATGTCAAGAGCCATGATATGGGACAGAAAGAAATATGAGTTTAGAAAACATCTTTGATTTTCTTCATATCTATCATACTTTTCATTGAATATATCTATCATGCATTTCATTGAATATATATATATATGTATGCCTATATATGTCTATATGATTAATGTTTAAGTTTTTCACAATGAACAATGAGTTTTTCCTGCAGTGACATTTGAAGTCTCCAGGAAGAAGATGGGGCCCCACAACAACAACTCTACCTGGTTGATATGACGTCATGAAACTGATAGCGCTACTACAAGACCTGTTTTGGATACCAGCTGCACAAGACGATCCCAACTTGGTTAGCTGAAATGGTGCACATCTTGTACAACATTCTGGCCAGACCTCCACAAAATACTCAGAGACTATTTGCAATTTTAAAAGACATTGATCTTGAAATTTAACCATCATTTTACTTTCACAGGATCCCCCAGAAAGAACGTCGCCCCCATGACAGCTGGAAGTAATTCTAGAGGACGACGTCCCCTCTCCCAGTAAAGTTTACCCCTGGGTTTAGGGACATCATTTAGGGGTTGGGAGGTTGGGGGAGGAATTTTATAAGCTCAGGGATCATTTTGAAAAAAAAAGAGGGAATGATGGGATAATATATTTATAATTGTGAGTTACTGCTTTTAGACAAATATATTGGTATCGATTCTTGTATATTGATACAAAGTTAAATTATATTGACTATTGTATGCATGCATGTTTCTATGTCTGTTTAAAACATTTTTATGTATTGACATATATTGTATTGATATATACATATATATTGTATATATTTACCATATTGTAGTGTACATTTCTACCTCTGATTAAGATACTTATATAATGTTTGTGTATTGATATATATTTACCATATTGCAATGTATATTTGTACAGTGTTTATACTTGGAGGTCATTATCCTCATTTGTTACACAGTTGTTTATTGTCTTAGTCTTTAAGTTAGATAGATATTGAGAACTATATAGATAAATAGTCATCTAAGTTTGTCATTTATAATTAGACTAATCAGGTTCTCTAGATATATAGAGATTATACTCAGTATAGATAATCTTCAACCTCTTCAAAGAGCTGTAGAAAATGGCCTTTAATCTAACTCAGAGTTTCGTGATAGTGAGACACAATTGCTCCTGTCAACACCGCTCTATTGCCGAGAGAATGTTGAGCACCAAAGACACTCCACCTGGAGCCTTTCTATTTGGCAGAACTGGCCTTCGGGCAAAGAAATGCCCATACCTCAACCACTGACAGAGATACAGAACGTGCATCAATGGAAAAAATAGGACTGTCATATCCTGCCAAGACAGGGTAAGATAGTTTTGAAAAGTTCCTTGCCTTTAATAATGGTATGTCAGTTATTTTAGGCCTTAGCCAAAATTGGTTGACCAACATTGCAAACGAGACTTTGGGTGATTGCCCAGGTAGTCAGTTGTCTCTGTCAATTGTTGCACATTTTGGATATATCTCGTTTCTTGAGTAATATTTATTCCCTTCTCAGATCTTTGATGGAGTTGAAGATTATATAATTGTAGTTACTCTCTACATTATTTAGACTCCTTGAGATAGAATGTTTAGCAAAACTTTTGTTCTCAATATTGTTTGTTATATTTATTATTTGTTATTATTGTATATAGTTGTATTTGGTTTAGTTCTGTCGTATTTAGACAAAAAGGGGAGATGTAGGGATAAGTCCCGCCCCTAAGGGGGCGTGTTCGCCTCCGGCTAATGTTTGCCTATAAATTTGGCGAGCGTGCTCCCAGCCGTCCCTTCTGCTTTCCTGTTTCCTGGTCTCCGTGGGAACCGTGGTTCTGTAAGTCGGTCTCGCCATTAAAGCTGTATATATATATATATATATATATATATATATATATATATATATATTACAATCTGTCTGCATTCGTTTACACCGCTACACCACTTGCAAACTTCACTTTTGCTCACCATCTACGCAACAGCATGATAAAGTATTAATATATGTTCTGAATCATTATTCCATAAATAACAGTTTTTTAAAAAATGTATCATCACCTGTGGCTGTGAGCTCACCCAACCTCACTCCCTTCACTGCCTCTCCTTTCCATACTCATCTGATGGAGGAAGCTCATTGGCTAATAAAGGAACTGCCTTGGCCTATTTTATTGGTTAGAACATAGGTAGGTGGAGTAAACAGAACAGAATGCTGGGAGGAAGAGGAAGTGAGCTCAGACTCCACAGCTCTCCTCTCGGGAGCAGACTCCTCAGAGAGATGCCATGCTCCGCTCTCCCGGGCAGACACACGCGATGAAGCAAGCCGCCAGGTTAGACATGCTGAACCTTTCCCGGTAAGACCGGTGCTCACAGATTATTAGAGATGGGTTGATCAGGATGTGAGAATTAGCCTGTAAGGGCTAGAGCTAAAGGGCCAAGCAGTGTTTAAATGAATACAGTTTGTGTGTTGTTATTTCGGAGCATAAGCTAGCCGTGTGGGCGGCTGGGGTGCTGGGGACGCAGCCCCGCTGCCCGTATTACTACACTCATCTTGCTTACAATGTGTGTTTCAGCAGTCACACAGTATTTCCAAACTTAGTCAGCTCCACAAAAGTAAAACAATTACTCTGGCTGTGCCTAGATTCTTCTCAATTTGTTCACTTTCCAGAGGTCTGCAGTGATAAGGACACACCTTTTACTGCTGCAGACTGACCTTTCCAGTACAGGTAATGGGTTGAAGAGGAGAGGCACAGCACAATATTTTATTTTCAGAAAAATTTGCCTTTCATTTTACATATCAATCCCAGTTCCCCCTCTACCTGTTCCCTCTACCTTCCCCCTTCCCACCTCCCATCCACTTCTCAGAGGGCATAAGAACTTCCTTGGGGAGTCAATTGTTGTGGGATATTTTACTCTCCTGGCCATTTGAGGGGTCCACTATTCAGTTCCTAAATAAATCACACATGGAGGCTTATTCTTAATTATGAATGCCCAGTCTTAGCTTGGTTTGTTTCTTTTCTTAACTTGAATTATCCCAACTCCCTTTTGCCTCTGTGCTTCTATCTTTTTTTTTTCCTTTCCTTCTTACTCCATGGATGGCTTGCATGACCTTCTCTCCTTGTTCTTTCATTGCTTCTCATTCTCTCTCCTCTCAGATTTTTCATCTTCTCTTTATACTCTCTGCCTACAAGCCCTGCTTTTCCTTGCTCTTGTTTTGCTATTGGCTGTTTATCTCTTTATTAGTACCATCAGGTGTTTTAGACAGGCACAATAACACAGTTTCACAGAGATAAAAAAAATTCAGCATAAGCAAAAATAGTTTTTCCCAACAGTCAGTGAAGTCTGGCATACCAACCTGAGGCAGGTCCAAGCTCCCCACTCTACCACCACCAACCCGGTATCAAGGCTGAGCAAGGTATTCCACCACAGGAAATGGGCTCCATAAGCCAGTTCATGCACCAGGGATAAATCCTGGTCCTTCTGCCAGCCCCGGCCCTAACAGATCAAACCACACAACTGTCACCCACATTCAGAGGGTCTTGTTTGGTTCCACGCAAGATCCCCAGCTGTCACTCCATAGTTTCTGTGGAGGTCCAGGAATGTGAGGCTGTTTCCACATTGACCAGAGTTGGAACTTACTTCTATTCTTCAACGTTTTTTCTTTCTACCTCAAGCAAAGATGCCACCTAGACTCAGACCAGAGAGTTCTGCTCTCTCAGGGTTATTGTCTACAGGTGTAACTAAAAGTCAGACCTTGTATTTCATGCTTAGAGAAGCAGATATGTTTCTACCACAAACAAAAATCTAAGGATCCAACTAAGGGTCCATTTCCTTTATGGAGACAACACTAGATTCCACCCAGGGAGTGGTTTGCCTACAAAATGTTTTGGTCTAGGGTATGAGCATGACTTGTTTTGTTCTAGCAACAGAATGTTGAACTATGGATGTAGCCTGAGACCTTCAATTGGTATGTTCATTTCCTTGTATCATGTTAATGCAGTTTTTTTTGTCTTACTCTTACCTTTTGGGGTCAGGAATATTTTAAGCAATTGGATATTAAACACAGGTGAATTTCACTGGAACTCCCTCCTGATACTATCCTCTATGTTTCTGTCTTATTATTTTTAAGCGCATCTTTGTATTCTTTACTATATTCCTAAATCCCAACGTCCCTACCCTGGCAAGAGGTATTTTTGTCGAGGTTGGTCCCTGACAAGTTCACGATCTCCCACTAGCTTGGGTCAGCTGTCTCTGAAGACAGTATTTTAAATACACTCTAAAGAATACTGCATATACAAGGACATCAGGTGATCTGACAGCCATGTGTGTTATTTCAATTTTGATTTTTTCTATCCATTCAATGAGCAATTACCAAGTATTTACTTGAGGAGCCTGCCATCAGATCCTCAGAGATAACAGACCCTAATAAAAAATGGGGATGCTGAACTTCTGCACTCTGAGGAAGCTGCCCAAGAAGGGATTAATTACACATGTCAAGAGTTCCTGCGTGATAAATTAAATCCTTCCTTGATTCATAAGCAGGTTCCTCAGTGAGTTTTGGTGGTACCAGAAATTTTATTTTGAAGTGGACTGGGCATTTGGTATGAACTGTGATCCAGAAGAGAATAAAAGTCACTTCACATCTAGAAATAGGTAAATTAGAAAGAAATTAATCAAATTATGAAGTCAAAACATAATTTATTGTAGCATTGATTGCCATTACCATACGACTGGTAAAGAAAAGACATGCCAGAGAGTTTGGGTCTTGTCCAATATAACTGGCTAAATCTCACACCTACTGTTCTTTCTCCTACACTAGAATATAAGGAGCAATGCTAGCCAGAAGCCTGTCCGTGTACCATGACACCAAAAGGGAAAATTAAATGGTAACATATTCGTGTTTTAAATGATTGAAATGAACATTCCACATGGGAAACTGGCACAGTTTCAGTAAGCCTCAGTCAGGCTGGGAGGTAGGAGGATTAGGATTCCATTGTTAGCTTTAGTCTCCTGCCGTAGAGTCCCATTTTGGGATTTATGAGATGCTGCCTCAAGAAAAATTTACATTTGAAAGTGACTGTCGACCAAATCAGAATATGCTTACTTATTTTATTTAAGATTTGTTTTCCTGTTGGAATTGTTCTTTCTCCGAGCAGCAGAAGACTTTCCTTTCACCCCGACGAGTGCTTCCTGAGGTAATCCCCACACTGACTGAGCTTCTGGATACTACCTATCACTTCCCTCAGAACTTGGGCGAGCCCTTGTACCTCACGGCTGCTTTTGTCATTACAGTGCATTTACACGACGGACATTCAGTAGTCTTGGACGTCGGGTAAACTTGGGGGAAGTCCCAGTTGAGACAGTCACTACATGTGTACTGAGAAAAGGAGTTTGTTGGGATTAGAGCAGCCTGGGCACCAGGCTACGCGCGGCACAACTGCTTCTCAGGTGCATTCAAAACCCCATGGCATTGATACTCTCATGATTATGTTAACTCAGTTTGCACAGACACAATCCCTGCCTAAACCATCACCACAATGAGCTGTCATCTCCTCTTTATTCTTACACTAATTGTGTGGCTAGCTGGATTCTGGTTCCCACATACCCTACAATCTCCTATCACTATGGTATAAACCATGTACTAAGACCACGACTGCCATTCCTATAGCAGTGTTAAAACGAAACCTCAGCTTTTGCAATGTAGTAAAGAATCAGTCTTATTTTTCCTCAGTTGAACACAAGAAACATTCACAAACTCTATGGATTGTTTCAATTAAAGATCTATCACCCAAACCTTTACCACAATGTCTACTAGATACTGAGTGTAAAATTATGATTACACATAATTTTATTATGTTATTTTTAGTATTGAACAATCCCTAAATCTAGTTCCTGCTCCTTATATTCCTAGTTTCCCTGAGCCCTGTGCGACTTAGCAACCATGTCTAGTTTTCCTTAGGCTACTGTACTTAGTCTTACGTCTTACTCCATTTTACGCCACTTATTTTCAGAACTTCCAGAACCCCCAACGGTCATTTATCTCAATTAAGGCATGCACCTGCACATTCAGGAGCACGAGCAATTCCAGTGCCCCGGTAGACGACTCACAGCACGCAGAGCGGGCCTGGAGTGATCTGAATGCATTCAAGCCACATAGTTCTAAACCCTAAATTAGGGCCCACAACAAATTGACTCATTCTTTTTAAAACTTGCCATTTAATTTTTTAGATTACAGTTACATCATTTCCCCCTACTTTCTCTCCTTCCAATGCTTGCGTGTATTTCACTGCCCTTGCTTTCTTCCAAATTCATGGCTTTTAAACATTTAATTGTTGGTGGGTATGTGTACTTATACATAAATACATAATGTAACATGTTTTTGTCCATATGACATGTGTGTTTGATCTCAGGACTGACAATTTGGTTTTGGATAACCAATTTTTGTTCTCTTCTATGGGAAAGATGATATTTCTCTAAGCCTCAGAATTCCCACGTTGTCTAGAGTTGTGGTTTCCTAAGCTTTCCCCTGTCCAAATTAGCATGTCTATTGGTATTATCAAGAAGCTACACCTTATTTTAAGCTTTGGGATATTCTCTCAATCAATTCTTAAATCACTCACCTCCACACTTTAAATGTTCTGTACTTTTTTAGCTGACTGAACTCAGAACCTGAAGTTTCTAAAGTCACTCTGAAAAATGTTGAGAAGTGATGCCCTCAATATATGTGATTCTTTGATCAGGATTACAGTAAAATATCTGAATCAGTTTAGCATTTCCCCAAAACTGCTTGAATTCTGCAAGAAATGGGACATCCTTTAATCAATTTTATGCCTCTCTCTGACAGGATGCTTGATCGGGATCATTGATCATACGGTGTCAAGTGTTCTTCCAAATCCAAGCTCTACTGGCAAGGAAGAATTTGAAATTAAATGCAGAGTAGTTCACTTGTTCCTCCTGGAGGACATGTTTTTATAACTGTGTTTCTTGTGTCCCAATTAAGTTATCAATCTAGGATTACAGGCAGAGAATGAAACAAACACAATTTAAACCCAAAGGTATGCAAAGTGATGAAAGCAACTATCTAATGTATATTCTCACATGTCTTTCCCCCTCACAGATAAGTTTCAAATCAAAGAGATAAAAGCTAGGGAATTATTTACCTACAGCACTAAGCAAGATCATATTAAAGCTCAGCTACCTTATGAGCTAGTGTCCACACAGAAAGGATTCAAGGCTATATTGATCAATGGGGATCATCTACACTGAACTTGACACAAACCCACTCAGTTATTGAGACACACAGTGCACTTGTATTTATACCAATAGAATTAATTTGCTACAGCATATTTTTTCCCTAATTGCATGATGACATGGCACACCAATTAATGGATTCTGGCCATGAGATGTTGTTACATCTGTGGCACCCACCTAATTAAGACACAATCATAGTACTCTGGGCAATGTCAGAGGGTAAAGTTAGCGGTTTGAATGAGAATGGCTCCCACAGGTCAATGGTTAAACGTTTGTACCCCCGTTTGTGGAACTTCTTGGGAAATATTAGGAGGTGTGGCTTTGTCTGAGGTGTGTCACTGGGTGAGCTTTGATGTCTCAAAAGCCCATGCCAGGCCCAATCTCCCTTCCCGCTGCCTGGCTAGCAGTATAAGAAGCTGTCAGCTACTGCTCCAGCACCATTCTGCCTGCTTCCTGCCACAATCATGGACTATCCCTGGGAAACTGTTACCAAGCCCCCATGAAAGGCATATATATATATATATATATATATATATATATATATATATATATATAAATTGTCTTGGTCATGGTGCCTACTCACAGCAATAGAACAGTAACTAAACAGGTAAGATTCAGAATAGTCTTAGATAATTTTCTTTTTTTTTAATAAATGTTTATACTACCTCTTGAATATGTAGAATATTTTTTCTGTTTACCCGTTATAGTCTATAAAAAGAGAATTTGTTCTAATCTAGCCTTCAGTGACTCTGTGATTTGATTTGGAAATGGATGGAGCTTTATAGTAGTAATCAAATTAAAATAAGATCATTAGGTTGATTCCCAATTAAGTAGTACTGGTGTCTTTAGACAAAAAATTAGAGATACTATCACACTAAGAGAAGATGATGGAGACAGAGGAAATGCAGGCCAATGGGAGGAGCCTGGCTACACATCATAGAACAAACAATGTGGACTGCGAGGACCCACACCATGGAGTTACTTCTTGTGAACCCCGACCCCTGCCACCCCAACTCTAGCTCTTTCCTTACCTCTTCCAAGATATGACCTCCTTTTGGACAAATTGTGCTAGTACTATACATAAAAAAAAATCAAACATTAATAAAAAAATACTTAAATGTAAGAGTAAATATTAAAAACAAACAAAAGAGTAAATAGCTCAAACCTTCAACACACACAGCTGACTGTACTTAAACCTGTAAAAGCTCTTCTCCAAGAATCCATATAAGCTGGACACGTAGGTGCGTGGAAAACCAGGCTCTCTTCATAATCAGTTCATGTCTGAGCCACACTTCAGACATGTTAGTTTAGTCGCAAAGTTTTAGCAAGCATAACTAACCTATCCCAATGTTTACTCTGAGGATTTTCAAATTAGAAATGTATTGTACATGCCTTCAGATAAATGTAAAAACAATTCTATTTTTAAAAATAGACTATTTGGAGATAAGTTTGGGGTTGTAAGTCAGAGATAAATGGAACAAAGGCTTGTATTTGTCTAAATAAAATAAAAAAAACCCTGGCATATTTCAGCAATTATCTACAATTTATGTCTGATGGAGGAAGGTCATTGGTTAAATAAAAAGAAACTGCTTGGCCCTCATTGGTTAGAAGATAGGTGGGAGGAGTAAACAGAACAGAACGCTGGGAGGAAGAGGAAGTGAGCTCAGACTCCACAGCTCTCCTCTCGGGAGCAGACGCCTCAGGGAGACGCACGTGATGAAGCTCCAACCCAGGATGGACATAGGCTAGAATCTTCCCGGTAAGCGCACCTAGGGGCGCTACACAGATGATTAGAAATGGGTCAAGCAGTGATTAAATGAATACAGTTTGTGTGTTGTTAATTTTGGGCATAAGCTAGCCAGGCAGCCGGGGTGCTGGGGACGCAGCCCCGCCGCCCTTATTACTACATATGTCATCTATTTTGTGATCAATATGTGTCTCATGGCTCAATTCCATTTTCTCTACCTATCCCTCACAATTACTAGTAATTAACGGGATAGTCGAGATAGGAAAGGACAGAGATTAGAGCAAGGAAAGAGATATCTTGTGGCTAGTGAGAAACCTGGCACTAGAAAAATTCCCAGGAATCCACAAAGATGACTCCGGCTAAGACCCTAAGCAGCAGTGGAGAGGGTGCCTGAACTGGCCTTGCCCTGCAGTCAGATTGATGACTATATTAAATGTCACCATAGAACCTTCATCCAGCAACTAATAGTGACAGGGGCAGAGACCCACAACGGAGCACTGGGCTGAGCTCTCAAAGTCCAGTTGAAGAGTGGGAGTGAGAATATGAGCACAGAGGTCAAGACCATGATGGGGACACTCACTGAGACAGTTTACCCAAGCTAATGGGAGCTCACTAACTTCCAGGGAAGGAACCAGCACAGGACCAAACTAGACTCTCTGAATGTGGGCGACAGCTGTGTGACTGAGGCAGACTGAGGGGCCACTGGCAGTGACATCAGGATTTGACCCTGCTGCTTGTACTGGCTTTTTAGAATCCATTCTCTTTGGATGGATACCTTGCTCAGACTGGATATAGTGAGGAGGGCCTTTTGCCCTTAGCAATGTGCCTTATCCTCTCTGAGGAGTGGATGGGAGGTGGGGTGGGAAGGAAGGTGGAAGCAATGGGAAGAGGGGAGGGAGTGGGAACTGGGATTGGTATGTAAAATGAAAAACTAAAATAAGCAATTTTTAAAAACTAAAATAAGCAATTATTGATAATTTAACTGTCATGAGGCAAATTTCTCTAACAAATTCTTATCTTCATGTTCCTCTTATCTCAAACATTGTTCGTATGATCTTTTTTATTTCAAAGAAGGCAGAAAAAGGTAGATTGCACTGTGAGGGAAAAATGAGCAATTCAATGAAAGATTACACTTCCATAAATGTATCCAACAATATAAGGTCTCCCAGAAGGTTTATCTCCATGGAGTGGGTCGACATCCAGGTCACCGAGTCTTGTTGAAAGTTCTTCTCCTGCTGCATTTCATTATGCCTGTCCTGGAGATCTGCTAAGGGGCTTCACAACCATCAGTCTAAACTAGATTTCCTTCAATCCAGACTCCTTAGCTCTCGATGATATCATGACACCATCTCACTTCTCAAGGCGCAGCATTATCACGACTTCTTATTCTCAGTGGATAGGATGTTCGATGCCAAACCAGTACGTCTTTTTGTTCCTTGTAAAATATAAACATGCATGATAGAACAATGTTAAAGAGCTGATGATGTCAACCCTACCTTTAGTTGTTGCCACAACTTGTTATTAGCTACTCCAGCCTTAAGGGATACATAAGTAGAAGCACTAAAGCTCCATGATTCCAGTCTGACCTATGGTCCCCAGACACCTGAATGCAATGGTCTAGTGTGCCATTTGAATGGGTGCACACTGTAAACCACCATTTATCTGTTTCCTGGCCAAGGTCAAGGCCTGTCTATTCTTCCTCTCAGCATGAAACTGGATCCTACCAGTTCAAGACAAATACACGTTGGAGCTCCCCTGACATATAGTCCAAACATTCAATATTGATTGAATAATCAATGGGGTAAAACAGACGCTCAAACTATCCATAATACTTTTCTGCCAACAGTACCTGGCCTAGATCTTAGTCATTTTTCAACCTTGTTAAATGTATTCATAAATTCTAAATAACTGTATTTCAAACATATCATCCCTGTTCTAATCTGTATAGAAAACACCAAGTGGTCCTTGTAAATATAAATCAGATTACATACTCAAAGCTTTCCACTAGTATGCTTCTCTCAGAGTCGCTCAAACCCAGTGTCCTGTACGCTTTGTCATCAAGGTCCATCTATTGTTATTGTCTCTGTTTCTTTCTTCACATATAATGACTATCTTTCTTCACATATGACTCTCATGTTGTTTTCTGAATAAACCTGCTTCATGGATTCCTTGTCAGAATCTAGTCAGACAGATCCCATGTAACTCAACTGGCTCAGTCCTCATCCCGTGGCTTTTTTATCATTAGTGTAGATTATCTTCCTCTACTTAATGTACTTTCGTAACAAACACCATCCACGGGAACTCTCCTCCCCATGGAATACTGTTCCTTCCCTGACAGATTTTCACTCAATAATTTGTTGCTATATTTATTTCACTATCTGTGCTAGAGTGTCAACCATATGATGCTGAATGCGAAAATTTTGAAATGCATGATTACTACATAGTAAGTTGTGCTCCTAGAATTAAGAGATGAAACAGGAGAAAGCTGGGCCAGAGACCATGGTAATAAAGATGAAAAGCATATTTTGAAATGTTATTTTGGCCAAGATTTGTCTACTTGAATTCATTTTTTTAAGTTATAAACAAAAGTTGGAAAAGAGCCTGCAAATCATGACTACATTGTACTAATATTTAAGAGTTTAATAAGTTTTACTCCATTTCTCAGTATTTATTTTGGAGGGGGATTTCAAGTATTATAAAAAGAAAATGAGCCAGGCGGTGGTGGCACACGCCTTTAATCCCAGCACTCGGGAGGCAGAGGCAGGCGGATCTCTGTGAGTTCGAGGCCAGCCTGGTCTACAAGAGCTAGTTCCAGGACAGGAACCAAAAGGTATGGAGAAACCCTGTCTGGAAAAATCCAAAACAAAACAAAACAAAACAAAAACAAACAAACAAAACAAAAGAAAATGAGTTTAGGGAAAATATTTTATGACTTGAGTAGCACTTCAGTAACTCTATTTTCACCTATATCATTTTACAAATTGCTAACTGGAAAAGCATTTGCTATTATTTGTCATTCTATATGTGAGTGTCAAACAAGCACATCCCTAGACTCTATACTAATGGGCAAGTTTGGTATGAATAGCAGAAAGACTTCGTTCATGCAGAACAACCAGCCAAAAGCTTGCTGGTAAGACCTTGCAACCCCACACTCCCAGCTTTTGTTAACAAGCTCCATTCTCCCCAGCAGGATGTGGCTGGCCAAGTCAGTCATAGGACAGTTGCAGAGTGGGTGGTTTTAACTTTGGGCTTTATAATAGCTTCATTTTCTTCATCACTGAGTAGCTTGGTAGCACTGATTTCTTTCTTCAAGATGATGCATAAATACAGTGTAAAAGGGAAAACTTCACCCACGTCTTATTGTTTTCCACCTTATATAGAAAAATATTTCTAAATTATGATAGCAAATTCCCTCACAGATCACACACCAGAGAGGAACCATTTCAGGTTCTGTTTTATCAGCTCTTACAGATTTCAGTTTTTCGGAACTCTAGGAGCAATTCAAGAAACTACCTGCAGTCAAACCAGCCTCTCTGAGCCAGCCTTTATTGTGGAGTTATCCCAAGAGCTTTTGTTTGTATGTGTGTATGTGTACACTGCTCTTTAAGAAAGGGTCTCACTGTCCTTTATTTATGGCTAGAATCCACTTATGAGTGAGTACATACCATATTCATCTTTTTGGGTCTGGGTTACCTCACTCAGGATAGTGTTTTCTATTTCCATCCATTTAGATGCAAAATTCAAGATGTCATTGTTTTTTTACCGCTGAGTAATACTCTAATGCGTACATATTTCACACTTTCTTTATCCATTCTTCCATTCAGGGGCATCTAGGTTGTTTCCATGTTCTGGCTATTACAAATAATGCTGCTATGAAGATAGTTGAACAAATGCTTTTGTAGTATGATAGAGCATCTCTTGGGTATATTCCCAAGAGTGGTATTGCTGGATCCTGGGGTAGGTTGATCCCGAATTTCCTAAGAAACCGCCACACTGATTTCCAAAGTGGCTGCACAAGTTTGCATTCCCACCAGCAATGGACGAGGGTACCCCTTATTCCACATCCTCTCCAGCAAAGGCTATCATTGGTGTTTTTGATTCTAGCCATTCTGACAGGTGTAAGATGGTATCTGAAAGTTGTTTTGATTTGCATTTCCCTGATGGCTAAGGAGGTTGAGCATGACCTTAAGTGTCTTTTGGCCATTTGAACTTCTTCTGTTGAGAATTCTCTGTTCAGTTCAGTGCCCCATTTTTTAATTGGGTTAATTAGCATTTTAAGGTCTAGTTTCTTGAGTTCTTTATATATTTTGGATTTCAGACCTTTGTCTGTTGCAGGGTTGGTGAAGATCTTCTCCCATTCAGTAGGTTGCCTTTTTGTCTTAATGACAGTGAGGACATTGAGCCTATAATCCATAATCCTAGAGAAGCTAAATAAAAAGGTGAACCCAAAGAAAAACATATAGTTATCCTCCTGGATATTGGAAGGAGACAAGATTGCCAGGCAAAAATTGGAAACTTGGCGGTGGGGATGGGGTGGGGGTAAGGGGGGATGGGGAGAGCTTGGGGGAATGGGACAGTTGGGATGGAGGAAGGGTGGATATGGGAGCAGGGAAGTATATATCTTAATTAAGGGAGCCATTTTAGGGTTGGCAAGAGACTTGACTCTAGAGGTGTACCCAGGTGTCCATGGAGATGTCCCCAGCTAGATCCTTGGGCAGCTGAGGAGAGGGAGCCTGAAATAGCCCTATCCTATAGCCACACTGATGAATATCTTGCATATCACCATAGAACCTTCTTCTGGCGATGGATGAAGCTAGAAACAGAGACCCACAATGGAGCACTAGACTGAGCTCCCAAGGTCCAAATGAGGAGCAGAAGGAAGGAGAACATGAGCAAGGAAGTTAGGACTGCGATGAGTATGCCCACCCACTGAGACGGTGGGACTGATCTAATGGGAGCTCACCAAAGCAAGCTGGACTGGAACTGATGGAGCATGTGGTCAAACCGGACTTTCTGAACGTTTCAGACAAGGAGGGCTGACTGAGAAGCCAAGGACAATGGCACTGGGTTTTGATTCTACTGCATGTACTGGCTTTGTGGGAGCCTAGTCTGTTTGGATGCTCACCTTCCTAGACCTGGATGGAGGGGGGAGGACCTTGGACTTCCCATAGGGCAGGGAACCCTGACTGATCTTTGGACTGAAGAGGGAAGGGGAGGGGGATGGAGGAAGGGGAGGAGGTGAAAATTTTTAAGTAAAAATAAATAAAGGAAAAAAAAAAGAAAGGGTCTCACTGTGTGCCCCAGGCTAACCTGGTACTTACTACACAGCTCAGGGAAACCTTAAACTAATAGTGAGTTTAGCCTTCCAAGGATAAAGAAAGATTATGGGTATACACCATCACATCTATTGTTTTTCAAAAAGAGAAGTCAAGGCACACTCAATAGTGAGCACTTGTTTCTTCTAACACAAATGATGAGTGTTGAGGTCAATGTGAGAAGAAGAAAATTAGATACTTCACAAAATAGGATACAATGAGACCTTTGGGAAAGGCATAGAAGTCCTCTTAGCCAGCTCACTAAATTATACAACGGCCAAATAATCAGCTTTACAACAGCATCCTCTTTCTCTGTAGTCAATTTACACAGGGAGCTGGAGTTAGAATTTTGCATCCAAATTTGGTCATCATTACTCACCCAGTCATTTTCAAGAGATTACTCAATTCCTGAGTGCCAGTTTAGCTAGCTTTAATGTAAACTACATTACATTAAAGTTTCTGACTTAGTAGTAGATAAAAATGAATGCCATGTACTGTGTACAATATTTCTTAGAAATAGGTGTCTGAGAAAGCTACTGTACACATTATTGACACTAAAGGTTCCCAATATAACTTGTGTTAAAATCAAAACAGCATGCAGCCGAGGTTCATGCTACTTTATGGATCAGTGTCTTAGGATAAGAAGGAACAGGAAGCTACCTGGCAGCTTCTGCATGAGCATGGATGTTTATTTTACAAATCACCACGACCTTAACCCCAAGTCTTCTAGCATCTGTGTCAGCATTTCCAAGTACCTTTTACCAAAGGACTAGTTATTTTCCTTATTTGTAAGAATGCCATTTTTGCCATTAATTTACCCAAAAGCTTAATTGCAAATGAAAAACAAGAAAACATGTATTATTATCGGTTGCACAACTGAAAGTCTCAAGTTAGTCATGACAGGACACCAAGAAACTGTACAGCAATTCAGCTAGTGAGTAAGCAGGAAATACGATGCTTAAAAGGTGAAGAAACCCCCGCACAGGGCTTCCTCTGTGAACACTTAGAAAACGCAGACTCTGGGGTGTTCCTATCAGAACTTACAAATCACAGCCAGGATACAAATGCTTTTCATAGAGTTTTTGGAAATTATACCTGTGCAATCATTCCTTTCACGTCTTTGAGTAGGCTAACCAAAGATGGACTCAAAAACTATGCTATCCAGTATTGCTGGTGCTTACGTGCCCTTCACATTCTGACTCTACATAGGTGCACCATCTCACACATCCTCCCAGATGACTTAGGATAGGTGTGATTTCTTCCTGCCAATGTCCCGAAAACACGTTGTGATATCTGAAACTAACCCTGAAGCAGTATTATAATTGTGCTAAAGGTATTTACATGTCACAGCTATCTTTATGTGTGTATGAAAGTAAAGAATGATGTGTAGAATTATTTTCAGAACCTTGACCATCAGGGAGGCTGTTGGTACCAAAGTCGATAAAGACATAATTTCAAAAACATGTGCTATGATGCAGAAGGGACTGAAGGGCTGCAGAGTTGATTCAGTGGCTAAGAGCTCTTGGTGCTTTTGTAGAGAACCAAAGTTTTGTTCCCAGCACCCCGTCAGGTGGCTCACTAATGTTCTTTAATTCCAGATCTAAAAAATGCTGCACACCTCTTCCGGTCGCAGGCGCTTCAGGAGCGGCCGATTACCGTCCAGCCATGGCCAAGTCCAAGAACCACACCACACACAACCAGTCCCGGAAATGGCACAGAAACGGCATCAAGAAACCCCGGTCACAAAGATACGAATCTCTCAAGGGGGTTGACCCCAAGTTCCTGAGGAACATGCACTTTGCCAAGAAGCACAACAAGAAAGGCCTGAAGATGCAGGCAAATAATGCAAAGGCCATGAGCACACATGCAGAGGCCATCAAGGCGGTGGTGAAGCCCCAGGTGGTGAAGCCCACTGTGCCAAAGGGCCCCAGCAGCAAACTCACCCGTCTGGCTTTAATTGCTCACCCCAAGCCTGGGAAGCGGACTAGAAGCTACATGGCCAGGGGTCGTAGGCTCCAAAAAACAAAGCCCAAGGTTCAAGCCAAGGCAGAGGCCTCAGCTGCAGCTCAGGCTCCTAAAGGTGCCCAGGCCCCTGTGAAGGCCCCATAAAAAAGGTTGCAGTCTGCCAGAGTGAAGACAGATGGACTGGTGTGAACACCTACACAGTATTTGACGATGTTCAGGACCTTATGCTGCTTTTACAAATAAACTTGAGGCAAGTTCTGTTAAAAAAAAAATGCTGCACATTCTTCCAGCCTCTACAGATACCTACAACTGATGTGCACAGACCCAGAGACAGATGCATGCACAGTCATACACATACACACACAAACACGCTTACACACACACAAATCAAAAAATATGTTTTAAAAAGATGGAATTAAATGTTCAAGGTTCTTTATCTAAAATCCTGCTTCACTGAATCATCCTAAATTAGATTACGTTTTGCAACAACAGGACCACCAATGCTCTGAAGGTATGAAAGGGTCCCAGATACCTCTTATTACTGCAAAGGACTACCTTTGAGAGTTACACACATTCTTTTCTGTTTAAAAAATAATAATCTTTAAATTATTTGTCTGCACCTAAATCATAGAACTTCCTGATTCTAAACAAGAGAAGCACGGAGTACCAAGGACAAACATCCCTTGAGGAGTCCAACGAACTAGAAAGCAGCTGGCTTCATACTGAGAAGTGCAGATGTGGGGAGATGACCTCCATCTGGAGGTTCAGCAGGGCCTCTCCCCAACAGAGCCCCATCTACATGCTTGCCTGCTGCATTTCCCACTAACTTCCCATAGCAAACTTGAACACCAAGGTCAAGCAAAGACAAGCAGTATCACTGACCCCATCCAAGTCCTCTTTTGTCAGCCAAGACAAGTAATTTCTAGAAAAGGAAAAAAGGCAGCTTGACAGCAGCAACCTGAGGTTGTGCTGGGCTGGGGCTAGAATGACATCTTATTTAGGAGATAGGAGATTCTATGCTGGTCTCTGCTGTTAGCTTTTATTATTCTATCATAGTTTCTCTTTAGATACAAGAACCAATGTCTTCAGAAGAGTGAGAAGGCCAACAAGACCCTGCCTAGAGATAAATTCTGTCAAATAAGACAAGGCCATTGCCGGGTTTCAATTTGCCATATGATATTAACATCACTGTCTTTTCTTCAGCAATCCAGAAGGTGCACAGGTCTCAGCTTTTCTCCTAGATGCATCTACATCTCACTGTTCATCACTCTTCCAAAGGTACGATGATTCAATCAACCATCACCTTTTTGCCTCATCTTACACTTATTCACAGAGCAGCTTTAAAATCTTTTAAATTACATACACCCAATAGTCTTGTTTAAAATTCTTGGTAGCTTAACTCAGAATAAATCCTAAACTACCAACCACAGTCCACAAAGCGCCCATAGACCTGGCTCCTTCAGGTTCCTTACTTCCTTACTCTGTTCTCACTCTCGGCTTTCTGGCCATTCTGCAAAGATACAAAGCTCTCAATTATCTCAATGCTATTACTTTCAGGTTTCCTCCACCTTTCTGGAAGCTATCCTAGCACCAATGGCTTAAGTTTCTACCACATTTTGCCCTGGTCTATTTTCAAATATCACTGTACCTGTGCTATGCACCTACCTAATTCAAGTCTTAAGAATTGGCTAGCTACACACACACACAAACACAAAGATATATATATATATATATATATATATATATATATATATATATATATATATACAGAGAGAGAGAGAGAGAGAGAGAGAGAGAGATATGCAGAAAAGACATCGCTTACCAAAGACTTCCCAGCATTTGCACCTCTATGGTATTTATGGCAACTCAATTATTTTGAGGTATTCAAAAAAGACATTGAAAAAAATCAACATCTTCAATTATTAATCACAGGCATTACACTTGGGATGTTTATAGGTAAATAAAATCTCCTACATCAATTAATTCAGGGTCAAAAGTAAAGTTTACAGAAAACTTTCTGCAAGCATCTGACACACTTTTAAGTTTAGGGGGAAGTATGGAGAAGGAAGAGAGATGAGAGACGGGACTGAAACAGAGAATCATCACAAAGCAAACACTAAGGGTCTGGAGAGACAAACAGATCAGCAGGCAGGAGTATTGGCTCCCTTACAGAAGACCCAAGTTTAGTTATTTCTCAGCACCCATTTGGGAGGTCACAAGTGTCTCTATCATTGAGTTCCAAGAGACTCAATGATTCCTTCTGGAGCCAGAAGCATAAAAGGAATACATACATACATACAAGCAAACACTCATACACATAAAATAAAAATTATTTAAGAACAATCAAAAAAGCAAGTATTAAAAGTAGATAAAAGGAAATCATTGCAACCTCAAAAATGTTGCACTGAAGGGCTAGGAAGACAGATGGCACGGCAGTTAGGAGGCCTGGTTCATCTTCCAGAGGACTCAGGTTCAATTTCTAACACCAGTATGGCCGCTAACAGTCTTCTGTAACTACAGTTCTCAGGGCTTCAACACACTCTTCTAGTTTCCTTGGGTATAGTACACACATTTTACACAGGCATATAAACAAACAAAAATATCCATATGCAATAAAAGATCTTTAAGAAAGGAAACTTTCTATTTAAGTATGACATCTTCAAGAGGAGATGTAACTCATGATGAGTGTCATGGACATAGGAGTGACATGGAACGTAAAGAAGAGCAGACACTGCATGGATGTAGAGGGTGGAAGCCCGTGTGAAGTGACTCAAAGACAGAGCAATCAGTCAACAGTCTTCTCAAGGAAGCTAGAAGACATCACACTCAAAAGGAGGATGCCAGCTATTTCCCTCCTTTACAAACTTTAACAAATGAGATCAGGGAGCAGCAGCAGCAGCAGCAGCATTCACTGGCACACGAAAGCTCCCAGTGTGTGAGGGGATTAGAAATTTAAGACATCTTCCCAAGCATGATGTAACTGATTCAATATGGCATTCAGTTCTGAGAACACAGTGTTTAGTACTTACGAGATATTTAAGGATACAAGCAGTTCAGTAATGATTTCATCAAAGCACATAAGGCTTTGTGTTTGACCATAAAGGCCACTTGAAGGAAACAGTGGAGCAGAAAATGCGACAATACCATTTTACATCATTTTCGGGAGGACAGAATTTAATGCACACAGAATCCACCTGAATCCTATGTTATTTTAAAACCAGACATGAATAATCCTTGAAGCTTCTCATATTGAGGAAAAAAGTATTAGCACCAACAGAAATGGGATTTTTCCAAAATATTTGCTTGGAGATATCAGAATGTTTGCAAGTGATATAGCTCTTCCGGAGGCAGCATATAGTGTACACCCTGCCTCTTCCCTTTCCTGGGCAGACCAGCAGTGCTGTTTCTTGCAAGATTGGAGAACCTGGACTCCCTCCATTTGGGGAGCCTCCCCTCCCAGTCTCCAGTATCCACTATTTAAGCACAGAGAGGAATAAAGGGGAAAAGCTTAGGAGGATTTGCTATAAGGATAAAGACACTTTATCCACAGTTCCTGCAAAGCTCAGGCTGTGAAGATAGTCATACCTGAAGAAAATTCATATTTAATACTGCTGTTTACATGATCCATTAGCCATGTGGGAAGCATTACATATACTTCAAATGACTGAATAAAATACATATTCTCACAAAATTTTAATGATGTTAAATTCAGAAAATCTTCTAAAGCAGCAAACATCTCTTGAAATACACCATAACATAGAATGTAAACACGTGTCCTGACACAATTTAAAAATTGAACCAAGCAGTCATTTAGCTTCTTCATAAACAAATGAATAAAAACTCCAATACAAAATAAACAGAGTAAACTACTGATAGTAACCTAGACTGCAACAAAGTTAGACAAGATTCCTGTAGTTTCCAGATGTCTTCACAAATGAAATGAGTCTTTACAAAATAAAGCAGAATACATTACTAGACCTGGATGGAGGTGGGCGGTCCTTGGACTTCCCAGGGGTCAGGGAACCCTGATTGCTCTTCGAGCTGATGAGGGAGGGGGACTTGATGGGGAAGGGGGAGGGAAATGGGAGGCGGTGGTGGGGAGGCAGAAATCCTTAATAAATAAATAAATTAAAAAAATAAAAGAAAAGTTAACAACTAAAAAAAAAAGAAAGAAAGAAGGAAGCTGCCTGGGAGTTCACACACACACTACATATGTATACACCTATGCACAATTTTATACATATATAAAATTCTTCTATATTAGACACCTAAAAACATAATGCACCAGCTTCATAACTAAATTTACAAAGTAATATTAAATAAAAAATGTTAAACATGCTTGTATTTTATGGAAAGGTAATTTGATAAAAATATTTACCTTAAATCACATTGTGATTTCACTTTTGGTGAATACAATTTTCCAAGATATATTTAATTAGATACAAAAGTTATGCTCTGGACATATGAAATACCTGTTTAACTTTCCTCAAAAGATACACAATCTATAGTTATCATTGTACAATAGATATGAAATAGAACACAAAACAGCTTGGATGCTGAAGTCCTAGGACCTGACTGGTGGAGAGGTGAGTGGATCACAAGGGCTTAACATTCACCAATGGATCAATCCAGCTGATGGATTGGGAGGTGGGTCCTAACAGGAGGAAGTGGGTCACTGGGGTGCCTTTAAGTATATAGCTGTGTTTGCACTTAGGAGCATGCACACATAGACATACATGCGCCCTCCCTCTCCTAGTTGCTGTGAGGTGAGGCACTCTCTTCCATCACACCCTTCTGCAACGATACCCACAGCATCAGAGTCCCAGAACCCCTTTACATCCCCAGAAGCATGAAAAAAAGAACTGCAGTCTGAAATCATGAGCCCAGATTTGGGTTCCTTCAACCTATTTATCACAGACACCATAGCAACAAAACATTGACAAAGATGCATAGTAAATGACCTATTTACTACCCTTACTTTCCTGGCTGTGAAACATTTTTCTAGTAACTCTTACTCTTTTAAAAACCACCCAGCTTACCAATGTGGCTTAACTGAGGTAGTGAACTAGTTACTAAGTATCTCTGAAACTGTGAAAAAGAGATGAAGGTAAGAAAAATTCCCATAATGGTACCAAGTATTCCCTTAAATAATTTGTATGCTTGTGAATGTGTTTGTGCATCAGTGTGCATGCACGTGTGTGGATTTCAAAGGACAGTCTTCGGTGTCATTCCTCTTCAGCTGATGTTTAGCATGTATGGGGGAGATAGTTACTCACTGAACCTGTAGCTTGCCGATTCAGAGCCTCAGGAATACACCTGCCTTCACCTCTGTAAAACTGAGATTCGAAACGACTTCTGTCACCATGATTAGTGTACTTAAAGCAGATTCAAGGGACTGAACTCTGGTCCTCATGCTTTACACAGGAAGCATACTACCAACTGAGCCATCTCCTTGATGCCACCAAAAATATTTAATTCATTTCCCAAAATAATTTTTAAAAAAACTTATCTCTAAGTACCAAGAGTGACAGAGATACTTGAAATTTTTTCTTGGCTTTAAATTTAAAAAATCCAAGAATATTGCTGTATCTAAGTATTAAAGATGTTTGACACACTGACAAGGCACACCTACTGTCTAAATAATATCTAAGCACAGCTCGTACTTAATGTTTTTATATACAGATGGTGGTTCTTTTCCCTTCACATATCCAACTAATTCCTACGTCCTTGATAGGTAGATTATCATTACCTAGACTCAATGAGTAATTCTGCATTGCTCAAAATGTTTCCCAACATTCATGAGCTCTTAGTAACTATTTTCATGAAGTATCAACTGCAAAAGTAGGTGGTTTGCCATAGGTACCTTTTTGTAACTGGTAACTATCACCAGCTCACCATCTAGGAATAAAGAGTCATTCAACTGCCTTAGTCATTATCCCTGAAAATAATATGCTGCAGCTCAAAGCTACACTGTATTCTTTAAGAGCAGGTTTTTTAATATAGCAACATTGCAAAATAAGAGTCTCCATTGTGATACCACTCCAACGCTGCTTTCATTTGGTATCTAATTGCCTGAAGTGGATTTCAGTGGTACTATGTCATTACATTGTACCCAAAATACCCAAAAGCTATTCGGATGGAAGCATTAGTGTTTTTCTTTACTGATGCCCATTTTGCCAACAACTGAAACACTGATGGCATGACTTCCACAAATTAAAATGCAACTGAAGATATTTTGCCAAAGTAGGAACTTTCTTAAAGAGGCTCTCTACACTCTGGGTTAAGGCTCTGACTCTATGGAGCCATGATGGCACAAGCTCTTAGAGACTCACTACGTCTGTTGCCGAACTATCTGTATTAGAACCTCTGCTCCAAGCTCTGCTTGGCTCCTAGTGTTTCTGATTGCACTCGTCTCTCACTCCTTTATTCCATTCCTGATGTTTCTTCAACCTGACAAACGTAATGATCCTGGATGTGGCCAAAACGTTCTGTTTCTTAGTCTTAAATGGTACAAGGTATTACCGTTTTTGGATAGAATTTGCTTTTCTGATTTTTTTCCCTTATTTCTAACCTGGAGAGTACAGGACCACTGTCTTAAATACTCAGGACTTAAGTTCAGCATACAGTACCTTCAATAAATATTTGATGTTTTCTCTGGGTAATGGCATGTGTGAAACTGAGCTAACACTGCGCCCAGTTCTCTAGTTATTCTTCCGTCAATAGTATACAGTAAGTATCTGCCACAAAACAGCATATTGATTTGTGATGAAAAAATTATGTGCGGTCTTGAACAGAGGAATATGGAGATAAATGTCTGCTGACTGGATCTGTATCTGAAAACAGAAACCTAATATTAAGAAAGGAGTAATATCCTTGGTCCGCCTTAATCTGGTTCTCTGCCCAAAGCATGTATGCATGGACATACACCATATATGTCCATGTATTATGCATCTCTGTAGTTGAATTCACATACTGAGTTTAGTGTTTCTACTCTTATTTTCTGTCAGGTTGTACATGGCACATTGAAATAGGCAATGCAACTATTGTTATGAATAAAGGTTTTCAAATTAGAAAGAGCACAACGATTTCTAACAATTGTGGGGTTACTAAAACAAAAACGAAGATGTAGTAGCATTTCTATTGTATTTTAATAAATAAAGACTGCTTGAAGATCTGAGAGTAAACAGTCCCACTGGTCAGCCTTACAGACCTTTAATCCCAGTAGGCACAACGACATACACCTTTAATCCCAGTGGTACACGCCTTTAATCCCAGCCCTAGAGAGAAATATAAGATGGAGGGAGGCCATTCTCTGAAACACAGTCTCATTCTGAGATTCCTGGAGACAGAATCACCATTTCAGACTGAGGTCAAGGTATAAGCCAGTGGCTGGCTGTTTTGCTTTCCAGATCTTCAGGTTGAACCCCAATTTCTGACCCTAAGTTTTTTTTTTAATTTATTTATTAAGGATTTCTGCCTCCTCCCCGCCACCGCCTCCCATTTCCCTCCCCCTCCCCCAATCAAGTCCTCCTCCCTCATCAGCTCAAAGAGCAATCAGGGTTCCCTGACCTGTGGGAAGCCCAAGGACCGCCCACCTCTATCCAGGTCTAGTAAGGTGAGCATCCAAACTGCCTAGGCTCCCTCAAAGCCAGTACGTGCAGTAGGATCAAAAACCCATTGCCATTGTTCTTGAGTTCTCAGTAGTCCTCATTGTCCGCTATGTTCAGCTAGTCCGGTTTTAACCCATGCTTTTTCAGGCCCAGGCCAGCTGGCCTTGGTGAGTTCCTAAGTTTTTATTAATCATGCTTCACTAAGATATAATACTAAGCTTTGTTAAACAGACTGTTCTAAATTAACCATTTACTACTAGTGTCTGATTCACATATATTCACCAGGCTCTGCCTCAAGATATCACTTTCTCTCCACATACATGCAAAACATAATCTATGGCTGAGGCCCACAATGACACAAAAATTTTAGCATAAAAAATTTTAGACTAGTCAAATTCTGACATACTTTGATAGAGGCATAAAAATATGGCACCAATCTTTAATATATTATAGATTCCACAAAGAAGTCTTTTAGCCAGATGTGTTGGCGAACAGCTATAATCCTAGCCATGCTGAGGAAGGAGGATATGAATTCAAGGCCATTCTGGACTACAAAGTGAGACAGTGTATCACAAAGAAAAAAATCTCTTTCAGGACATTTTTTAAAATTAATTCAACCAAAGTAAAATAATTTATGTTTCTCAAAAGAAATTTGGCAAAGACTTCAAAACACATAAGCGATGTTGATTCTAGTGCAGTGTTTCCGTGGAGCATGTTTGCTAGTTAATAGACTGTGAATCCAAGCAGCAAGGTTTTCAGATCCCAACAATCTACCTATCAAACAGGTGACTCAAAGACTGGGCTAGGAGTAATGATTAAATCAATGTATCAATTTCACACTCCACTAGTATTTCAAAACTTAGCATAACAAAGACATGAAGAAGCTCAAAGAGAAGACAGCTTAATGCAAGTTACATATATTCTGTAAGATAGGGATGAAATATATTCATCTCAGAAAGGTCATACAATGGGAGAGGACTAACAGTGTGTGAACAAAAAATTTCCACTTTCAAAGTTAGCAGGAATTTCCAATGACATATAATTTGGTATACTTTTGGATAACTAAGTTTGGAAGAACAAATTTATAAAATGATAATGCCTCAATAAAACATACAACCCTCCACAGGAAAGAAAAAACATTTGTCCTTCATTTACCAAATATTGTCTAAATTATGCAAATAAAAATATATGCTACAAGAAAGTAAATACTTTAAAAAAAAAGATTTCATTAAAAGAAAAAAAAAGGCAGTAAAAAGGCCAAGGTTTGAAATGTCCTGTCATATCCCTTGTTTTGTAGAGCTATGGATTAAATGTAGAGCCTTGTGCATACTGAGTTGGAGCCTCAATCTAAATCTAGAGTTTAGAAAAATAAACAATAGAAATAAAAGCTCCTTAGAAAATGCTAATGAGAAAGATAAAAACCCATCTGGAGACCAGGAATATAACCTAGGGTAGGATGCAGATGTAAAGAATAGCAAAAGTATGTACTTTAAAATTTTTGAGTTGGAAGAATGAGAATATGAGCAAAGAGGTCAAGACCATGATGGGTACACCCACTGAAACAGTCTAATGGGAGCTCACCAACTCTAGCCAGACAGGGAAGGAACAAGCATAGGACCAAACTAGTCCCTCTGAACGTGATTTACAGTTGCATGGCTGGGCAGACTGAGGGGCCACTGGCAATGGCACCAGGATTTATCCCTACTGCTTGTACTGGCTTTACGCGAACCTATTCTCTTTAGATGGATACCTTGCTCAGCCTAGACATAATAGGGAGGGCCTTGGACCTTCCCCAAACCAGTGTGCCTTACCCTCTCTGAGGTGTGGATGGGGGGTGGAAGGGTAAGTGGATGGAATAAGAGGGGAGTGCGAACTTGGATGGCTATGTATAATGAAAAATACACACATACACACACACACATATATATGCTCTTGATTAAAGTATTGATTGTGCAGTTCATTTAAAAATGTAATGTATAATTAAGAAATATAGGTTAATAGGTAATCATCTATAATAGTCAAGCTTGTAGTCATGTTAGATTTTCTAGATGTACAAAGATGTATTTCGGATGGATAGGTATTCTTCTAATCTTTCAGAAATCTTCAGAATATGGAACTTAAAATGTTTTAAAAACTTAGGGCTTATCATGGCAGTGAGACACATCTTCACCAATTACTTTAAGAGGAAGATAGGCATTGAAGAGGTTCCTCATGGAGTTGGTTAGCCATTTGAGAAAGTAACTGCTCTTGCCTGAACTGAGAAATGACTGCTGAGCTTGCCTAAAGGTGAGACCATCCTTTACTGTTCCTGCTTCATGAAAGAGTCCGCCAGACATTCTGCAGGACACAGAAGAAACTGACTGGCAGTTTGCCAATACAGGCAGAACTATCTTTGAAATTTCCTTCTTCTTGGAAAAGTCTGCCAAATACTATTGGCCTGTAGGCTGAAGATGGATGCCCCAATGGTACAAAAGAACTTTTGGTGACTGTCCAGGCAGTGAGATGTCTCTGTCAATTCTAGAGTTTTGGAAGTTGCTACAATGCACTTCCTATTTACTTAGGTAATATTATATCCTTCTGGAGTCTTTGATGGAGTTAAGAATTTACAGTTATAGCTTTCTTTAGTTATAATAAAAGATAAAGTAGATATAAATATTGTAACTGTAATTCTTGTTTGATACCTGTTTTGTTATATGTAATTTTATTATGTTAAAGTTAAACCCTTCCAGAAAAGGGGAAATGGTCCTTCTGTCTATGTGTTGACTTTATTGTTTAATGAATAAAGAAAACTGGCTTGGCCTATAGCATGGGAGGAGGAAGGCAGAGTTAAGAGAAGCTATGGATCTGCTGCCTGAGACAGATGATGGGAACTTTAGCTGGTAAGCTACAGCCATGTGGCAATATACAGAATAATAGAGATGGGTTAGTTTAGGATATGAGTTTAGCCAGAAATATGCTTAAGATATTGGCCAAACAGTATTGCAAATAATATGGTTTTCTGAGTTTTTATTTCGTGGCTGAGTGGCGGGGACAAACAAGCAGCGCCCTTCTCAACACACTGGTAATTCCCATTAGCTGCTGGCAGAATCCTTTCAACTGTGTACGAGGTACAAAGTGTTGTCAAAGACAAAGGTCAGGATATGGAGAGCTCACAGTAAGATTACTCAAACATAAACAAACGGTAGCACGCAATGTTGGCAGTGTATGAGAACTGTAAACTAGGAACCTAGCCAACAATGATGACAAGATTTCTGTGCCCATCATTCTTAAGACATAAAATTAAAGTATACTGGGCTCCAATATAATATCTTGAAATGAAAATTCAAAATTCAAAAACAGATGATTGAATAATGGATAGCAACATACGATTACAATGACATTTTAAAAAACTATGCTCCTGTAGAATAACACAAGGCTAGGCCTATTCTAGAATGTAAAAAGACTGGTATTTTCTCAATTAATAGCAAAATCCAAAAAAACTATTCACAACATAATAAAATGACAAAGTAGCCAGTAAGAGTAAGACCCCATGAATGAGTTCTGGCAACCTACTGTGTGTAACAGAGTAATAGGTTGATTTATTGTACTCTTAAAAATTGCTAACAAAGCCGGGCGATGGTGGCGCACGCCTTTAATCCCAGCACTCGGGAGGCAGAGGCAGGCGGATCTCTGTGAGTTCGAGACCAGCCTGGTCTACAGAGCTAGTTCCAGGACAGGCTCCAAAGCCACAGAGAAACCCTGTCTCGAAAAACCAAAAAAAAAAAAAAAAAAAAAAATGCTAACAAATGTATCTTCAGTACTCTCAATGCAGAAAGTTGAATAAATATTATTGGGCTTGATTTCGTCATTTCACAACATATACATATATCAAAACACATTGTATACCTTAATACTATGTACTGCTTTTCTATTTTACCTTGATAAAGTTAAAAAAAGAAATTCAGAAGAAAAATAGGCCCAAAGAGCTTTGAAATGTGCAGCTGATTTCTCATAGTAAACAATGCGGCTATACCTTGAAGATGAAACAAAATGTTCAAGTCATACAGTCTTTGTACTTTGTGGTGGCTTGAGTGAGCATGGACCTACTGGCTCATAGATTTGAACGTTTGGTTCCTAGTTGGCACAACTGTTTAGAGAAAAATTAGGTGTTGCCTTTTGGAGATATGTCACAGGGAGTGGGCGGTGAGGTTTCAAAAGCCCAGCCAATGGACCCAGTCTCTCCTCTCTGCCTATTGCTTATTGACCAAAGTAAGAGCTCAGCTGCAGCCCCAGCGCCATTCCTGATTGCATGTTCCAGTGCCCCCTGAATGGGTCATGAACTCACCCTCTGAAACCATAAGGAAGACCTAGGCTAAATGCTTTCCTTTCTAAGTAGCTTTCGTCACAGTGCCTCTTCACAGCAACAGAAGTAATAAGACCAACTTTAAAGGAAATTATGAGATATCCCTATATAATGAAGTTATTCTAGGAAAGGAACAAAATGTAAAACCAAGATAAAGGAAACGGTAAATTTATATGTAGATATGAGTATAGCACTGAGTAACTAAAATTCTAATATGTGAAAATACAAACAGACTGGAAGTAATATGATCAATAACAGTATTTTATTAATTGAAGGTGAGATGATATATCAATAGTAATGCCTCCCAGGTTCTTTCAATTTTTAAGAAAAAAAATCAATATTTCTTATACATAACCTCAGGCTAATGATAGCTAATCTTACAGAGAAGAGCTTCTAGGCAAGAAAAAGGACTAGAGGAATAAATAAAACAATACATTAAAACTAAGGCACAAGGAAAATTAAAGTAATAGAAATTATATTAAAAATGGCAAACGTGAATGTTGTGTGATGTTTTATTCTTTTGGTTTTTTTGGGGGTCCCACTACCCAGCTCCCAAATAAACACACAAAGAGGCTTATTCTTACTTACGAACACCCAGCCTAAGCTCGGCTTGTTTCCAGACAGCTTTTCTTAAGTATCACGACTACCTTTTGTCTCTGGGATTTTTCTTTTCTTACCTGTGTATAGCCCATGTTCACTCTTACTCCATGGCTGGCTGGGTGGCCACTGGCATCCTCCTCCCCTTGTTCTCTCACTGCTCCTTCCCCTCTTCAGATCCCTCCTTCTACTTATCCTCACTATCTGCCAGCCCCACACATCCTTTCTCCCGCCTCGCTACTGGCCATTCAATTCTTTATTAGGACCATGACGTGTTTTAGACAGGCAAAGAATCACAGTTTCACAGAGTTAAACAAATGCAGCAGAAACAAAATTCACATACCTGAAAATAACATTCCCCCAACATGTGAAATCCTTTTTTATAGAACTGAGAATTATGACCTTTTAAACTATGAACAATTTTTATTAAAAAATTTTTATTATTTATTTATTTATTAAAGATTTCTGTCTCTTCCCTGCCACCGCCTCCCATATCCCTCCCCCTCCCCCAATCAACTCCCCCTCTCTCACTCAGACCAGGTTCCCTGCCCTGTGGGGAGTCCAAGGACCTCCTTCCAGGTCTAGTAAGGTGAACATCCAAACAGCCTAGGCTCCCACAAAGCCAGAATAAGTCTGGAGCATAGGCCCAGCCACTGGTATCCATCCTCCCCCCCCCCCCCAGTATATTGGTCTAAACTCCAAATCCCAGCATGCCCCAGGGAGGGGATAAGACCACTCCCACAGGGTATGTAAGTGGGCTCCCAGAGGAGAAACACGTGTGTTCTCTGCTTTCCTGTGTCCCCACCACGCACTCAGCCCCTCGAGAGCACAGTATTTAAAATGATGGGCATTTTAATTCGGTTTGATCTGACCTAATTGAATGTCTTTGCCCCGGCGGAGCCGACCCTCTCATTATTTTTTTTTGTAACAAAACTGTTGCATACAAGTGACAAATAAAAAGGATTAAGAAAGATTGAAACTCAAAACTGAGATCCAGACAAAAGTAAAGCAAAGAGAAGTGGCAAGGTCACAGGAATATTAACAAAAAAAAAAAATCTCTATTTCAAGTACAAATGAACATGAGTAGAAACATGTGAGTGTTAATGCACCAGCAAGCTCAGCAGAACTATGAAGAAAAATAAGTAAATTAGTAATCATAGTTGAAAACTTGAACACACTTCTCTCGGACCTCAGAAAACCAAGAACACATAAATAGAAAAAAAAAAATAACAAACATAATCCAGTAGAAAAAAAATTACACAATGCGAAAATAAAGAATTCCAAACCCATAGGAAACATTAAACAAAGACTATATTGAGGCTACAGCTGTTTTCCTCGCACAATAACAAATGGCAATGATGACGAATAGTATTCTCTAAAACTTAAACTACACTTCGCAGCATTACCTTTTCATAAGTGATAGAGAAATCTTACAATCATGTTTTCCCTATCCTCCCAACTCCAGTTCCCTCACATTAAAGTTCTGATGTAGAGGATTTCCTTTCAGTTTTGGATTAAAGGACATCAAATTCTGAGTCGGTTCTACCTGATGGAGGATCTTTGTGTTTACAGCCATCAACCAGGAAGCCCCAGCTGGAGGGTGTGGGCCTTTGGCCTTGACATAAAATCTGGGCAACGAGTCAGATCAAGTCCCTGGCTTCCCTCAATTCCCTTTAAAGGACTGTTCTGCTCTGGGTCAGCTGACGGCTTACCTTACAGAGATTCAGGTGGAAGGGCACTTCCCTCGCCATCTTTGTCCTCGGGCTTCGCCTCGGGGACCTGCGGCTTGTTCTGCAGGGTGCACAGCAGCTGGAGGTAGGTCTGGTTCCTAAGGGACAGAGTTTGAGTGGAGTGACAGGAGTGTGGGCGGTGGAAGGGTGAGGGGGACTGCCTGAGGCTTCAACCCAGATCCTGACCTCACCTGCGCAGCTTATCCTCTTCCTGTCCCTCTTGCAGCTTCAAGGTTTCAAGTTCCTGATTCGATTGGTCAAGCTTCTGCTGAGTGCCCGCCTGACGTTCCTTCGCCTCTGCAGAAATCTCTGCCAGCTTCTGGATACGCTTCTGAGGGGGCACAGAGAGTGCACAGGTAACTCAGACTGCTATCCTGAAGCCACACCCCCTTGTCCCCAGCTTAGAAAGAGCTAAGACTTCCTTCTGAGGGGGGTGAGGGTATAGATTTGACTCATCACAGCTGCTATCCTGGAGCCACACCCGCCATGTCCCCTGCTTAGACTGAGCTCAGGGCTCACACTCGCTGACAGAAAGGGTCCCTTATTGCTTTGAGGCAGAGAAGAGCCTGGAGAAAGGAGTCTACCTGGTGCAGCTGCCACTGCTTCTGAGCTCTTTCCAGTTTTTCCTCAAGTACTTGCTTCTGCAGGGAGAAAATGATGACTTCTTATGTTTGGGTTCGGAGACAGTGCTAAATCCAGCCCAGCTTACCCCTTCCTCCCTCCGGGCTTTCCTTCTCTCAAGTCTTCTAGGTGTACCTTAGCCTGAAGTTGCTTGTATGCCTCCTGGAGCTCAGTGTACTTCCTTTGGGCCTCTTCTACCTGGGGCAAGGCCTGGGTCAGGGCACATTTCATGGCTTCCACGTGATCCTGGTACACAGCCTTCAGTTCCTTCCATTGCTCTTTTGCTTCAGTGGCCTTCTGGCCTAAGATGGGCCACAAAGAACAAGTGCATGAGGGAGAATGGCCTGCAGCTGGCCTCCTATAACCCTGGGCCACAGTCCTCTCATGAGCTAGACACAGACATAACTCACATCCTCCCTCTTCAACCATTTAGATCAGACCCCACCACAAATACTCACGACTTGTGTCTTCAGAAAGCAAATTGTCTGGGCTCTGGGCAGTATCTTCCTGAGCCAGAAAAATCTGTAGGAAGTTGACTACCTGAAGCTGGCTGCAAAGCAGCTTGTCTTTCTTCCGGGAGTTCTGTTCAGAGCGAGGAGAGAAGCAGGGACTAGCCTTACCTTTGGACACTGTACGCCAAGACTGTCTTCCACTTTGTTCTTTGCCAGTGTTGCCCGCTATCTCAATAGGCAATCCTAGGACCAGCCTCTACTGAAATGCTGGGTCCCACCTTAATACATACCCTCACGAATTCCTCCATGATCCGGGCTGGCAGTTCTGTTTCTTCCTGCAAGCCTACAGGTTCTAGAATGCCTTCTACCTCAGCAAGGACCCTGTAGAAAACAAGTGAGGGCGTGCACAGTAGCTCTAAAAGACATGCGCACAGGCATACATGTCAGGGACTGTACAAGGCTTTCTTCTGAGTCCTTAAGCAGCTCCCAAATCATGACACACCCCCTGAAGCCACACCCCCCAAGTCCCCTGCTTACAAAGAGCTGCAGGGCTCAGACTCCCTTCACGGGGAGGGGAGGGGAGGGGAGGGGAGGGGAGGGGAGGGGAGGGGAGGGGAGGGGAGGGGAGGGGAGGGTGTAGTTGCGACTCCTCACAGCTGCTATCCTGGAGCCATCCCACCCCCCCACCCCCACCCCCCCCCCCCGCCATGTCCCCTGCTTAGACTGAGCTCAGGGCTCAGACTCGCTCAAAGAAACGGGTCAGGGTTCATACTCGCTGAGAGAAAGGGTCTCTTATCACTTTGAGGCAGAGAAGGGCCTAGAAATTCCACTGTTGCTGGGCGGTGGTGGCGCAGGCCTTTAATCCCAGAGGCAGACGCAGGCGGATCTCTGTGAGTACGAGGCCAGCCTGGTCTAGAGAGCGAATTCTAGGGCAGTCAGGGCTACAGATAAACAACATCCCTCTGAGGTCGAACTCCTGGGACAGGATGACACAATCGCTTAAAGGCCGCACTCCCGAATTAGAGTGGCATTGTTCCTCCTAAGCCGCCGGCCTAGACGCCCCCACCCCCCGCGCTCACTCTTTGGTCGCCCCCGACAGCCCCAGCCGCTGCCCTAGTCGCTCGCCCCCCTGGCACTCACACTTCGGCCGCCGCCACCGTCTCCAGCCACTCGCCCCCTCCCCCCAACCCGCACTCACTCTTCGGTAGCCTCCGCCTGCTTCTCAGGAGCCGCCATAGCTCTCTGCGAGCAGCACCTTGGGATGCTCCTAAACTCCGCGCCGAGGCAAGCGATTGGCTTCTGTGTTGGTGGGCGGGACTCTAAGGAAGGGAACCTCGTTTTCATTGGCCATAGGCCGACTCCGGACCCGCCCTTGACGCACACGCAGATGTGACTGAAGCCTGTGGGCGGGCTGCAGGTTCTGCGCCTGCGCGATAGGCAGTACTGCCGACGAGTGTCAGTTCTGGCAGTGGCTGCAGAGAGAAGAGGATTTTTTTTTTTAAACGTTTTCTTTTCTTTTTTTTTTATTAATTAAGTTTTAAGAAAAATATTAAGTTTTACTGCTTTCAAGTAGACTTAATAGCTATATTTAACACTTAGGCGTACTTTAATGAATAGACATTAGATTTTTCAACATGCTTCCCTCTCTTCAAAAGCTGTTTGTGTTTTTTTTTAACTTTTTTTTTATTGAGAAAAGAAAAAAAAAAACATTTCCTCCCAGCCTCCCATTTCCCTCCCCCTCCTCCCACCCTTCTCCCCCTCCCCCACTCCTCTCCCCCTCCCTCTCCAGCCCAAAGAGCAGTCAGATTTCCCTGCCCTGTGGTAAGTCCTAGGTCCTCCCCCCTCCGTGCATTTCTAGGAAGGTGAACATCCAAACTGGCTAGGCTCCCACAAAGCCAGCACATTACGTAGGTTCAAAACCCCGTGCCATTGTCCTTGGCTTCTCATCAGCCCTCATTGTTCGCCATGCTCGGAGAGTCCAGTTTTATCCCATGCTTTTTCCGTCACAGTTCAGCTGGCCTTGGTGAGCTCCCAATAGATCAGCTCCACTGTCTCAGTGGGTGGGTGCTCCCCTAGTGGTCCCGACTTAAACGTTTTCTTTTTTAAACTTATTACGTCCAAAGAAAGGAAGTGTGGCTGTCCTCCAGGACGCTGAAGAATATTGGTCTTATATGTAAATTCTAAGAGTCCAAAATATTGTGCTTTGAAACATGTTATCCAGACCCCAGCCGAACCAGCAGGTTCTCCTGTGTTGACCAGATACAGCTGAAATAACAGTACAGAAGGAGAAAGCTTCCCCCTGAGAACCTAGAGCCAGCAGAATTCTTGAAATCTTCAAAAATCCTGAGCAACAGGATTTTTCCTAAGGTGTTGATAAAGGTGCTTGGAGATGAAGCAGTCGCTATCAGTTACCGTTTTCACAAATCGGGATGGAAAAATGCATGATCTATGGTAAGATGATAGACCCCTAAGAAGTGTTGCCCTCGAGGGGCAGTGATAATTAACACTGGACTGAGCACTGCTGTAGTGTTATCTAGCAGATTAAAAGAACGTGACCAACTAAACTGCAACATTGACTATGAAGCAAGTTACTCTGTTCCCTTTATAATATCTGAGCTTGACTTAATTATTACCAGGCATGACTAGAAGAAAATTCATGGCTAGAAAAAAATAGGATGAGAAATGAAATGGATGTTAGGACAGTAGAAAAGCAAGTAAATCTCACTTTGCTTGTGAGAAAACCTATCTTTATGTTCCAAAAGGATGAGCAGAGTGTACAGAAAGCAAGGTGTGGCACAAATGTGGAGGAGGAGGAACGTTCGCGTTGCTGTTGGGAAGGCAGAATGGCACGTGCTTTTGAAAACAATGAAGCCTTTCCTCAGAGTGCTAAAACATAGGATTATGGAATGAGCCAGAATTTCCCAAGCATAACTACAAAAGAAATCAAGATATAAACCCAACATGCCTACAATACACAAAAGTCTGTAAGAACCGAAAGTAGAACAAAAGCACCCTGATAGAGGGAATGAAGAGATGCTCATATCACCCAGGTAATATAAATTGGTAATAACAAGGACTGGGGCCCTCGTATGGTAAACTAGCAAAGGCCTTGGAAACGATGGAGTGAAAGGAACCAGGTATCCAGGTATCAGAAAACCTCTGCAGATTTTCTTATTTCTTTTACATGAGGTATCCAAGCAAGGTAAATCTTTGAAAGTAGATTAATACTTGACCAAGGGGTGGGAGAGGGGACCGGAAGTGGGGAACAGACAATTAATGAGAGGAACTGGAAAGGAAAAAAAGAGTTTCTTTTAAATGGGGGATTAATTTTTAAAAAGTTCTAAAATTAGGTTATGGTGAACATTGAACAACATATACAAAAAGCCATTTTTATGCTATAAACAAATATCCACAAAGTCATTATTTAGAGATGTGGAAAAAATAAAGGCCAGGCAGCCTTGTGGAGATGGACGCACTGCATTGTACTATGTGAAATTAGATGGTCTCAATGACAGAGTAAACATGAAAATTAAATCAATAAAATTTAAAACAAACCAGCCAAAATGAGCTGCTGAGTATCTTATTAAAAAAAATAACACAGGCAAAACAGTCAGCTGAGACACGAGTTCTTACAACTTGATTTACTTGTAAATACAGTTCCTGAATAAGGGAAAAAGCAAACAAATGAGTACTATCAAAAAACCCCATATTGAAATTTTATTATAAATCCAAACACGTCCAAAGCTCCTAATACAGTGGTTCTCAACCTTTCTAATGCTGTGACCCTTTAATACCGTTCCTCATGCTGTGGTGACCCCCAACAAGAAGATTATTTTTGTTGCTATTTCATAACAATTTTGCTACTTTTATGAATCATAATGTTATTATCTGTGTTTTCCAATGGACTTAGGCAACCCCTGTGAAAGGGTCATTTGACCCCCTGTAGGTTGAGAATTACTGCCCAAACACAAGAAACATGAATAAAACTGCCATTGCATGTCATAATTACTTCAGTTTATCCAAGACCATTAATAAAAAGAAAATGCCTAGGCAAGCAACCAAAGAAGGAAGAATGTTACATGTAGAGAAACAAAGATAATGAGTACTTGGAATTTTTCTTAGCTATAGTGCAATGAAAAGGCAGTGGGACAACCGTAAAGTCCTGTTAGAATAGGCAAGCCAGCCTTGAGTTCTATAAGCAGCAAACTGCCTTCAAAATGATGGTTAATGAAAGGCATTTCTCGTGTGGAAGTGGAAGTGGTTTTTCAGATCCACACTGTATAAGGAATGTAAAATGCATTGGTCATATGAAAAAGTGACATATTAAAATATGAATATGTACAGAAGAGTAGAAAGCACCAGACATGGTAACTATATGAGGAACTATGTCTCTTCTTAATATTTAAATTTTTTTTCTTTTTTTTTTTTTTTGTTTTTTTTTTGTTTTTTCGAGACAGGGTTTCTCTGTGGCTTTGGAGCCTGTCCTGGCACTAGCTCTTATAGACCAGGCTGGTCTCGAACTCACAGAGATCCGCCTACCTCTGCCTCCCGAGTGCTGGGATTAAAGGCGTGTGCCTACACCGCCCAACAATATTTAAATTTTTATAAAATACGTATTGATAATTTCAGACAAAGAATGGATGTCATCATACACATAGATTTTTAAAATATGCTCTAATCTTAACATCCAAATGGCCAACAACACTTCAGATCCTAACATGCCCTATGTATGTCCCATCCTCAAAGCCCAATATTAGCTAAGAGAGGCATATCTCATCAGAGACTGTATTTTCCCTATTACAGAGGACTTCAATTAGCTTGCTTGACGCACAATTCATGGCAATGCAAAGCACACACTCTGGAATAAAAGGAATTCAAATTTGTTCTGAGTTCAACCACCTAGTACATCGATGACCTTGAATAAAATTACTTAATCGAGAATTTAATTTTGTCACTTATTAAGGAGAATAAGGATAAGAATGTTTCTTTTAATAATTAGGAGAAGATTTTCTTTTGGAACACCCATAAAAGGTACTTCTCAAAAGTTTCTGACACTTTTGACGCCGAGTAGTAGCATAAAGTGTTAACACTTTGGTTTCTGTGCCTGTCGGCTCCCTATAGCAGTCATGTGCAAATGGAAGTAGAATATGAAAAACTGCTTAAATTTCTTGGGGAAATTCTTTTTCATAATATTCTTTTACATAATAACTTAGGAGATGTTTAGGGAGGTAAAAGATGAATTAGATCATTGTCCAGTTTGCTATGATTCACAACATTTCCCTTTCAACGTTTGCTGCCATTTGTTTCTCAGTTGTCAAGTTAAACCATATACTTAAAACTCTAATTTTGAGGAGTTTCACTGAAACCACAATTAAGAAATAGCTGCCGAAATGCTAAATATTTGTCTCAGAAATGATATCACTATCCTTCCGTGAACCACTACTCAGAAAGTTGGTGTGGGTGTAACATTAGCCACAACTATGGTTTTCTGGAATTTCCAAACCAAGATAGTCCATTGTGTTTTCGAAAGGACCTTCATGTTCAGCATCTAAATTGCAGTTCCTAAGGCAATTCTTGTCTTGGGTTGCTAGTTCCAGGGGAATAGATTCTGCCTCCCACGCTGTTCAATAGCTTGTTTAGTCCATCACTCCTCTTGCTATGCTCAGCATCTATGCAGTTTGGACACGGACCACCTGACCTGAATTGCAAGCCCTTGTGAGAAAGGAATGACTTACCAAAAGCAAATCCTTTTTTCAAACCCACTGAATCCTTCCTAATAAGTCTAGCCTTGCAGCTTCTTACTCTGTTGTCTGGCAGAAAAAAGTCAAAACACTATCAGGAGAGTGAAAGTCAGTGTTATTATGCATGTTATACTTACTATCACGTTGAATTTGTTCTGGTTGTTTTCCATCTAATTTGAAAGGGATTTTGTGCTGCCTTGTCCCCACAGATCCTCACAATCACTTTGCAAAGACCTATCTTAATCTCCATAGTCAAGCCAAATGCTAAGTTGATTGACCTCATTCCACAGTCATCAAGAGAGACCATAAACAGGTGTCCTGGGAGAGACAGAAAGAACAAGACCATCCACAGTTCCCCTGGCCTATCTTATCCACGTCTTTCTCCGCTATGGCATTGCAATATTGCTAGAGAGGTACCCAATACCCCTGGGGAAGTTTTATTTAATCGTAATAGAAACAATCAGTGAGTAATGGGGGCAAGCTAATAGTTCCATTTAATTTAAACGTTTAGAAAAATGCAATGTCATTTGTTAGCATTCACCCCTTTCTTTTTCTCTGTTTATCATTAAGTATTCCAAAACAATTTGGTTTGGACAGTTGTGCTAGTTTTTCAGGTAATTTCTAACTCAAAGAAAAACCATGGTGATAATATTGGTGTCCGTTATCTCATTATGATAATGTACTGGAATAGTATAAAATAATGAATTACTGGGTATTATTATTAGTTACCTGTGTAGTTTTAATTTTACATAGTGTTTAAAGCTATGTCTCACAGTATTGCATAAGCTTACCACAAATTTGAGCTCAAGCAATCCTTCCGCTCTGACTTCCCTGATATCTTCCCTGCAGGTTTATGCCACTACATCTGGCTCATTTTCATTTTACCAAATGGTATTACTCCAAGAAAATTAAATGATAAATTGATCTTAGCCCAATATATCACAGTTATAGTTTATGATTCTTATGTTCACATACTTAATTTTACTGTAATAATACAAGCATGACACAAAGATTTTTCTCACCTGTTGAGAAGCAGAAAGTTCGCAGTTCTTATACTTGGACTTAGAGCACTGACATAGTAAGTAAGGTTTTGAGTGTGCTCGTGCGCGCAAGGTAAGCATTGAGGTTCAGCCTTGCACAAACTGCTCTTCAAGTGGTTCAGGACCATTTGATGAAAATTTGCTCTTCAACTTCGAGTGGCTTTGGCATTTTAGTGCAAAATGAAATGGAAAATATCTACCTGGATCTAATCCTGGACTTTCTATTCTTTTTTTTTTTTTTTTTTTTTTTTGGTCTTTTCGAGACAGGGTTTCTCTGTGGTTTTGGAGCCTGTCCTGGAACTAGCTCTGTAGACCAGGCTGGTCTCGAACTCACAGAAATCCGCCCGCCTCTGCCTCCCGAATGCTGGGATTAAAGGCGTGCGCCACCATCGCCCGGCTGACTTTCTATTCTTGTAGAAATTATTAGTATGCCCATTTAAAACAATTAGCATCTTAATTACTATCACATTGCTTTAATGGCTGCATATTTGCATTAATAGTTGAAAGGGGTCAGGGTATATCTTTGAGATTCATTTATTTCCCAAATATTGGAGATACTTACGGTTCTTGCATTTCTTTTCAAAGTGTATGATTGACTTTATGAATATTCTTCTTCAAACTTGGATTACCTTTTATTCACTGTGCAAATAAAGTTCTGAGAATGCCTTCTCAGCAATAATGAGCATAGAATTGACTTAGGAACATTGTAATTGTGAGTGTCTTTTTGCTATATTTCATAACATCTGGAAATGTATTTATACTGTTCAGATCAAGCATGGTTTCAGTTTGGTGAAATCAAATTCTTAGAGAATTTTATTGATTTCTTTAAAATGTCAAGATTGTTGGGATGGAATTATTTGCATTTTCAAGTTAATATTTTTTAGTGTCTGGATCATCCATAGATATATCTTCACTTTTGTTCTTTAGAGACAATCTGTTGTGGTCTTGTTCTCTGCACTCTCTTTATATATGTTAGATCAGGCCCTTTCCAGTTATTCTAACTGGAGTTTTTACCTGTTTGTAGAGTTATTTCTTCAGCACATTGGCTTTATTGAGTTGTTCGCCCTGCATCTCTGCTATCACCATTTTGGGTTTGTATCCTTAATAATAATAGTAGCTGTAGCTGCTGTTGTCATGTTAAATCACGTTATACAATATTAATGTGCTCCCTGAAAGTTCATACATATATACAATATATCATAATTACTATCACCCCTCACCCTCTCTTATGTCCCTTCCTCTGCCCTGAACAGCGGCCTCCTCCCTATTAAACATAACCACATTCTTGTCAACCAAAGGCTACATTATATTTTGAATGGACTCATTTTCTAGAATGTTCTGTGCATGTGAGTTGGAGCCTGTCTTGGTCCACAGTGCTACTCAGTCTCTCTTGCTTGGTACTGTTGGAAGCCTGGAAGTGAAGCTCCTAGGAAGACCTGTGGATTTCTTCTGCTTCCAGTCAATTTGGAGTTTTCACCTTCTGAACTCTGAGCCGTGTACGATGGGGCATGCATGTTTAGAGTTTTTCAATCTTTTTTATGGAGTCATTTTTAATAATTATAATAATTCATTTATAATAAGATTTATTATAATACAATCCACTTATTTTTTTTAGAAATTTATTCTGTTTCTGTGTTTTTTATTGGAAACAGAGTTTTTTTCATACAATATATTCTAAGGAAGGTTTACTCTCACCTCACTCCTCCTAGATCCTCCCCAACTTCCCCCCAATCATCCAAATTCATACTCTTTTTTCCTCCCTCTCATTAAAAACAGCCAATTTAACAAACAAAACAGAATAGGACAAAAGAGACAGATGAAAAGAGCCAAGGCAAAAGCATAAACAACTCAGACAGATGCAGAGTCAATACAATTTCACAAACAGAAATCTCGTAAAACCACAAAACCAGAAACCACCATGTAGGAATAAGAGACTTGCATAGAAAAAAATAGCTGGGATTAATCATTATGAGGGAAAATAACCTTTAAAATATTACAAAATATCATTTTTGTGTTAGCCATGTACTGCTTAGCATGGGACTTGCCCCTAAGTGTAGTTTACACACCCAATGAGACTACATTGGAGAAAACTAATCTTTCCTTTGCAAGTGATTGTTAACTGGAGATAGCTTCCGGGTTTGGAGTGTGGGCTTGTGTCTTCTTCCCCTCTTGGTACTGGGGACCTCATCTACCTTGCGCATGTGCAGGCCACTGCCTGCTGCCAGGGTTTCTGTGAGTTCGTATTTGTGTCAGCTCTGTTGTGTCTAGAAGGCCTCATCCCCTGATGTCTTCCATCCCCACTGGCTCTTACAATATAATACTTCTACCTCCTCTTCTGCAGAGCTCCCTGAGTCCGGAGGGGAAGGATTTGATGGAGACATCCCACTTAGGACTGAGCATTCCAATGTCTCTCACTGGCTATGGATTTCTGTATTTGCTTTCGTCTACTACGGAAAGAAGTTTCTCTGCTGATGGTTGAACAAGACGCTGATTTGTGAGTAAAGCAGAATGTGGTAAGGAGCCATTTCATTGCGTGTTCCTTTAGTTCAACAACAGTCGTCGGTTTTCCCCTAGGTCCATGGCCTCGTCTAGTCTAGTCTCAGATTCTTTGCCACCCAGGTAGTATGGGACACACATTCCATCTCTAGAGTAGATCTTAAATCTAATCATGTAGTGGCTGGTTACTCCCAACTTTGTGCCACTATTGCTCCAGAGAATCATTCAGGCAGGTCGTCACTATAGATTGAAGGCTTTGTCGCTGGGTTGATGGTTGCCTTTCTCCTCTGGTAGCATGCAGAATACCTTCCAGTACCGTGGGTACTAATCAGTAGGGTAAAGTCTCTAAGTAGGCACCAGATTGACTTAGTTCCAGTTTTAATTTAATTAGATTCACATGGTAAGTAGGCCAGTTTTTTTTTTTTTTTTTTTTTTTTTCGAGACAGGGTTTCTCTGTGGCTTTGGAGCCTGTCCTGGAACTAGCTCTGTAGACCAGGCTGGTCTCGAACTCACAGAGATCCGCCTACCTCTGCCTCCCGAGTGCTGGGATTAAAGGCGTGCGCCACCATCGCCCGGCAGTAGGCCAGTTTTTATTAAGGTATATAGTGATGTGTGATGTCCTTTTGTATATGTGATGTTTTTATTGGTTGGTGAATAAAACTGTTTTAGCCAGTGGCTTAGCAGAGTAAAGCTAGGTGGGAAGTCCAAACAAAGATACAGACTGAGAGAGTAGGCAGAGTCGAGGAGATGCCACGTAGTTGCTGAAGGAGTAACATGCTGAACCAGAAAGCCATAACCTCGTGGCAGTACACAGATTAATAGAAATAGGTTAATTTAATAGTGAGAGCTAGCCGGTAAGAAGCCTAAGACATTGGCCAAACAATTGTAACTGATAATAAGCCTCAGAGTGGTTATTTCATAAGCAGGTGCAGGAACTAGTGAGGGGGAGCCGGTGGGTAGAGAGAACCCATTCAAGTGGGACCAGGCAAGATGGAGAAAAGCCTCTGTCCTCATCATAGGCCATGGTTTCACATACTGTTTCTTCTAACCTGACTGTTTTGCTTAAAGTAAACATCTTAAAAATAACATATACTTTATCATATATTTTAAGCTACTTTGCTAAATCTGTCATAAATTAGTATATTTAGAAATTTTAACACTGAAAGTGTTAACTATATGCTTTAGATATATGTCATCTTACAGAAGGAAACTAATAATTTCAGTTATTTTTGCTGTTAGATATGAAATGCTATTTAGTCATTTTGCATAGTTTCTACTTATTTGTTGTGACTTTCTATATTTTGATTTTGAGAGAATTTCTACATGATTTCTAAAGCATTATTACATATTTCAGAAAAATTCAATATGATTTATTTCTCTATTGGCATTTGATGATTGCATTTTCTAAGTTGAAATCCTTCTTTGTTTGAGCATATTAATTTTAATTGTTTCTCCTACACTTTCATTACTTTCTTAGACTACTTTTTTTCTAAGTCTTATATTTTAGCAGCAGCTATGATGCCAACTGTAATCTGTGATTTCCAATTTTTTTTTTTTTTCGGGAAGTGTAATTCTCATTCTCATACGCTTTCACAGTGCTAATCCTGTCTGCTCTTGGGGCTCCTGTTTAGCCCAATAGGAGCCATCTGTGGGGCCACAGGGCCACCTTCTGAAAAGGCAAGCAAGCATTAGACCTTAGTCTCCTCTGCCTCAAGTAGAAGTCAGGAGACAAGGCTTTGCTTGCTGCTGCTGGGTGCAGATGGGGCTCTTTCAGCTCCAGTTCTGCATGGGGTAGGGCATCTCTGTGGCTTTGCTTCCTCTGCAGAGGAGGGTGTGGAGTCGATCTGGCATGAATGAGGACCGGCTGGGCAGAAGCTGTTAAAGAGGCAGACCACACACCTCTGTGAAGTTCCTGAAGCTAGTGTCTCCTGGGCTGGGAGGATTGGCTGTTTTGATTTTGATTTGTTTTTGTTTTTCTTTTTCTTCCATCTGTGCTGGCAGTTCATTGCCCTAGGCCACTTCAGCACCTGTGCTATCTGAGAGGTGGGAAGGAAACCCAGGAAAATCAGCACCCTCAGGGCTGTCGGCCTTCTTTCCCAGTCTCAGAGGTCTCTGGTTGTCTGTTAAACCTTTCCAGTATGGAATTATGCCTAAAGAGGAGTCACACAAAGACGTGAATTGATTTCATCTTGTTTCTGAATGCTCAGCTATTGATTTTACAGCGGGGGTTGGTAAAGTTTTCAAAACATAGACTTGCTATATAGCCCAAGCTGGACTTGAGCTCATGGTACCTCTGCTGTTGGTGTTATAGGCATTTCCACACCTGATGTTATTTTTATTTTATGAAGAATTGGCAGTAATTGTAGAGAATCCTGAGCATTGGAAAATAGTGTATTAAAAATGAATTGAGAAGTTACTACATGAGAGAAAGGAAAAGAAGGAGGAAGGGAGGAGAAAAGAAAAAGAAAGTAAAGAAAGGGAGCAGAGAAGAGGGGAAGGGAAATGAAGGAAGGCAATGGAGTAGATTAACACATTATGTGCCAACAGATTACAATTTGTCTTAACAACAATATAGAATTTTCCTCAATAAATGTCAATTCTGTCACCACACTTTCTTATTTCTAAAGGCTTTGCTTGTAATATCTGACCCTTACTACCCGTGTACACGCTAGATCTTAAACGATACTATACTGATGCACTTCGTAAATGTGGTTCTGGGAAAACTTACAGCTACAGCTCTGGAGACAACATACAAACTCGAACACAGCTTCCGAGCAGACAGAGGGGAAGCAAGGCATGGAAGTGGTGTGAAATAACAGGGTTCCTTGACTGCCCAAAGCCAGGAATGTGTGAGTACGAAGAAAAGGAGTTTCCAAACCCGAAGGACAGCAGAGCTCTTATCGGTGAGCAGATGGTCACACACTTTGGTTGTCAAAATACACTTATACATCGAGGGAAATCTACTCAGTGGCTATTACCTTAGGGCATCAAGGACAAACACGCCACGGCTAATGCCCATCCAACTGTTTGTGCAGTCTGTGCCCTTGTTGGGACTTCTGTTCTGAGTCTAACGGATGCTTCCTGGCATAACTCTTGCTACTCTCTGCCTTGATGACTGGCAGAGCAGATCCCTCCAGGGCCATTACACTTGAGCTTTTCTTAATAAGTTAAGCCACTGTGGGAAAGTTGAAGATTGCTGTGTGACCTCTTTTCCCTAACTCACTGAGGACAAGGTATCAAGAGCATCAAAGGATGACAAGAAAAACGGTTTTGCAACTGAGAACAAATGGTCAGCAAAAGAAAATATATAAACGCATAGCCAAAATGATAATTTAAGCTAATATCATAAACAAATTTTATAACCACAAATATTATAGAATTACCCTTAGCAAGTGTGTAGTATAATATATGAACACACATGACAACATGCTGGTTCTTAAATGCAAATAAGAAGACATATAATTAATATAAGAGCTTTGCAAATGCTTTTCCCAAATGTAACTTGAACTTTCTAAAATCAAATCTTATTGTTTATTAAGCTTTTATTCTATTTTTTTTTTTCGAGACAGGGTTTCTCTGTGGCTTTGGAGCCTGTCCTGGAACTAGCTCTGTAGACCAGGCTGGTCTCGAACTCACAGAGATCCGCCTGCCTCTGCCTTCCGTGTGCTGGGATTAAAGGCGTGCGCCACCATCGCCGTAAGCTTTTATTCTAACGTGTGTTATTAGTATTAGGTAGGGAACTATGGATGGCAGAAGACAACTTTGTGGAGTTGGCTGTCCTGTGGCGTCTTGTGCTGCTGTTCTTTCCATGTTTATTTTACACAAATGCATGCAACACACTGCATGTCCTGTGGAGATCATGATGTAGCATGTGGATAAAGTTAATATGAAGGATTCAGTTTGGTGAATTGAGTCTCCAAACCCTGCAAATGGTTTATTGATACATTAGGATAGAGACTCTCATTTCAATTTTATTCTCCTCTTAACTCCACATCTTTTCCCAACTTGAACTTCCTATTCAAAAGAAAATGGTTTCCCTTCTCCTTAACTTTCCATCCACTCTCTCCTAACTGAAATATTCTCATATTCTGGACCTTAACAGTGATAAGTAAAGTTCCCTTTACTTAAAAAAAAATTGAAATCAAAGTTCAGTTGTCTCAGAGTTCCTGTTGATATGCTGAAACACCATGACAAAGCAACCTGGGGAGGGGAGAAGGGTTTATCTAACTTATGCTTCCACATCACTGTTCATCACTGGAGGAAGTGCGGACAGGAGCTCAAGCAAGGTGGGAGCCTGGAGGCAAGAGCTGCTGCAGAGACCCTGGAGGGGTGCCGCTTACCCTCATGGCTTGCTCAACCTATTTTCTTGTAGAAGCCAGGACCCCAAGCCCAGGGGCAACAGTCACAATAGGTTGTGCAGTTCCACCTCAATTGCTAAGGAATGCCCTACAGTCTTGCCCACAGCCTGATCTTAAGGAGACATTTTCTCAGCTGAGGCTTCCTCCTCTCTAATGACCTTAGTTTGTGTCAAGTTGGCATAAAACTACTCAGCATGTACAGTAATTATATTAGTTTTTTTCCTCTTTTCTCCCTCTAACTCTTCCCAGGTAACCCTCCAATCCTTGCTCACTCTCCAAATCATGACCTCTGGCCTGTTATCCTCTAACTGATTACACAAGCGTGTATGTGCGCACACACGCGCACATGTGTACATACAGACACACACACACACACACACACACACACACACACACACACCTGCTTAGTCTATATAATGTTATAATGACCATTTGAAGTTGGATAACCAATTTGTGTGCACTTCTTACCTTGATAGACTATTTTTTTTCTTTTCTTTTTCTTCTTCTTCTTCTTCTTCTTCTTCTTCTTCTTCTTTTTTTTTTTTTTTTTTACTTTCAACATTCCTTAGTTACCTGTAGTTCTTGGTCTAAGGTTCGGGACTCATGAACTTTCCCCTTTTGCATGCTAACATGTTAGCTGGTAGTGTCCCGGTTCAGGTGTTGTTTAGACAGCCAAATTGTTGTGGATTCATGGGAGTAACTTCTCTGACATTTCCAAGAGATACAGTCTCACAGCAGACATCCTGTTCCGTTGTCTCTTACAGTCCTCTGACCCCTGTTTTGAGATATTCCCTGTGTTTCAGTTACTGCCGTAGTTGTGTTGGAAATGGGCACTAAAAGATCACTTTTTTTCCCTTTATTTGGATTGGTTGTGGTTTTCTGCAATGGTCTCCACGTGTTGAAAGGAGAAGTTTATTTTATTTGCTTCTTTGACACAAATGTTGGAAGTATTTCCCATAGGAGCTCCTTTGTTTAGTAAGGTGCTCCCATATCAGCCTCTGTATACTGCCTCGTTACATTTTGGAAGACTGTCATATGTTCATGATTCATAACCTGCATGGACTGAAGCCATATTTTACAGCAATCTTCTGCTTTAGGTTGTATTGAGAAGACAGAAAATGAAACCTTACTCTTAGCAAACATCTAAGCTTTTGTTAACTCCATGTTCATGGTTGCATGGCATTTGTCTTGAATTGTCTCATTTATTGTGACTGAAGTGCTATAGGCACAAAAGAGCAGATTTCTCTTTCCACATTCCTTCAGCCCCTAGCAACTGCCAATCCACATGCTGTTTCTAAAAGTTTGACACTTTTGATCTACTCATGTAAATAGAACCATGAAGTATTTTTTTCCTGTGACTAGTTTATTTCAGGCAGCACAGTGTTGGTAGGATTCATCACATTGCAAGACAACGTAGGAAGTAAGATTCCCTGCTTATCTTGAAAGTTCTCTCTCTGCTGGGCTGACACTTGATTATTCTAAGATTACACTTGATTACACTCTACCACTTAAGCTCACTTTACCATTATGCTCTTCTTGTCCCTGGAGAAAGAAATTGGATTTCTTGTTTAGGAAGTGCAATTTGATTATCTCATTTATTTTATTTTAACAGGAAAATGCATTATTGAAGGACATTGAAATGAAACACTAATATGAGAGCCAAAAATATTTTGTGTTTAAGACTGGAGCCCAAATGATCCTGCATATGAATTGGGAAACAAATGCATACTCTAGCAACTTCTCAATGAGATGGACGAAAGGCCAGCGTGCGGTCTGTTTCTGCAAGTGGGACAGGTAGTTAACTAGAATAAAACATAAAGAAATGTTAGCCATATTCAAATTTTCAGTGTAATAATACATGATGGGACATTGTTTACTAAACTATACTATGATTTCATGAAAGAGCTACAGAAAATGAATGTCAGAGTCCCTAAATGAATAACAAAGGGGAAAGGGAAATGCATGTATTTCTCCTAAGGAAAATAAATCCAAACTAGAACTTAAGGAGCCATTTCCTGCACTAATGTAATTGAAACTTGCCTTTGCTGTCTTATATTTGGTGATAACGTTCTTAGCCATCAGTCACATTTGTAGGTTTCTAGGTTGACAGAAACACAATGAAAATTAGAGCAGAAGGAATGGAAGGTAGGAGAAAACTCTTGGGAATCTTCAAGCCTTAGAGGTATGGAAGAGGTATAGGCTAGGGTTTGCAGTGATGCCTTTGATTACCTTAGGGCTTTGCTAGATTAACCTTGGCTTTGGCACGGTCAGAAGGCAATACTGAGTGTGAGGGAGAGAACACATGGATTACCAAGGGACTGGCACCTGGCTTCTCATCCACTTCACCTAGCTGCCCAATTTCAGATGCATTAGTTGCACAGGCTGAAATGGTTTAAGTGGGAGATAAAGGAAACAATCTCACTGACCTTTACAGCATCCGAAACTCTAAGAACTGGTAGTGTCTGGACTTTTTTATGTATCACTATCATTTTCTCTTCCAAATATCAGAGTGAACCTAGTGAGGAGCATCCTCTGAAATTCTGGGACAGGACTGTAGCACTTGAAGCAGACAGTAGAAGCATTTGCTACAAGCTTTCCTCTAGCCATGGAAGTCAAGTCATGCATTAGTTCCTCTAATGTCCAACTTTGTATAAAAAATCTTTTCTTTCTTTTGCTATTTGTGCAAAATTACATCATTCTATCAAAGCTTGAAAAAGCTAGTGATTGGCACTTCACTTGCCTCTATAATCATTCAAAGTTTAAAAAAAATCACCAACTCAAGGGAGCAAAGATAATGAGTCTTCTTCCATCTTTCTTCTCCCCCCTCTCTCTTCCCCTCTCTGTCTTTCCCTCTACCCTTCGTATTTCCTCTGCATCCCACCTTCTCTGAATTTCCCCAAAGGAATGTTACAGCCAGAGTTAAAAAGTTTTAAAATTCTATTTTGCCTATATGTTTTTCAAGTTCTTGCATAAATACTGAGTTTACATCAATAGTTACCTCCTCCCAGACATAATAAAGATCAGTGAGGGGCCAGGCGGTGGTGGTGCATGCCTGTAATCCCAGCACTCGGGAGGCAGAGGCAGGCAGATCTCTGTGAGTTTGAGACCAGCCTGGTCTACAAGAGCTAGTTCCAGGACAGGCTCCAAAACCACAGAGAAACCTTGTCTCGAAAAAAACCAAAAAAAAAAAAAAAAAAAAGATCAGTGAGGTCCAGTGTGAAACCTTTCCTTGCCTCCTTATAATTTTCCCTCACTTTGGAATTATTTCTAGAGGACATATAACCAACACAACATCCTTGCTGATAGCAATAATATTACATTGAGAAATAGAAAGTTTTCTTCTGTATTTGTGCAAGTTTTCATTAATTAATAACTGAACATCTCTCTTAGGTAAGGTAAAAAATACTGCTTTTATTCCTTTTGAGGGGGATTGAAGACACACTAACGTGCTCACTCTACACTGATGGGATCAGCCTACATGGATGTAATCTTTTTATATTGATGTAATCACTCTGCCCTGATGTCATTGTTCTGTATTGATTTTATCACTCTACACCGATGTGGTCTACATTGATCACATCACTCTATACTGGTATAATCCATCTACAATGATGTGATTAATCTACATTAACGAAGCTACTCCACATTGATGTCATCACTCCACATTGATGTCATCACTCCACATTGATGTGACGTGCTCATTTACATAACCAGATAAGCAATACATGTTAAAAAGGAACTAAATACCCTAGGGCTTAAGTGATGATTTGTTAGCAGTACACTGGTATCCGTCACTGTCTTGTCTCTGAAAATGGAATCACAGTTGTTTTTTTTTTTGTTTGTTTTTTGTTTTTGTTTTTTTAAACTGAAGGGAGCAGATCCTAAATACTCTTTTGGAACCTCAGGTGGTTTTGAGACACAGAAATTATAAATTAATGGTGACTCAACATGACAATATGAGAAGCCCTTTTTGATGCTGTGAACTGTGTGGCATGTTGAGTTTGAACCCTGAACAAAGTGATGAGCCCTATGGGAGGCAATTCTTACCAAAGACGGAGTTAGTATTTTGCCACAAAGCATCATGTTTCCAGACCTTTGCTATCCACAATGAACCTTAATCCTTACCCGTAAAGCCTAAGTGTTAGGCACATATTAAGCATGTTGGTATTTTTGGAGACATTTACTTTAGTTTTCTGTGTTAAAAATGTATCCATATAATCTATCTGGTAACAATGCTAGAGTAGCCTTTTACAAGATTTAGTCAATTCTAGGTTTAGATGGACTACTCAGGTGCTTGTCTCCAGTAGAGCCTGACTTTAAGATAACGCACATGATAATGTTCTGCTCAGATTTTATTGTCAGCTCTCAGAATCTATGAGTCATTGAAAGGGGAGGACTAAAGCTGAGGGTTTCTGTAAGGGGAGGACTAAAGCTGAGGGTTTCTGTCTGCCCCGTAGCCATCTCTGTGAGAGATTGTCTTGACTCATGATAGATGTGCAAGGGTCTAGCCCACGGGTATCGTCTCTACTCAAGTTAGGTAAGCATGAACAAAGTGCAAGACACAGAGTGAGCCAGGAAGCAGGAAGCCCTGCTCCTTCATGATTTCTGCTTCAAGCCTCTGAGCTCTTGCCCCTGACATTTCTCAGTGATGCTTTGGAACCTGGAAGGGAAAGCCAAACAAGCCCTATCTTATCTCCGCTATCATGTCATTTAATTTAAAAAATGTGTGTCTTAGAAGAGAAAAATATTTATATAGTATCTAATAATGATGCCATTAAAATAGCTAAAAATGTAAAAGCTGATTGATTTTGACTAAGCTTGTCTTTGACCTCGAAATCTTTAATCTAATAACTTTGTTAGGTGCTCAACAGGCTACACAGACTCAGATTTCTGTGTGGAAAAGAAATGAGATTTTATCATCATCAGATTTATCTTCCTTCTGGAAAAATACTTCTGCTCAGGTGGTGTGATGTTTTATATTGACTGTCAGCTTCACAGGATCTAGAATCACCTTAGAGATAAAGAGTCCCCAAGTAGAGGAACTTTCTAGATTAGTTTAGTTGATGTGGGGAAAAAAGCTATTGTAAGTACCAGATAAGAAGGAGGAAGCCATCTGAGTACCAGCACCCACCACTTTCTGTCTCTTGAGGTTTCCATGATTCTGGGGTCAAAACTAGAGCTCCTTCTATGCTTGGCCAATACTCTGCCAAGAGCAACTCCCTCAGCCCTGCCCCAATGCTGTTGTTTGTTACCTGTTTGGATGGTTTCCTCACAGAAGAGGTGAAAGCAGAGAATAAGAAGAAAGTTCAGTTCGGCACTCTAAACAGCAAGGATGATGGAAATTTGACAGGCACAAATGAATAGCTTCCTAAACAACTAGCCTCCCAGACCCGGCGCCAGAGCCAGCTATTTCGCCTCTAATCACCACAAAAATAAAAGCTTGCCTGAGACTTCTGGGATCTAATTTGCTGTGTGGAATGTAGGCTCACCAGTTCGGCTGTGTCAGTTATGATAAGGTGTGAGTGGAAATCTGAGGAGAGTGATTTTCTTGTAGCCAAAGGGAAAAGTCAGACAAAACTATTTCTTATTCAAAAATAGAAGAGTAACTGGAACTTTCTCCCACTTGGATTTTAGTTTTGTTTAGAGCCCAAAGCTTAAAAGCACGCTCGTGCGGTCTAAGGAGAGTGTCTGCCTATGCAATGAGTACTTGCAAAGGAATTAAAAACAGGGACTAGCAAGCATTCTTGCATCCTTCGAGAGGCAAGGGGAGTAGGACGGAACTAGAAAGATGGTTGTCTCCAGCCGAGAGACAGTAGTCAGAGGCATTTCCTGGAAGCATGACACGTGTCTTCTGGAGTTTGTGGCACTGACAGGCCGCTGTTCAAGTCTCCCCTGAAAATCAAAGGTCTGGGACTGACAGGCCCTGCCTCTGGTGGGGGGCTGTGAGAGGAAGCTCTGTGCGTTCAAAGACCAGCAAGAACACAGTCTGCAGTTTAGGACTGGGCAGAAGAAAATCGCAGACTGGCCTCAGGCTGCAGTTACAGTCAAAATGACTCCATTTTAGGGATGAGTCTTGAGGACAGCATATCTCCAAAAGTGGAACTTTGAGGGTAAATGGGCACAGTAGCTGAGGAGGGGGGAGGGAAGGAAATTAAGTGCTCCACCAGGTCTATTTAACCTGACTCATTGAGAAAGAAGGCATGTGGGGGGTCTAATGGACATAAAGCTCAGGGGTAGAATGCACCACCTATGTGGCTATCAATGAATAACAAATATATGGCATATATATACACAGTCATCTTCTTCAGCCATAAAAGACAAATGAAACGCCATTTTCAGGAGAGGCTGCAGTTGGAGTCCATCAGATTGAAGGAAGATGTCAGACTGCGAGAAACAATTGTGGTTGGTCTTCTGTCATCTGTGTTTTCTAAATGTTAGAAGCATGAAGTCATGCATGTGCACAGGACATGGGAGTAGAAGAGAGACCAGGGCAATGGATGAAAATAACAGAGAGGCAGGGGAAAGGAGGAATGAATATGTCAAAGTACATAATGCAGTTGTGGGAAAATGAGGTGAAGCCAGAATTTCTCAGGTCCCTTTCCACTCATTCACAGAACAAGGATCAAAGGTGAGGGGGAACGTGACGGTGGTTGTCAGAGGAGCAGCTCCTGCAAATAGGTTTATCAGCCACGTTCAATGAACATGCCATCAGTGGAGGCTAGGCTTCCTAAAAGGCCTAAAAACAGGCTGATTTTAGAGCTCTGAGGGGAGGAAGGTATGCAGCTGGATTTTGAAGTATAGCAATTCTCTCTGTGTGTCCTCCTCCTTCTCCCTCTCTCTGTATGTGTGTGTGCTCTGTCTGTTCTTAATGGACTTTTCCATGCTGCTGGCTGAAGAGTTCTTCATTATCCCTCTGTAGTACTCTGGACATTTTAGGCAGTCTTTAGCATTTTTTTATTCAGTGCCTGGTTGTAGTTCTGCTCCAGAATTACAATGCACACTGGTTCTGATCGGTTAGCTCACTTACTAAACAGTTGAAGATTATCCAGTCTGGAAATATGCATATGAAATATAGAGAATTATCTGGTATTGTAGCAGTAATGAGATTCACTTTGATACCATGATAACCATCTTATTTTTTAAAAATGGTCTCATCAGCGTAGTGGCACATACTTGTACTTGACACACCCAAGAAGTTGAGGCCCAAGGAACATAAGTTTGAATTAACCTGTGTTACATAGCAAGCATCTGTCTCACTATAAAAAAAAAATTGTTCTGCATTGCAATATATACTTTTAGTCTTGAGATAAAATTCTTTTTTTAAAATATTTATTTATTTATTATGTATACAATATTCTGTCTGTGTGTATGTCTGCAGGTCAAAAGAGGGCACCAGATCTCATTCCAGATGGTTGTGAGCCACCATGTGGTTGCCAGGAATTGAACTCAGGACCTCTGGAAGAGCAGGCAATGCTCTTAACCACTGAGTCATCTCTCCAGCCCCCGAGATAAAATTCTTAGAAATCTTTTTTTGAAGGAAACATCATCAAACCCATTTTGTAGTTGAGGAAATCAGAACATAAAAAACTAACTTCCCAAGTTAGCATAAATAGTTGCTCCCAGAGCTGAGTTTTACACTAGAGGCCTCCGCATCCCATCCTTGTATTTATAATGATGCTGACTAATTGACCATCCTTTCTGTTCAACAGGTGTGGCTTGTGAAAACACATTCATAGAAACAACCAAAAAGAGCACTCTCAAAACTGCTTAAGAGGCTCAGAGACTTTCACTGTAAACTATACATCCTAGAATAAACTTGAAGTATATACTTCTATGGTTAGTCATAGCTGTGAATCTTTGCATCCTCTGAGAAAATATGGCTGCTTTTTGTTTTGTTAGATGTGTTTGTGTGAGCATGGATGTGGGCTCATGTGTTTGTCCAGGTGTGCATAGGTATGTGTGCACATGCATGGTAAGGCCAGCAGATAGCCTCTGGTACCTTCCCACAGTATTGTTCATAAAATCTCTCACTGCCCTGGATCTCTTCAAGGAGACTCTCCAGGTTGATCAGAAAGCCCCAGGGTTATACGTGCCCGCGAAGCTTCAGCACTGATAGTATAAGCATATGCCACCACACCTGGACTCTGGACTTGAACTCAGGTTCTAATGCTTTCATGGAAAATGTTTTACCGCCTGAACTATTATGTCCCTAATGCAAAATATATATTTTTAAAAAATAGCAATATTCAAATATTTTATTGTACAGAATAAAAAATTAGTTTATAACCTGCCATCTGATAACATATTCATTTATAATTATATTTTACTGTTTATTCACAAAGGAAATACAGGTTAAAAATAAATGACACCATGATTAAGTAATGTTAGATTGTAGCAAATGTAACAAAGATTTCACTTGTTTGTCCTGGGTAAAATCATATCATCTGAAGGTCAGAAAGCACATTTAGAAGGAACAAATATCAGGAACAAGACTGGGCAGTTGAAAATTAAAGCCCCATGCAACAAGCAGTATGACATTTTAGATGTTAAATGGAACACAATTCAGTTCAGACCGGACAGCTATTGTCAGTCTGGATCGCTGCTTGATCTACAATTTATATGGAGTTGAAGCAGAAAGAATTTTTTCTGCCTCAGCTTCTTGGCTTTTAACACAATGTTTCACAGATGTCTGACCTTTGGTTTTTAATGTGATAATGTGCTCCCAACCGACAAAAACCAAAGCTGATTGTCAGAACAGAAGTTGTTTTTCAAGGAGAATGATCCCGAGTTGTGGACATAAATGACACCATGTATTTTTTTTTTCAGGATGTCTAGTCACATCAAATGCCAACGCACTGGGAATGGTTCAAGAATGGTAGGTAAATATAAAAAGCGGCATATGTTAAAATTTGTTGCACTATTTACTTGAGAAAAAAATGGGTTTTCTTCTTGGAGAAGCACTCTACTTCACGTCTTCTGACACCTGTCCTGTCTTCCGGAGTTTTATTGTGTTGCTGTCGTGAGGTTGGATGTGCTCCTTAGTCCCGCTCCCATCAGCAGTATTTATTGTCCTCAGCACCTATTGCTCTCAGATTCCACTCTCATTTCTTCTCTACAACACACCGTGGAGTCAGATTCAGTAGTACCTTCCCCGGCATTTTGTCATAGATTTCTCAATGGATAGCAAGGAAGACAGGGGCTCATCCATTCTGTGTTACCTTGGCAGATTTTCCTCATTTGGAACTGAGGTTGTTTTGATGCCAGGTTTCTCTAGAGAACCAGAAGTGTAGAATGAATGTATATTACCAGGGGGGACTATTAATCCCTTTACAGAATGCTATCCACAGAGTCCAACACGGCTGTCTTTACACTTGAAGGGCAGAGAACTCTATAGCACTCGGTCCATAAAGCAGAATGCCTCAATAGCTAAGGGTCTGGGTGATTCCTGGAGAGTCACTGGGCTTCAGTCTCCCTGGGAAAAGCCAATACAGCTGGGCTCTGATATCAGACGGCACCAGTACCAGGACATTTTCCTCAGCAATTAGAAGTTAAGAGGAAGCAGTATAGCTTTCCCCTCTGACCTCTTTACATAGATTCTGCAGTCAGAAAGCGTTACCAGCTCTGGGGGAAGATCTGAACCCCTCAGTCATAGTTGCCTGGGAATGCCTTCACAGCTTAATCCAGAGAGGCTGTCTTAGTTGATTCTAGATCCAATTAAGAAACAGTATTATCTCCCCACAGATTCATGATCCGCAAGCTTGGTTACCTCTGCAGTGTTGAGCCATTAGAATTATCAAAAAAAAGGACCTGATGCATGGTATTTGGGTGTCAACTTTAGAAGTTTGAAATGCTTATCTTGTAAAGGGGGAATATTGTCCTGTGGGTGTGTTGGGAAGGTCACGTTCCATAGTGAACATGCCATGTGCATAGTTCCTTCAGCGTGCAGCAGACTTTATTTCTCAACCTAACTGCTCCTCAGTGAAAGCCTCTCTACGATGCAGGAGCATGGGGTATGTGCCCTCCAAATATAAGAAGGGTGAGTCCATATTTAAAGTTACACTGCTTCAGGTATTGTGCTATAGTCACACAGAGGTCTTCATCTGAACATCTTTTTTATTTTCCATTTTTTACTGCTCTTTCCTTCCATCGGCCATCTTAATGCCATTTTCCCTTATCCATCCACTAGCCAAATGGCCCTGGCTTGCAAATGTCCCAATACATGTTCATTCATGCAATCCAAGTCTCTGTGCTCACTGGTATGTTCTTCCCTGTTGCTGACTCTGAATATCGGTCAGTCCTGCACCCATTTGACATAGGCTGCTAACCATCCTGGGCATTTACTCACATCTTCTTGATTAGTGTGGGCTCACAGTTTCTTTAGATATGAAAAGCCTTGTTACTTTCATAGATTCTTCTATATTCCTCCATTAAACTCGTTTCCCTATTTGAATGGAAATGTTCCCAATCCTTAATGCTTTGTCTTAATGATCATCACTCCTCTGTGATTTCTGGTGATATAGCATGCCTTCATGTCAATCTTCACATCCTTGCTGTGACACTTCATCTCTACCTTGAGGAGGTTTATATGTTAACTACATCTCCAGGGTGTTTAGGCTGCAGAAATATCTGTTTCCAGCTGTTTCCCTGTGATCTTATCCCTCCCTCCATGTGTAACAGGTCTTCTTGCACAGTTTTCCTTGTCTTGGGTATATTTTTACAACTTCTCTATTCTCTCCTTCTTTTTCAAATTGTCTGTTGGTTCTGAATTAGTGGAGGAAGCCACATCTTTACAGATAGTAGTTACCACTACATAGCCACAAAACACTATGTACTCAGTTCTCTTGTAAACCCAATACTGTCAGACTAAATCACAGTGGAGAACAGATATGTGAACACCATAGACACAGTTCTAAGAGTTTGTGGTTCTTTGAAGTCAGAGGAGAAAAATCCGGATATTCACTAAATTCTGAAGAGAGGTAAGAGATAGGAAATGGGGGTATGAATGCATTTTTGACCACTCAGCTCTTCAATAACAGAGGTTGAAAATGTCTTTGTCATCGATCTCTTTGGTGTCCCATCACTTCCCGTGCACAGTGAAGATATCTAAAGCCTGAATGAATGGCTAAATGAAATGCTAGCTTTCTAGAATGTGTCAAATACTTTACATTATAAAGTCAGAGACAGAAAACCACTGAGGATTATGGGAACTACAGGGGAGTTGGTATGACAGATTTGCTATATGGCGTAGTTCATGCTAAATGAGTTCAGAACTCATAGGTAATCAAAGCTAATGCCTTGTAATGGTGGAGTGACATGGTTAGGCAGATGTTTTAGGAAATAGTTAGGACCTGAAGAACAGACTTGACTGGTAGGGTGTGTGGAGGAGGCTCTGATGAAGCCCCTCAGATGGTACAACTGAGAAGACATGGTTGACAAACTGCCTGAATTCAGAAGGAGCAGGCATTCTCCTCAGCTGGGTAACCACAGCACTTGTGAAAGGGAGTGACAGGGACAGAGAGCTGTTGATCGGGGGAGGGGGAGGGAAATGGGAAGCGGTTGCGGGGACGAGGCAGAAATCCTTAATAAATAAATAAATTAAAAAAAAAAGAGAGACCCAGTTTAAAAAAAAAAAAGATTTGCTAATATAATTTATTTCATTCTAGGCCTAGTCTTGGTCCTTCAAGGTTATTGACAGGAGATTTGACTTAAAGTATGGTTATTAATAGGATATCTTGACATAGGGTGTGGTTATTTGGAGTTTGGGGTATTAATATCATAATCATAATCACTTTGTTCCTTGTGTCATGGTAAAAAGAAAAAGTCTTTTGCTTTCTTTCTCTTTTTTGGATCGAGATATTTAAAGATTATAAGAAATAAACACGGGCAGCTTCAGTTTTCACTGGGTTGCCCTCCCAACTCTAAAAAAAAAGAAAAAACACTTTCATCGCCATAAATCAAAGGAGGCTTCATATAATTTCTAGGTGTTTGCAGAGCAGGTGTTTGCTCTACATCCCTATATTGACATGTGTCATCTGAAACCTCCAGGTGTCCTTTGCACAGAAATCTCTTGACTCATAGTTAAGGATACATCTCCTAAAGATCTTTCTTCCCACTTTCAGTATGGGTAAACTCTAGGTTGCCAGGGTTTTTGTTTTGCCCAAAGGCAATCCTGCCTGAATCTTATCCATCGTCCAGGGAACCTGTCCCTCAGGCCCTTTCCATTTATATCCCACCATCTGAGCAGATTTGATTTCATTAGTAGGTCGTACTGGGAGTTTTTATTAAATGCACACTCACCATTAGAACCTTACTTATGAACATTAACCACGAAGTCAAAATGATACGGTTCAGAAGCAAGTTCATGTGCAAATAGTTATTGTATGTATATTGTCACGCTCAGTAATATGTTAACTGACTGTAACGGTCCTAATGAGAAATGTACCCCATAAGTTCAGGTGTTGGGACACTTGCTCCACAATTAGTGGTTCTTCTGATGGTGAAGTTCCTGAACCTTGAGGAGGTGGAAGAAAGTACTTGCTGGAGAAAGCACATCGCTGGGGATGGGGTTTGAAAGTTTATGTTCTGTCCCACCTCCAAATCATTCCTGGTTTCCCAGAATCCCTATGTAATGCTATCAGTGAGTTTCAGCCCTGCTCCAGCCAGCTGCTATGCCATCCTTACCATTATGGATGTTCCATCTGGAGCCAGAAGATAAATAAACCCTTCCTTCTATGCATCCCTTTGGTCATGGTGCTCTATATCAGCACCAGGAAAGCAAATGACACACTGGCAACTAGCTTTCCACATTTATTTAACTCGAATTGGGAAGGAGTCAGAGTGTTAAAATATATGTGTATAGCTTTAACACAGTGAGCCTGAGACCACCACTCCTGTCCATAAGAATAATTCCTCTGTTTTCACAATGGAAACCCCGAGGAGGCATCTTTATTTCCTATTTAAACTGCAGCAGAAGTACTGGGCTATTTATCAGAAGAAAATACAAAAATACATATGATGTTTGTTAATAACAAACTGATGTTTGCATAATTCAGTCAAGCTGGAGAAGTTCGCTATTAACTTGCCAACAAATCTCATTCAGCTGAGCACCGCATTTACGGAGAGAGGGAAATCAATTTTATCAGTCACGATATATTTGGATGAGAGATCAATGTAAATTTTTGAATATGCCATTTCTCACTTTTTCTCCAGAGAAGGGAAATCAAAATTTTCCCATTATTAACTGTCATAAAAAAAGGCATTCTTGAGATTGATTTCTGGGTGGATAGTGATAGAATGCCAGATAGTTGGAAATGCAAACATTTGCTTAAATTTGTCTTTCCTCTTATAGAAATTCTACAAGTATCTCTTTTCTTGCCCTTTCTAAATAAGTGAACTACACAATCATAGCTTCTTCTGGCTCCACTTGTAGTGTGTTTTGGTTCTTGGTGTGTGGAAGTAGCAGTCTTATTTGTGATCTAAAACATGACACACTGGGAGCAGTGAGAACCGTGGTGAGAGGCAGGCTGGTGGTCGCGTTTCTGTGACACCCTACCTGAGGGAAGGAGTCCGGCTAATGAGGACAGGGGCCACTCACTGATAAACAGAGAAGCTTGAGATGCCATCCAGAACGCTTCTCCACCCGGTCAGGAGCCTTTGGCCAGACAGACAAACAGAAAACAGTGGCAATCACCTTAGTATAGCTGCCTTATATGGATTCTTCTTTGGGTAGTTGTCATTGATGCAGTGTTCTCGTGACCAGGCTAAGGAGGTATTTCTCTGTCAGTCACCCTTAAAGTTCTCAGTCGACAAAAATCCCTTGTCTACCAAAGTATACCAAATAATAGGAAATAAGAATAATAGTAAATAACACTCCAGCTTACATCACAAGCTCCAACTCTGTAACTCTGAAATCTGATAGAGCACAGTGTGAGGTAACGATTTTAATGAAGCGTTAGACAAAGTCGTTGAAATAGACCCTCCTGTCATGTTGTTAGTCAAGGTAAGGTCACTTAGGATGCAGCAGATATAAGGCCATTGTGACCTTCAAGCTACATCTGAGAAACAGAAGGGGAAATCCCCATGTGACACCTGCCCTCGGCGTGTCCACAAGCAAGAGTTGGCATCTTCATAATAAATATTTTTCTAAGTATTTCAGTACCATAAATATAAAAATCGAACATGGTTTCTAAATCTCAATTCTCACAGGTTTCTGCCCTCTGGATACTGGGCATATGTTTATATGAATACGTACAAAAATCAAGGGAAGCAGGCTAGGCCTGGTAATATAGACTAATGACACCTGGGGCTCAGAAAGCTGAGACATGAGGATCATGGGTTCAAGGCCAATCTGGGCAACTTAAAGAGACCTGTTTTAAAATGAAAAAGTAAAAGGAGTCCTGCTTTTGTTTCTGTTGTTGTTTTAACAGACTCAGTGATAGCACACAAGTCAAAGGAGACCCTAGATTCAAGGCCACTATCTCTGCAATAAAAAAGCTAATGCAAGCTAATTCAGGAACAAATCTTTGGAAAAAATACCAAGAGAGATATACACCTACCCCATTACTCCCTCTCAGACTCTCGTGAAATATCTTTCTATCACAGATTCCTTTCTTCCTGTGTTCTTCAAATAACAAAAGAAACTTGGGCATTGAGGCTAAAAAGGACCATCCATTGACAGGTTATCTCATTTGTGAACAAGGGTAGAATGAGTAACTTAACAGACACAGTTGAACAAGATCTTTATGATGTCGGTCACAGTAACACTGTGAAAATCAATGAATCAAAAAAGAAATAAATCAAGATTTTTTTCTGTCTTTTTTTTCCTGAAGACAAGGTCTCATGTAGCCCAGGGTAGGCTGGGATTTCATGCACATGCCACCATGTTAAACTTCAGGATAAATCCTAAGAAAATAATTTTAGGATAGAGAAATTTAGTTATTCAAAATTGGTATTTAATTAAAATGATCATATTTTTTGTCTTGGGAAAAATGACTTAGCTCTAAATTCCATACTTAGGTCATGTATGTGTGGGAAACCTATTTAAGACACTTAAGACATGTATGTGTGTAAATCCCACATACAATACTTAAGGCAGGTATGCATGAGAAGTCTACATAGCAATGTTTTTCTGTTTTTACAGATGCCAGACTCCCTCCCACCAAAATGTCTTTGCACATACTGTTATTGAAAGCGTCGGGGCTGTTACAGCATCACATGGTTACCTCCTTTGCCACTTAGCTCAAGCAGCTCCTCTGGAGGCAGACCTTTCTCTTTTGCTTTTACAGTAGGCGTGGTTTAGGGGACTAACCCTGTACTTTCTAAGGATGCTCTAATGGCTCCCCCTAGCAATTGCAAAGCAAGTCAATGCTGAGTTTCCATGGAGCCCATTCTACTCCACTTTGCTGTAAGAACTACAGCCAATTACGTTAGACACTTTTCTTATTGCTGTGATAAAATACCCAACAAGAGAAAAGTGTGGAGCCTGGAGTGTGTTTTAGCTCACAGTAGAAGAGCACACTTCAGTGTATCTGGGAAGGCATGGGGTGAGAGGAGCCTGAGGCAGCTAGTCACATTGTGTCTGCTGTCAGGAAGAGGAAATGTTGGTACTCAACTTGCTTTCTCCTTTTGAGAAGCATATTTATTATTATTTTTATTTTTGAGATCGCACAGTGAGCTTTCCACTTCAGTTAACCCAATCTAGAAATTCCTCAAGGGAACTCTCAGAGAGGTGTGTTCCCTAGTGATCCTAGATGCTGTCCCATTGACATTACTAACTCACAGTCCAGCTGAGGTCATGGCAGTCCCTAATAGAGAAATCCAATGCTGATTCCAGAGGAAGGATGGGACTCTCACAGGACTCCTCATTTATACAGATAGAACCCGAGGAGTGTGTGTGGGAACTGACTGTCAGGGTGGGGAAACAGAAGCGACTCACGGTTGGGTTGTCGATGTGCACCAAGCAGACTTTTCCTATCAGATGCTGCAGCTCGGGGAATTAGAAAGTGATCTCCTGCCAGAGAGATGGGGGAGAAAAAGAATTAACACTTGAAAGTTCTCCTTTGAGAAATATGATTCTTAGAACTAGAAATTTAGAAATCCAAGCAACCTTAGTTAGTGATTATAAGTGAATATTTCTGATAGAACTGGGGATTCAACCACAGAATTATTCTAACTGTATCCATTTTTCATATTATATATTTAAAGTGTTGTAATCTATAAGCAGTCTATTTATCTGTACAATCTATAAGCTGTCAACTACTAATTTACCATGAATCTGTAACATATATTTGTCATCTCTTTTCTATCGTCTATCATGTACATATCTACAACTGCATTGTTGAATGTACACATATATATGTTTGTGTCTGGCTATAAACTTATTGTTCAAATTTAAAGCTTTTATGTGTGCACTTTATTTTATCAAGAGCTAGAATACCTGCCTTTTGGTTGTGTTCACTACTGTATCTCTATAAAATATTCCTTGTCTCCATATTAATCTTTATTAAATAATTAAGACACAGTCAACAATCTTTAGTTTGTACCAATGTGAATGTCATCTTGATTATAGTAATAAAGTTTGTTTTATTAGTTATAGACATGGCTAGAATTCCCAAGAAAGCGTGATCATATTTTATGATTTCTTATCACATTCCAGTTGAGGTATTTGTGCTGACATCTGCATGCTTTAGTCCACCAGTCCATTACTCCACAAAGTTTTGGTTGAATAAAGTACATACCTTCCTCTTATGCTTTCTTCTCAGACATCTCTTTGGATCTAGGTGTAGATAGTCAGTATTACATCTCATGCGGAATGGGATCGTGTGATTGTGGTCTCAGGTTTGAAGACTTGGTTCCTTGAGGATAGAACCTTACTGCATCTGGACTCTTTATCCTCCACAGTTTATGGTAAACTCTAAGGCTGCCTTGGGAAATGACATCAATCCATGATGTTGTCACAGAAAATCAACCTTTTGCGTTTTAACTCGTCTGAGATACTTTGCTAACATGGAAGCAACACCAAGATCTTTATTTGTTTTTGTCACCTGTGTATGATCCATTCTCTCTGACACTGAGTTTCCCATCATGATACTTTCTAGGCTTTATTTTTCCCCAGCAGGTATCCTGGCTAGGAAGGTGAGGTGTGAGGGGAAATGGTGCAGCTAATTCATAAACAGGGGAAGTGAGTTCTGGTGTCTCCTCAGAATTGGTCTCTTCCCCATCTCTTGGCTTCCTATCGCTCAGTTTGGCAGGAATGTCCTGTATTTTAATGGGTGTTTCAGTTCAACTAAATTTGGCCTGTGGAAATCAGTTAAGATATTTTTACAGTTGTTTTCCTATCCGTTCTTAATGCCATTAAGCTTTCTCTTTCTCTGACAATGGAAGAAGAAAGAAAAATGCTAAGTGTGATTCATCAGACACGTAAATGTGTGGGGTGGTTTTGGTAGCCATCCTGACAGAACTCTATAAGAAAGCCCCTGTGCTAAGGAACTCCTCCATATTTCATACATGGGTACTTCTTTATTTTAGAACAATAATCCACTTAAGGTTATTGCTATTGAGGGAAAATCACAGTATTCATTGGAACCCACTCTTGCTTTGCAACATGAATCAGAATCCCCTAATGATTCATATTCCCAGGAAGTGAACCTTGGTCTATAGCCTAACAGTATAGCTACAGCCAGAGGCACTCACATTACATGGGCCTTGGGGCTTTTTTCCTCTTTCCTATGTTTCCAACAGCCACTGAGACCCGAGAAGGGCTGTGCATCTTTGTTTTAGCTTAAAAAATTGAGTGAATGTATTGCCACTGGCCAGATCCTGTTCAAATTTACTTTTGATCCCAAATGAGTTTTATTCTCACAAACATTAAGAAAGGAAAAAAAAAGACCATCTTTCCTGCTATTTCAAAAATGTAAGAGAAAGAGAGTACATTCTTTGCCAATACCTGAGCAGAGTCAAGAAAAAAACACAACATACAGGGTCTTGAAGAAAACAGTGCTAAAAAGCCATTAGCTAATAGCAAAAAAAAAGTCAAGGAGCCAAGTCTTGCGACTTGAGATTAGTGACTGCAGCCATGCACTGTTTCTGAAGTAGCTCTCTACAGAGAATATGAAAAAGAGCAACAGAATCGAGCACTGTCTTCAGGTTTGGCCTTGTTATAACTCATATTACATGTGCTCTAGTGGCCCTCTGCCTTCCTTGAGAATATCCCACCGTCCTTCGCCACTGCTCCGGGCATCAAAGAGGCAGAAAGCAGTGGTGAGGCCCAGGTTCAGCTGTGTGAGGGAAGCCACTTAATGGCAGGGAGAGAGAGTTCATGCCTGTTCTGTCAGGAAGCAAAAATAATGAAGGTGCATGTCACTGGCCTTCTGGAGCCATGAATTCTCAGGGGTCGTGTGAAGAAATCACAGTTGATTAGAGTTAGCTTGTGACCAAACACAACCTTTATTTGCTTTTCTTCTTCAAACTTGGTACAACTGGTGACCAAGCTTCTATGACCCTGACTTTCAGGTATAACCGGTGGTGTAGTTATTGACACATGTCACGATGGAGGCACCGTGCCAGTGAGCTTTAACAGTTGTGCGAGCACCTGGCCTGCTTGTATTCAAGATGTTTTTATAGGAACTACACGTGTGTGTGTGTGTCTGTGTGTGTGTGTGTGTGTGTGTGTGTGTGTGCATCTGAGGGTGTCTGTGAATGGTTCTTCCTAAGCCTGACATAAGGGCTTGAGTAAACAGTCCAGGAAAGCATCCATTGCTTCCCCAGGTGCATCACTTGGTAGAATGAGCGCTGCATGAGGGCCTCTTCCCGCATGAAGCACCTGCATTTGAACTAGTATGTTACTGTTGTCTTAATAATTCTGCACTGAAACAAATATCCTAATAAATAGCTTAAATTTAACACTAGCCTCTCTCCTAATGCTCCGTGCTCTGTTGGTGTTTTTGTTGTTGTTTTCTGTTGTTTTTGTTTTCTATTTTGTATTTTTCTCTTAAAGTCGCTCTTCTGAGTTGCAATTGATACAAATAAAAGCTCACATGGAGTGTGTTAGAATGAGCTTGGACACCTATGGCTGCCGGTATTAGCCTGACAACCAATACACTCAAGGGCCCATCACCCTCAGAAGTGTGGCCTTCTGTAGTGGTGAAGCTGTTTACACAGATTAAGCCTCTGACGGAGGCTGAGAGGGCATCATCACAAACTGGGCAGTAAATGGATCCTACTTAAAGGGGTAGAATGAGGTATGAGCATATTTCCCAGTGTGGGCTTCTGATGTGTCACACATGGGTAAAGCTTCTTCCTTCCTTCCTTCCTTCCTTCCTTCCTTCCTTCCCTCCCTCCCTCCGTCCTTCCTTCCTTCCTTCCTTCCTTCCTTCCTTCCTTCCTTCCTTCCTTCTTTCCTTCTGTCACTCACCCACCCTCTTACTCAGCCACTTGTCCTTTGTAGAAGGAAGCATTTGTTCTTTTCTCACCATGCAGAGGAATAAGTCAACAATTCTTCTGTCTGACTACCAGATATGTTGGTGTGCTTGTCCCCCAAACTCCACAATACCAAGGTAGCTATTGATATGACACCCATTTCTTTTTAATCTAAGAACTAGAATCATTTTCTATACTCCCTTGGTTACATTTTAAGACATACCTCCCTAGGCCTGTTTGATTAAATTATTAGACTTGTCAGAGAGCTAACGTTCCCTCAGAACAATACAAATTAAACTGATTGGGTCGTTGAAATTATTTCAAAAGATGAACAGTCATAGAATCGAAATAAACTAGAAAAAGTGGGAAATCTGAGTAACTAAATCTCCTAGGAAACATGCATAGCAGATGGTAAAGTATCTAGTCCTGTTGTTATAAATAAATTTCAAAGACACTCAGAGCAGCCTTACAAAGTTTTACTGCACTAACAAATGACAGGCAGCCTCTGCAGCAGGCAAGAGATGCTCTGCCCCCCTTTGAGTCTCCTTAATTTAAACGCATTTCTGCTCATGCCATCTCTGCCTGTGCTTAGAATCTGCACACACATTCATCTGGAAGCCACACAAGCCTATTTGGGAAAAATTGCTCATTTTTTTCCGGGGACTTTTTGTGCTTTTCAGATTATGATAGTACCAACTCCTACAATAAGACTCAAGTTGATGTTGGAAAGGATGCATCCTCTGATTGCATGCAACCCTCTGCAATGAGGCTCCACCTGCAGCCTTCACAGGAGCAGACACTGTTCTAAATGACGAGGATCAAAGCCTAACCACCCAACTCACTGGCCATGAAAATAGAGCTATGCAACCCTCAGATGGGTCATCCGTTACTGGTCTTGACTTTATCTCACAGGCTGTGAAAGAATTAGGCGACATAGAGCATGGGAATCGTTCCTGGAGCATAATAAATACCCTCATTAAAGCTCTCCTTACCAGGAGGTCATCTAAACTCAGACACAGCTGGATCATCCTCCACTTTCAGTATTTCAATAAGAAACAGCTTTTCATTCAATAAATTTCATATTGAAATAACCCAAAACTTTACCTATTACTATTTTTGTGTTATTACCATAAAAGATGTTCATATTAACACATGTCTCTGAGTTGTTCATGCATGTTTGCTCATCAAATTAGTAGGAAGCTCATTCATTCAGATCCAGGTTCACATTTGCCTGCACACTGAGAAGCTGGATGTCCTAGACATGTACAAACCATTTTCCAGGTCTCAATTCGCCGTCTGGACTTCGTGTGTGAGAAACAAAAGCACATAGCTCAGAGGTATGACGTGAATGTCCTATGAGAGAGTTCACACCAGAATTCTTGGTGTGCTCTGGCACTTAGCATGCATAGTGGGCTCTCAAAAAGACTCTAGGTCTCTGTGTATTATTAATATTTTAAATCTAAATGACTGTAGACACGTGAAGTACATTTCCTTAGGTCTTTGTGACTCTCATTGAAGGAGACTCTGTTGTGGGGCATTTTCTTGGTTAATGACTGATATGAAAGGGTCTGTCCTGCTGGGATGTCACCCCTGGGCTTGCAGTCATGGGAGTTCTAAGAAACCGGGCTCAGCAAACTATGAATAGCAAGCCAGTAAGCAGCATTTCTCCACGGTCTCTGCTCCAGTTTCTGCCTCCAGGTTCCTTCCTTAAATTCCTCTCCCGACTGCCTTTCGTTCATGTTCTCTCATCATTTTTAAGGTGAAATAAACTCACCTCTGAAGTTGCTTATGGTCATGGTTTCTGTCGCAGAGATTGAAAGCAAACTAAGACAGGTACTTTTTTAACCACTCTTCCTGCCATTTCAAAACCACCACTAAATTTGGCCACTCCTGCTGCTGTGCTACCTTGTCAGAAAACATTTGATTATGTCTGGTGAGTTACCCAGAGCTAACCTCATGGATAAAACTCCTCTCTACTTGTTCAGAGTCTCCCTGACCCTGTCTTTTACATATCATGTAGCAAGGAGCCCAACAGACTTGCAAGCCTCCAGTTATGACTGTAAGCCATGTCAGGTGTGTTCTTATTCTATTCAAGTTGTCCTTTCTAACTCAGTGGGGAAATACAGACTTACAAGATGATAAGTAGACCAAATTGAAGTCACAGAAAGCTTGTGTTATGTTGTTCCATTTGAATATTATTAATAAGGCTTATATTTTTAAGAAAAATCATAAGTATGGTATTTCAAACAATCTGACTAACACACTACTCATTGATTTATGCAGACAGAAATAAATGAATTAAGTAGATAATAATGTTTTGTCAACTTACTGGTTTTATGTTTACCATCACTGTTATAATTGCAAATATCAACAGCAAAAGATTTTTTTTCTCTTTTTTATTACTTTATAAATAATACCAGTCAAAATTCCCACTCTCTCCCCTCCTCTCACTTTCCTCCTGCTCCCCGCCACAAACTTCTCCCCACCCCTCTCCAGTGATTAGAGAGGGCAAGGCACCCTGCCCTGTGGGAAGTCCAAAGCCCTCCCCCACTACATCTAGGCTTAGGAAGGTATGCATCCAAAGAGAAAAGGATCCGCAAAAACCAGTACATGCAGTAGAGACAAATCCCAGTGCCATTATCATTGGCCCCTGAGTCTGCCCCAATTGTCAGCCACATTCAGAGAGTCCAGTTTGATCCCATGCTTGTTCAGTCCCGGTGCAGCTGGAGGTGGTGAGCTCTCATTAGCTCAGGCACACTGTCTCAGTGGGTGGACCAACCCCTTGTGGTCCTGACTTCCTTGCTCATATTCTCCCTCCTTCCACTCTTCAACTGGAACTTGGGAAAATTTAAAGCTATTAAAACTTTCCTATTTCGATTCCCTACTCTTTATTGTAATTTAAAACAGGTTGTGATGCCTATCCATATAGCAGACATTTGAAAAATCTGTTTGCAGTATAAGCAAAGTAATACCACAAAACTTGAAGTCATTAGTATTTCCGAATCTTTAGAAAATAAAATGGCAACATACAAAGTAGTTGGTCAAATTTCTCTCCCCTTTCATTCATTCATGTTTCTACATTCATGTGCTTTTGGGTCTTATTGTACTTCATATTAAGTTAGAAAGTAAACAGGCTGCTCCTTAGATGTTGCTGCTTCTATTTTGGCTCTTTGGTTTGCTTGTGAAGTTTAAGGTAGCCATGGTTACGGTAGAAGGACACATAGCAAGATCCAGATATGAAGCCAGAGCAATTATACCCCTGGCTCAGCTCTTGTCTGGCCCCTGTCACATTTGGTAAAACCAGAATAGAGTGGGCAACTACTTTTAAGAGTTTGTCATAATAATTAATGAGATAATTCAATTCTTTCATCTTAAGAGAAAATCCGGAGACTTGTCTATGCCAGGAAATATTAGCTATTATCATAAGGATTATTTTTCTTAATACCTAAGCCATTTACTGGCAATAAAGTTAATCATCATATCCTTCCAGGAAAAAAAAAAGAAAATTAGTTCAAATCTTAAAAACTCTTCATTTTTAATTCAGGTTTCAGGCCTCATGTAAACGTCTTGAATTAGATTGAGTCTGATTGGAGCAGTAACAGTACCTCTCCATGTTCTATGTACTTGAGAGTCTAAAATGTCAGAGGACACAGACCATGGCACAAGAAACCAAAAATTGCACTTACTGTTCAATGAATCAAAGCCATTGCTAAATCTTGTAAAGGGGAGATGAAATTCCTCAACTCACCTATGAAACTCTGGGAAATTCCTCTGAAACAAAAACAGATTTTCTTTAACTGCTGTGTAAATTTTGTTTTAGCATGATCATGAGAAAGGAGAGAACAAAGGATGGTTAGTCCTACAGATGGGAATAGTTTTTGAAAATAAAATAAAACAAAAACAAAATCAAAGAGTGGTTGTAAGATGAGAGCCAGATTTCTTTGATAGACAATATAAAGCAGAGAGAAGGGCAGGTGGCTAAGTCAGACTGGGGGTGTACACAGCATTCTGAAACAATGGCTCAGGCTACAGACAAGCAAGCAGGACAGGACACCTGCATGACCTCATACTCCTCCATAACAATGTGAACGTGAGTGATGTATTTGACTTGTCTGTGTTTTAGATTTTTCAATGGAACTTCAATAAAAATAGGGACAATGATCATGTATCCTTCATGGAGTTTTGACAGTTCAGTGACTTCCCATGAAGAGTCCCCAGCGGCAGTTGGATGGCTATTAGGCCACTGCGTGAAGATATCGGCTATGTTTGCTAGTTAGCATCTCACAACTTTAACTGAAGATTTTCTACCAGCTAAAGTTACATATTTCAAGAAATTCCTCACCACCAGAAGTCTTAATTATTAAAAATATAGACATATGCAAATAAGAACATTTACATAGGATGGATACAGAAGCCCCACTAAGTACCAAGTTTGGACAGACTTACTGTGTCTTTGAGACTTTATTTCCCATGGGTCACTGTGCTGTCCTCTGTGCAAAGCTCTACACACACACACACACACACACACACACACACACACACACACACACTTTTTTTTTGTAGCTGTGACCACATTCACAAGCCACATCCAGCTATTTTATGACCTTCCTTACAGGTTTACTTTTTAATGTGAAGTTTAAGCTATTTCTCCCGAAGGGAGAAAGGTTTACAAGCCAACTAACAAAGGAAACATTCCTGACTTTGTAGCGAGAAGAATCTTGTTTGTTTGCATTCTGGTCCCACCACTTCCTAACTTTGTGATGCTAGCAATTTATAACCTTTCCAAGTGTGTATTTCCTCCCCAATATGGGCTAATAATTTGTACTTTACAGAATTGTTTTGAGTGTTAAGTATAAATTACATGCTGTTTAAAAGTGTTTGTATACAGTACCCAACGTCTGAAAGTTAACATTATGAATATGATTTTAACTGTAAGCTATAGAAGAAATAATGTAGCCCAGATTCTTAGAATCCATCAAAACAGGTTGTAAAAATGACTTAAAGAAACATCCACCATAGCAATGACTAACATTTTGAAAAGCTTTATTTTTCCATGGAGAACCATATCGCAGCACAGCATTGTGCCTCTGTGTTCTTCTTGTCAGGAAGGGTAATATACATGATGCATTGACTAACTACTAATGAAAGTTTTTATTCGTAAGACACAAAATATTTCCCAGCACAGAGCACAAGGTCTTTGTGCTCATGTCAACTCTAGAGTGGAACTTTGGAAAAAGAAGTAGAGAACGTGCTTCTTTCCTTAGACATCAAAACGTGACGGTAAAAATGAAAGCAAAATACCATATGGCAGAATTTTTGTTTTGAAAAGCCTGCCTGAAAAGTGTGTTTAAGTATCATGAAACCGCCAACCGATGCCACTTTAAATATTCTGAGATAGAGTGTCAATTTCTTAATGGCACATGCTCAGTTTACTCAACATGTTCTAATGTTTGCTCTGTGGGGATGAATATCTGTATCTTCCCGAGGGGTAGGGCTAAGAAAGACATTCCTTCTTCCGCACCTATAAGGGAAAGCAAGCACGTTTTTCTCGGTCATCACAGTGGATCAAGCAAGCAGCACAGTTATTACTGTGTTATTATTATAATGCACTTCTAACCTGAAGACACTCAGGGACTTAGTTTAGGCAAAAATTCAATATATGCTCTTTGTTAAGACTCAAGTTGCTTGTTGTGAGTGCCAAAGTACTTTATTTGGACACTTGTTTTATCTTGTCTTAGTTAGGTTTTTATTGCTATGAAGAAACACCATGACCATGGCAACTCTTATAAAGAGAACATTTAATTGGGATGGGTTGCCTACATTTTCAGAGGTTCAGTCCGTTATCATCGTGATGGGGAGCATGGCTGTGTGTAGGTAGATGTGGTGCTGGAGCTGAGAGTGCTAGACATTTGTTATTTTTTTAAAAGAAGACTATATGGATACAATTACATATTACACTAATCGACAAAGCAATTAATTATTCCATAAACGTAAATGTAGCTATAATAATGCTATTCAGTAAATTCTGTATAAAATTCAGATGTTCTCTACAGTAGACTGATAGTGACTATTCTCAAGATTAAGCATTTACTATAGAGCTTCAAACTGGGTGGTGACTTATCTCAGCAACTTTTCCTTCCTTCATAAAAGGGTATCATTTGCTTCTAACTGCCTTGCTCAGTATTGTGTGGCTGGGCATTTTACAGTCACTGTTAAGTCCCTGTGTTTTTTTTAAGTAAACCTTTTGACCTTGTTAAAGTTGAAGTTTTGAGCTGCAAAAGTATCTCAGGTTTATGCCTCATGTGTGCTCTAATATCCACAAGACACCAATTAGGTTAGGTCCAGGAAAAGCTGTAAGACATGTGCAAAAATTAAATCTAAATGAATTAAAATTCAAGATGAAATTGATATTTTTGCCTGACATTCATTTAGAAAATAGGCCTGGAAGAACCCTATGGCTGTGTGTGTCAAATTATATTCATGAATCCAGTCCTATGTATCTAAAACTAATTATAATCACGTGCAGGCTTTTTGAATTATAAAAAGAATAAGTGAATAAGTTACATATTTATATAGAAAATTAAAAGCAAGATGTTCTTACAAATTTGTCAGTCTAGATATTTTAAATAATTATTTAACTGTTATCATTGGTGTCCTAGTATAACTACTTTTACCTATTTACATATGTAACTAAACATTATTAGTTCTTGTGTATTCAGAAAGCAAACTAAGAATTCTTATTAGAGTCTCAGTAACTGCAAGTGAAACACATAAAAACAAACCCCCATGTATTTGTGCGAAAACATTCAATTTGAAAAGTCTTTGATAATTTTGTTGTTAACTGATAATTAAAGAAGATAGCAAGGGGCCGAGGAGATGGCTCAGTGGTTAAGAGCACTGACTGTTTTTCCAGAGGACCCAGGGTTAATTCCCGGTACCCACATGGCAGCTCACAACTGTCTGTGACTTCACACCCTCACACAGACTCACACATAGCCAAAACACCAATGCATAAAAAGATAACTAATTGGATAAAATGAGCACATTGAAAACTAATACAAACAGGGTCAGGGGCTCAACAGTTAAAAGCAGGTGCTGCTTAGCAGAGAACCTAGGTAGGGGTCTCAGCATTCCCACAGTTGATCACAACCACATGTAACTCCACTTCCAGTGGATCTGATGCTGTCTTCTGGTTTCCCTACAGTGGAGTAACATTGCAGTTATCTCTTTTTGCCTGGCCATGATGAGATGGTAACTTTAAAACTTTTCTTCCCCTCTAAAATGACGAAGTTAACTACTGAGGCTTAACTAATAGTTAAGCTATGGAAATGATGCATGAGTTCCTTAATTACGTTTTCCTTCATATGAAACGTGATATGTAGAGGGTCTTGCATTTATTAAGAATGTCCTCCTAGAATGGTCAGTGTCAGGGAGCAATGGATGAAAGCTGCCTCGGCCTTTGTCACGAATCAGTAGTGTGAACGTGACCTCTTTGACCTTCAAATGTGAGACCAGCCTAGTGAAGGAGATGGAGTCTAGACATATGTGGAGACAGTGTTGATGATTTTTCTTAGGTCCAGGCAATAACTAAATGAAAATTCGCGACTTCACAGGTGCCAATGTGTTTTAACTCTCATTCATTTTTTGTCTTCTTTTAGGGCTTGTTAAAATGTTTACTTTTAGATGATTAAAATCTTCGCTCTCTAATTGTTGAATCTAGAAAGTTGAATGTACTCTGTATTAGTGGATTTTCTTTATACTTTGACCAAACACCTGATAAGTAGCAGATCAAGGAAGGAGGTGGTTATTTTGGTGGCAGTATGAGGGTAACCCAGCTGGATAGGAACCCACTATCCTTTGTAATCACATAGGGTTCATTAGATCTCCAACAGCAGGAACTTTTTCTCATTCTTCAACCATCAAATGTGTGGTTATGTGGTATTTAAGTGAAGTTATACTTCTGTTTGACCATTCTTATTACCATGTAAAACCTCCAGTTTGTGAGTATCAAGCATCCAACTAAAAGTGAGGTTATGAGTTAAAGGCTGGACACAAAATTATCTCAGAGCGGTCATCCAGTGTTATTCAAGAGGGCTTAATTCTGGCCTAAAATCATACCCCTAAGTTCAAGTAAGACTTCTAATCCTGTTATCACCTCCAAAATAGCACTCTCTGCTGTTCAGAATAATTCCCACAGAATACCTCTATTCCCAGATGAACTCACAGCTCTTCTCACAATGAGTCAGCTACTCTGGATTCTTGCTCTTAACTAGTACTCTTTTATAATTCTTATTTTAGTTTTTTTTTTTAATTTTGTTATCTTTTCTCTTTGCACACTTGTGTTGAGAACTCTGAATAATGCAGCCATCCTCTGCTATAAACTCCTCATTATATAATTTCCTAGGCAATGAATTCTAGATAATCTTTTAGCTATTTGAGCCAAATTCTAATACAAAGTTCAGTATAACACACATACACACATACACACTGAGTTAGGGTTATCATTGCTGTGATGAACACCATGATCAAAGCAACATGGGTAGGAAAAGGTTTGTTTGGTTTACACCTGTAGATCACAGTTCATCATGGAAGGCAGTCAGGACAGGTAGGAGCTGTTGCAGGAGCCATGGAAAGGAGCTGCTTACTGACTGTCTCCTCATGGCTTGCTCAGCTAGCTTTCTTATAGGACCCAGGATCACTTGACTAGGGATGGCAGGCATCCCACTGGCCTGGGACCTCCCACACAAAAAGCTAATTTAGAAAATGTCCTATAGGCCTGCCTACAATCCTATTTTATGGAGACATTCTTTCAAATGAGGCACCTTCCTCTCGCATGACTATAGGTTTACCAAGTTGACTTAAAACTAATGGGAGAGAGAGAGACAGAGACAGAGAGACAGAGAGAAACAGAGACAGAGAGAAAGAGAGAGAAAGAAAGCCAAAATTTTAAAAGAAAAATTGATGTGTGCTTTCCCCCTCCCTTGACTGTGCAGGAAGGGAAAAACATTGTTTGTACATACTTTATAAGTGAATTAAACTCATTTTAGTTTTTGAGAGCATTTTGTATTTTGCAGAGACAGCATCTTTCCCCGATCCACTGGCAAGGAAATCACTCTGAAAGCAGTTAGACTGTTTACCATGTGCCACTTTCCCTCACATTTCATTTTAATGCAAATTCCCCTTCAAAGCTAATATTGAAGCACAGTTTCAATAATTCTAGCTCCTTCAGCCAACGTAGAGTGTGGCTGTACTTACATTTAAGCATTTCCACACTAAGGTTACAGTCTTTCTGTTGGGTCTTTACCTCCTGAGGTCTCTGGTTCACCTAGGCGATCCCTCCTCCTCCTTATCATCAACCACCCTGCTCGCTGTGCTTAGAGCTCTCATTGCCATCTGATATCCACTTGCCCTTTATAAACTCAGTGTCATTGTTCTATAGAGTGACTGTATCACTCTAAAGGGAATAGACACGCCCATATTATCTGTTTTACTTGCATATTCAATAGCCATTATTGCTGTTTCATTAAGCATTTGTTTTCTAATTTTGATAGCAAATCTAGGCTTATGTTTCAGAAATCAGCCTAGCAGCATGCCTAAAACATAGAAACCACTGGAGATGTGGGAGATGAGCAGTCAGCGAAGGGCTTCATAGACCCTTAAACACATCCATAGTATTCTTTTTCTGTTAGGACAGTCGTATTGCCTATACAAATCCAGCAGAAATAAAAATCACTGCTAAATAATCATCATGTTAAATGACAGGACCTTGTCAGCTTCTTTTGTTGGGGATGATGCTCTGTGTTTCAGAGAAAAGGCTTTTCAAAAAACACACACAAATTAGCTATAATATATGCATGCTTTGTTACAGCTGAACAAAAACCACATAGGAAGAGAAAGATAAGTTACTCTTTCACAATATTAGAGTCGTCTGCTGAAATGCAAGAGTGAGATCCTGACTCATGATGAAAAATTTCTTTGAGTTACACAAACATCATTAAAGTGGAAGATACAAACCAGAAAAGCAAAGTTAACCCACTTGTGTATGTCTGTATTTCTATAGTTTACATCATAACATCTTTGGATTTTTTATAGGTATCATCTCCAAAGATGCCTTTGATTAGGATGTTTGTTTTTAGTGTCTTCATACCTCAACTTCATTTCAGTTATCTTAAGGGATCTATTCTAAAAGTTATATACTACTTAAGTGTGAAAAACTACAAAAATTATGAATATCATAGTTGTATATACATCTATAGAAGAAATATATGTATCTGCCTATTCTGTCAACCTCCAAGATAAAATTTCAGACCTACTTAAAGTGAAAGCATACATATATACACACAGTTCATAATCTCAAATGTGGTTTGACTGTGAAATGTCCCTCATAGTCAGATTTGTTTGATTACTTGGTCTCCGGGTGACAAGAGTCATTTCAGAAAGTGGTAGAACCTTTGGGTGGTTTGCTGTTCAGTCACGACAGGTGTTTTTCATAAGTTTTTGAAAATATTCCCTTTGAAAGTACATGGAAAATGTCTCCTGGAAGCTTGGTTGACTTTGATTCACTTTGAACCCGTAGACCACTACAGGAGAGACATTTGTATATCTGTGTCAGAGAGGTTCATCATCTCTTACTGCGTTTGGAGAAACAGTCATGCTTGAAGCTGCGTGAGGCCATGAAAGAAATTATCGAAGCTAAAGCCACCAAATTTGCAGAAACTAATCTGTGTAGTTGTGCCAAATGCCAGTTCTTTGCTTAACGGCCCCTACCTTTCAGTCCTTCTAGACCTGATGTCAGGTATAGTAATGAACATGTGTTAACAGGCTTCAGGCTCCAAGCCATCATCTCACTGCCAGACTTCAAACCTGCCCATAAGGACCTTGCATCTCAGAGAAGGAGCCTCTATTTCTATTTTCAAATCCTAAGCACCTGACTCTGAGCAAATGCGTTTTGGTTTCATATAGCATAGGTTGGGATGGTTCCTTGTTCATAAATTATGATGAGAACAATGCATGTTAACATGCTTACATCCGTGGACCGATTATGCAACAAAGGGATTGAGGACAGAAAACGTTCCAAGGTTCTGCTCATGTGTAGACATATATTTTCATGACAATAGAGTTGCTTGGGAAAGTATTCTTCCAGCATATGAGAAACCAGCTGCCAAAGTCAGAAAGTACTGTGAAGCTAAAACCCAAAATGAGTAGATCTAAAATGGAGTGAAATTTATTCAAGATTTTCAAACAGAAGTTTGAATTTTGCAGCAAGGTCTTGAACCCCCAGGCACAATAAAGGGGCTTATAAACTAATCTATGCACAGGAACTCAAAGTTCATCAGAATGTAACCAAATGTCAGTTTAGAAATAGTAGGTATGCTGACAGCACAATGTACCCAGTTGTCTTAGCAACTCTGTCTGTCCTTTATGGTTTGGGATGTCTGTCAGAGTCACTTGGCAGGCTGGAAGGCATGGTGTCAAGCTCTATCTCTGCAGGGCTAAAAAAAATTCAACTCATCAAGCTACCTATATGACAAAACCAACTGTAACCTTTTCTTTTCTGTTCTGTTTTGTTGTTCTTCTGTTTTCTTTTCTATTTATTCTTCTCTCATACAATAAATCTGAACCTCCACTTTCTCTCCCTCCACTCCTCACAGATCCACCCCCAACCTCAGCTCTCCCTAGATCTTTTCCCTTCAGAAAATAGCACATCTCCCAGGGATATCAATCAAAAAGGCATAACGAGATACAATAAGACTAAGCACAAACCCTCACATCAAGGCTAAGTGAGGAAATCTCGTAGGAAGAAAAGGGTCCCACGACCAAGCAAAAGAGTCAAAGATATCCCCACTCTCACTATTAGGAGTGCCACAAAACCATGTTGCTAACAACTTTAATATATATGAGGAGGACCTAGAGCAAACACATGCAGTTTCGCTGAACAACTACAACCTTTTTAAAGACAGCATTTCAAAAGAAAAAGATGTACAATGTAACAACAGTGATGATATGAATATAAGCTGACCCCATAGGCTCATATGTTGGAATACTTGGGTCTCCATATGGTGAAACTGTTTGGAAAGGATTGGGAGATGTGGCCTTGTTGGAGGTATGGGGCTTGAGTGTTTAAATACTCCAATCATTCCCAGTGTTCTCTCTTTGCCTTCTGCTTGGGGATTCATATATGAGCTGTCAGCTGCAGTTTCAGCTGCCTGATATTATGACTTCACTTCATTATCAAAGACTCTAACCCTCAGTAACCATAAGTTTAATTAAATCTGTCTTGTACGAGTTGCCTTGGTTATGGTGTTTCAACACAGAAATAGAAAAATAACTAATAGAGTAACTAAGAACAAACTTACCTAACTTAATCTTCAGTGGGTGGGTGTGCTTTTAGGGACCTAGTTTCTCTAAGCACACAACTTAGCTCACCTACTCCAGGCGTGGTTTAAGGTATTTTCTCTGCACTGGACGAATAAACCAACCATCATGGTGGCTTAGTGCTCTCAATTCCATATATTGTCATGGTAGAGCTATAGTGATTGCCTGTTGGTTTGAGAAGACAGAAACCCCACATCATGAAATGTTCATGAAAAAAAAGAGAAAAGGCTAATGGTGTGGGAATTCCTTCTGTATTTATTGCTTTTATTGGTTAATTAATAAAGAAGCTGCTTTCAGCCAATGGCTTAACAGAACATAGCCAGGCCGGAAAGGATATATAGGTGGAGTCAGGAGAAGCCATGTAGCTGCCACTGGAGAAAGATGTGCTGGAATCTTACCAGTAAGCCACAGTCACATGGTGATACACAGGTTAATAGAAATGGGTTAATTTAAGGTGTAAGAACTAGCCAGTTAGAAGCTAGAGCTAATAGGCCAAACAGTGATTTAATTAATACAATTTCTGCGTGATTATTTTGGTTCTGGGCAGCTGCGAATGAACAAGCAGCCTCTGCCTACAAGCTAATGAATCATATAAGATATTTTGAGCAACGGTCTTTGGAAAATGTTAAGATACTTTCAAAAATCTATTTTTAATTGACATTTTCTGGGAGAGGAAAAGGACCCCATTCTCAGAAATAGTTGGCTAACACAAGCTGGAGACTCCATTTTCATTATTGTTGTTTTTGTGCTTTCAAAATATTATTTTTTTTGCTTTGCTTTTAAGAGGTTGAAAGAACAAGAAGTTGAAGGCGAATCTGGGAAGGATTTAGGAAAGACTATTACCAAAATACATTGTATGGAAATTCTAAAACTTAAAATTAAAAAAAGAAAATTTAAAATATTAGTGGGTTTTAATTTAAAGAAAGAGTAATTCTTTTTTAGTAAGAAAGGCTATAAAATAAGGCTGCAAACTATACTGCCTTCTAGAGATAAATGCATTTCAAAAGCCCAAATTAAAACAGTATTGAAGCTTCACATTTGGATTATATAAATCCTGTGTTTGAGCTGATGACGAATTAGGCTTCTCTGGAGGTGGAGAATGAATAAGATACACACACACACACACACACACACACACACACACACACACACACACGTTTATTGGATTACCTAACCAGGAGTGTCTGTGGAGGAGTAACAAGGGCTGCATGCATTCAGGAAAACAAGAATTTAGTAGCTTCCCAATCCGCGAAGTCAGAAGCCTCAGAACACAAGTAACCATCTTACATCCCAGCCCAAGTTGGAGTCTTGGAGGAAGCTCTGTGGAGTTTTTCTGTCTTTTCCCCTAGACAATCAAAGCAATTATTAACTGGTCTGTTTGAAATGACTGAGCAAGCACACCTGAGTGAATCTTCAGGCATCATAATCATCCTTTTCACTAATAAACATGCTAACCTGATCTTACCATCACATAATATATACCTGTATTAAAATGTCATATGATAAATAATTTATATGTTTTGTTCTATGACCTTATAGGTCAGTTAAATTTTTAAAAAGTTAAACAGTAGAAACTGGTGACCTAAATGCATTCATATTACTTTTTTCTACAGAAATCTTGACTGTTGAATTTTTGTAAGTATTGTATACATGAACAGTATATTACCTTGTATTTAAATGACACAAAGTGAATACAGGAAGATGGAAATTTTCTGAGGACACTGGCACACACCTTTCCTGTTTCTCAGCAACAGGAAGCCTGCGGCTGATAGATCTTGATTTTTAAGGTCAACCTGGTCTGCATGCTAAAATCCCCTTAAAAACAAAGGTGGTAGGAGGGAAGAAAAGTAGAGAAGGAAGAGAGATGGTGAGGGAAAAGGGAAAGAGAGAGAGATTGATGTACTGATTATTCATATAGTTATCCAAATAAACCTCCTCTGGCATCTCTTACAACGGAAAGCTGTTATTGAATAAAAAACATTCACTTAGCAATAGAATAGCCTGGGCAAATGTTCTTTAAAAGTACAACCATGTGAAGGCACTGGAGGCACGGAGAGCTGATGGAAACTGGTGGAGAGCTGAGACTGCAGGAGGGACTCTCCCAGTCTATTCCTGTGATTTTAACTTTCTGCCTGAAGACAATGGCAGGCTTGGTGGTAGGAGCAGTGGGTAACCATATACCCAAGAAACTAAACAAAACAATGACCTCTCTGCAGATTTTCCAGCTGCAAGGGATCAGAAAATACAGTGAAGGGCTAAAGAAGGGGTGCAAACAGATGAAAGGACTATGATGGAGAGGCACTAAGTTATTAGCCCGAATTAATAATGTCTTACAATTTTGAAGTCAGAGACGGGTGATGAGCACTATGTCAGGCAAATAGACCAATCAAAAAAAGGATTGCTTGTTGCACGGAGGACTGCTTGTTGATTCCTGGCTGCCTGGCTAGCTTAGACCCAAAATAATCACACAGAAACTGTATTAATTAAATCATTGCTTGACTCATTAGCTCTATCTTCTTATTGGCTAACTCTTACATATTAATTTAACCCATCTCCATCAATCTGTGTATCTCTCTCTCCGCCTTCCTTCTCTCAGCATTCAGTCCAGTTTCCCCCGCCTACCTATGTTCTGCCTATCAACAGGCCAATTCAGTTTCTTTATTCATTAACCAATAAAATCTACACATAGACAGACAGACCTCCCACACCGGCTAATATATTGTGGGTTCTGTTTATCACATATCAGCCAGCCAACTGTCAATACTGAAGAGCATTTAAGTATGTATATACATATTTACAGTAGACCAGGATAAGATATAATCTGTACTTTTAAGTGTTGTTATAATTTAAAATAGAGATTTCAATATCTAATTATGTAGTTTAGTGGATACTCCAGTGTGTAAATGTTCTTGCTAATACTGCCTAGGAAAGGGAATCTTTCAGGCTTCAAAAGCCTCCTATCTATAACAACATAGCGACCTGCTAGTCATGGCTCTTTTTGAATTCCGTAGTAACCAAACATTGTATTTATATTCCAGTTTATTATACATCTCTTTTTTCTTTTATTTATATATTTTCCAATCTGTAACAACATAGCTACCTGCTAGTCATGGCTCTTTTTGAATTCTGTAGTAACCAATCATTGTATTTATATTAGTTTATTACACATCTCTTTTTTATTTATACATTCTCCATTCAACCATCATTTTAAAATTATTTTCATTTATTTATAGGTGTGTATGTCTGAGAGTATTACCCATTGTGCGTGTACCTGTGGAAACTGTAAGAAGACATTGGATCTCCCAGGAACTGGACTTAGATAGCTGTGAACTGTCATGTGATTGGTAGGAACTGAACTCTAATCCTCTGAAAGAGTACCAAGTGCTGTTAAACACTGAGCCATCTTTCCAGGTTCCTTTCAACCACTGTCCTTAAACTCTATGTGTGAAACAACCCAGTGTTGGGAGCTGTGAACCCCAGATCATGAGTTTCTTGTAAACAACTTGTTTTCTCCTGATCTGAGTGCCTACAGCTGCTCTGAGCACGAGACCCTCAGGAGTTCCTGATGGCAGGGTAATGGTTTCTGGTGTGTTTGGCTAAGGCATTGCTATCCCTATATAAGATGCCCTTGAACACAATAAAGGCGGCATTTTGGTGGCATTTTGGTATCATGGATGACCCGTGTCTCTGTCTGTGAGTCATTGTGTGTTTCAATCTCCAGCCCCTTGCCCAGTTCATGAACTGTATGGTGGCACATAGAGCACAGATGGGCGTCATGCGCCGCAACCCAGGGTATTTAATCTATGAACTTTTACAATGGCATAGCTCCTGAATCCCCTAAAAACAAGAAGCTGGACTCATAGTCTCGGCTAACTTATTTTTTTATCAGTGTATGTATAATATATGATGACTCCCCATTTATTCATTTTTGACATTAGTTGTTGATTTCTAATGCCTGGATTAATTTTTTTCTTTTGAGTTTGCTAAGTAATATTATACTAACTGTCTAATACAAAGCTGGGAAATAAATGTGTTAGCTTGAAAGGCCATTTCAAATCTGGAAAAAATAAGATCAGAAAGTGACCATTAATGGCAGAAACCCAAGAAAACATACAATACTAGAAACGGTGGAATGGTAATCAGAGAATGAAGAAGAGACTACAATACTGTCTTAGGGTTTTTATTGCTGTGAGGAGACACCATGACCATGGCAACCTTTATAAAGAAAGCATTTAATTTGGGGGGCTCGATTATAGCGTTAGAGGGTCAGTCCATTGTCATCATGAGGGCAAGCAGAGTGGCATGCAGATGCAGGTAAAGGTTGTGCTAGGTCTGAGAGTGCTACGTCTTGAAGGGCAACAGGAAATCAACTCAGGCGTTGGGCAGGATTCTCAACATAGGAAACCTCAAACCCTGCCCTACAGTGGCACACTTCCTCCAACAAGACTACACCCACTCCAACAAAGTCACACCTCCTAACAGTACCACTCCCTATGAGATTGGGGGGGGGGATTACATTCAAACTACCACAAATAGTTTCAGTATTTATATTTAATTTCAAATTTTGTAAAACCGAAAAGCCAATGTGGAACTCAAACTCTCAGATAAAAAGCTGTTGTCCTGCAGGGTGGAAGTACCAGAACTATGGTGCCTGGGCTCTCTTCTCCAACAGTTACTGATGCTCTAACATGTTTCTATGTTATCAGCTCATAAAATAGTTACTGCTATACATTTAACTTTGAAAAAGACCTATTTTATTATTTTTAAATTACATACACACGTGTGTGTGTGTGTGTGTGTGTATGTGTGTGTGTGTGTGTATGCGCACATTAGTGCAGGTGCTCACAGAATTCAGAAGAGGACAATGATACCCTGGAGCTGGAGTTACAGGCAATTGTGAGCATCCCAATGTAAGTGCTGGGAATTGAACTCAGGTCCACTCCAAGAACAGCCAGTGTTCTTGCCAGGCGCCTTTAATCCCAGCACTCAGGAGGCAGTGGCAGGCAGATCTCTGTGAGTTTGAGGCCAGCTTGGTCTACAAGAGCTAGTTCCAGGACAGGCTCCAAAGCTACAAAGAACCCTGTCTGGAAACCCCCCCCAAAAAAACAACAGCCAGTGTTCTTAACCCTTGAGACATCTCTCCAGCCCCCCACTTAATCATTGCCTCTAAGAAAATATTTAATGCTTCCTCATAATTAATTTCCTTATTAATGAGTTAATGAAAATAATTCTAGAATCAGAAATTTTATCAACTGCAATTTTAATTTGTTTCATACATTTATGGTGAAAATCCCTTCACTGCTAGAGAGGATGTTGAGTTTATTTGTAATAAGAGAGTTACAACCTATACAGCAGATTCTCTCTGTTCTGTTACTGAGTGGAGGACCTGAACAGCACTTTGATTTGCATGTTTAGATTTGCATCTTTAAGTTAAGATTGGGGCAAACAGAATAATAAGAATCGCTTGTAGTTAAACTTTTAGGTTAGATTAGTATTTGTGATTCATTTTCTGTACTAGGTAACTTGGATATTCTTTCAACATATATACTGTACATACAATAATTATGCTATGTGTTTTCTTATGGGAGCAAAGAATAATTTGCCTCTCTACCATAACTGTAGAAAAATTATAAGAATAACTAATTGGAAAACACGTTGGTTGGGATTCTTTGAACCTGAAGCATTTCCCTCTGGCATGTTCAGCTATGTCGGTGAAGTGCAAGGTTGCATGTGCTCCGACGCCTTCTCTTGTTTGTCTCGGTCTCTGCTGCCACTCAGTCACGATCAGTGCTCCACTCTGCCCTCATCCTCAGCCTCAGCCCAGGTGCTCTCCAATGGGCTCCAGCTTCAATCCGCAAGTTTAGGAGTTCAGCCACCAACACCAACATATAGCCTTCTGGCTGTGGAAGGCAGGGTCACCAGCCTACCATCTTTTCATTCAAAGTTCTGAGACTCGTGAAGTAGTTGTGCCAAGATGAAACTTAGTGTTGTGTGGCACGAATTCTAATTGTTCTTAATAATAAAAACCCAGAATCAGATATACTAGTAAATGCTGAAAGATCAGAGAGACAAAGGAGCCAGTCACAGCTATTTCTAACTTCACCAACTCTCAGCCTAAAAGGGGGTAAGCTCTTGTCTCCACGTGCCTTATATCCCCCTTTCTACCCAGCCATATCATTCCTGTTTCCTCCTCCCTAGTGCTGAGATTAAAGGTGTGTGCTTCTCAAGTACTGGAATCAAAGGCTTGAGATCCCAAGTGCTGGGTAAAGTTGTGTACCACCACATCTGGCCTCTCTGGTTAACTACTGACTAGCCCTGCACTCTGATCTTAGAACACAGATAAAATATCAGCACATAGTATCATGTTTACAAAATTTTAAAGCCAATGATCTCTTGCTTTCAAGCACTTAATTCTCTATTTAGCACATCTTTTACTCATTTCAGAAAAAGGCATTTGAAAAACATACGTGTTGTTCAGACACCTCGATGATACTGAAATTCTTTTTATTATTAAGGTTAGTCTGAAGTCATTAAGTAAACATGCTTACCTGTTAAGTCATCTTGCAGCCATTTGATAAGACTTTTGGTGGTGATATGAAATCTGTAATTTTAACTGGTTAAAATATACGTATTTTATGTAGTAAACATTCAGTTTCAACACTAGTTCTAAACACCAATTTAAATTAAATATAATTTAAAGGACATCTGCTGTCTTTTGCTTTTATCCTAGTATCTTCCTTTTATTAGTCACATTGTCTACAAAGCACATCATTTTTAATTTTGATAATATAATATTCAATTTTATTATCACTGGCATGGGAATGATAATACTTGGTTATTAAATGATGTTATATATGTAAGACATCTGGGTTAGAGCAGATGCATTCATTAGTGGTTGGAAAGTAGTGACAGATGCTGGAAATACATGGTATTTAAATGGCAGTACAAGGTTAACCTGAAACATTCAATTTCACCCGACAATCAGAACTAGCAGAAATCAGATGAAAAAAAAAATGCACCTTCATGAGCTGGGTACAAAGAAATCCTTCCAGAATTTTATTACTGTTACAATGTAGCAAATAGGCTATATTAGAAAAGCACTATTGAATAAATCAGACATGCCCTTTTAGGTGTAAAATTATGTCCTTTCAAGTTTCACTAAAGGGATAGGCTTCAGAAAGTGTGGTCCATATTGTATGTTTTAAACATCTAACTTACATTTTCCTGTAGCAATTGCATTGTGAAATTTTGCCTGAAATTTGAGAGCAATTCGATAAACTTAAAGTAGCATTTTGAAGAAGGCACTTGTTTAATCCCTCAATTGCTATTGTTTTCCTTTATTTTATTTTATTTTATTTTTTTTTGAGTTCTAGGATTCTCTAGTTTATTTTGTGAGGGTGATTCCAGAGAGGTGTGACCAAGTAGAGAAGATTGTCCCTAGATGTGGGAGGCAACATGGGGAGAACCCTTGTCTTAGACTAAATAAAAAGGGAAGAAGTATAAAGTAGGCTGAGCACGGGCTTCTCTGTGGGGGAGGGTGTGCTGGCAGGAACTCAGGAGTGCCACAGAAACAGAACAGGGGTAGGCTAGTTAGAAGCACTATTCGGTCACTTCACCAAGGAATGCCAAGCACATTAAAACACAACGATCCTGAAAATCTTTACCTGTTCTGGTTTTATTGTTGCCTTCACAAGACTAACGTAAGAAAACGGAAATCTATCTTGTCCTAGCAGAACGGTGTTAAATATGGTGGTGAGGATTTCTATATGTCAGATCTCCCCACTGATACCCTAACTTGGAACATGCCCTTTGGTGACAGAAAAGAAGAGAATTGGTTCTGTCACACATTCTTTGTGGCTTACAAGGAACAGCTCTCTGCCTGAGAGTACACAATTAAGGACTCTAGCACAATGGAACATGCTGATGCCACTTCAAAATTAGAGCCAAATCCACATCTTTTGAATGAACCTAATGAGCCAGTTACCTAGTCATCTGCTGGCAACAGGTAGAAAATTGACTCACATCGTGACTTTCCACTGCCCTTCCTTTAATACTTTCTATGATCAGCATGCATTAAATGGTGTTCAGTGGGGTCAATGTCTGATGCAGGTGCCATAAAAACCACATAGAGGGCTAGACGAGGGAGGTATGTAAAGATGAGGCTCATGACTTGACCTCATCATTTTCCAGGACAAGCGAAGGTTTTTTAATACAACAATATCTAACTGCAAATGAGAATTACCATATAAGATGTTCACAGCAAGGCTTGGCAGAATTCAGTTAAAAGCAAAAGCATTAAGGCATGAATGAGAAATGTTCATGGTGACCATGGATGCAGATTGGACATTAAAGCTACAGAAAAGAGAGACAGAGAGTAGTTCACCAAGGAACAAAAGTACTAAGCAAAATCTAACCTAGAACTGTATGATATGGATAAGAAGGCTAACAACCCATGGGTCAGAGGTAAGAGTGATACAGCAAGGCACTGTGGAGGGCAAGGGACATTTACTGGAATAATGATGATGTTGACCAGCCCCCAATCTAACTTTCTCAGGGTTTCTATTGCTGTGAAGAGACACCAGGACCACAGAAACTGTTATAAAGAAAAAAATTTATTTGGGGATGCCTTACAGATGTAGAGATGGTGGTATGCAGACAGACATGGTGCGGGAAAGGTACTTGAAAGTTCTACATCTTGATCCCCAGGCAACAGGAAGTGAACTGTGTCTCACACTGGGCATAGCTTGAACATATGAGACTTCAAAGTCTGCCCCCACGGACACACTTTCTACAACACAGCCTCATCTACACCAACAACACCACATCTCCTAATCATGCCACTCCCTATGGGCCAAGCATACAAACATGTGAGTCTATGGGAACCATTGCTATTCAAACCACCACATTAACCAAGCATGATTCCTTCTTACCAATACCCATACTTGTTTGTAGAAGTGTTCCATAGTAAACCACAATGAGTTTATGCAAATGACAGATCACAGTAGAAGTGATCTTTGCCACTTCCAAGATTGAACTATAAACCCATTGTCTTTCTGTCTTTTCCTGCCTCCCTTCCTCCTCCTTTCTCTCTCCCTTCTTTACTCATCCCTGGGCCACCAGTTCCCATACAGGGAGGAACAAATAATAAAGAATAGAAGCTTTCTGCAGGCAGTCACACAAACAAATTTGCAAGCACACCAGGGAAGAACTTATTCATCCTCTCATCAGCTTGACAAAAACTAATTTGAAAGTATTTGAACCTTGAAGAACTCTTCAGGATTTCCAGTCCCCAGTGACTAGGATGATGAATGCTTGATGTTTTCTGAGTGGTTTGGGAATGTCCTTGTTATGGGGTAATTGATAACCAAGGCAGTGTTGGGTGGCCTTCGTAGCATGGTATTTTTCACTTAGCAATGTGGTTGCAGTTAGATCAAAGGAGAATGTCTTAGCAATGGGAAGATGAATTTCAGTGACTTACAGTCTCCTGAGCCCCCTGCTGTGTATTCTCTATGCTCTTCATCATTTTGAATCCCATGTCATCCTTTAAGAGAGATGTTATTTGTAGTCTTGATTCAGAGAAAGAAACAGAACATTAAAAACTCCCCAAGATAACCCAGCTGATATGCAGTGAGGCAAAATGAATGATTAACTACATGGGGAGTAGTATGACTTGCATTCTTATAATTCAATAGGATAATTTCCTCATCTATAGGAAAAATGAGGATGATTATGAATTAATATTAAGATCTGTGATACTCCCCCCACTGTAGGGAATAAAAATGTTTCTAAAAAGCAGCATGACTTAGCATGATTCATAGGTCTTGATATAGTTTAGCTTTTATAGTGCAAATATTTGAGAGATGTCTTCCACTTCTGAGTAATTCTGCAAAGTTATTTCTTTTGACCTATTACAGGGTTTAAAGCAATAAGGACCATAGAAAAACACACTTGAATAAAGTTTGAACTACTACAGAGTTGGGAATCATTTCAGTATTGTTACAGACATTGTCAAAACAATGGAAGACCAAAGTAAGATGGAATAAACACTCAAGGCGAAAAAGGTGGGAGAAGGAAACAAAGACAAAAGGAAGTAGCCACAGAAGACGGTAGTAACAGCCCCCAAACACAATGTCTAAATAAATCAATTAAAGATATTAAGGTAAATCTCAGTATTTACCATATAATATATCTGAAAGATGTCTTTCAAGAAATAGTATAAAAAATGATCAAGAAGGTGGGAGCCAGAAGTATTCTGCTTGGGTGGATTTGGAGATTCCCAATGTGCTGACTCTACTCTATGGGTCTCTGGAAGCTTCTCTACTGCAACATTCAAGGAAATGAAAGACCATCTCCCATAGTAAGTGTAGCGCACATCCCAGTTTCTGTGTTTCCTGATCAAGTTTCTCTCAAATTTTTGTTCATTTTCTTCAATGTATGTCCCTAAAGTCCAGAGAATGTATGAATTTTCTATAGCTGATTAAATCCAACTTTTAGCTTATTTTGCTGTGTTTACTAGATATGTTTCTTCCAAACGTGCTTAGTCTGGAAAGGGTGTCACCAGGGAGGTGACACAAGTGAGGTGAATGTTCTTATCGTTGCAGAGTCCTCTCACTCTGCCCTCTGTCACCATTAGTGACTTTCCAAATAACGGTTGATGAGAATATTTATGACCACCTACCTTATTTATTGTCCTCAAGTATCTTTCTCTGTTTAGTGTGTGTGTGTGTGTGTGTGTGTGTGTGTGTGTGTGTGCACATAATAGCAAGTGCCCATGAAGGTCAGAGAGAGCATTAGATCACCTGGAACTGGACTTAGAGGTGCTTGTGAGCTGCCTGGTGTGTGTCCTGGGAACTAAACTCTGGTCTTCTGCAAGGGCAGCAAACGTTAATTTCTAACCCATCAATGGAACCCATATTCTCCTTAAACTTCATAAATTCTAGGAAAGAAAATTCAATTTTAATTAATGCAAACAGTATTGTGATCACAGCTAAAGCTGAACTCAGGTTGTTGAATCTCTACTGGGAACATACTTTTTGAGCAAGTGTCGTATCTGAAGGGATATAAGAAGCCAATGGTGTGTCATGTAATGATCAAACATTCAAAGATCATATGTGAGAGGTAAGCACACAATGATAATTATCATGAGTGAAGTATTCCATGGTAAAACTTAAAGCCTAGTGAGGGGAACAGATTTCTCCCCAAAAGTGACATGAAATGTTCAGTGATCTAAGCAGTGAACAGGTTAAATAGTTGAACAGACAAGTGTCTTCCCTGCTCACTCTTGTTGAAAGTTTTCTTTCCCCTTGTGTACATACATCAAGTGGACTTTTATTTACTTTTCTGAGCCTGGAGAGACCAGGGAGACTTGTTCAACATTGTCTTCAGTGGCTGGCAGGTGAATCAATTCATCCTCTGCTATGAGGACAAATCTTGGCTGAGACAATCCAGTGGTTGGCAGGCAAAACAAGCCATCCTCTCCAATCATGTTGGATCCTTGCTTGGACACTCCAATAGCTGGCAGATCAATTACACCAGCTTCTCCTACTAGGATGAGCTCTGTGTCAGACACTCCAAGGGCTGGCAGGAGAATCAGGTTATCTTCTCATATCAGGATGAATCCTCCATCAGATGCTCCAGTGCCTACCTAGAACTTGGTCCGGACACCTTATTTAACCTTCCCTTGATTTCTGGGAAATTGGCATTGTTTTCTTTCTCTTCAATTATTCTTAAAATTCTAATAAATATGAATGTACATCAAGAGAAGAGAAACCACCTTAGTAAAATTTATTAAAAAATTTAAAAACCATGTTGAAGATCAAAGAAAGTAGAAAAAAAGTTTTTGTTTTTTTTTTTTTTTTTAGAATTTCATATTGTCATATCATGATGCCTTGAGATGTAGTCATGATTTCAACTTCTATCCCCATCTTATGACCATGACAGACTTAATGAGAGATTCTCCTAGTCATTTTTTCTCTGGAGCCTGGTCTGGCTAATCATCTCTCAATGATAAACCATTGCTTGTCTGATGGCTCCCGTTAATTGGGAATCTTGTGACATATGCATTCTCTCATTCCTCCTGCATGCATTTCTCAAGGTTCTGATTCTTACCTTACCTAGATGCATTCAGATCCCCATTCATGTGCTTCTCTATTGGAGCCAATCTGACATTGACAGGACCTCATCATTGTAGTTGCACAGTCTGGGTGAGGATGACCTCTGACAGAGCTCAAGACTCTCCTTTGTAGAAATCCCCTTCTTCCTTCTCTTTCTTACCCTGTCGCAAGTAAATATGTCAGTCATACTGCCTTGTACTCCTTAATACCCGGGAACACAGAACACATAGCTCATAATCAATGACCACGAAACCAGAGAGGACACTTGAGCTACAATCTTGAAGGGTTACATAAAGAAAAGAACACTATAGTGGTTTGAATGAGACTGGCCACTATAGGTTCATACATTTGAATATTTGGCACCCAGTTGATGGAGCAGTTTGAGAAGGACTCAGAGATGTGGCCATGTGGGAGAAGGTGTGTCACTGGGGGTCACAGATTTTAAATGTCTTGTGTCATTCCTAATGTTCTTGTTTAACCTTCTGCTTGAAGATCTAGATGTGAGCTTTCAGCTGTTATTGCTGCCACTATGGACTCTAACCCTCTGAAACTGTAAGCCCAATGAAATGCTTGCTTTTATAAGTTGCTTTGGTCATAGTGTTTTATCCCAGCAATAGAAAAGCAACTACAAAATATTATATTTAATTGTTATACTTACAAAACAAAGCTAAAAGTAGCAAATGCTAGTTTAGGTCTTATATTATTTTTATTATTATTCATTTCGTTATAAACTTCACCTATATGTATATATGCATACTTTGATTATATTTCTAACTCTTGCCTCATTGTCCTTTCTTTTTCTCCCTCCCATTTTCATGAAACCACTTCTCTTTTCCATCAAGTTAATCTCCTACTTGTTAAACGTCTTTTTAAATTTTCATGGTTCACTGCCTTTAAGTAGGTTGTTTATGTGGGCTGCTTACATGGGCATGGGTGGGGGTTATTTGCTTGAGAAAAGACATATTACCAGTGACTATACCACTAAAGAATGTTAGTTTATTTCTTGGTAGACTCCGTGCCTTTCAGAAGCAGTAAAGCACATGGCCTCATATCGTTTTAGACAGGAGTTGGGTAGGTAAAAAGGATTTGGAGTTTTATCTGCCTCCACATGAAGAGCAAAGGAAGAGATGCCCAACTGCAGTGACACAGGGTACCCTGGTCTGTGGGTAATTAACGAGAATTATGCCCCTTCCTAAATATCAGTTGACGGGGATATTAGTAAAAAGCACCATGACACTGTAAACTCCTGAAGTCATAAAATATAGTTCCTGATTCTTTTTTCATTTATTGGTCTCATTAAACCCAAAGTCTATGCTAGGTATAAAAGAAATACTTCTGTGATATGTGAATGTATAAACTCATGTATTGTGTTATAAAAGTGAATTCAAATGTTTAATATGCTAACTAATCTATGGTTTATCTCATAAATGTTTATCCTGCTAACTGATATGTGTTTTATTTCATAAACACTTCCAGAAGGGTTTCCCTCTCCCAAAAATGTTATATACAAATACATTTTGTTTTTTAAATTCAAAAAGGTAAAATCTTCCATTTCAGTCTTCGGATTTTTAGGGTTTACCCTGAAGTCTCTTTTACCATACAATATTATCTAAAGCACTTTTGGTACCTTGCCAAGCCTTGCCACAGAGATTTCCCTCTGAAATTATTCTAGTGTTAAATTGCCTAACTTGCTGTAGGAGAACATTCACATTCAAAACTGTTAATCATGGACACCACAGTCACATCAAGCACTTAATATCTTTCCCCCGTGGGATATTAGGTGCCATGTTATTGGACCAGGATCATTACTTTGAGTTCATGCTTTAATTCTGTTCTTTCCCACGCATGCAGAGCTCCTAGTCTTGTAACAACCCTTGTGTGCCTGTTTCTATTCTGGGAGTCACTTATCATTACTGAGTTTCTACTCTGGCTTAATCGCACAAGTTTCCTCAAGAACTCATTGACTGAATCCTGAATGGGGAGCATGGAACGTACAAAACTGCTAAGTATTGACAGAGAGAAATGACCGTGAATGTGGTAAGACACATCCCAATTTAGGAATATTTATTTCTAAGTCAGTGTGAAAAAGCCAATGTGAAAAAGGTAGTGAAAGAAAAAGAAATTTATAAAACATGCCAAAACTTATGCTAACAAACCTAAAATACAATAGGAAATAAGAAAAACAAATTGCTTTCCTAAATGTGGACTTTTTAATGGTAGCATTATACTTTAATAGATATACTTGATCTGTCTGTCATGACTTATTACTCATTAACAAAGACATAATACACAGTACCATTATTGCCTACTTCAGAGTCCCCCTTTAACTACCCGCTAGAAAGGAAACAGAGTGGTACAGGAAAGCCTGGAAAATAAAATGTGAACTTTCCCAAGTAGGCCTCTGTCTCCTCTTACTAGTCATCAGATGCTTTCACTTCCTTTATTCTCAAGGCCAGCACTCCATCCTTCTACCATAGAAAATGACACTCCATTAGCATGTTCATGACTTTCCCCGTCATATCTGTGTGCAAACTCTAAGGCTAAGGCTTGTACCTTTTGTTCTTTCTGCACATTGATTTTATTAGAAAATTTATAATTTATTGATTTTTTTTTAGGGGGAGACAGACATGTTCAATCCTAAATTAAACAGTTTCCAGTTTCTCATCATCCAGACAGCGTAGGGCATGGGCTTCCTCTCAGGGGATGAGTCTCAAGTTTAAACAAATATTGGTTATTCCTACAAGTTCAGCTCCCCCAGAACATATTGCAGGCAGAACAGGTAAGAGGAGGAAGTATGGGGCGGGGGGTGTGAACAGATGAGAAGAATTCTGGGAAGAGGAAAGCCAGAGATGCAGTCATCATCCTAAAGCAGAAAGATGAGAATGCTTTACAGAGAAAAATGTCAAGCCATATTGCTTAACATAGATAAGAATTATGGTTTAATTTAAGTTTTAAGTGGTAGTTAGTAATAAGCCTGAACAATAGGCCAAACACTGTATAAGTAATGTAAGCCTCTGTATTTTTATTTGGGACTGAATGGATGTGGACCAGCTGGGACAGAAACTTCCCTCTATAGGTTTTCTAGCTGGGTTGGTGTTCAGGTTTCTCTTTTCGAATGCTACAGAGTTACCTTCTTGTGAGACAATACTAGGACATAGGGAAGAAGGCTCCATTCAGGCACCAGTTTGACCTCTTTATGTTCAGTGAGCTGTATGGATGCTGTCCTCACAATGGGGCCCCACTGTGAGTTTTCGGAAAGTGACTTTGTGTCCTAGCATCCCCCTAGGTTGTTTAACAATCAATAATTCCACAGAAAGTAATTCAGTCCCACCACTCGAAGCCTTGTAGGAAGACTGTGGGAGTTGGAGAGAATGGTGGACATCAGGATAACATGGTTTCACCAAAGTAACAAAGCAGGGCTAACATGAGCTCACCGAGACTACAATGGTGAACACAATACCTTCAAGGGTCTGCACTAGGTCCTCTGTATGTGTGTAATAGTTGTTAGCTTGATGTTTTAGTGCGACTCCTAACTATGGGAGTAGGTGTAACTCTGACTCTTTTGCCTGCACTTGAAACTCTTGTTCTCTTATTGAATTGCCTTGTCCAGCCTTGATTTAAAGATTTGGCATAAAAAATCTTTCATCCCATAGAAACTTCTTTCCATTTATTCAATTTTTTATGATTTCAAATGGCAAGTTAAAATGGTGGCCAGATACTTCCTTCAGTAAAATCACTTCAGTATTCGATGTGAAGCATTCGGACAACTTAGAAAGCTAGGTTACTGTGACATGAAGTCTGAGGAAGACTTCTCATTGTTTTCATAAAGAGGACTTTCCTGAAAAATGTAAACAACTAGTGAAGACACACGTATAGAGATGTATGGTAAGCATAATGCTTCAAAATATTTCAGCACTTAAAAATTCTAAGGAAATTCTGTTTCAGTCTTAAGTATGAATCCCAAGAACCAGGAATCAAAACTATAGTAATACATGGGGCATCAGGAGGACCAATGTCATTACTCTTTAATAAAAGACATTAACACTAGGAAGTCAAGTCTTAGATATCTTATATGAAAAAAGATTTTACAAGTGTAGAAATTATATAAAATATGATGCATATGGACTATGGAAAGCTGTAAACACAGATACTAAGCATTTAACATCATGGTTTTCGGGTTCTATGATGTTACCACAGGTCCACTTGTCTGAATTCACACATGCCAGAAGTTACTGAAGGGCACTGTGGACCTTCTAGGGCTTGCCCACTGCAGTCACAGATGCATGCCTGCTCTCATAGATAACTCCGGGCAGTTAACAGTATTGTCAGGCACATGGAGTCAGGGTGAGCAGACTTTGGGGTCCAGCGCCAGCTCTGATTTAAATAAGCTTTGGCCTCAAACAAACTGCACTGAGTTTTCCTGGACTTGACAGAGAAATGAGGACGTTCCTTTGAAAACTGAAAGGGTGTAATCAAAAACCTTGATTGAAAATTATATTCACTTGTCCATACAATGTGAATCCCATTAGCAGGATTTGGAAAATTAGTTAATCTCTCAAGCCTCTCTCCTTGCTACACAGGCCGAGGCCTCTCTACCACATGGGTGGCAGAGGACACAACAAGGAGAGAAACCACAAATTTGGGAGTAGGGAACTGCTTGGCTGAGAATGATTTAATTGTCTTCTGTGTTGCCTGACAAGATTTAGTCCAAGATTGATGAAGCCTCTCTGGTTTCAGAATCCATCCCCTCTCATTATCAAAGCTTGCTGTTTCCAGAATTTTGTCATCCAAGTCCAGCTTTCTTTGTGTTCGTTCAAAATGCCTAGAAATGGACAGCACACACGAGACTCTGTCCTCTGCTCTAGCTGACAATCACACCAAGTAGAGGCCAGGTTCCTGCCAGCCTGGACCTGAAGTCCTAACCAGGAAGAGAGCTGGAACCTCTTCATTCCAACATTTCAAAAACTAAAACATTGCTAGAGCTGGAAAAATTGCTTAATGATAAAAAGTGCTTGCTGCTCAGAGAGAGGACACAAGTTCAATTCCCAGCACCCACAACAGTCAACAAACAGCTGGGTCAGGAGATTTGACATTTTCTTTGACCTCTGAAGATACCTGCATGCAGGTTCCTATATCTATACATAGTACACCCACAGATATACATATGCACACATGCATAAAAAAGGAAAAAATTCTTTTATATACTAAGACAGATAACCCAATAGGTACTATAGTGGCACTTATACTTTGGCATTAACCAACAGCTTCCTAATTGGACTTAAGACTTGCTCAACAAGAAGAATGCCAACCATGCCTGGTTTTAGAAACCTAGCTACCTACTCAGTGCTAGTGAAACCATGGTTATTGGAGGAGATGCTGCAAACACTAATTTACAACAGCATCGACAGTTACCAGCCTGTGAGATCCCACAGACTGATGAGCGCTGCCTACAGTGCCAAAAGAACCTAGACAAATCTGTATGTAGAGATGTGGTCATTTGCATTTTAATTAATCATGCTAGAATGTTGTCAGAATGCTGTAATAGTGAAATTGTCTACAACCAGCAACAGTCTGAGAAGCTAGGACATACAGAATGAAAGAAAAGTTAAAAAAAAAAAAACCAAGGTAAAACAGAGACCTGGTAGGACCTTTCTTTCATTCTGTATGTCCCAGCTTCCTACTTCCTCCATGTCTGGCTCTGAACCCTGGCTGGCTGGACCACGGCTAGCGAGCTGTCCCTCCTTTTCTCTTTGCCCACCAGCCCCACCTATCCCTCTTCTGCCTAGCTTCTGGCAATTCAGCTTGTTATTAGACCAGTCAGATTCATTAGGCAGGCAAGGTGAAACAGCAATACATCTTTACATAGTTAAACAATTATTCTGCAACACAGACAAATGAAACATGCCATTACATAGACACATATTCTATTCCACAACATCAATATCCTTTCTAAATCAACTTAGCACACAAAAGATTGCTCTTAGGTATTTTCAGTCTCTCTTGGAGTGTTTGCTCAAATGATTTTGTCATGGACATTGGATGTCTTCAAGGGATCTCAGCAGTGCTCAGGTATGCAATGGCTACATCCACAGTCCTTCCTCTCAATCAGCTTTCGCCCTGGCAGAGAGGCATGACCCTTAGAGAATCCCAGGCTTTACTGATGATTGACAGGATCTGTGAAGCATCCACTTAAATCTCTGCAAGAGGCCCTTGATATGGAGCAATACTGTGACCTTCCGATCTTTCTGAAGTTTGAGTAAAAGGTTGTATACCTCTCATATTTCCTCTATGACATTTCTTCAAAAGCAATTTCTAGATTTTAACAGCCTTTGCCATGCTGGAGGGAGGCTGAGAATTTTCAAGACCTCCACGGCTTGGCCTTTGCATCCAACTTTCTTCCTTAGTTAATCTCTCATGCTGCATTGAAAGCAGCAGGAAAAAAACAGGGTGGTGTTTCCCCTTTCCTTTCCATGGTCCTGCTAGCAGCATCCTCCCAGTGCACACAGTGAGTTTAAGGTAGTTTAGGCTTTCTCCATCATGGCTCTCAAAAGTATTCCTGATTTTGTCTGTTGGGTTGTTATCTGGTATTTATTATACTTGTAATGAAATCACTTAGACATAGAAATATGTGTCACATCTAGTGTGGCATAATGGTTCAGAAAGTTAAGAATATGGTTGGGAAACAGGGTTTTTGTTATCTCGTAGTTTACATGGGTTCAGAGTCTAAACACATCTTACCTGGCTCTCATGCTTTTCAGCTTCACAAAGCTGCCATCAGATTGTCAGTGGGGTCTACAGTTTCATTTGAGACTGAAGTTCTCTTTCAGGCTTTCATGGTTGAAAGAACTTCTGGTCCATGAGTTTGGAGCTCTTAATTCCTTTGTATAGATGTCAATGCTATGGTTTTATATCTTGCTAAGGCCCATAAGGAAGACAAGATGCTAATGCAAGCCTGTTATAGGATGGAGATGGAGATCCTGTTACACAGCCTGAGGTGTGGCATATGCTATTGACCAGGAGTGTGTCACAAGACCTGCCCATACTACAAAGGAGCACAACACTAAGTGGGGGAAGCCACCAGAGCCAATGTCAAGTCTATTCAACATAAGCTTCTGAAGCTTAAGTAATCACTCTCCTTGAATTCGAGAAGAAACCAGGGGTAAGACTCATGAATCACTGCAGCTCACCTGTGGAATTCCAAAGCATATCTATAACTGTTGGGTTTCATCACAGAGATAACGTGACCATCTTGAGGACTAAGATTTCATTTAAAGGGATGAAAATCTGAGGCTATTCCATGTGTTTATTACAGTCTATCTGGAGCCTAAAGAGTAGAAAACTTTACATGTCAAAAATTGATAATTATTATAATTGTGAAATTTTCTTTTTTCTGTCTCTATGAATACATCTGTTCATTAGCAACTTCTAGAAAAAGTAGAGTTCATATAGGTTTCCTCATTTGGGGCCAAAGTCAACCTTCACTGTGTTGTTGGTGCTAGAATCTGACTGTGTGTGACTTCAAGGACCATTTCCTATAGATCGTTACCCCCAGAATGCTAAGGGAAGGGATAAATTAGACTAAGGCAGAAAAGATCAATTATTAGACACTGATTTATCTAGTGGTTTACTTAAAGCACTTCTTGTCCGGCCTATTTCCCAGGCGTGATTTAACTTGCCACTTGAAAGAGAGTGACCCAAGGAAACAGCTGAAACAATGCTTCACTGACCTTCACAATCTGTTGACTATGACCTCGGCTTCTGTAAAATCTCATTTGCTTGCTTGCCTTCCCTATTTTATGGTTTTACAATATAAAATAAAATACAAGCTGGACATGACACTGAAGCCTTTTAGGAGCTGCCCTGACTTTGGTCCACCAGTGACGTCGCCTCTCTTCCACTCGCAGTGATTGTGAAGTGCTTCTTTCAGAAGCTAAGTGAAGACTGATCCCAGGATCCAGACATGAAGAGAACTGTGCAGGACCTCATAGGGACTCTTTCCCCTCAGCCATGACTCTACATTCTTGCTAAGCTGTATTAAAATCCCAGTGACAAAGAACTCTTCTGTGTGTGGTATCCAGACTTACGTTTATTTTAAAAGAATCAAGAACTTAGCATATTGTTGTAGGTATCAGATAAAACCAGCAAAATAATTTAGAAATATTTCTTTCATTTGTTTTAGTATTTTGCATTTAGTGTGTGCATGTGTGTGCACTATAGCATACTTATAAATGTTAAAGGACAATAGATGGGAATCAATTCTCACCTTTTACCCGATGACTTCCAGGCATCAACATTAAATCATCAGGTTGGTCAAGCAAGCACCTTTACCTGCTGAGACATCTTGATAAGCCTAATGTTTCTTTTGGTTTCCCATACTGCCATGGGGATGGCCTCACACTTGTGTACACATGTGCAGTACTAATTGGATACAAAGGGAAATATAAAGTTATGGATATACGTCAGTAGGGTCCATACAGAGAAAGTAGAAGTGTTTTGATTACAGCACATTGTAGAGATGTGTGAAACTTTAAAATAATATAAATAATTTTAACAGTCCATTTTGTAGTCACTTAGTTAATGGTTCATTATTCAAACTTGGTTAAATTTCTAGAAAACTGATTTTACAACAAATATTTACTGCCTACCATGACAACAATATTGTCACTCAGAGAGTAAAAATCCCCAAATAATAATTAATACCTTGCCTGAAGAAGTTGAGATTCAAACAGGGAAGACACGAAATGCACCAAGTAGTGTAAAAGTGGCGACATTAGTGCCATAAAACTGCTAGTGGCGTTGAGAGAGACAGTGAGATTACAGCTGGCGAGAGAATTCCATAGAATTACACTAGTACAACAAAGTAAGATTTAGTAAAACAAAAGTGATAGCTGTACAGCAAAGAGGAAATACATTAATGACTATGGTAGTGAAGAAAGGAATTGTAGATGGGAAGGACCGACTTACAATCCAATTAGAAGAGCCAGGAAAGGACAGCCAATAGAGGGGGGCCAGCAGCATCTTCACCTGACCAGGAGTGATACAGTGAAAGCAAGACTTGAAGACATAGGGGGTTGGGTACGTGTTTTGAAGACATAAGAGGGTGGGCATGTGTTTCAGCTTCCAAGTTATGGTACTCAGATAATCATCTATAGGAGGCAGGAACTCATTCGAACTTCTACCGTCCTCCAGGTTTTTATATTGTTTGATAGAATTTCATGTGTGGGATTAAGGAAGATAAGTCTGGTCTGGGAATGTGGAATGGACTGGAGTCACAACAGGAGACGGGAAACCAGTCAACAACACAACATTTCCAAAGCTTCCGTGAGAATTGGAGGCCTTGAAGTCTGAACACAGCCACAGGCACAGCACGGAGGAGAGTAGCTACAGTCAGGCTGAAGAGACTGAATAACAGTTGATAAAGACAGAAACAAAACCTCAGCAATGAATTCAGTCATAGCCATCTCAGGGCCCGGTGGCGGGAAAACTTCTTGTCTAAGGCAGTGAGGGAAGGCTAAGAAACTGTAGGTGTGTGTTTTATTTTCGGATAGAGAAGGGCCTGAGCTTTAGGCTGTGCAGGCATAGTTTGAGTTGCAGGTTACACAGAGCATTGAGGGCACCCCTGGGTAATACAATATGCCGACGCTGGAATTCTCAGGAGATGTCTTATTGAGGGTGATGAAATCCTTAGTGCCTAAGAAAAAATAAATAACTAAAACAGATTGAAATCGTTGTCAGGTTATGAGAGCAGTGTTAGAAAAAGACAGGGAAGAAACTTCCTATATTTATATTCATGAAGTAGAAGAATATAGATGTATTCATTGCTACTTTTGTCAACTTGACACAAACTAGCGTCATCTTTGATTGACAATATAGTAATGACTTTTATTAGATTGGCCTGTCGGCAAGTCTAAAACATTTTCTTGACTAATGGTTGATGTGGGAAGGTCTAGATCACTGTGGGCAGTGCCATTCCTGGGCAGGTGGTCCTGGCTTATATAAGAAAGCAAACCATTATGAGCAAACCAGTAAGTAGTGTTTCTCCATGGCTTCTGCACCAGTTCCTGTCTCCAGGTTCCTGCCTTGAGTTCCTACCATGATTTCATCAAGAACTATAAACTGTGATCTGAACTAAACCCTTTCGTCTCTAAGTTGCTTTTGGTCATTGTTGCTTATCACAGCAATAGAAAGCAAACCAGGACACTGGATAATGAGGCAAGAGGTGGAAAATACAATGTGCTATAGAAAAGAATATCAGGAGCGTTGAGACAGAACTGCCATGAAGCATAAATCTGAACACAATTGTTTGTAACTTTAATTTCCTATCCAGTGTTGTGAGAAAAGACATAGAAGACGAAGAAATTTATTTGGGTTCATGATTCCAGCTTATAGTCCAGAATAGCAGGAAGTTACAGCCACACAGAGAGCTTGTTTCACCGTATCTATAAGCAGACGAGGATAGGAGATACATGGATGCTCTTCTCAGCCTGCTTGGGCTCTCCTTTTCCTTTAGACTGAATCCCACTGTGAAATGGTGCCACCCACATTCCAGGTTGGTCTTCCCTCCTCAATTAACCCATTAGAAATAATCCTTCAAGGGCATGCCTACACCTTAATGTAATGTAAACAACTCATTGAGCCGCCCTTCCCAGGTGAAGTTGAGTAAAGTTGACACTGACAATAGAAATTACATCGCATGCATATAGCAGAAAAGCAGTTCTTGCTGTTTCATTTACAATAAATCCAATATCACATTAGGAGATTTTATTGTATAGTGAAATGTGGGTGTTCTAATATGCAAGCATGATCTAGTGATTCCCCTTAGAATGGATGAATAGCTTCCAGAGTCTCCTCAATCATAACGTGCACATAATAAAGCTGCCTCTAAGTACAATGAAAACATGTCTCGGTTATTTACAATTTCGCACGTCCTGTAGGCTTTTCGCTTTTCTAAATGTAGTCACATCACAGGAAAGTAAGCAGGCGTTTAATTCTTTACCACCCCATGATACTGCTGAACCAGGCCACGGGCACAGTAAACCTAGGTATAAAAACATGTTACTTTAACGATCAAGCCAATGGATTTTATCAGTGGTTTTTATTATTCTACACAGAGACTGTATTTTTAAATATTGCCAACCCAGAATCGTATCCTGTGTATCTTTGGGGCAAAACCCTCCTTCACTGAGAACGATATATCTAGCTAGCTTAACTCTGCAGACTAATGTAACATAGAAACACTAATGTTTCACAACTCCACAGGTGATTTCTATCGACCCAAGACACCTCCCTGTGATTCTTTAAGAAGCATCACCATGGAATCTCTGAGCTGACATAGAAGTCCTTTTCATGGAAATATCCACGCTAAAGATACCCGAGCGCAGAGTGCATAGGCAGAACTTCTGAGAAGACTGAGGGGGTGACACAGCTCAAGGTGAGATGGTGCATATCTAACTCCAGACACAGGACAAGTGAGTTTAAGGGGACACTGACTTTTGCTTCCTGAAGCAGGCAAGCTGCACCAGCCAAGTGCATCCTAAGCCACCAATTCATTAGCAGGTTAAATAGCTGGTACTTTGACTCAATCATGTTTAGGATCCTTTGCTGTATGGCCACAGCAGTGGAAATACTTAGTAATAAAGGAAGATATTTATATGGGCCTTAATCTAATAGGGCAAGTTTGTTGTTTAAATTCTAGAATTTGAACTGATCCTTTTTTTATTGCCTTAAATGTGCAGGCTACATGAGCACCCATCCCATTAACAAAAATATAGCTTAAATCAATCCCAAATGATTATATGAACTCAACAAACAATCCAGGGAGTGGTTTTCTTGAATAAACAAACCTGCTTCTGTCTGCTTAGGATCTTTGTTCCCCATACATTATGTTTTACAGTATGCTTCAACAGTATCAATTTGAATTAAAAACATCTCATGATTACATGGCCTTTATAGATTTTTAGGCAATTGTTGGATTAAATATCAAAACTTCTTTTCTTTTTAAAATTTATTCTTTATCTTGTTACATCCTGACTGAGTTTTCCTCCCTCCTCTTGTCCCAGCTCTCCTCTCTCTCAGATCTCCTCCTCATTTCCCTTCCAAGGATATCAACCAAACAAGGCATGACAAGCAAAACTGCTTTTCAAATGAAACCATTGACTGTCTCTTCTCGAATAAACAAACTTTTTATGATGCCCTAAAATTAATTTTGATAGGTGTTTTTATTTAGTATGGAAACTGATTAGATATTAATATTCTTAACATTAAAGATGATTTCAAATATAAATTTAATAGCTGTTTAGCCAGTATTGATGATTAAAAAGTTTAGAGAATCTGCAAAAGCTATGCTGTTGTGTTTCAAACTCACCATCCAGGCCAAACCCACATTGACTGTGTGTTTCCTCTGAAAAGTCGTGGAATTTTTGTCTGCATAAATCTGTGAGCCTCACTTCAAAGTGAATAATAGACTGTATCTAATAAGGAATTCCTTCCTCTTGGCTGCTAAATTCTGCTGATCCTGTCTAATGGGTGCAGTCTGAAAATAAAACACTTTAACAATTAATATTTAAAATTGAAGAGTGGGTCAAGGAGAGTGCTCAGTGGTGAAGAGCAGCATTGGTCTTCCACAGAAACTAAGTTTGGCTCCCAGCACCCCAAAACTGCTATAACTCCAGCTCCAGGAAATCAGATCCTGTCTTCTGGCAGATGGGTATCAGAACCCACATGTGCACAGGCATGCAATCACACACACACATGTGCACATGCATGCAGTCACATACATACACACACATGTGCACATGCGTGCAGTCACATACATACACATGTGCACATGCGTGCAATCACATACACACACACAATGAAAATTTAAATCTTTATAACTGAATAGCAAAATTTCCAGTACTCAGCAAAAAACAAAACAAAACAAAACAACAAAAACCCAGAAAAACAAAAACCTCTGAAAGATTGCATCTTTTAAAATGGTGGACTGAAGAACTCATCAAGTCTTTGGCACAGTTCATATAAAAAATGTTTTCAGCAAAGCATATTTGAAAATGTGTAAGTACTAAAACACTGAAACAAATATTTAGAAGGCTGTCCTGTCTCCTTCATCTTGATTCTTTTTGAATCTTCACATACTTTTTTATTATATTTTCATCCACAGTTAGATGTACCCTCATCTGTATCATAGATTGTTGAAAATACTTGGGGAAGTATATCACTCAGCTTGTAGGTCTCTGTACACCAAACCCTGTCTCTACATAGATGAAGAAAAGGCAATTCTGACTGCTGAGACAGAAAAATAGAAAAGATCAACAAAACAAAAGCAGCATCATTTAAGAAGAAAGTTCAGAAATGTAATATCTTGAACAGAAACAGTTGCCTACAGAAAGTTTTGTCCCACTTAAGGTTGTGAAATATACATCAAATGACAGGATAAATTAAATCTTGTAAGCTTTGGTACCCTCTGAAAAATTTAAAGTAAGGAAGTACAACCTATTACAAGGTGCACAGAATTAGAAAGCTGGAGATCTAAGTATCAGGACCCAGGCCCAGAAAAGTTAAAAAGTAACTTAAGATATTACCATAACTTCATTCACACAATCTGTTGCAACATGCAAGGAGCTCTCAATAATGTTACTTCCCTGAGATAAAAGGAGGAGCAGTTAGAAGAATCTAAATATTTTAATGTTTTGTAAACATTTAATATGATGGGGAAATATTATATATGCAAATTACATTCTCAAAGGCTTTGTGATTCCCCCAGAATCAAGGGCTTAATCTATCAGTCTCATTTAGTGTGAACAATGGAAATGTCACACCTACCAGTCTGTCACAGATTACTCCAACTTTCCATTAAATAGAGTCAATGCTCAGAAACACAGTGAGTTCTAGAGAGAAATTATCTTTCCAACTGGTGTAAAAGAGTAAGTGTCACATCCCACAGTGCCACTAGACTATAGCATGAACACCGCAGCCCTGGCATCCTCACAAAGATTATCAAGGTGTCAACATTGCAAGCTTGGTTAACAATAGTTTACAGCAGGCTTGCTATGGACATCCTGCAATAACTCCACAAGATGATTAAAGCAGCATCCCTCAGAGGTTCACATGTGTTTACAAAGAAGTGCAACTAAATTCTTGCTCACGGGGATCCTAGATTCATGGTGGCACTGTCTCCTTTTTATTAATTTTATAGTCTAGATTTACTTACGTGCGCCACATATATGTCTGTGGAGGTCAGATAAAGTCATTGGAGCCTGTGGAACTGGAGTTACAGATAGTTCGGAGTCACCATGTGTTTCCTGGGAATTGAACCCCAGCCCTCTGGAAGAGCAGTCAGTGCTCTTAACCTCTGAGTCATCTCTCTAACCCTACTCTCTTATTTTTTAAACATAGTTTTGTTTTATCTTTATTTGCTTATTGGACTAATATTCTATTTGAGCATTTTGGACGCTTTGAATAAGGCTCTAATTTTAGCCATGTCTCTCAGCTGCTAGATTAATTTTGGAGGAAAAAAAATTCTGCAAAATCAATGGGTTTCTTCTGACTAGAATAAATAAATCTGTCAACTCCCTGAGATCAGAACTGAGTTTGAGTTCATATTCTTTGAAGTCCTAGAGAGACACTAAAAACTGGTGGTTGTGGGGACCATGGGCCATTCAGGTTTATTAATTGACTTCACCAGGGAAATATTTTTTCCTGTTTCCTATATTCATAACAGTAGGCAACTTTGTAACCTGGAGCAAGATGGAGCTGAAGTTAGGGCCCTTGACTGTACTCCATCTAGCTAGCCCCAAGTGTTTGACAAAGACAGTCCCAGTAATGAAACTGGTCACAGGCTTCCAGGAAATGAATTTATAATAACTTTCTTTCTTTTCCTCCCTCCCTCCCTCCCTCCCTTCCTTCCCTCCCTCTTTCCCTTTTTCCTTCCTCCCTCCCTCCCTCCCCCTCTCTCTTTCCTGAACATAAAAGTACAAGAAGGTCTATCTCCTGGTTTAGTTAAGCTGAGCTAAGCATCAAGGCCTCCTTGGCCTCTATCAAAACTTGCCAATGCATTTTCCATTTTCCTTGTCTCATACAGTTCTTATCATTCTAGAGTCTCCATCTACAAAGATGCAAATGCCATGTCTAGCAAGAAATTCCTTGTCAGCTAACCCATTCAGAGAATGGTGGTTGCTCCAAGGGATGTATTTTTTTCAATAAGATTCACATAGATAGCTATTTTGACATTTAGAATTCCCTCCAGAACCAGCAGATTGCATATGAATTTTTTGCATATTTGTGTTGCAAATAAATGTGCCTATACAGCCTAAATAATTAGTTTTTGTGTATCCTATTTATCAAAAACCATTAGTCATTTGCCTTGGGATTTTGTAAAGAGTGCATCTGTGTGTATTTATTAATGAAACTTAGATTCAAGCACATTCTATTAGCCATTACTTTAGCTCTGCCTGTAGCATTATATTCTATAGGATTATATGATTGAGGCATATCTAAAATAATAACTGCACTCGAATTGCTTTCTTACTATATTTTAGAACTGTTAGAAAGAAGTTTTCCATGACTGTGGAGTGCATTAAATGACCAGGTTGTCAGAATTCACTACATTACTTCAAGTGAAATTAATGAAGATATTTAAGTCATGGTGTGTGATTTTCAAATTCACTGGCTATGAGTCAAGTATCTCCCAGATTGTACTTTGGAATTCTTGAAGAGATAAACCAATATAATAGAAATCATGCTGTTTATTAAATTTAATCACTCTTTACTGAAGGAGGTTATACTGAAAATTAATCTCAATGCAATAGGATGTTCAGAATGACACCCGTTGTCAGATGCTTTAAAGTAAAATGAGCATTTCCATTGGCTGAACAGGGAAACCAGATTCAAAATAACAGAAGAGGTGAGAAGGAAAAAAGCAAAGGCACCTGCTGTGTTTTAAGTGCTGTGGGATGAGAGGCTTCTCAACAGGCTGTGCATCAGGGCAGTTGCCTTCCTTCAGGCACTGGGACTGGCTTTGAAGCTGGGAGCACACCTATGTTGTGCCAATGAGGGAACAATGCAACACAGTAACAGACTTTATTGTGAGAGTTTGTTACCAAGGAAAATCAAAGATATGAATGGATGCTGATCTGTCCAGGTTCATCTAAACCACTCACAAGACAAACAGGACATGAAAATTCACAAAGAAGAGGTGAGATTTTCCCAACATCACAGTTTGTAGAATACTTTGAACTACAGATCTTTTATTTTCTAAAACTATTTCTGGATTATAGACAGGCTAGAGGAAAAAGATTTATTGTTTAGAGATATTCTTATAAAGTAGAATAAATTTAAATTGGGACTTAAAAATTCTATTTTTTTAACATTGAATCATTCCCATTTGCTAAATGATAACTTTCAGATGTTGTTGACTCTCATTCCTGTTTGCCCTGGAAGGCTAAGATTTCTAGTGTATGTCTCCAGGTTTGTAGGAGAGAAGATACAATGTACCAATGTTCTGTGCAGTTAAAAAACAGAGGCCCAATCAAATGCCTCTTCTAAATATCTCCTTAAGGAGAGAATGAATATTCATATTCCGAGTTGCTGTTTCTCTTCTATTAAATTTTTTAGGAGTCCATTTAAAACATTGTGTTCTCTTTTTAATATCTGTTTGTTATTTCCAAGAGTACCTATTTTTAGGGATGCCTGTAGTATTATAAAATGTGGTACCAGAAAGGACTGACTCCTTACAGTTAGGATTTATGAATCTACTCTCCCAAAATAGTAAACAAGGTTAATATACACATGAGTAGTCTGTTGTCAGCAGGAGGATGCAATTCCCTTCTAACAAATTAAGTAGAATTCCTAAGTATTTTCCAAAGAAGTCTAAATTAACTGTAACTTCTTGGCTGGCGTTGTAGACTGGGAAAATAAGTCCTTTAAAATTCCTCAAGGGTAAGGACTCCAAAGTTTTGATATGTCTGAGAAAAAACAAGCAAAATCACTAAAAGAGAAGTTGGAACCTGACCCTTGCAGGCCTGAGAGATGACTCAGTGGAAAAGGCCCTTGCCATCACACCTCAAAACCCGAATTCAGGTCCCACAGGCAAAGAAGAGAACTGACCTCCACATTCTCCCGCATACACACTAAATAAATAAGTAGAATGAATTTTAAAATAGTGTGGTCATGCAGGTATGCATTTGGTCTGTTTCTCAACCTTTGCACGTCAGAGTCTTCTGAGAGCATGTGCGATGCTGATGGTAGGATCCACGTTGTGCTGCAGTGTCCTATGAGGAGGAGGAACATTGCCTAGACTGTCTATTTGTCTGTATTGTCTGTATTTATGTATGTTTCTCTATGAATCTATCATCCATCTATGTAGCTATGATCTACTTATTCATCTATCTACCTACCATTCAATTATCATCTATCTAATCTATCATCTATTCATCTATCAATGATCTTTTATTATCTGCCGATTATCTATTGATCATCTCTTTATCACCTATTATACATTAATCTTCAATTATGTACCCATCTATCAGTCAATTTATAATCTATTTTTCATTTATTAATTTATTATCTATCTCTCAACTATCAATTAATTTATTATCTATCATCCCATCTTTCTATGTATCTGTCTTTTACATACCATCTGTCAGGTATAACTGTATGTTTTTGTTTGTCTCTTTATCTTTGTCCATATATCTTCACAATCATAACTTCTTTACTTAGCACTTGGGAGCCCCTGGTGCACATATTGCAAGGATATTCCTTCCCATCTAATAGCATGATTCACTACAGCAGCAAACTAAACACCTACATAGGTAGGACAGGCTTTCTGACCATAAAATACATTCATAGTAGTATGTTTAGATCCCAATCAGACTTCCCCTTATGAGACTTGCATCTCTTTTTATGCTTTCAAATGTGTTCTTCACAACCTTAGCAAAATCTGGAAGCATCATTGCAAAATCTTTCCCCAGACTAATTTTATCAGTATGCATGTAAAAACATATAGTATATATTAATAGTGAGTTTCATATTTTAATCATATAAACTTATAAAATTAATTACTGAAGATAATTTGAGTATGTAATTAATTATGTATGCATAATATATATTTAAAAGATTATGTATTTTAAACCCATGTGAGTATAAGTCAGCTCACTGGTTAGGATTTAAAAAGTGATTTGGTGATATTTATTGAATTCATTGTGAAAATAATGGAGTCTATAAATGACATATTTTAGTTGATGCCATGTCCTTACAATAAATACATAAAGATTTTGTCATTACATGTGCATGAAATTGAAGAAGTATTGACTTACATATAAAATATATCCACTGCTTTTCTAAGGGCAGACTTAATAAATGCCGACCAGCATCACGGTTGTGCTTTGCATTTACTTGTATAGTATAGACACCGGCCATTGCCTAGTTCAGGACACAGAAATGAATCCTGTGTGTGTATATCTACAGCTTGCATTTGCTTGCTTGAGAGTCCTGGTGTGCCGACTTAGCCATAAACAATGGAGCCAGCTATGAGGGTGTGAAACCTCTGATGCTGACCCAAACAAACTTTCCTCCAGAAAGCTGAATAATGCATTGATGTCCACCTGATGGTGTTCAAAGGTGGGCTGTATGGAATGTGTCCTCTGGAACCTTTTCTGAAAAATGCCGCCAAATGCAATTTTATTATAGTTTCTTTATTTTGTGTGTATGTATGTCTGTGGGCACACGTGTGTACATATGAAAAGATCAGAGGACAGCCTGTGTTGGTCTGTTCTGTCTTTTTATCATACCAGGCCTGAGGATCGGACCTAGGTATTCTGGCTCGGCAGCAGGTACCTTTACTCCCTGAGCCATCCTGCTGGCTTACCTAGATATAAATGCCAATGGATAATTAATATGGTATATAAGGTGATACTGCTATGTCATTTCCTAAATAGATAATGAATAATAGCAGTAAGGGTTGGAAGCGAAGCAAGCCACAAGACTTGGGATTGCTTATTTTCTTTCTTCTTTTAATTTTTTTAATTGAAAATAGATTCTTCTCTCATACATTATATCCTGGCCACAGTTTCTCCTCTGTCCATGTCTACTCCTTTCAGCTCTCCTCCACCTCTCTTTTCTAGATCAGTTCCCCCCTCTTTCCATCTTCAGAAAGGAGCAGGCCTCCAAGAGACTATAGCCAAACAGGACAAAAGAAGATCTAATAAGACAAGAGCCTCATATTGAGGTTGTACAAGACAACACAACAGGGGGGTAAGAGACCCAAGAGCAAGCAAAAAGAATCAGAGATACACCTGTTCTCACTGTTAACAGTCCCACAAAACCACCAAGCTAAAAGAAATAACATATACTCAGAGGACCCCGTGCAGACCCTTGCAGGTCCCATCTTTGCCTCCTCAGTCTCTGTAGTCCATTTGAGGCCTGTTTAATTTATTTAGAGGACCATGTTCTCCCTGTGTCCTCTGTCTCCTCTGACTCCTACAGCGTTTTCTTCCCTTCTTCTGCAAGGTTCCTGGAGCTTCTAAGGAAGGGACCTGATGGAGACTTCCAGTTTAGACTTCCTCTCTGCATAATGTCTGTTGTGGGTCTCTGGACTCAGTCCCGTTTACAGTTGGAGGAAGCCTCTCTGTTTAAACTGGACAAGCCACAATTCTATGAATATAGCAGACTATAATCGTGAATCATTTCTTTTTTTCACCCGGTAGTGTTTGATTCTATCTCTGGTACCTGGCCATTCAGGCAGAGTAGGTCATGGGCTCCCTGTCGTGGCTTGGGCCTCATGTTAAACCTGACATTGGTTGGCCATTCCCAGCACATCTTGCAGGCAGGACAGATTTTAAGTTGAAAATGTTATGGCTGGGTTTGGTGTCCAGGTTTCTCTTCTGCAGACTGCAGAGTACTTTCCCAAGCCAAAGAGACTAGAATGTAGGCATAAATGCTCCATGCAGGCACCAGCTCTCTATGTTCAATGAGCTGTGTGGATGTTGTCCTCAGCCATGGGATTCCACTGTCAGATTTTGGAGAGCCATCCTCTGTCCTAGAATCATCCTGGGTTGTTTAGGGCATTCCGTGGAACCCCCTTGGCCAACAAGACAACCATATGAAACCAAGTCTCACCGCTGGAGCTTTGCCAGGCAATAAAAGATGGCCAGTTCAAGCTCCGTATCCTTCATTACTGGGAGACCTCAATAGGGCCACCCTCGTAGATTCCAGGAAGTTGTCATTGCACTAGGTTTCCACACTGCCCCCCCCCAAATGTCCCCAATTCCTGCTTTCTCTCCCACACTATCCCTCTTTGCAATATCCGTTCTTTCAGTTTCCACATGCCCCTGTTCCACCCACCTCATCTATATCTTCCCAGGGAGATCCCCGTATCTCCTCCAGAGCCTTCTCTTTACCTAGTCTCTCTGGGTCTGCTGTTTGTAGCTTGATTATCATTTACTTACCAGCCAATATACACTCATAAGTGAACACATACCATATTTGTCTTTCTGCTCATTTTCAAAGTTTTGGGAAGCAAAACAAAGTTAAAAATGTATCTAGGTTTGTACAAATGTCTGACATCCCAGAGACTGCCTTACTTTTGATGTCTTTTGTTGTCTGTCAGACAATGTAATATTAAACTCATTAAAAACAAAGGGGTGTTTTGCTAAGCATCTTTTTCAGTGATATGAAAAGAGATGTCAAAACTTAATGCTGTGTTACAAATTTTCCTAACAGAAGCTGACACTTAGATTATGAATAAAAATGCTTTCAAGTTCTTTACTGTAGTGGAAGATGATTTCCCTAAACACATTTGGTTTAACTGTAGCTCTGTGTTCAGTGATGTAAAGGATGGCTTTGTTCTTTCTCTGAAAGATGAGGTTGATATTCTCTAGAATATCAGTCAGTGACTGTGGTGGGGGCACATATGTTTCTGTGTCCACACTAGTTCTCAGATCAGAGAGAGAGAGAGAGAGAGAGAGAGAGAGAGAGAGAGAGAGAGAGAGAGAATATGTTTCTGTGTGCACATTAGTTCTCAGTTCAGTGTTTATTTCTGTCTTTTTTTGTGCATGGAAATAGTAAAAGGATCAACGGGTTATTACTTGAGCTTGTCTGTGAATTTTGGGAGTCACATGAACATATTACTCAAGCAATTTTGTTTTACCTTTGGATTGTGGTTCTGACCCTCTACCTCCTTTCTCCATTTTTCCTTACTTTCAAATTTTCTTTTCGTCTCAGTTTGTGGAATATACGGTAATTTCAAGTTGGTTCAGGAATCTTAGTTTCCAGTTGGCCTGCTGACTACATGTGAAGAAAATCAAGTAATTGAGATATTTGTTTTTCTCTATGCCATATTTTTATAATGTGTAGTTTGAGAACACGGTAAATATGGTTTTTCCCTTCAGAAAAGCCTATAAACTATTCAATGTCAGTGGATCCTTTGAGGAAAATAGAGATTTTTTTCACGGTAAACAGGCGTCACATGCTGATTAAAATGTAGACTTTTGGGTCATATGATGCCAGCCTCTTTTCTTACTAATAGTAATTTGTTATCACTCTCTTATTTAGTTCAACTCCATGAATTGGAAATCCATTCCCCAGTTCAATAAACTTGCAAGTGTTAAACAGTCAAAGTGAATTAAATCTGTGGGTAATCACTTTCTGTTTTGTCTTACGGATGCACCACACAACAGCCTGTACAGAAACCTGGTGAATGCTCAGTCTTTTGCAGTCAGTCACCTATTCTCAATGGGTTTGACCTTTTTGTAGATGTGATTATGATTATAGTATTGAAGTATATTCATCTGTGCTTGACAAATATCCTCGTGATAACATAACATGACAAATAACTCAAAATATTAGTGGTATGAAAATATCTTTATTTGGTTCCTGAAATCTGTCGGGATTAGCTCTGGGCTTGATTGAGCTGGCTGGCTCATTGACACACTTGTAGCCAATTGTTTGTATACAGCTCTCCTCTTAGGCGTTTGACCAGCTTTCAGCTGGTCAGAATGGCCACAGATGACGTATTTGGGCAAAATCTGCCTTATGGATCTTTCATGCTCTCTTTGATGTAGCTTCGTCGTGGCCATGTCAGTCAAAATAAAAAATTGGTCCTGTATACAAATGTCTCTTAAATTTTCTGTTGTATGGCATCTGCTAATATCCCATTGGCTGGCATAAAGTCTTCAAACTGTTGATCTGCCTGCATGACATGCAGCATGCTTTAGGTTTCCAGCTTGCATGAGCTTAGGTGAACATTTGTTGATACATACATCTCTGATTCATTTCTGCTCTTCTATGGAACCCTTCACTCATATTCCTGTAGGTTATACTAGTAAGCCTACTCTTGGACCAAGTTGGGGTTTGGTGATATCCTTACATTGTCTGGTCTGATATTGGTTCCAAATCTGGGGTTAATATGCATTTTTTAGTGTCAAGCAACACCAGGCATGAATGCAGAGGTTAGTATGAGTTGGTAGCAAGCCTAGAATGTTGATACAAGCTATTCAAATTTCCATAATATAAAAGCAGGGAATTTCTTCTGCCGATGTTGTGAAAAGGCTTACAATGAGTTTAAAGTACCATTCTAGCATGCATGAGACCCCACATTCTTCCCCTAGCACAGAATCATCAACAAGAAAAGCAAAATATTCTCCAGTAGAAAATGACTTATTGAGTTAAAAAGCTAAGTGAAAAAGATATATCTCAAACTAAAATGGTCTATTTAGTTAAGAAGATAAAGTGATTAACAAAGATATACAGTATCACAATTAAAAATGAATAACTGAATTAAAAAGATAATTGCAAAATATTTGGATTTATATAGTACTGAATGAGTCTCTGCTCGTATGAGTGATTTATTCTTGGCAACTTTTACTTCTGAATCACTCTATAGACACTGAATGCATGTGCCCAAAGGACTCTACATCTTTCATAGAGACATTTTCTCATCTGTGTTCATTGATGTTCCATTGATAATAGCCAGAAATGATCAAAAACCTGCATGCTCATCAACTGATAAGTTGATTAGGAAAATATGGCACACTTACACAGTAGAATATTATTCAACTATGAAAAAATGAAATTTGCAGGTAAATGAATGGAGCTAGAAAAAACGTCTTGAGTGAGGTAACCCAGATCCAGAAAGATAAATAAAGTATGTATCCTCTTATATTTGGAGTTTAGCTGTTTAGCCTTCCAACTTGCTAACTTTCAATTTTCCAATATCATCATTTATCTTCTGCATGCTCTGTAAACCATGATTTTCTCATAGTAATCTTACTTAGTTTCTGATCTACAGACTGATCCCTCTTTCCTGGATTTGCTGAAGAAAGAGCTAATTAGGGACACCATGATCACCATGATCAGGGTAAACATCTTGTTCAGATGGAAAAACAGATGCAACATATATTTGTAAAAAAGGACAAGGGGAAGGAAATGCTCCTACAGGCTGTGGGCTTTATCTACACTGACATCCCACACTGGATATTATATGAACCTGCAGTGCTAGTCTTAAGGTTTAGACAATAATGTCTGCTAAGCTATGAAAATAAGTTTTTCTACAAGCCTGGTTCAGCATGATGTTCCCAGGTCATCATTAATTTCATTGCCAGGTGTACCTTCAGATTCATTCATGAAGTCTGATAAAGAAGCCAAAGATTTTCGGAGGTGGTTTACTTCACTGAGAATTGTTTTTACTCGGGCATATCCAACTTGTTGGCAGACACAATGAGCATTAGAAAGCGAATCTATAAAACCAAAATGTAACTTCATGTTATCTATGTTTTCTCTCTTTGGGAGAATTAGTTTCAAGAGTCCACAGCTCCTTTCCTAATGTCAACTGTTCTTATTAGGGAACACCTCTTCCTCAAGAATAAATTTGGCTATTTTGTCAGTATTTGAACAATTCTTTGACATACTGGATAAGCACTCTGATCTTGTTACAGCTCCCATTATTACTATCCAGGTGTCCTCCAAAATTTTGCCAAATGCTCTTTAGTGGGGTTGAAAGGCATCACTTCTTAGGAAGCGCTATTCTGGAAACACCTTTATGAAATAACATAGTATTAAAAGGGACCAATGAATCATTTAATTAGCCTAAGATGCTCTTATTCCAATGACCAAAGTTTCATCACAATACACTTACTAAAACTGTACTAAGGCAAGGAATATTGACATATATTCTTTGAAGAACCTGTGCAATAAAACCTTAGAATATCACATTAACATTCTAAGGCACACAGCAGGAAAACAGCAGCAAGGTTATATTTGTGTTGCTTCAAACTTGCTACACTTAGTGAACTGGACTTTCAGACCACAAGTGGTGTAGGAGGTCCTTCTGTCTATTTGTTGCTCAAAGCCATGATAAAAGAGAGAAGATGGGAGATAAAATTGAGGTTTTACTTAAAGAAGAGCATATATATATATATATATATATATATATATATATATATATATATATATCCCTCATCCACACTGCAAGAGTCCCTTATGTGAGTGTTTATGCTATCATCCTCGATGGCATAAAAATCTTTCCGCCATCATTCTGAGAATTAAGAGAGTGAAAGAGAGTGGGTAGCTGTAATAGCCACAGAGGTGTGTGTGTGTGTGTGTAACAACCCAGTTTTCATTGCATTTCCTCTTTTTCAACAGTGTTTTCCAATCCTGCTTTATGCTTTGTCGGCAACAAACCTTCAATATCCTGAGAGCCAGAAGGTATTATCTCCCTGAAGCATGAAAACTTAATGATTCCATTTCAGTCCCAAATTATCCATTTATTTTCCCTATATGCTAATAATCTCAGGACCTTTGGGGCTTGGGAGAGGTAAGTCATTCAGATTTAATTACTTTTTATAATTCACAAATTGCTAGTTGGCCACTACTAATCATGGGTTTCTCAGTCTCAAGGATGGAGAATATTTTTGCCTCTTGCTCTGTTTTTCTTCTTCCCCCGCAAGGGTTAACTCTTTTAAAAAGTCATTTTCTGCTGCAAGAGAGGTTTTCTATAAATGGAAGTGAAAGTGTGTGTGCATAAAGTCCAGCAGATTTATCCAGAAATCTCACTCTGACTTTTTTAAAAGGCAAGATGTGTGCCAGTAAATAATAAATTTAAGGCTTGAGACGCTTATAAAAGTGAGAGAGAGAAAAGTCCGAACTATACTCGCCAGGGTGGATACCAAAATATGAGATAAAATGGAGACCTGTGATCGATTCGGATGTGAACCTGCTTCTGACATCCTATTAATGTGAACTGTCTATTAACCTGAAAGGGTTTCCAGAAATCCTAGTGAAAGCAAACAGTCCCTATGTCATTTCAGAGCAAAGTGAATTAGCTCAATACAGTGAAGGGCCGCAGTCCCAGGAACGGTGAGTAAGCCTCAAACCATGTATATGACCTCCATGACACTTTAGACATCCCAAATTTTGACTACAGTTTTACTCTTTGCACATGGTGGGGGAGAGTACAGTCACATCCCTGCAGTATGAATGCACCCTGAAGTGGAGCAGAATAGTGAGTCAATACGTCGGCATGAGTTTTTCAAATATTTCTTATTTTGTTCATTGGAAGCTCTGAATGCATATGCATGACACATGTTAGATCAACTGATGTCTTTATTAGTATCCGTAGGCATTTTGTTTGAAGGTAGGAATTTTGGATTCAGGATAGTGTACTAGCAACTTTTGTAGCCACAGTGGGAAGGTGAAAAAAAAGGTGAGTTACAATTGTTTAATGCTTTTCTTTTTTGATATTTTCTCTTTCAATAGATTTTTTTTTGGCTTAAAGACAGTACAACTCACTTGGCCAATCTCAATATCACAGATGTCAGAGATTTCAAATTACATGTTTTCTCCCTGTCTTTGTAACCAGAGAAGCCCCAATTAAGGGAGGAAACAGAAGAGCAATTGCTTGTAGCCAGTTCTACATTGTCATAAACGACTGCCCACAAAAATACACAGTAGACATAAAATGATGCTGGGCACAGCAGCGTGCACTGCTCCGTTAATCAGCCCTAAAACCCAAAGTGCATAGCCTTAGGAACTGAGATTGACCTGGAGGTCACATTGATTTCAAGTATGTCAACCATAGTCACAGGATAAGCTTCAATACTCAAAAAAAAAAAAAAGGAAAAAAAGGAAAAGAAAGAAAGAAGAGAAAGCCATGTTGATGTATTCTCTACGCCATCAGAGAAGCAGGCGTTCTGGTAAATTGAATGCCAGAGATGTGGCGCTAGCATTGATTATTCTGATTTCAATTCTATTTAAGCGAAACTGGGATCCAGGAATCTGAAACTGAATACATTTTAGCAGGACCTCACTTCCCTTGAATAGCAAATGTAACTTAAGGAATTTTATCTAAATTAACCAATAAATTGTCCAAGTGGCAATACTAAAATCACCTATATGTGTGGATTATACTCTTCATTGCTTGGGTCATATAATTCTGTGAAAAGTTTTGCCTCATCATCTTGCTGAGCATATGAAAAATCATGGTAAAGACCCCTGACACATTTTATTTTGCTTTCTTTTACCTTGCTAACAATCACTTCCATGAAGAATTACTTTTAGAACCCTCCAAATACGTTTATACAGCCAGAATTCCACATCTCTTGAAAAATCCAGACTGCTTCACTGGACATAACCTACTCTGAGCACTGACTGTCATTTTCAGTAATAAAAATTCCCAAGAAAAATGACTTACAGGGAACTATAGACCACAAAATGATAGATGCAGAAGACCATAGTACTGCTTTAAAAAAGTTTCATGAAATTCTAACATCCAATTTCCCATAATAATTTAGTCAACTAATTTCTTCTTTTCACATGAATGCAATAATGTAACTTTAACATTTTCATGATCACATTATATAATATCTGGCTTTAGTATAATGATTATGTGTCTCTCTGTGTGTGTGTGTGTGTCTGTGTCTGTGTCTGTATGTGTGTGCATGTAGGAGAGAGAGGGGGGAGGGAGAGGGAGAGGGAGAGGGAGAGGGAGAGGGAGGGAAGGAGGAGGGAGGGAGGAAGGAGGGAGGGAGGGAGAATGAGAGAGATTATTGTTCTGTGTTTTGGCAGTCCATTTAGTCATTTCTTTAAATCATCTGCAAGGACCAAAAAATCATGTCTCCTAAGTATCCTAAAATTGACTTTACATTTAAATGCAATCCCTTCTACTGATTGTAAAAAAATCCATTGAGCTTTCGGCGCCAGGAGACCCAGCATTGGGGTGAGTTTCTGGCCCACGGCGCCAGCCTGGGACGGGGAGCTCGGGGGTTTCTTGGCCCCCTGTCCTGCTTGGGCTCTCTGCTGCCTCTTTCTTCCTGGCCCACCCAGCTTCCGTCCAGAGCCCTCCCCACTTCGCCCCCACTGCCCTCTTTTGGCGCGTGGCATCGCCCAGCGCAGCCTATCTGGGCGCTGGGTCCGAGTACCCGGGGCTCCCGGGCGGGCAGCAGTTCCTTTGTTTGTGTGGCCTGCCTGCACCAAGCGGGGTAGGCGCTTTGTCTGCGAGCTGCCCAACCAGCACGGAGGCCTGATCTTTCGGCGCCAGGAGACCCAGCATTGGGGTGAGTTTCTGGCCCACGGCGCCAGCCTGGGACGGGGAGCTCGGGGGTTTCTTGGCCCCCTGTCCTGCTTGGGCTCTCTGCAGGGCCTCTACTCCCTGGGTGCTGCCTCTTTCTTCCTGGCCCACCCAGCTTCCGTCCAGAGCCCTCCCCACTTCGCCCCCACTGCCCTCTTTAGGCGCGTGGCATCGCCCAGCCCAGCCTATCTGGGCGCTGGGTCCGAGTATCCGGGGCTCCCGGGCGGGCAGCAGTTCCTTTGTTTCTGTGGCCTGCCTGCACCAAGCGGGGTAGGCGCTTTGACTGCGAGCTGCCCAACCAGCACGGAGGCCTGATCTTTCGGCGCCAGGGGACCCAGCATTGGGAGAGCCAACATTGAGGAGAGACAGCGTTTGGTAGGCAAGGAGACCTAATCCGGTAAAAGAAGATCCATAGGGAGCATTTGGAAGAAGAGATGGGCCGACGTCAAGGCAAGAATTCGCCCAACAAGCTGAAAGCAACATGAAGCTACCAGAAACAAGCGACCTCACAACGGGAGGACAAGAACCCCTTAATCAAGAGGAAGGAGAAAAGATTGACTTCATGAAAGTGATTGACACCCTTAAACAGCATGTAAAAAACGCCCTTATAGAAATGGATGAGAAATATAACAGAAAGTTTGAAGAATTGAATAAATCAGTGAATGATACCCTAGAAAACCAAGGAAAAACAATCAAACAGATAATGGAAACAGTTCAAGACCTGAAAACTGAAATGGAGGCAAAGAAGAAAACACAAACAGAGGGCCGTCTGGACATGGAAAATCTAGGTAAACGAATAGAGACTACAGAAACAAGCATAACCAGCAGAATACAAGAGATAGAAGAAAGACTCTCGGATTCTGAAGATACCATAGAGAAAATAAACACACTGATCAAAGAAAACAGCAAGTCCAACAAACTCTCATCACAAAACATTCAGGAAATATGGGACACAATAAAAAGACCAAACCTAAGAATAATAGGAGTAGAAGAAGGAGAAGAAGGGCAGCTCAATGGTCCAGAAAATCTATTTAATAAAATTATAGAAGAAAACTTCCCCAACCTAAGGAAAGATTTTCCTATGAAGGTGCAAGAAGCATACAGAACACCGAATAGGCTGGATCAAAAGAAAACATCCCCTCGCCATATAATTATCAAAACACAAAGCATACAGAATAAGGAAAGAATATTAAGAGCTGCAAAGGAAAAAGGCCAAATTACTTATAAAGGTAAACCTATCAGACTTACACCTGACTTCTCCATGGAAACCATGAAAGCCAGAAGGTCCTGGATAGATGTACTGCAGAAACTGAGAGACCATGGGTGCAAGCCCAGATTACTATACCCAGCCAAGCTTTCATTCACTATAAATGGAGAAAATAAAATTTTCCAGGATAAAAACAAATTTAAACAATACGCAGCCACAAATCCAGCCTTACAGAAAGTAATTGAAGGAAAATCACTAACCAAGGAGTCCAACAATGACCACAATAACTCAGACATCTAGAGACCCTTCACCAACACAAAACAAAGAAGGGAAACACACAAACTCTACGACTAAAAAAAAAATGACCGGAGTTAACAACCACTGGTCATTAATATCACTTAATGTCAATGGACTCAACTCACCTATAAAAAGGCACAGGCTAAGAGATTGGATAAGAAAACAGGATCCAACATTCTGCTGTTTACAAGAAACACACCTCAACCACAAAGACAGGCACCTACTCAGAGTAAAGGGCTGGGAAAAGGCCTATCAAGCAAATGGACCTAAGAAACAGGCAGGTGTGGCCATACTAATCTCTAACAAAGTTGACTTTAAACTTAAATCAATCAGAAGAGATGGAGAGGGGCATTTTATACTCATAACAGGAACAGTTCATCAGGATGAAGTCTCAATCCTGAACATCTATGCCCCTAATATAAAAGCACCCACGTACATAAAAGAAACATTGCTAAAATTCAAGGCAGCCATCAAACCGCACACACTAATAGTAGGAGACTTCAACACTCCTCTCTCACCAATGGACAGGTCAATCAGACAGGAACCTAACAGAGAAATAAGAGAATTAGTGGAGGTAATGAATCAAATGGACTTAACAGACATCTATAGAACATTCCATCCAAATAGGAAAGAATATACCTTCTTCTCTGCAGCTCATGGAACCTTCTCGAAAATCGACCACATAGTCGGTAACAAAGCAAACATCCACAGCTACAAAAAAATATTAGTAACCACCTGTGTCTTATCAGATCACCATGGATTAAAGTTAGAATTCAACAATAATGCTACCCCCAGAAAGCATACAAAGTCATGGAAACTGAACAGTCAACTATTGAACCATAGCTGGATTAAGGAAGAAATAAAGAAAGAAATTAAAGTCTTCCTGGAATTCAATGAAAATAAAGAAACAACATACTCAAACTTATGGGACACTATGAAAGCAGTCCTAAGAGGAAAGTTCATAGCACTAAGTGCCCACTTAAAGAAAACAGAGAAAGCTCACATTGGAGACTTAACAGCCCACCTGAAAGCTCTAGAAAAAAAAGAAGCAGACTCACCTAGGAGGAGTAGAAGACTGGAAATAATCAAAATGAGGGCTGAAATCAACAAAATAGAAACACAGAAAACAATACAAAAAATCAATGAAACAAAAAGCTGGTTCCTGGAGAAAATCAACAAGATTGACAAACCACTATCCAAGCTAATCAAACGGCAGAGAGAGAATTTGCAAATTAATAAGATCAGAAATGAAAAGGGGGACATAACCACAGACACAGAGGAAATTCAGAGAATCATTAGATCTTACTACAAAAGCCTATATGCCACAAAATTGGAAAATGTAAAGGAAATGGATACTTTTTTAGATAAATATCATATACCAAAGTTAAATCAGGACCTGGTGAACAATCTAAATAGACATGTTAGTCGCGAAGAATTAGAAGAGGTTATCAAAAACCTCCCTACCAAAAAAAGCCCAGGACCAGATGGTTTCAATGCGGAATTCTACCAGATCTTCCAAGAAGATCTAATACCTATACTCCTTAATGTATTCCACAAGATAGAAACAGAAGGGTCATTACCAAACTCCTTTTATGAAGCCACAATTACTCTGATACCAAAACCACTCAAAGACTCAACCAGGAAAGAGAACTACAGGCCAATCTCACTCATGAATATCGACGCAAAAATCCTCAACAAAATACTGGCAAATCGAATCCAAGAACACATCCGAAAAATTATCCATTATGATCAAGTAGGCTTCATTCCTGAGATGCAGGGCTGGTTCAACATACGAAAATCTATCAATGTAATCCAGCATATAAATAAACTGAAAGAAAAAAACCATATGATCATTTCATTAGATGCTGAAAAAGCATTTGACAAAATTCAACATCCATTTATGTTAAAAGTCTTGGAGAGATTAGGGATACAAGGGTCATACCTAAATATAATAAAAGCTATATACAGCAAGCCGACAGCTAACATCAAATTAAACGGAGAGAAACTCAAAGCCATCCCACTTAACTCAGGAACACGACAAGGCTGTCCACTCTCCCCATACCTCTTCAATATAGTGCTTGAAGTTCTAGCAATAGCAATAAGACAACATAATGGAATCAAGGGGATTCGAATTGGAAAGGAAGAAGTTAAACTTTCGTTATTTGCAGATGATATGATAGTGTACATAAGCGACCCCAAAAACTCCACCAAAGAACTCCTACAGCTGATAAACAGCTTTAGTAATGTGGCAGGATACAAGATCAACTCCAAAAAATCAGTCGCCCTCTTATACACAAAGGATATGGAAGCAGAGAGGGAAATCAGAGAAGCTTCACCATTCACAATAGCCAAAAACAGCATAAAATATCTTGGGGTACATCTAACCAAGGAAGTGAAAGATCTATTTGACAAGAACTTTAAGGCATTGAAGAAAGAAATTGAAGAGGATACCAAAAAATGGATGGACCTCCCTTGCTCTTGGATTGGGAGGATCAACATAGTAAAAATGGCAATTCTACCAAAGGCTATTTATAGATTCAATGCAATCCCCATCAAGATCCCATCAAAATTCTTCACAGATCTGGAGAGGACAATAATCAACTTTATATGGAAAAACAAAAAACCCAGGATAGCCAAAACAATCCTATACAATAAAGGATCTTCTGGAGGCATTACCATCCCTGACTTCAAACTCTATTACAGAGCTACAGTAATGAAAACAGTGTGGTACTGGCATAAAAACAGAGAAGTCGACCAATGGAATCGTATAGAAGACCCGGATTTTATCCCACAAACCTATGAACACCTGATTTTCGATAAAGGAGCTAAAAGTATAAAATGGAAGAAAGAAAGCATCTTCAACAAATGGTGCTGGCACAACTGGATGTCGTCTTGTAGAAGAATGAAAATAGACCCTTATCTATCACCGTGCACAAAACTCAAGTCCAAATGGATTAAAGACCTCAATATCAGCCCGAACACACTGAACCTGATAGAAGAGAAAGTGGGAAGTACCCTACAGGAGCTGGGCACAGGACATCGCTTCCTATGTATAACCCCAGAAACACAGACATTAAGGGCAACATTGAATAAATGAGACCTACTTAAACTGAGAAGCTTCTGTAAAGCAAAGGACATAGTCAATAAGACACAAAGGCAACCTACTGATTGGGAGAAGATCTTCACCAACCCCACAACAGACAAAGGTCTGATCTCCAAAATATATAAAGAACTCAAGAAACTAGACTTTAAAATGCTAATTAACCCAATTAAAAAATGGGGCACTGAACTGAACAGGGAATTCTCAGCAGAGGAAGTTCAAATGGCCAAAAGACACTTAAAGTCGTGCTCAACTTCCTTAGCAATCAGGGAAATGCAAATCAAAACAACTTTGAGATATCATCTTACACCTGTCAGAATGGCTAAAGTCAAAAACACCAAGGATAACCTTTGCTGGAGAGGCTGTGGAGGAACGGGTACCCTCATCCATTGCTGGTGGGAATGCCATCTTGTGCAACCACTGTGGAAGTCAGTGTTTCGGTTTCTCAGGAAATTCGGGATCAACTTACCCCTGGACCCAGCAATACCACTCCTGGGAATATACCCAAGAGATGCTCTATCATATGACAAAAGCATTTGTTCAACTATGTTCATAGCAGTATTATTTGTAATAGCCAGAACCTGGAAACAACCTAGATGCCCTTCAATGGAAGAATGGATGAAGAAAGTATGGAATATATACACGCTAGAGTACTACGCTGCGGTAAAAAACAATGACTTCTCGAATTTTGCATGCAAATGGATGGAAATAGAAAACACTATCCTGAGTGAGGTGTCCCAGACCCAAAAAGATGAACATGGGATGTACTCGCTCATAATTGGTTTCTAGCCATAAATTAGGGCCACGGAGTCTACAATAGGTGAACCTAAAGAAGCTAAGTAAGAAGGTGAAGCCAAGGAAAAACATATAGTTATCCTCTTGGCTAAGGGAAGTAGACCCAATTGCCGGGGAGAAAATTAGGATCTTGGGGGTGGGGTGGAATGGGGGTAAGGGGAGATGGGGAGAGAAAAGGTAGAAGGGAAGGAGGGGGGATTTGGGGAATCAGGAGAATTGGGATAAAGGAAAGGTGGATAGGGGAGCACGGAACCACAATTCTTAGTTAAGGGAACCACTTTAGGGTGAGCAAGAGATTTGACCCTAGAGGGGCTCCCAAGTGCCCAACATGAGGTTCCCAGTTAGTTCCTTGGGTAGCTGAGGATTGGGAACTTGAAATGACCCTATCCGAGAGCAATACTGACGAATATCTTGCATATCATCATAGAACCTTCATCTGGTGATGGATGGAGTCAGAGACAGAGACCCACACTGGAGCACTGGACTGAGCTCCCAAGGTCCCAATGAGGAGCAGAAGGAGGGAGAACATGAGCAAAGAAGTCGGGACCACGAGGCGTGCACCCACCCACTGAGACAGTGGAGCTGATCTACTGGGAGCTCACCAAGGCCAGCTGGACTGTGACCGAAAAAGCATGGGATAAAACCGTACTCTCTGAACATGGCGAACAATGAGGGCTGATGAGACGCCAAGGACAATGGCACGGGGTTTTGATCCTACTTAATGTGCTGGCTTTGTGGAAGCCTAGCCAGTTTGGATGTTCACCTTCCTAGATATGGATGGAGGGGGGAGGACCTAGGACTTACCACAGGGCAGGGAACCTGGACTGCTCTGTGGACTGGAGAGGGAGGGGGAGAGGAGTGGGGGGAGGGGTAGAAGGGTGGGAGGAGGGGGAGAAGGGTGGGAGGAGGGGGAGGGAAATGGGAGGCTGGGAGGAGGTGGAAACTTGTTTTTTGTTTATGTTTTTTTTCTTCTTTTCTTAATAAAAAAAATTATTAAAAAAAAAATCCATTGAATAGGGGGTGGTTTGTCCTCATTGTAAATCTGGAAGTGCAGGATTATGCCAAATACAGGAATTAAAGCATTTATGATAATGGAATATAATCCTATAATACCGTGCATTTTCTCACAGACGACAGTTACAGTTGGTGTGTGTTCTACAGAATGCCGCTCGGTCAGTGCTCCAAAGGTGACAGTGCCAAACTGCTGAGTATAAAATGTAGTAACTACAGTTTTCAAATGGGGTTTGATCCACAGGTGCTCAGAAGTGAGTCTTACAGATAATGAGTCTACTTGTGCAAATTCATATATATATAAAGTACATAAATTTTAGTTTGTGTTTTATTTTTAAATATTTATTATTTTATAAATCTATTTTTAACTACCACTCATAGTAGTTTTTCAAACAGAGTTTTCCTAACTGTCCTGGAACTCACTCTGTAGACCAGGCTGTCCTTGAACTCAAGGATCCACCTGTCTCTGCCTCCTGAGGGCGGGGATAGGAGTGAACCTCAGCTGAAGATTTATTTTCATGCATTTATGTGTGTGACTGTATTTCCCCATGTCTGTAGAAATGCACAGAGGACAGCAGGAGTCTCAGTCACTACAACTGGACTTATAGGTGATAGTAAGCTGTCTGATGTGGATGCCAGGAACTGCATGCACTTGTTTCCTCTAGCAGAACAGCAAGCTCGCAAACTCTGGACCATCTCTCATGTGGCCTTACTTTTAAAGTAAAGTGTTTAAAGAAATAGTTTAAGTGGCTCACAGGAGAGCTTAGTTAGCAAAGAATTGTCTTACAAGTGCAAGGACCTCAATTAGGTTTCAAATCTGTGTGATAACACTGGGAATGTTGGAAGGGACATATCACCCACTCACTAGGTCGACAGAGACACAAAGGTCCCTGGGGCTTATTGACCAATCAACTTAGCCTAATTGATGGTCCATGGCACCATTGAGAGTTTCAGTTGCAAAGAAGTTTTGAGTTTCTCATTGCCTTTCTCAGCATCACGCCCAGGATTATCCTCTGAACTCTACACTAGCCTATGGATGTATACAGACTTGGGCATACATAAAAATAAATGATTTAAAAAAAAAAACATTTTCACTTGAAGTACATTTAATTAAATTAACTCCTCTTTCTTATAATAAATCTCATAGGTGACAAATGATCGGTTGTTTAAGTTGGGATGAGAATTTAATTTGACAAGGGGTCCTTTTGTGAAGATCAAGATCTGCTTCATGCATTATCATATCTTTCTTAGATGAATTTGGTCCTGAAAATCAGAACATTTACAAAGCATTTGTTCATATACTTGGGAGAACAATCAAGGGTAATAAATCTACTTTTTTGATAAAGCTTTTCTATCTCACTTAAATGGTAATTGGCTTATTAAAGGTTTTATCTTAATTTGCAAATGCAAGATATTTAAATATCTTTGTAAATGTATTATATAAGTCATATATAATATCTTTATAACACTATTCACATATATATGACTTATATAATATCTTTATAACACTATTCACATGACATATGAATACTTGGGCAATAACTTATTCTTTTAAGTACAAAGGGAAAGGGAGGTCATTTAAAAAGCAGATAAGTCATTTAGAAGAAGAGGATGTTTTGAGATCTCTGATTTGACAGTTCCTCTGGCTGCTCCCAGCTGCAACAGAGAGCCTCCACTGTTCACTGCTCTTCTGACTTTCTCCTCCAGTGGCACAGTTAGTTGGTCTCTAATCTGCAGACATTTGATGGTAGAAGTTTGGTGTTACGTGGATTTGTCAGCCTCTTAATTCTACAGAATTGCTTAAAGTAATAGTGGAGTCTGTCATATCCATCCAAAACTTTCTTACATAGCATTGCCCTGCTCCTGAGAACAGTGCACAATGTGTAACACGCAGGGACAGTCATTTCCACTAACAATACATTACCACAGGTCACTCCCATTCTACTCCAATGACAGCACCTCACAGCTGTGTGAAGGTCTTTTTTTTTTTCTCCTTGGGGTTGATCACCTTGAAGTTCTACTTCAAGTCCATAACTATGTACCGAGTTGATAGAGGTCTTGACCATACTACCTACCAAGAGTTCAGCTCTTGTGTGTTTTCCACTCTCCTTCCTCTCAACAATTATTGTTCCTGTGCAAGCCTCCCTTCATCTTGAACACATCTGAGCAATCCACTCCTACCACGCTACTCACTCTATCAGTGAGCAGTAACCTTAAGCAGAGACACAGAACTTGCAAGCACCTTGGAGATTTTCGCAAATTAGTTATACTACAGAACAAAGGAGATCAAATTCAGAATAATAACTAGAAGAAAAGCCTTTATCGTGTAAATGATTTTTAAAAAGTGGTCCAGGTGTCTGGAGGATAGAGACACCCAGCTCCTCAACAAAGAGCTAATCATTCCATCTTAGGTATGTCACTAAATCTCTAGCCCAACCTCTGTTGTCTTCTAGGTCTGGGGACAGCAGCACCTTTTATACCTGAGAACAAAGTGATGCTATGTCTACTAAATGGGGTAAAAGGGCATCACACTTGAGAAGGACCAAGATGAGGAAAAAGTTCTGAGCTTCAGACATTAAACCAAACAGCCCTGCGGTCTCAACAATACAGGCATACACATTGTTAGGAAAAACTTTCTTTTGCGTGCCTGGCAAGCCTAGTATGAAAAACAAAGCATCACCTGGATATCCTCGACTAATCAATCAGCTTTCTAACACCAGTTAATAATGACGTGAACCTGTACAAACAGCTTCATGTCAGACCAAGTAGACACAGGGTCTAAACAAGGACATGGGGTGATTGTAATTACAAATGGCCATCTTGTGTCATCAGAGACAACAAGTCAAATGTCCAACTGGCCCATTGGGAGTCTACCCTAAGGCAGAAATGACACACTAAAGTTGGAGTGCCAGCCAGACTCCATGAAGCTAGTGTGTTGATAGCCTCTACACCATCTGTCAGTGTGACTTCTTCCTCAGAGCAGACCTATGTCCCATTCGGTTAAAGAGATGACAGGCAGGGCTGTTAAAGAGATGACAGGCAGGGCTCCCTCCGCAGATGAGACGTTCGGCGTGGGGCATTGACTAACAAAGGGTTGCTAAGCAAGAGCCAAAATCCAGAGCACTTAGGAAAAGCATCCTCCTAATAGACACTGTTTCACTCCAATTTACATAAAAATAATAACCCTCAAATGGGACAATTGTCTGACTCACAGAATTGGAGTATAGCTTGGCTGGCGAGTCTATGGACCAGGAACGATTAGAATGTTGGAGATAAAGAGGACTGTGGAGGAGCTAAGTTGATGGACTTACTGAAGCGATCAAAGGTATAAAGCCCTTTGAAACCTGCATTTATGCTCACTAAGTATCATCCAGAATGGAAAGACATCAAACACAAAATAGATGGAGTTGGCGAGCTAGCTGACAGCCGTACTGTCTGGGGCTGGCCAGCCTAATTCTTTTTTTTATTTTTATTTTTTTTTATTTATTTATTTTTTTTACATTTTTTTTATTGCGAAAAGAAGAAAAAAAAACATAAACAAAAAACAAGTTTCCACCTCCTCCCAGCCTCCCATTTCCCTTCCCCTCCTCCCATCCTTCTCCCCCTCCTCCCACCCTTCTCCCCCTCCTCCCACCCTTCTCCCCCTACCCCCACTCCTCTCCCTCTCCCTCTCCAGTCCAAAGAGCAGTCAGGGTTCCCTGCCCTGTGTTAAGTCCTAGGTCCTCCCCCCTCCGTCCATATCTAGGAAGGTGAACATCCAAACTGGCTAGGCTCCCACAAAGCCAGCACATTAAGTAGGATCAAAACCCCCTGCCATTGTCCTTGGTGTCTCATCAGCCCTCATTGTTCGCCATGTTCAGAGAGTCCGGTTTTATCCCATGCTTTTTCGGTCACAGTCCAGCTGGCCTTGGTGAGCTCCCCGTAGATCAGCTCCACTGTCTCAGTGGGTGGATGCACGCCTCATGGTCCCGAATTCTTTGCTCATGTTCTCCCTCCTTCTGCTCCTCCTTGGGACCTTGGGAGCTCAGTCCAGTGCTCCTGTGTGGGTCTCTGTCTCTATCTCTATCCATCACCAGATGAAGATTCTATGATGATATGCAAGATATTCGTCAGTATTGCTCTAGGATAGGGTCATTTCAGGTTCCCAATCCTCAGCTGCCCAAGGAACTAACTGGGAACCTCATCTTGGGCACTAGGGAGCCCCTCTAGGGTCAAGTCGCTTGCCCACCCTAAAGTGGCTCCCTTAACTAAGAATTGTGGTTCCGTGCTCCCCTATCCACCTTTCCTTTATCCCAATTCTCCTGTTTCCCAGGTCCCCCCTCCTTCCCTTCTACCTTTTCTCTCCCCATCTCCCCTTACCCCCATCCCACCCCCCCCCCAAGATCCCATTTTCTCCCCGGAAATTTGGTCTACTTCCCTTAGCCAAGAGGACAACTAAATGTTTTTCCTTGGGTTCACCTTCTTCCTTAGCTTCTTTAGGTCATACCCTAAAACAGATGGGCACAGGAGATCGCTTCCTATGTATAACCCCAGAAGCACAGACATTAAGGGCAACATTGAATAAATGGGACCTACTTAAACTGAGAAGCTTCTGTAAAGCAAAGGACACTGTCACTAAGACACAAAGGCAACCTACTGACTGGGAGAAGATCTTCACCAACCCCGCAACAGACAAAGGTCTGATCTCCAAAATATATAGAGAACTCAAGAAACTAGACTTTAAAATGCTAATTAACCCAATTAAAAAATGGGGCACTGAACTGAACAGAGAATTCTCAACAGAAGAAGTTCAAATGGCCAAAAGACACTTAAGGTCGTGCTCAACTTCCTTAGCAATCAGGGAAATGCAAATCAAAACAACTTTGAGATATCATCTTACACCTGTCAGAATGGCTAAAGTCAAAAACACCAAGGATAACCTTTGCTGGAGAGGCTGTGGAAGAACGGGTACCCTCATCCATTGCTGGTGGGAATGCAATCTTGTGCAACCACTGTGGAAGTCAGTGTTTCGGTTTCTCAGGAAATTCGGGATCAACTTACCCCTGGACCCAGCAATACCACTCTTGGGAATATACCCAAGAGATGCTCTATCAAATGACAAAAGCATTTGTTCAACTATGTTCATAGCAGTATTATTTGTAATAGCCAGAACCTGGAAACAACCTAGATGCCCTTCAATGGAAGAATGGATGAAGAAAGTATAGAATATATGCACGCTAGAGTTCTACGCTGCGGTAAAAAACAATGACTTCTCGAATTTTGCATGCAAATGGATGGAAATAGAAAACACTATCCTGAGTGAGGTGTCCCAGACCCAAAAAGATGAATATGAGTACTCACTCATAATTGGTTTCTAGCCATAAATAAGGACCACGGAGTCTACAATAGGTGAACCAGCCTAATTCTTATGCAGTAGATGCCTTACCAGAGTGGTATGGATAGAAGCTCAGTGTTTCACAGCCTACAAATATGAGCTTTGGCCCATGAAAGCTGATCTCTACAGCGTTTGTACCCATCACTACGGAATTCCTGTTGTGGAACAAATCTGTAGGTGGAATCATTTTATTTATTTATTTATTTATTTATTTATTTATTTATTTTTGTTCCAGTTGATATAATCAGCCCCTTTCTACTCCAAAAGCCATTGCCCCTATTAGTCCATTGATTCTGTTATGGGACTGTTAGAACTTATCTCTCCCTTTGGAATGCTTAGCCCTATTGACCATAGTCCATCATGATGTTATAAGGACAATACTACATGTAGTACCAAGTGAAGCTCTGGATTAAACAAGAACCTTTTCTGAGTTGGTATACAGGAGAGAGTGTGCACTTATCTTTCCAATAGAGAAGATCAGACCTTAAGACTAAGGTATATTAGTAAGATTCCAGAGCATACGTCAATGCATTGTGTGGTCCCAAAGAGTGATACAGGTGCATGTCGGTGTCTGCAGTAACCTGTGTGATGTCCGACCCCTGCACCTACAGTCCCAGTATCACTTCTTGTGGACCCTATGATTAATGGAGGGTAGAGTGGTTATTTGTCCCTTCCTATCACCCAAACGACGACTTCACAGTTAGCACTCTTCTAAGTTTGAGTCAGATCAATGTCACAGTGTTTGATGCTGGTTTTGCCGCAGCTGCTCCACCTGGGGACCACAGTAATTTCCCTCTTCTCTTTCAGTGGAGATGGCCCTGCAAAAGACACTCACATGGCATCGTGCTTCTCGGCAGGGTCAGCCAAGTTTTGACAAGTACACCGGGAACAGGTAGAAAGGGCCCTTGGCTCATGGTCCACATGTCAGCAAGGAGATTCTGGCTGTCATCGCAGCACCTCGTCTTTCCGAGGCAGCTAATCACACAATGGCAGACCCTAATGCCTTCTTCCTGATGGCTGGGAACATGCAATCAAGATCTGGGAATGCAGCCAGCAACACTGAAGCAGGGCTAGTTTTCCAAATATTATGGGCTTGGTCCCAGAAAGGCAAACACACAAAGTCAAGCAAATGGTTTCACAGAATCACTACTAATAAAATAATTGTGCATGTTCTGGTCACACTTCAGTAAAGAGAGATCTAAACGTTTGTGCTTCTGAATCAGCTCCAGCACGATAATGAACAGGAGAACAAAAATCTTTCCGTGTGTAGTAAGTTAACCTTCATCAAACTCAGCGTTATAGTTACCCATGACATAGCAGGGAAATTAGAGGTTTGGGGTCAAAGAAGTCAAGGTAATTTTAAAATTTGGATGTTATTAGCAAAATAATTTATTCCATCTTCCTTTGGAGGTCATCGTGAAGGTTAACTACTGCTATGAAAGATTGTCTGAGACACATCCATGAAATGATGACACATCAGGACTCTTTGTATTGGTCTTGACAATAAGCATTCTATCACATTTCCTGCAGAGAGACTGTTGGGAATTTCTTAAGCAAGGACTTCTGTGTGACTAGAAAACACTCGACCCATGGGTCGATTCTTGTACCATGTTCACCTTCAATGGATGTCTTATTCATTGTGTTTGCCACCATCGGTATCAGAAAGACGAATGTATCACAAATGACCACACGAAGAAACCCACAGGGCAAAGCTTTAAGGTACACAATCGAAAGCTGAAAGTTGAGCTAGCACAAGCTGAAACTGGCCAATAACCTCGGACAAAATCTATGCCTATTGCAAGTCTTAATGACAGGAAACTGGAAGTGGCTTTCATTTTAATCACATCTTCTGTGCGGGGCATAAGAAATGGGGTGTTACCGGGCGGTGGTGGCGCATGCCTTTAATCCCAGCACTTGGGAGGCAGAGGCAGGCGGATCTCTGTGAGTTCGAGACCAGCCTGGTCTACAGAGCTAGTTCCAGGACAGGCTCCAAAGCCACAGAGAAACCCTGTCTCGAAAAACAAAAACAAAAAAAAAAAAGAAAGAAATGAGGTGTTATATTATTTCCACCTGTTTTGAGATTTTATTATAAGAACTGTTCACTACAGGTGTGATATTATAAGATGGTTTTGATCTTCCATAGACCAAACAATTTAGAAACAGTTGTTATTGTCCCTGTGGCTTTGGTAAGTCCTACTGGAAAGAATTAGTGTTTGTATTTGTATCTGGATCTTGTCATTTTCCCACTTTCATACACATCACGTATCTCCCACCATTTATTGGGGCCGTGGACGTGGCATGGCCAACTCCTCTGTGAATGTCTGAATCAGGGTTCCCCCGCTGCCATATATTTTCTCAGGCTTGAGTCTGTGCGCTAAGCTGTTCCATTGAGAGCCTGAGTGGTGGCAGCCAAGGTTAATTCATCAAGACCAACCGAGTTCACCCCAGCCTCCATTCACATTCAGCCGTCTCCCTTCATCCTGACACGCTTGCCTTGGACTGTAATCCTCATTCTTTAGCTTTGTCACATGCTGCTGGCTTCCCTAGGATAAACTTTACCTTCTTAGAACAGATTTTCTGTGCTCTAACACAGTAGTTTATCTCTGTCTGCCTTTGGTACCTTTCTTTCCTCTGAATCTAGCTACTTGACGATAATCCACATGTTCCCCCAGCCTGGCACCTTTCCTAGGATCTCAGAGGACAGTGGAGGTTCTGAGACAACCGTTACCTTGCCAGTAGGTATTAAGAATCATTAATAATAGAACAATGGCAGCTGCAGAGAGGAAAGTTAAACTTTCACATATTGGTAAACTATATTTGAAATTGTCCAGTTTTTCTTTTTCTGTAATTGCCTGAGAACTCATGTTATTTTGTGAGTTTTTGACAGATGCATCAAGTTTAGTTTATTCTTTTTATGATTTTTCAATAGATAAATATTGAGTTAATTTGAATAATGTTAATATTGTATGTCTAGGTGAAATATTTTAATGATGCAAGGAGTATTTTCAGAGATATCTTTTTATATAAATAACATTTTTTCATTCATTTTGCATACCAGCCAGTTTCTCCTCCCGTCTCTCCTCCAATCTCCTCCCCTTTTCTATCTACCCCCTCCCCATCCACTCCTCCTGCATCTCCATTCAGAAAGGGACAGATCTCCTATGGGCTTGCACAAAGCATGGCACATCAAGTTGAGGCAGGATCGGGCTCCTCCCTTTGCATCGAGGCAGGGTCAGGTAAACCAGCATAGGGTACAGGTTACTAAAACCCAGCTAAGCACCAGGGAAAGGTTCTGCTCTCACTGTTAGAAGCTTTACTGAGAGACCAAGCTACAGGATTGTCAAACACATACAGAGGGCCTAGGTAGGTACTATTCACCCTCCCTGACTGTTGGCCCAGTGTTCATGAGTTCCCGTGAGCTCAGGTCAGCTGTCTCTTGACAAATATCTTTATCTTAGAAGAGGAAAAACAAAAAGTAACTGCACTTCAGTACTTGATACTATTATTCAGATTTTGACATCAGCTAAGAAACTCTATGTAATCTTATCTAACTTCACTAGCTAAAGCCAACATTTTTTCTATGTGTCTTTAATTCACATAACCTAAAACTTGAATTAGTATACTTTCACTTTTCTATTATAAAACTATTCAAGAATTGGCTTTTCATATTCACATGAAGGTCAGTGGCTGTCATAAATACTGTTACTTAAATAAAGGACATCAGATGTCCCCCTGAAACACTGTATTGTAGCCATAGGAAGCTTGACTTCTCCTTGTTCTTATAAAGTGGCAGACTGCTCTGTCCTTGTTTTGTGTCTTTTCAGCTACAGTCCATCAATTATGAACATAAATGGACGGTGACTGTAAGCTTTACCCCAAAGTGCTATTTAAAAATATCACCCTTTTATCTGTAATTCTAAAAGTGGAGTAATCGTTCCTCTTGATAAATTTCCATGTAACTGTAAATTATAGCTTTGAACTTCTTTAAGATATAAAATCAATATAAAGTAGCCTGGGAAAATATGAGAAAATTCAAAAGAACACATTCAATTATGTGACCTATATCCAAATTCTTTAAAAATGAATGCTTAGGTGTTACCATAAATTCAAATAGGTAGTATATATTCAATACAATCTAAGAAGATATTAATTATGTAAGAGTTTATTTATTATATATACATGATATACACACACATGCAGGCCACACACACATATACATATGTATGTAGCTTACTTATAAGAGCATGGATAACTCAAAGACAGCTTCATTAGTCAGGTGGTGGCGGCACATGCCTTTATTCCGAGCATTTGGTAGGCAGAGCAAACAGATCTCTTAGTTGGAGGCCAACCTGGTCTATGGACTGAGTTTCAATATAGCCAGGGATACATACAGAAACTCTGCCTCAAAAAACCAAAACAAACCAAGCAAAAAGCTGCTGCATCATTGCAAAGTCTACCCCAGCAAGGATGATCAGCAAGAACAACTTTTAGGCAGCTTGACATGTCAGAGTCTCGTCTTTTTCCAGGAGTCCTGACTGCTTATATAATGATTTAGTAATTCGCACAACAGAGAGCCAAATCTAAAAGAGGTTTTCTTGGGTACATCCATGCTTGCACAGCATATGGGGATGGAAAGAACAGTGAAGCCACCAGGAAAACGTCATCTAATCATTATATTCTTCAGTATTGACTTTGATCAGGGATCATATAACGGTATTTATAACCAAGTATGCACCAATGCATGTCTGTAATATTTTAAAATTAGACTTTGGTATGATGACTAATGCTTAATAAGGGATTGAACATTACTGTATGACATGAATGGCATGCTCTTCTTTATACAAATGTAAGAGTAACTAGGTATACAATGGTCAAATCATGAGATTTATTTCCTCAGAATGAACATGAAAAGAGAGTTCATTACTACAAATGTTAATTTACCAATATAGCTACCTATGAAATACAATGAGTTCAGAGAGGCTGGGGATCTGACTCAGGTCCTCACTAAGCTCATTCCAAAGCCCCTTAGGGTCTTTATAAATATGTTTGATATTGAACTTAATCTAAATGAGTGAAAAACTCTAGGGAGGTCACATACTACCCTGGGGACCTAAGACAAAGGGAATGTGCTTTGTCCTTTCCATCCAGAATCTTTATCATGAAGTAATATTGTTCAAAAATAAGGTCAAAAATTTGTGCAATTTTGAATAAAAATATATTTTCTATAAAATCTCCAAGGATCTGTCCTAACACAGTAATTGTTTATTAGCCTGAGGGAGAATGGCTTATTTCTTTTCCATTGCTGCTGACAATAAGCAATAAGACTTTTATAGAATAAAAGGCTAGAAGAGTTGAGAATCATTTCAGAACTTGGTCAAGTTTTTCTTCTCTATGTATTTCTTCACCCCACACCACAATCCCACAGCCCATATTAATGGGTCTTATTGATGGATTACTTCTAAGAAAGACAAACAAAAAATGAAACCAAACACCAGCAAAGTAACTAAAACTTTGTTAGCTAAACTTTTCACTCTGAAATGGATCAATAAACTCCCTAGCCTTCAGAATAACTGTTGCTAATAACAATGTACACCTGTTTATCATCACATAATCAATACAGTAAGCACATGGCTGACACATCTGTTTCTGCTGATTTCTTTCTCCTCAGATTCACCAAAGGTCCCATTTCAGAGAGTTCAGATATCGATTGCTCTCTCTCTCCTAGCTCACTTTCCCAGTCTTTGAGTGGATTTAAGTTCAGGGGAAATGCTGGAGAACCACTTACAGTGGGTAAAAGGGACATGCACTCACACACACACACACACACACACACACAAATATAGGCAGTTCCTTATATACACACACATGCACAGGCATACACACATTCATACACATAGGCAAACACACATACACACACATACATATAAATGTAGACAGTTCCCTACCCATACAGACACACACACGATATAGGCAGTTCCCTACATACACACACACACACACACACACACACAGGCTGACACACATTCATACACATAGGCACACACACACATATACACACACATACATATAAATATAGGCAGTTCCCTACACACACACACACACACACACACACAAACACATACAAACACACGTACATATGTACATACATGTAGGCAGTTCCTATCTGACATGAAGTGAAATTTTTAAAATTGGAAATTTAACTAATATTTCTAGGAACACTATCTTTTTCTTTATTAAGAACATGAGCAAATGACACCTTATGTTGCCTGCAGCAGCCAATGTAAGGAGGACAAAGTGTTTGCTCTCTGGAGTCTTCCTGAGAGAAAAGAGTATACCTGCATGAATGATACTGGCAAGAATGATACCGGCATGAATGGATACATCTGTCACTGTACTGGTACTCTGGGCCCTCAAGAGCACCTGCTGTCTTCTGACTCTTGATGACATACACCCCCTGGTGAAAGGAAAAACTGAGGCAGATGTTGTCTCAGGAGCCTATCCTAGAGTAACAATTCAGCTTAAAATCTAAACTGATATTTCTAACTAGGTTTCAAGACAGCACTGAAAAACTAGCTTTCCATACAGCAATCAGGGTCCATAGGACAGTCTAGTTAGCTAACTGGACATATTCTATGGGCCCTGGGACTTCGCAAGTACTGCATAATGTGTTGTGTCTTTTTTGTATTGTACATATAGTAAGCCAGCCACATGGAGTCAAGCTTTCATTATTGAAACTTCTGCAACCAGAGAGATTAATGCTGGTGCTTAGCTTGTGCTTTCTTTTTTTACTTAGTCCCTGATTTCACCCCATGGAATAGTGCCATGCACACTTGCATGGGTCTTCCTGCCTCAGCTAACCCAGTCTAGAAACTTCCTTAAACATGTCTCCCAAAATTTGTGTCCTAGATGATGTGATGTAGATCTTGTCAAATGAAAAGTCAACACTGACTGTCAGAACTAATGAAAAGAGTGTGGAACACTTTGTCGTGAGATAAAGAAGTTGCCAAATGCAATGGGCTAAGTTTAGTGGGTGACTCTCCTTGGGAATGTGGAGAGTGGAGAGCCTCATGAGTTTCAGGATTCTCTTGGAGACTTTTGTGCTTCACATGGCAAGAATGGGATACGTTTTGTCTATCATGCAAGACTTTATGGGGAGCTGAGCTTAAAGAAGTTTATCTGATACAAGAGGCTCTGGGGCAGCACAGTGTTCAGACTGTAAATGGGAAATTTTGCTACTTGCCATCAAATATTCAATGCGAGTTGGTAGTAAAGAGGAGGAGATGAAGATTGCTGCTCAGCTAGAAAAGTGGATATAGCTGCTAATGGCCAGCACCAGAAGCTAAGTGCTTCTTACTGTCTCAGCACAGAGACATCCGGAGGGAATATTTGGGCTTGCATGTTTCACAGTGCTGGGGCAGATAACGTTTTGAGAATGCTGAGGGATGCAATGAACTTTTTTTCATTGTGATATCATTGAGAACCTTTTGGTGCCAGTGGAAAGGAGGGCACCTATAGCTGCTTATTTTCCCCAAGTTAAGTTCTAGGCTCATATGTTAAAGCCTCACTCCATGGTGGTTTTTAGTCTGGAGAAGATAAGTCTACCAAGGCATGTAGGCCCAGGGAAGGTGTTTAGGTACTTAAGGGTGGTGGGACCTCTAAGGCATTGGATCTTGGGGGAGATCTTTAGGACATTAAGAGTGGTGGCGCTCTGGCCATCCTGTCTCCATGCTCCTCACACTTGTCTCCTGGTAATTTGGTTGGCTAGGCCACATTTCCTGTGCTTCAAACTCCCATCATTGTTTTCTGTGCCACCCTAGACCACAGGACAATCCATCACAGACCGGAAAGGCCTGAACAGCAATCCCCTTCCCTTTGTATATGAAGTACTTTCCATCAGCGGCACAAAGCTGCCAGACACATTAACTACTGTTATACAGCAATGAAAGTCTGTATTTTCCACATTCTACAAAAGTCACCAAGGTCCCTGATGTTCCTGACACAAGGCCTCCTGACTTTCCTCCTAAAACTGGCCTCCACCCAACTGTATCCTTGTTGCCCTAGTGGGGACTATAAATTTACTATATGACTCTAACCCTGGTTCTGATAAGAGTTCATAGCCGATGTCAACATGATTCCTTAAGAACAGAAGAAAGATGCTGTGGCACTGAGAGCAGCCTCCAAGACCTGGAAGCACCTGGACCTCCTGTCACCCATCTCTGACATCCAGCAACATGACTTTCTGATGTTTCCAGGGATGGGAACAAGCAAGTCTGTAATGGAGTTGATTTTCATTGTTTAAAACAGGATTTTGAATATGTGGAAATAATCATCACTACAACTTGCCTTTTACATGTCATGGGAATGCAGTATCTAAATTTTATGGTTGGAATGCCTCATTCCATTTAGTGCAATTCATTACATACTGGTGTCACGAGATTTATGTATCTATGTATCAGTTTAGTCCTTAAACTTCGAGGGACACACACATGCACATATACATGGAATTCACACACACATACACATAAACATACATGGAACACACACATGTATGAAATAGATACAGACATAGAACAGACATATGGAACAGAAAGAGAGGAGAGAGAGACAGAATGTATTTGTTTTATATTCCAGTGTTATGAATTTAATATAGACTTTTAAGGTAGGTACAATAAGCCCACTGACTAATGTTCTGTACGTAAAGAGTAACAGCTTACCAAGTTGTAGGTAAAAACTATCACTGTTTTATTAAAAAGCTGCCTATAAGCTGGCATGTTCTGCTGGGAGTCTACATGGGAAGTAATGACCAGCTCAGTGATAACCAGGGAACATCAGGCTAACACTTACAAATACCACTTTTTTTAGGGAGTGTTCCTTTATTTTATTTAATCCCAATTCCTGGGCCTTTGAAAATGAATAGCCACGAGGCTGCAAGTCAGGCCAGTGGTTCTTAAGTTTTCTTCTCCTATGCCTTTGGTAGTTTATAATAATTTACTATTTCATTTTAAAAAACAACACATGTGTACCTGTGCACAAATACTCACACTGTTCATGGGCTTTTTCTTTGTGCATTCTCAGACTGTTCTATTTTGCACATATTTCCTTAGTGCAATAATAACATTAAATTATCTTAGAAGAATATAAATTTAAGTTGCAGGACAGTTCCTGGGCAAAACACCCAATCTTAAGAATATTTTAATGAAAAATTTTTTGTCTAAGAAAATCTAAATTTGTACTAACAATACACTTTGAAACTGAAGCCAACACATTCCTGTTTTGCTCCCAGCCACATTGAAAATATTTCTTTATCAATACCTAAATGATTTTAGAATAAGCTTTATCCATTTAGTTATTTGATGAAGGAAATACCTGCCCAAGAAAGATACAGCTGTGTGTTAGAAAACTAGGCAACACCAAGGGCTAGTTGGTTGCTAAGAATTGCTTCAAGGTCCTAGCTGACTGTGCCCACTGATCGAGGCTTTGGTGCGATAAACTGCAATTCTGAGCAAATCTCTGCCTTGCAATGTGCTCTTCCGATCCCCCAAACCAGGCTGTGGTATTTTATAAATAGCCCACTTAACATTGACTTCTCGAACAATGCTAAGAAAGGACACCATGCCGGAGTGCAGTGAGTGTAATATGATCAACTTTGCTCATTGAACATGGATGTGTTTAGTTTATTAGTGGCCTGACTGGTCTCGATGTGCGATGGGTTTGATCTTAAGACTCACATGACACTACCTTTATTGGAGTGTAAACGTCAGTTTCAACAGATAGAATTAATTCACACTTACATTACCATAAACAAAAGGAAACCAGAGGTGAAAGTGAAGTTATAATTAGCTGCCTGGAGAGAAGAGATTTTCAGCCAAATCTATCATTTATTGAACTCCACCAATTGGAAAGTAGAAGCCAACATAACTAATTTGATCGTCACAGGCAGTGGGAGTAGAAGAGTCAGTGTTAACTCACAGATACAGGGAGTAGGTATAACTTACCTCTTTGTACTGATGGACCTGCTTATATACTCCAGAGAAATAAAAGACTATAGCAGAATATCTTCAGCAGACAAAAAAAAAAAAAAAAAAAAAAAAACAATTCAAGAATGTAATGAAGCCAGTAAGAAGAAGAGCAAAGCAATCGTGGGTTCTAGGGGGAGAGCATTTCTTCAGGTTTCAGGACCAAGTATTCAAAAACAAAGGAGCCTAGCTACAGTAGGTACCCAAATTGAACTATATGGTGAATAGAAAGAGAAGGAAGGGAAGTGGAAAGCTCAGCCTTGTTCACTCTTACACCAGTAAGGTGTGCATAAAGGTGAAAATTAATTTACTTCCCTAACATCAAGGAGACATTCAAGTTTGACCTCCTAAAAAATCCTTTGAATAAAAACAAAACTTAAGACCAAACTTGTTTGTGCATTTTGATAGTTCTGTGTCCTGACCAAATGTTTCCCCACACAACCGCTGTTGCCAATTATTCTAATCACAACTAATTGGTTTTGTTGTTGTTGTTTCTGTGGTCTCTGTTCAAAATACTGACAATTTCTAAGTTTTTTTTATAATAATAAATCATAGGTAAAAGAAGATGTTAGTATTAAAGAAGCGTTACCTTGACATGTAAGAAAAGCTCTCACAGGAAATATTATTGTTAAAGAATGGATTTTTGCTTCTGTCTTCTAGAAATAAAGCAAGCTGCTCCAAATTCATTGCTTTATTGAAAGGTGAGGGCAGAAACCCGAGAGCCTAGAGAATTTCACAAGGTCGTCCTTTACTCTGTGTGTCTGACAGCGAAACCAGAATGCCAGGCCAATTCCCTGCACCCAGAGACCCTTGCCTTCTCAGAGGGAACAGAAACAATGCATTGAGGCTGTGCTAGTTAGGGCAGGGATAGACCTTGCTGTCAGATGAAAGGCCACATGCTGGCTTCCTCAGTGAAAGTGACTGCTCCTTCCATGCCTTATACAATTAATGTGCGATTCCTGTCTGTATGCTGTGATTACCATTAACAAATAAAGAAAACTGGCTTGGCCTGATAGGATAGAACAACGCTAAGTGGAGAAAACTAAACTGAATCCTGCGAGGAAGAAGGTGGAATCAGAGGGAAGCCAAGGAGCTGCAGCCAAAGATAGACTTGCTGAAACTGCTTGTAGGCCACGACCTCATGGTGATGCACAGATTAATAGAAATAGGTTAAATTAATATGGAAGAGTTAGCCAATAAAAAGCTAGAGCTAATAGGCCAAGTAGTGATTTAATTAATACAGTTTCTGAATGATTATTTTGGGTCTGAACTGTTGATCAGCCCAAATGACCAAGTGGCTTTCCCAACAACATGCAATCTAATTCTTTCACTCTGACCACAAAAGCCTGAGTTGAGCCTGTATGCTTGAAATTGTGATCTCACATGAGACATCAGTACCTTCATAGTAAGTTCTGTATCTTTACAATGGTTTTTTCTCATTGAATGGTTCTTTTTCATTGTTGACAATAAATACGGTTGAATGAAACCCATCCTGACAGCTGCCCAATGGATTGTTCCTCTATATAGGTGTGGTCTAACAACTTGGCCATTTTTAACAGTGACTATTTGCTACTACTTTGAAGCTATCCATCACCAAGGACTGAGATTTTCTGACTAAATGATACAGTTGCCCTTTGGTTACAAAGGTGACTCAAAATAGGATAGAACTATGGCAGAATGAAGGTTTCAAAGCCAACCTTTGAGGGACCATGGAGTAAACATGATTTATTAGAGAATATATTAATAATTCATATTAAAAGTCCTGGCCTAAATAGATGAGTGAAATTCTTTATGCTGTAATAATTTACTTTCATGTAGCAATTTTCTTTTCTTCTTTTATCTATACTTCAAGGAATCAAAATATTAAGATGTATATTATTAGGAAAAATACTCTCTTCATATGATAGAATTGGTATGGAAATACTGGAGAAGTGATAGCTTTATTTGAGGAAAATTCTATATTACAAATTATGTATCTGGTATAAATTGTATGATAATAAAGAATATAGCAGAGGCAAAAAATTTTAGCAATAATAAGAGCTAATGTAAAATATGTGGCAGGTGGTCACCAAGCTGTTATCACATATATAAGTTAAAGCTGTTTCTTCTGCCTCTACTGACTGGTTTTCTATCTTAATATCCACATTAATAAGAGCTCACAGAACAATGAAAAGAGCACAAAACTAAAATGGAACGAGATTCAAATAAATCTTTCCTAAGGTAGAAAATAGATTACTAAAGGGATCTGAATAGCTAGGAGGCTAGAGTATCAAGTATGCCTAAAAATAACAGGAAGCTGAGACTGGCAACCTTGAGTATATGCCCTTTGCCTGCCCATCATTAAATCCACACAGACAGTGGGAACCAGTGCACAGGATGCAGATGAGGAGGACATTTTCTGAAATTATGATTTGTTAAGGAAATTATGCAGAAGATGTTTGAAGGGTTTGCTACTGAAGGAAAGTGCCATTAGATGGCCTCATGAGTGACAAACTTCTCAAACGAGTTAGCTGAGGAGTCTGTTAGAAAAATGCACAGAGTTTATGATATTGCAACTAAGGAATAAAAAATAGGATTACTGAAAACTGACTAAACATAGATTTCCAAATGTGAAAAGAGTGATTTAAAAACAGGAGAAATATGCTTCATATATCTAATGAAGTCATACATCATACACATGGGATCAATTGGAAAGGTGTGGAAGTTCAAAGAAATTTGAAAGAGTGAAGGTTATTTATAGTGACTAAAAAGGAATACTATAATGTGGCTGCTAAAATGCTCATGCTCATGTATATTTTTCCATATATACACATATATGTAGTAATATGAGCAGCGGGGCTGCATCCCCAGCACCCCGGCAGCCTGGCTAGCTTATGCTCCGAAATAACAACACACAAACTGTATTCATTTAAACACTGCTTGGCCCTTTAGCTCTAGCCCTTACAGGCTAATTCTCACATCCCGATCAACCCATCTCTAATAATCTGTGAGCACCGGTCTTACTGGGAAAGGTTCAGCATGTCTAACCTGGCGGCTTGCTTCATGGCGTGTGTCTGCCTGGGAGCGGGGCATGGCGTCTCTCTCTGAGGCGTCTGCTCCCCAGAGGAGAGATGTGGAGTCTGAGCTCACTTCCTCTTCCTCCCAGCGTTCTGTTCTGTTTACTCCTCCCACCTATCTTCTAACCAATAAAATGGGCCAAGGCAGTTCCTATATTAACCAATGACCTTCCTCCATCACATATATATATACGGAAATCATTTTTACTTTTTAATGTTAGGACTGGTGAAGTGGTTTCAATGATAATGACCATATAGGCTCATATATTTTAATGCTTAGTCACAGGGAGTGGAACTCTTTGAAGGATCGAGAGGTGTGACCTTGTTAAAGGGCATATGTTACTGGGGTATTGATTGAGGCTTCTGTCCCACCCAGTCCCACAGCTGTTCAGTCCTAAAGAAACACACAGAGGCTTACATTAATTATAAACTGGTTGGCCTATTAGCTAAGGCTTTTCCCCCCTTTTTATTGATTTTTATTGAGCTCTACATTTTTCTCTGCCTGTCTCCCTGCCTCTCCCCTCCCCTTCAACCCTCTCCTAAGGTCCCCATGCTCCCAATTTCCTCAGGATATCTTGTCTTTTACTACTATCCATGTAGATTTGATCTATGTATGTCTCTCTTAGGGTCCTCATTGTAAATATAATCCCACTAGCACAGACACTGAGAAAAACAATTAATAAATGGGACCTCCTGAAACTGAAAAGCTTATGTAAAGTAAAGGACACTGTCAACAAAACAAAATGACAGCCTACAGAATGGGAAATGATCTTCACTAAGGCTTCTTATTAACTCTTATAATTTACATTAACCCATAATTCTTGTCTGCGTTATCCACGTGGCTTGGCACCTTTTATCAGTGAGGCGTTCTCTTCTTGCTTCCTCTTGGTCTGGGTGACTACTGGAGACTGAGCCTTTCCTCTTCCCAGAATTCTCCTGTTCTGGTTATTCTGCTATACTTCCTGCCTGTCTACTGGAAAATCAACATTTTATTAAACCAGTACAAGTGACAAATCTTTACAGGGTACAAGACCATTGTCCCATAGCACTGGAGGTTGAGCTTGAAGTGTCAATAACCCAATAACCCATCTCAGGCCCAGTCTCTCTCTCTCTCTCTCTCTCTCTCTCTCTCTCTCTCTCCTCCCAATCATGGTGTAGCTCTCTCTAAATTATTGCTCCAGTAGCACGTGTGTTGCCACGTTTCTTGCCATAATGGACTAAAATTTTAAAATTGCAAGCAAGTTCCTAATTGTATCCTTTCTTTTGGAGGAATTGCCTTGGTCATGGTGCATCTTCACAGTGATAGACCAGTGGCTAAGACAATCAATTCTGCAAATTGAATATATATCATTGAAGGGTAAATGCTAAGTCAAAGAAAGTTATATTCCTTGAGAACCAATTTAATCTTTCATTATTGCCACTAGCCTCACACAGCATCTTATGTAGATCCCAGGAAGATTGAGGAACAAAGCTTACCCTTTGCTTATCTATAAGTATTTTTTCTATTTTTAACACTCTATTGCAAGCATAATGATAATTAACAATTAAATGCTGCCTAATATAGAACATGTTCTTACTACATCACAATTTCTGACACTGTTTACAAGTAGCAACACTGTGAAGATTTTAACTGTAGAGCACTTATGGCATGCACTTATTCAGTGTCCTTGGGTACTTAGGTATCCTCAAAAGTTCCCATTTTATAGGATAATTTAAAACAATGAAGCTAGATAAGCCATTGAAAGGCAAAACTTCTATTTCCTTATCATTTATTATCCTCAATTTTCTACTAAGAACATGTACTTTTACTTTACTATCTTCTTTCTCACATCATAAAAATGAGAAAAGCATTTTGCCCTAAGAATACACAGCACAGAAGAGTCACAGCTCAGGATTTACTGCCTTTAATGAACACTCTGTCTACCCTAATAGAATCACATCACTGTGGATTTAATGCATCTTAGAGCCTCAACCCAAATGCCTTACACCCAGAAGAGCACTTTGTTTGCCTAAAGCATAGAAAAGATATTTAGAATAAAAAAAATCTCTTTTAAAAAGACACATGAATAAGGATGATGGCTAAAACTTTGAAATTTTGTATTTCTGTTTAAGATTCATGGTACTTTCTCCAATAAAATATGTGAAACTTTAATAAATACTAGCCATAATAAGTTATGTATAAAGGAACCAATATTCAACTTTGCACATGATAGCTTATTGTGCAACAATAATTTTACAGTGCTTAAATGCTAGGTAAAAGAATGGACATTAGTTTAATATTTTCTTTTGCCAAGCAATTTGTAAAATTACCAAGTATAAGACATGGTGGTTTGAACGTTATTATGGGTACAAGAAGTAGGTGCTGGAAGTTGGCTCAGTGGGTAAAGCACTTGCCATACAGCCTTCTGGACTTCAGATTCCCAAATCCTAAGTGTAAGGTGGGTGGGTGCGATGGCCACCTGTAATGCAAAATGAGGGAAGTTCAACGTTCAACAACAAGCCCTGCTTGTATACAAGGTGGAAAGTGATTATGGACGAGGCCAAATGTCAACATCAGTGCTCCTCACCAATATGCATACACACATATGCACATAAAGCCCTTATACATATTACTCACATATGTACCTACATACACAACAGCATCCCAAACCAACCAAGCACCAAAGGAGGCTCAAAAATCTTTTCTTTCATACCTTCTAATTTCAAATCAAGGCCAGTCTGCTCAAGAGAATGTTTTGATGAAAAGCAGAATAATTAATGCAAATTTTTACTTGTGAGAAAATTGCAGGCATTTCCCTTATCCTTTGAAATATAATTTTTACATATTTAGGATAAAAACATCATCGGTGAATAAAATGTGTTTCAGGAACCGAATTCTAATTTCAGTTTTAACTGAGAGCAGAGAGAGAGATTCTCCTCCGTCTTTGTGGCAAGTTCTTCTGGCTGCCATTCTAGAGCAAATAAGAAACATACAAATAGAGACTAAATTCCTTCTTATCCATCAATCCTCATCTGTTGTTTCTTCTCTGATCGGATTCATCCAGGAATACTGTACTTAGCTCTAAGCACTATAATTAGATTTTACTCTGTTATTCCCTCTCACAAAGTACTGAGATAAGTCCCCATCAGCTGTTTCTAGTTATCAGTCAATTTTCTTTACGTCAAGTTTTCCTAGTAGATTTAACTGCCAAGGTATATACTTCCTAGTGAACCTGAAAAATCAAGAAGGACCCACAAGTACAAGAGTGTTCAATCACTGGTTGGCTTTGAGGGTGTCACTCAGAAGCACAAAAATAGAGTTCCCTGGCAGTGCCAATGGGACCTGGAAGGGACAGCTTAAAATTCTCTCATGTGAGCCGGAATGGGAAAGAATTGGGTTCAGGTATTAGTGCATACCTCAGTTCAATTTTCTCAGATATCCATCATAACAAAGTCTATATGTAGGAAGATTTATTTGGGGGGAAATTCTAGGCAGTGGTTGCAAAGTGAAAGTTAAGGCTTTATTTAGTTTGTTTTCTTTCCACCGCACTCTTCAATTCTAGGTGACCTTACTTGGTGGAGAACTCAACTCTACTTTTTTCCCCTCTATGCTGTGGAATCAGTCTTATTGGTAAACATAAACACTTATTCTAGAAATTCTCAAGACCAAACATGAAACTGACAACTGAGTTTTTGTGTTCCTATGTGTGCTGCTTTTGATACAACCCCTACTCTGTTAGGACTGCATTTTCAAAGTTGGAAAGCCTTATCCCTGTGTCTTGGGAACATGGGATTATTTTCATGTTCTTTGTGCACTTCAAATATTTCAGATGAAATATGCTCATGATGTTGTTGTCATATTGGACCAGAACTGAATCTTGTAACAATCTCGGAGTTTGAATCTTGAGTTCAAACCTCTTTTATAGAACTTTGAAACTATAGTTTCTATACTGTTGTTTCCATAAATGAAACATAGAGATAGCAAAAATTCCTTCTACTAAGCACAGTTGTGAAGACTATGTGGCCCCAACATCAAAGGCTTTGATAACCTACCAGTTAACCCCTGAAAGATGTTTAAGAGTTTATGAATAAAATTTCAAATAACTGGTTTACAATTACCAAAATCATCTATTGATTTTGGATGGCTCAGAAGTGATGTCTAAATATTAAAGTCAAAGGAAGCTATCTCAACAGTTCTTCCTATTGAACTACTAACACTTAGAAAAGGCATAGTGTCTAATGCAGCTAAATTTCTGTGGACCTCTGAATGCAAATGAAGACTCTACTGTCTAGCTCTGTATTGTTACTAATGTTATGACAACAATTCACTGTGAAAGAGACTGGATTCAGAATCACCACAGGACAGGGCTGGTTGCATGTGTGTGCATATTTTCACAATGGTTTACCTGAAGAGAGATGCTCAACTTAGATGTACTGAGCCAGGACTGGACACAGGAGAAAGTGAGCTGAGCACCTGTATTCCTATCTTTCTGTTTCCTGATTGCAGAGGCAATGCAACCAGCTGCCTCCTGTTCCTGCCTCCATGTCTTCCCAGCCATGAGTGCCTGGGCCTTCATTTGGTGAAGCAAACGAAATTCTTCTATAAATTGTTTTTCAGGCATTACATCACCGCAGTGAGAGAAGTGACTAACACTAGAAAATCACCAATCATCTGACTCTGCTCACTAAGCCATGTGAGCTAGCTGACTGAGCTTCCACGGGCTTATCAATTGAAGAGGGAAGATGAGTGTTCTTTTAGGAGAACAGTCTAAATCATACTAAAGTTATAAACTTAATAGTATATCAACTTTAAACACCACATCATATGCACTACCACCTCAACCCTAAATCACAGAAGATAATGAAACACAGGAAGACATTATAATTGTCAACACTCTCTTTTCTCCAACCCCGTTCTCCATGAAAGTAACACTTCTAAAATTCACAGCCAGGACTTGCTGGTGACTCCTTGCTGGCCCCACCAACTAATCAAGACTCCAGATTATATATTCATTCTACTGTGCTATGTCTTGGGAAGGCCCAGTTACTTAATATCCCCTCAAAGAAAGAAACATGTGCTGCTTTATGCATGTGAATAGGAAAAGATGTTCTCATAGTCCAGCATGGAATTATGTCCATAAATCTGCAGTCAAATGAAAGCTGCAGAATTTTTCTCCATGGTTTTGTAATATCCCCACTAACTTCAGATCCAGTGATTTAAGAAAATGCTAGGTACTGAGATGTTTCCACTAACTTTAATTTGCCTGTCTGCACATCAGAGCAGTGTGTTTATTGACAGATTGCTGTCCCACCAATGCAGTACAAAACATATTATGTTTAAATAATGCAGATGGTGAGTAGTAGATTGACAATACATTTTCATATAGTAACTTAACAGGATATATTTCAAGCAAGAAAGAGAGAGGGTTGTTCGAACTAAATGCTATAACAAAGTAGTGAAAACTGATGTATCCTTCTTTTTTAGTAATGGGTTGTATGGTAATTAAAAACTATACACAGCCTAAAATTTGCTACTGTGTTTGCAAAACTTTTCAAGATGTACCGAGCAAAAATGATTGAACATACCGCAGTGGAAGGCCCACATGCATAGTGTTAAAACAAAAGGGCTGCAAGCCAGACTTCTTGACTATTGGTTCTATAACTTACTATGACTTACATGAGTTACTTTATCTTTGTCACTGTTTCCTTACATGAAAAATGGGATTTGTTTTGTGAACAATAGAAAAGATAACGCATACACATGAACCATCTAGAAAAGTCCCCGTTGTTTTGTACCACTCAGCCAAAGTTATCCATTTTTGTGTATGTATTCCATTTTCATAGCAAAGTAGAAGTACATCTCAGAAGCAAGAATTTAGTCATCAGTCTTAGCATGACCACATTTATACAAGATTGGCTTTTCTCAAAGTTCTATGAACTCATTTTGGAGGATGAAATATTTATAATTCTTATTCCAATCACTGTCAGCCTTCTGGCAGTATCCATTCCGGCTGACAGAAATAGAGTTGTGTTATGCATTTTTGATATGTTATGATACCATCCAGAATGAACTCAGTTCATGTGGAGGTTTCCATGCATGCACACTTCTTCGGCTATGATTCCATCATTTCAGAAGTGCTTGCTCTTGCAGGTCACAATCCAGAAAGTTTCTGCTGTTCCTGGACTTTCTGTTCAGAGTAACAGATCATGGATGAACTGTGGGGTGGGAACAATAGGGAGACTAGAAGTTTGTGACTACAGTCAGTGGCTTCACCATCATTCAAAGAAACTATCTCTTTCATTATAACATCTCTGGGAATAGGAGTTAATCAAATACTTCAAATAATTTGACATAGCACATTACTTTTAGGCTGGGTACTTGTGATATTCAAGCCTGTACACACTCATGTGCATGCACACACGCACACACAGCAGGCAGTGCTTTGTAATAATCATGTAGAGAAAGCCGAATTCTTTCCACCTTAACACACTGTTGTCAGAAAGACAATTTACAGTCTCTTCTCCCCCCTGCCTTCCCTTAACGTAAATGATGGACATTCTTTTTCTTTTTCTTTTTTTATTTTTTTTGGTTTTTCGAGACAGGGTTTCTCTGTGGTTTTGGAGCCTGTCCTGGAACTAGCTCTTGTAGACCAGGCTGGTCTCGAACTCACAGAGATCCGCCTGCCTCTGCCTTCCAAGTGCTGGGATTAAAGGCATGCGCCACCACCGCCTGGCAATGAAGGACATTCTTAATGGGCACATCAGACAAGAGATGAGTTGGAATAAATATTTTCAGTAGGGCTAACATGAAAGGAAAATCACCTTTTAGTTGCACAACTTTAAATACACAACAAAGAACCATGTTTCCCAATTCATTAAGTCACACCCTCACATTCCATTATTACATTATGTAAATTCCTAGGAACAACAACAAGGTCTAGAACTGTGTGTGAGAGCATAATTCTCGATAGGGGTGGAGATGTGTAACCAGAGGACTTGACACCAGAAGATCAAGCCGTGTGCCAACCACGTACAAAAACAAACCTCTGTGAAGTGAATTTTCCTCAAAAGTCAAGGACTTCCACATCAACATTATGTGGAAGGTAATCTCACGGGACATATCATAAGATAAACTCAGATCTACAACTGATGGAGGAGGGGACCTGAAGAAGGGAGGAACATTCTAGGAAAGCTGGGAAAACAGCAGAAGCCATACAACCTTCCTTCACAACCTTCATATCTACTTCATTTTCCTTGTCGTGTAAAGCACTGCCTTATAAATTGGGTTTATCTCTATGCTCTACCTGTGAGTAGGGAGACGGTATCGCCCCGCTCCTTTCAGCAATCATGTAATGAGACAGGTGACCCCTGGCCATGCTGTAGAGCGACTTTAGAAAGGCAATTATTGCTGTCATTATAATAAAGTGTGCCTACTGCATCCACCCTGAAGGTGAAAACAGCTTGAACAGATGCCATTAGGCCTCTCTTAAAGGTTATTTCAAGTTCCCCCAGGAGCGTTTGCAGTGTCAATTAAGCCAAGGAATGTCTGTGTTGGGAGCAGAGAAACCCATGAGCGAATTTCCTTAGTGAGGAGCCAAGTCTCTTTAGATTCAGCCAAGGTACCGAGGCTTCAGGAAACCCTGCCACATTCACTAATCATGATGACTTTAGATTAAATGTCTTCTGCTTCTTATCAGTTCCCTCTTCAAACTGCACTCCACTCACAGTAATAAGGACTGGAGTTTGTAAGGATTCATTTCCTATACAGGATGAGGAAAGTTAAAGGGAAATAAAAATTAGGGCTATAGGAAAGAAGCAGAGTGTAGTAAGCAAAAGTGAATCAATTATCATTTCCATTATATATATACATATATATATATATCCTATGAAAGATATTTAACTTAAGTCTTATAAAATTTGCATTAAAATAAACCAATTTTTCTTACATTCCAATTAGTTATTTGAGGAAGTCATACAATGTAATGATCATTAATTTTTCCCTACTCTTCATAGATATTTCTTCCTTATCCATCCATCTTCCCTTCCCTTTTCAAAAATTTAAACCCATCAGGTCCAGTTTTTGTCCATCACGTATGCACACATGCATGCATGTGTGTGCATGCATGCGAGCATATGTGTGTGTGTGGCTATCCACTTAGGCTGAGCCAACCTACCAGGGATAACATTCTTGAAATATGAATGTACACCTTCAACAAACCAAGTAACCAAGTTACGAAGTTCCATCCCTTACCTCAAACTGTATCACCAATGGGAACCAAGCAGTTTAACACCCAAGTCCACCAGGGGACACTTCACTTTCAAACCAGCATGCTCAGTATTTTTGTGAGCATATTTTATCATCTCTCTGAGAAAAATGACAATGCACACAATCCTGATACTTTTGGGAGGTATATACATGTAATTTTTAAAAATTTATCTCTATACATTGCCAGTTTGCTTTCCAACTTGATATACATGGCAGCCTCATGTGAAGTGAGCCAACTTCCAACTACGTGTATTTGCTGTGATGTTCTTTTCCATCCCAGGTCCCAAGCGTCAGGGATCATGGACTAGAATTTAGAAAAGCACTAGTGAAAATCAGAATATTACATTCTTCTACAAATTGGTGTTCTCAGGCATTTTGTCAAGAGCCATGAAGCTGCTGAACACAGTACCAGGTAATCTATTAATGCTCTCATGAGTAGTTACCAATAAAATATTAATGTTTTATACAAGGAAACCAAATTATAGGCACTCATTTATCTAGGAACACACAACTGGACTTTGCCAAAAAGTCCAGTATTGAGAGTTCTGTAAGACATCAGTCAAGTCTAAATCTATACATTCAACAACAGTATCTAGTGTCTTCCTGCTTGTCCCACTTCTGAAAATTACTGTGAAATTAAAAAAGAATTATCCAATAGAAAAATTGAAAATTTAAAAATTATAAGACTTTGGGCTATAGCAGGCTCTTTTCTTTTTGGCCACCAACCAACTACCAAATCATGACATAGAGACTTAATATTAGTTATGAATGCTCAGCTTTATCTTAGCTCATTTTAAATCTCTTTCTCTTTATTTGTGTTTTGCCTCAGGGATTTTTTTTAAACCATCTTTTCTTTCAGTCTGTATGCATCACTTTCCTACTGTCTCTGTATGACTGCCAGGCTGACCCTAGGCATCTCCCTCATTTTCTCCTCCTCCTCTCGTTCTGTCTGAAGCCTAGATTTCTCTTTCTACTTATTAGCTCTGCCTGCCAGCCCTATCCTTTTTCTGCATAATGATTGGCCTTTTAGCTCTTTATTAGACCAATCCAAATACCTTAGGCAGGCAAGGTAAAGCAAATGCAACACATCTTTACAAAATAAACATAGAACCTTAAATAGATAAACAAAAGGAACACCCCTTTATAGAGTTAAAGTATTTTTCACAGAATAAACAAATGTAGCACATTTTTGTTAATTAAAGAAATATTCCCCAATGTTTCCCCCTTTTTGTATAAATGAAAAGGGAGTTTTAAACTTTAAATAGTAAGGCTATATATAATAAGGAGAGTATCAAGAAAAGATTACATTCACAATGTCCAGTTCATTTGGCAAATTCAAGGAAAATACACCATTATGTATCCTATGTTGGTGTGTCCAAAGTTTTGTACCGAATTTACCTTCTATAAAAACTAAAAAAAACTAACTATATGTTCATGTCTATTACCTGAAATCCAATTGGATATTTATGTGGGCACCTTCCATGGACTTAGTTACCCTCTTTCCCTATAGGCTCTATCTACAGAACCTCCTATTTGTGTCTCATGAATTGATGCCTCATGAAGAGAAATGACAAAAAAAAATTGAAGTTGCTGAAGAACCTATAGACAATAAGTGGCTTTATTTTGAATTTTAATTTATTTATTCGTTATGCTTTAAAATCACATTCAGTCCACAGCTAAGTTTGTAATATTTTAAGTATAATCATCTCTTTGGTACACATCTGCAACCTTGAGACAAAATTGCTTTTGTTAATTTTTAAGTAACTATTTGACAATGTGATAAATATGCAAATTGGAAGTCCTGTCTAAATTTCAGATACATCAACACTTATGTGCCCAAAATAGACTGGTGGAGAAGAAGAGAGTGGACTGTCTGCTCAGTGGTTTTAAGTTTGAATGCTCCTACTCCAAAGGTGCTAGAGAGCCAGGCGGGTCTTCCATCTATGTCTCCATCCAAACTCGGATAAAAACCCTATTGTGACTTGGTCTTGCTCTGGCCAACAACTGCTGTTTTCTGAAAGATTTGGTAGTGTTAGTGTTAAGTATCTTTGGGCTGTTGTGCCTCCCTTGCTGTTATCTACTGAAAGCTGAAAAGAATAAACCCTTTAAAATGTGGCCACTGCCATCCTTGTCCATGCCTGGATCTGCACGATCTCTGTCAGATGTATCTGTCCTACTATTCTTTCTTGCAGGTTAATCTCCTTCACCCCCAAGATTCCCACCAGACTTCCCCTTTTATTCCCATCCCACTATACCTAATTTTGCTGTTTTCTTTTACTTGACTTCCAATTTAACAATTGTAAGTAAGCGTGCAAGAAGCACAATATTCTCTGTTGTATCTACCCTCTCTAATTATCAAGGCCTCATCTAGTTTTCTAGGAACTGAAAATATATAATCAGGGTGAAACAAACTTTCTCTCCTCTAAAAGTTGGTATGAATCTTCAAGTTTTAGTGCCTACAATTGAAGAAATCTAGGAAATTTCTTTTGCAGTACTTTTCCAAGAACCAATTATCCCAATGGCTAAATTGTGGATACTTCCGAATGATTCATCTTTGTCTTTCCTGCAAATAAAAGTTTTTCACCCTTATCCTTGAGTTACACTAGATTTCCTTTAGGGCTGTGGAGGGTGATTTGAAAAAAAAAATCTTTAAAAGCTATTTTGGTCTAAAGTGTAAGATAGACAACTGAAAAGTTTTAGAAACTGCAAAAGCTGTTAAAATCATACAATCCAACTTGACTTGCTGTAAATTTTGTAAATGACTGAAGAAACAAGCCCACTTAGCTAATTGACTCTTCAGCAGAAGTGTCCCTAGCTGAGCTGAACTTGGATGAATTGGAGTTGGCAGATTAAATAAAATAGTCTCAGTTGCAGGGAAGTTGCGGGGAGAATGACCATGGATTTGAGTGGCAGGGGGGTGCCTGACAAAAAAAGGTGAAGACTGACGTGAATTAAAATTTACTATAATAACTACTTTCTTCTTAGACTTACTCTTACTCTTGACAAAAGCATATTTTACTGGTAACATTATGAGACGTAAGATGAAAAATTTCTACGAAGACCCAGGGCAGGGATATCTTTGAAAAACATCCTTGGTTTCCCTAGACAGTGTAAAATTTTTGATCTCCCACCCCTAAATCCCAGAGTCTCCCTAGACAGTTCAAAATATATTCCAACATAAACAAACATAGTGATATTTGACTATGTGAAGTCTTAGAACCACAAAGGGTAGAAAGCCATTAATTGTCTTTCTGCAATTGCCTTAATTCATCTTATATGATGACTCATGTAGCATTGGCTCTCCCGAAAAGAACATGACTTAATTATTTTCTAGAGCTGAAAAACACTCCATGGTTTCCAGGTTATCATACCTTCTTTTTCTGTCTTCTTTTATTGGACCCCTAGGTTGTTTCTATAACTTAGCTGCTTGGAACACTGTTGCAATAGGCATGGGTGTGATAAGTTGTCTTGGAGATCTTCATGCAGACACCAGGAGTGCCACAGCTGCATCATATGATCGTTTCATTTTCGTTTTATTTTTTTTAAAGAAACTTTCATACTGAATGCCATAGACAAAGGCTGATGTCTTGACTTCAAGCTCAAGTGGGTGAGTTGGTGAATAATGGTTTTGCAGAGAATGCATCAACTATCCACTATGCATAACCCGGATGGAGATGGGAGGATAGGTGCTTCACTACGGTTTCTAGTCTCTTTGTTGTGTATTAGGTATCAGAAAGATGAGTTCGTTTCTAATCAACCAGATTTAGTACAGATGTTTAAAATTACTTAATATACTTGAGTATTTCAGCTGCCATCACTGTGACCTGTAGATCTGACCAATCAGATATAAATGTAGCATTTTCTATTTCCTTATTGGCTTACTAATAATTAAAAATGAGAATCAGAACCCAGGAATATATCACACATATAATCACAGTTTTATCAAGAATAATACAAGTCAACCTCAATGAAAAGACACAGCAGGTAGGGTCTGGAAGGAAATGCTAAGGGTATCTTCCCAACATATATATTACAACCCAGAATACTTTCCTACTTCATTTCAGAGTTGATTGACTGGTTATATGATAGGCTCCTTGATTGGCTATAATCTCTTCCTTTCTCCAAAATATGTATTATAGGCTGGCTCAAGTTTCCAAACTTATAATCATGTGATTGGTGTTTATGGTGAACAATCCCAACTCTGAAATTTCCCAAGGATCTCAGAGTGAACCATTAGGTTTGTGCTTCTTCAAGACCTCTATCACTTGGGAAAGAAGTCCCAGGAGTTCATAGATCTTTGTAAGAAATCCTAAAATAGACCCGACTCTACTGCATGGCAGGTCACATTTACTGTTATGAGACCCATGTTTAGCCTGTTATCTAGGGCATGTTTCTACATTCTTCTAAGATTTGATTGTCCTAGATTATTTGACAGAAGTTAGAAGCATTTGGGAATAATAATAGCTGCTGTGAAATATTAGTTTAAGATGTATTACATTTGTTTATGCTGGAGAATATTTGTTTAATGATACAAAGATGTGTTGCATTCTTTTATGTTGTATTTGTTTAACTTTTTAAAGCTGTGTTACTTTGCCTACACAAAATACCTGATTGGCTTAATAAAAAGCTGAACAGCCAATAGCAAGGCAGGGAGAAATATAGATGGGTCGCCAGGCAGAGAGAATAAAGTGGAGGAGAAGTCCAGGCTTGGAAGAAGAGCAAGGAAAGAGAAGCAAGGATAAGAGAAAGAGAGGATGATGCCAGGGGCCAATAACCTAGCCACACAGTCAGTCATGGAGTAAGAAGGAAAGAGAATATATCTAGAATAAAGATAGGTAATAAAAATCCCAGTGCCAAAACATAGTAAATGATTAATATAAATTAGAAAATCTGGCTAGAAACAAGCCAAGTTAAGGCCTAGCATTCATAAGTAAGAATAAGTCTCCTCATATTTATTTGGGAGGGAGCTGTGTGTTGGGTCCCCAAAGAGAAAAACTAAGCAAAACAAACAAAGACAAGCTACAAATAGAAGGTTTAAACACATGGGTCAGATATCTTCGTTATTATTCATTTATAATACAAGTGTTTTATTCTGCTTTCCAAGAAGAATCTCTGCTAGAAGCCGACATGATTTCCTACCAATAAGAGTTTATACTGTTGTGCCCCATCCTATCTAGAAACATAGAGGAAAGGTTGTGTGAGGTTTTATCTAAAAATCAAAGTGATAGTTTTATGGTAAAAAAAAATGACAAAAATTTATATCTGTTAGAGATATGGATTTTGTTCTCTCTGTGTCTCTCTGTGTGTAATCTCTCTCTTTCTGTGGTGTATGGTGTGTGAGTTCAAGACCCTGTGGTGTGTGTGTATATGTGCGAGTATGTGCATTGGCACATGCATGCTTGTGCACATGTGTATATAAGCTTGACTCCATGCCGTAGAGACCATGAGTGGACAGCAGGTGTTATCTATCATTTGGAACAGTGGCCCTCCCTGACCTGGAACCCCTCAAATGTTTACTAGGCTGGAAGCCAACAAGCTCCAGTGATCCTCCTGTCACCACTGGAGCTGAAGACACGCATTGGCATTTAGATGCTAGGACAAAACTCCGAATTTTACTCTTGCTCATCAAATGCTTTTAGTTGCTAAGCCACCTCTCCAGGGTTTTGTGGGGTTTGTCACACAGTCTCCACATCCAGAAACTGCTAATGTGTCCTCTAACTTGTTGTCAAATGCTTCCCCTGGCCAGAGGCACATCTTGCAGTAAAGATGGGCTGTGTCCAAGCACTTCATTTTCTTAGGAAACATGCAATTATCTATTGGCTGGAGCTCTATGGACGATGACAAGGCTGCTTGACACCTAGAAAATGTTCCTCAGTCTCTTTGTTGCCAGAGAACAGTGAAAGGTGCTTAGTGACTAATGCTTGGGTCTTAAATGCTCAGAAAGAAAGGCACTTATGTAAGTTAAATCTGTGTCAAGAAGCTGGCAGACTTTAAGGCAAGCACATTTAAAACATACGTTATTTTCTGATATTTTCCCAGGCATTTCTGAAATGAGACTCTATTAAAAGTTTCAATTTTCTACACTTGTTAAATGTCTGCATGTCTCACAATTGCCACGGACTTTTTAAGACAATAATCTGAAATGTTAGGGAGATGCCGTATGTGTGAGGCCATGAAAATATATTCTAACCTTGGTGTTTCAGTTTAAGGTTAATATCAAATATTTTCTACTCTTTTAGTAACCTGTGCCATCAAATAAAAATCATGTGTGACTCGTGTTGTTTCCTGTCCCAAAAAAGATGATGATTTGAATTGAAGCCAACAGTCATTATTTAACAAGTACAAACATGCTGTCCTCATGTGTTATATATGGTGACTCTTGACAAGTGATGGGGTTAAGTCCTGATCAACCTACTGACAGATGAAATATTGGAAGTTAAAAATACATGTAGTACCCCATCTTGCTTTCACACTTCCAACAGAGTGAAATCATTTTTTATGCAATCACTGTACTTTGTGCTTATATTTAGGATTCTCACAAATTACTTATTTTCATGTATACAAGTATGTGCTGGAACTATATTATATTAAAATAAAATATCAACAAAAGGCTCAAAGTGAGGAGGGAGTGAAAAATGTGATTGAAAACTTCAACATTAAAAAGTCATGACTTTTAATTGCCTAGTACATTTTATTTCAGTAAAAATAAACTGGAAAATATTCTGAACTAAAATTTCTAAGGGTGATAATGGTGGGAATGAGGTGTTTTCAAGTGATTAAAATGTAATTTACCCACCAAATAAATGCACCACTATAATCTCAGTTCGGATTAAAAATAAAAGACAGACTCAAAGTTAAAATCAGAACTACCCTGGGTATAAAATAAAAATGCAACCATTATTCTCAATGTTTGTCAATATTTGAAAATTACACTGAGACCGAATGGGCAAGGTGTTAGTTAAAATGTAAATCAGCAACCTGTAGCTGGTTAGAAAGAAAATTAGATGCAAGGAAACAGAGACTAAAACAAAATCTTTTTTTTGAAAGATTTATTTACTCTTATACTGTGCTTATGTATATTTACATGCATGCACTTCCTACAGAGGACAGAAAAGGGCATAAGATTCCCTGCAACTGGAGATACAGACTGTGGGTGTTGGGAACTGGTATGTGGGTACTGGGAACTGAACTTGTGTCCTCTTCAAGAGCAGTGAGTGCTCTTATCCCCTGAGCTACCACTACAGGCCATAGAACCACAACTTGGTTGCTGTGTACCTTGGTGATCAAGAGATCCCTTTGTAGATAAACATCCTTAAAGCTGCACTTGAGTTTTTCCTACTATGCCAGGAACTAAGGCACCAGGGTACTTCTCCACGTGCCAGGCGGTGCACTAATACAGGGTCTGCGTCTTTAAGACACCCAGGTTCTGTTGTATTTGTATTATAGCATTGTACCCTTCTTCTGGGTTTTTAAAGTGTCTTATAGGAAGAAATGTATTAAAAGGAATATACAACCTACCATGATCTGCAAGACTAAAAGAGTCATTCATTTCTGTGAAGGCACAAACATGCAATCATAAATATTACAACTTAAAATTAACAACAAACAAACCAATGGACTGATGTGCTCTTCTTTGAATCAACTGTTTCAAAGAAACAGCTGTTTCAAGCACTTCAATATTTCTTTTATATACAATATGTGTGTGTGTGTGTGTGTGTGTGTGTAAGTACGTGTATGTGATTTGTTAAATACCTATACAAATGACCAAACCGACAAATGCTCAGTCTCCTGAAAGAACCAGAGCTGTTCATGCAGCTAGCACAAACCAGGAAGATGTGAAAGAAGCTATACAATTTTCTTGCCACTAAAGTTGAATCAGAAAACGTCTGCCTACCACCAACAAACAGAGCCTATCTAAAAATATGTGGCTACCAAGAAGCTCCAATTGACTCCCATTGCTGTGGGTCTAGAAGCTCTCTCTTTTTTTTTTTTTCTTAAGCTTTTTTTTTAGGTCTTATGTGGATTTATGCCCCAGATGGAGGTCACCATTTTGTAGCCAGAGACTGCTCATTCGTTTCTGGCTGCCCACACACATAACCACAAAGAAACTATATTAATTACAATACTATTTGGCCAATAGCTTAAGTGTATTTCTAGCTAACTGTTACATCTTAAATTAACCCATTTCTCTATAGGATATCCCCCTTTAAATGTAAACATTTGTAAACAATATTTGGAAAGTTGGACATAATTCTCTCCAAACTTCTTCCTGCTTTTTTGTGGAGAAAAGTAATTTTTGAGGGTGTTCATGGTGACCTTAGAGGGGTTCTTGGTCTGTCAAATCACACTAATCTGGAAGGAATCCAAAGGTTCTCATCTTCTGTGGAAACAAAAGTAATTCTTCTTTTCCAAAGTAACATATCCTTAGACCCAAGTTTGCTCTTACATCTTAAATTAACCCATTTCTATTAATCTGTATATCACTATGTGACTGCGGCTTACCAGCAAGGTTCTGGCATGTCTGTTTCCTGTGGATGGTTACATGGCTTCTCCCTGACTCTGCCTACTCTTTCCATATATCTCCTTCAGCCTGGTTTCCTCTGTTAAGCCATTGGCTGAAAGCAGCTTCTTTATTAACCAATTGCAATAAAACATATTCATATCACACATCACTTCCCACATCAAGCTTCTTCATTAACCAAGGGTAATAAAATATCTTCACAGCATACAGAGGGAGATACCATATCGCATATCATTTTTATTCATTACTGAAAAAGGAAGTATTACATGTTTCCTTTCCTTTTTAGGTACTACATTCTACATTGATATGTTAAATCAAATACGAAACATGAAAATAGAAGCCAGAATTGGGAAATAAGTGGTAATTCTCTGAATGAGAGGAGAGACAGGAGTAATGAAATGACTATTATTGCAGTACTTTATATATTTATATGAAAATATCTTTCTGAAATCCACCATAATGTAGTATGACTATAATCCAATGAAATATTTTGAAAGAATATCAGAGAACCAGAAAAAGAAAAATATAGAAATAAACACCGGTCATCAAAGTGCTATGCAATGTACTTTGATCAATAAAAAAGGCATATTTAGAATTTTAGGTGTGTTAAAATGGGAATAAAATTGTATTATTTCATATAAATAATGAAATACAATACCTGAATAGTAACATCATAAAAGTCTTTGATTTTTGTTACCATTCAATTCATCTACATCCTAGTAATTCCAGATAATGCAATTCAAGACCACCAAAGGAGATGAAAGGGATACAAATTGAAAAGGAAGAGCAGAGATTGTCTTTGTTCACAGGTGACAAGAATATCTATGTGGAAAATACAAAGACTCAAAAACAATGTTGTTTTTTAAAACCCCAGAATAGGAATTGCCAGCAAGACTACATGGAGGACACAGAGTTATTACAAAGTCGACTGCTTTCCTATTCAGCATAGGGAAAGAACAGTGAGTAGGAGCTGAAAGAGCATACAGCCACTTACAGTAGCCCTTGTCACAGTAAGACTTCTGTTGCTATGGACAAATGCCTACCAGAAGCAATTAAGGGAAAGTAGGGCTGCCTTTCTTCTTGGTTTGAGAAGTTTCACTCTAGAAGCTGTTATCTCTACAGCTCTCAGTATCTCCTGGTGCCCTCCCTTTTTGTTCGACTGGATTTTCTTTGATTCACTTCCTGGATTCTCATTTTCCCCTAAAAGCTGTTTAGGCATTCTCTGTCCTTGAGGCCATTGCATCAAAATGTTCTGTCTTATTGGAAAACAATGTCAAAGGCAGCATTTGAAATAGACACATTTTGTCATATTTAGAACAGAAAGTAGTAATGGTGAAATATTCCTGATTGAGAATTGAAATGCAACCCCCCCCCCCCAAGTACCAGTGATAGACTAAGCACACCAATGGCTGTATTTTGTTTAAATTAATGTCAATGTCAGTGATCTGCAGAGAGTAGCTACAGCAAAACTCTTCATAATTACCTGCTGGCTTGCTGACTTCCATTAAAATGGAAACACTTCAATAATGCTTCATGAAGCTGGAGACATATAACTTGTTATTTGCATTGAAAAGGTAAAATTCTCCCTTAACTATGGATGCTGTAATAACAGTTCGGGTATTTTAATTCTTGGTGTACTTTTTCTTTTATTTTTGAGGCTATTATGTAATTACATCATTCTTTTCACACTTTCCATTATTCCCTATAAACCCTCTCATTTGCCTCTCCTTGTTCATCAAAAAATTCATGGACTTATCTTGTTATTACATTGCACATATATAACCTGGGGAATGTGTATGCAATATATACACGTAAATGGGTATATATGGATATGTCCCTACACATGATCTGCTAATTTGAATGATGTTATTTGTATGTATGTTTTTAGGGCTGACGAATTGTTATTTGATAACCAATTGTTGAGCTGTCCTTTGGTGTGACTATTTGTCCCATTCCCATCATTCTTTAGTTGCCTTTAGTTCTCAGTGTAGAATGAGGTCTCTCAGGAGTGCCCCTTACACATTAGCATGTCTACTGTTGCCATTGCTCACCTCCTGTTTAGACAGTCATGTTAATAATGGATGTAGTCTCTGAGACTACTAGGAGACACAGACTCAGAAAATCCCTTTATCTTCTTTCTCTTATGTTTCCAACCCCTTTTCAACAATGTTCTCCGAATCTTAGGTGCAGGAGTCATTTGTAGATGTATTAATTAAGACTGGATTCCAGAACTCTGAATTTTGATTGCTTGTCGTTTTCTGTGATGGCAAAGAGAAGTTTCCTTTAAGAGGGATTAATTATGACTACACTTACCTGTAGATCTAAGGACAGGTGTTTAGAATGTAGTTAGAGATTCTGCTAGGTTAGTAAAGTGGTGGTGGTTAGGTTCTCCTCCAAACTTCAATAGTTCTGGATATTTGGCTATATTTCCAGTGTCAGGTATGGCTTCCCTTTTGTTGAGTGAGTCTTAAGTTCAACTAGAGCGCTATTGATTAATGTCAAGGTATGAATTTCGCTACTGTCTGCTTAATAACTATTTTTAGTATACTTAGTGTACGTTTAACAAAACTTATCAAAATCATCCTCTGTTCTTCAAACCCAGGTTACTTGTTACACACCAAGACAATAAAGATTAAGCTGACAATAACAATAGCACAGAACATTTAAAGGTAAGGACAGTTAAGGTCACCTTGTTTGCTTCAAGATAGGTGATATATTTAAACATTTTTTTTTGTGATATTCCTTAAGGAGTCTTAAAAAAAAAACCTTGAAATTGTTCTCTGGAGGGGGGAATGAGTAATGTTTACAGGGTGATGAGGAAATAGGTTTCTGAACACTTTCAAGCCCATTTTTCAAACAATCCTGTGGATCTTCTTTGATGCTGGTTATAGTCACAGGGCTTTGTTATCTCCAGCAAAAGGAGGCCATTTGCGATCTGTGTCATCTTTGAAGATGAAAGATTCATATGACAGAATATAATTTAAGACATCTCATGATTATATGAGCCTGAAGGTAGAATCCAGCAGTGACTTTTCTTAATTATACATTTTTAAGACAATGGTTTGGGAAACAGATAATCATATTCTCTACCTATCCTTCTGCAGACCAGATCTTCATTCTATATTTATATATAAGACAACACATTCTGTGCATTCCGATGGCACACACTCACATCTTTTGGTAAGTGTATAACTTAAGAGAAACATGGTGAGGCACAAAGAACAATATTTCTCTCTGCAATGAGAACCCACCAAGGTCTTTTAAACATATTTGTAAACCATTATTTTTAGCTGACTGCATCGTGTTAGTGGAGAATAAGTTTTCTTTTTTTTTTCATTAATTACACAATCCATCAAAGGCTGAAAAGAGGTTCATAAAATATTAGAATCTGGAAAACAGCATCTCTGAAAATAAGACATTCACAGAAATGTGACCTGCTAATTGCAGTTGTAAATTTTCTCTTCTGCTGATACAAAATAGCCTTCCTGGAAACCTTGAACCCACTTGATTCCAAAGAATGCAAAGTGCTGTAGAAACTAAATGAAGAACATTCTTAGCCCAGGCCACAAGAGCTATGGGAATTAGAAAAGACCATTTTCACTTCTTTGGTCTTTAATTTTTGTGTTTTAACACTAGAAGTGAAGAGGTTTCCTCAGTGATCAACTGAGTGTTTCCTTTATCAATAGCACCTGATGGTTGGCAGGAGGTCCCACGTGCAACGTGGCATTCTAGAGGTGTAATTCTCATTCTTTTCCTGGTAGCCTCCAATCTGCCTACTGTATCCAAAGTCAAAATTTAATATATGTCTGGACTTAGATTTGCAGGCTCTGTTTGTCTTCCAGCTCACAGCCATGTGCCAGGATATAGCATTTGAAGAATAAAATTCAGAAGTGCGCCAGCATCCATTTCTGATCATTTACAAACCACAGTTGAGGGAAGTCCCTTCCACATTTAAAGCTCATTGCCTAGACAACTATGTCTTACAATTAAGCCTTTATATTTAAGCTTCAGAAGAAAAGTGGAACTAGCTCATCAAGTTACTGTATATAGACATACACAGTTCAGGGGAAATGAGAGATAAATACAGAGCAAATGCATCCTGGGTACTTCTTAATAAGAAAGTGCTGAGCTGGCTCCTTGTCTCACACGATTATACTCCAAATGTTTCCCTGAAGATTTGCATGCTGTGGTGGTTTGAATGACATTGGCCCCCCTGACAGACTTAGCTCTTTGAATATCTGGATACCTACTTGATAAAACCATTTGGGAAGGATTAGGAGGTGTGACTTTGTTTGAGGGGGTGTGTCCCTGAGTAGGCACATGGGCTTTGAGATTTCAGAAGCAAGTACTGTTCCCAGTTAGCTGTCTTTCTGCCCCTTGCACATGATTCAGATATAAGCTTTCAACTCCTGTTTTAGTGTAATACCTGCCTGCTGCAATGCTCCTCGCCATGCTGGTCACGGACTCACCCTGTAAAACCGTATACAAGGCTGCAATTAAATGTTTGTTTTTAATAAGTTCATTCCTGGTTATGGCGACTCTTAACAGCAATAGAAAAGTAAGTAAGACACACACTTACTCTACCATGCAGGCAGTTTTTTTGTACATAAACATTTTAAAATTAATCCTCCTGCTTTAGGTCTCCCAATAGATGTGATTACTGGAGCAAGGCAGCACACTAGGCAAAAACAACTGCTCATATTTGAAGTATTTTACAATCAGATTGACATGGTTGGCTTTTATTATTATAGATATGGGGACTTAATGTTTGAAAAAGTATTTAATTTAAACTATTTGTATTACGATATTCAATATGACATTGTGGTCTGTTCCTTTCACAAACTCCACTGGAACCCAGTCCCTAAAGTCATCTGTAATGAGTCTGTGAGTGGGAATTTTGAGAGGCAGCTGGGATTCGATGAGGTTGAGGCCTCTCATTAGCAGCTCTGTAGGAAGACAGAAGCCTAAGCCATCTGGCTCACTGTGTCTCTCTAAGCAGCATCCTCTGTTGCCTAGAGATCCTGCCCAGAATCTTCAGTTATTAGAAGCACTAGACCAGTAGGACCAAGCTGATCTTGAACTTCCTAGCCTTCGTGATCCTGATCCAATTAAACCTTAATTTTTATAAAGTACTCATTTATAGGAACAGAACGTGGGCAAGGAATATGTGTGGCCCCTGATATCTAATTTGATAACCTGGTTCAAGGCTAGAGAGATGACTCAGTAGTTAGTAGCACTCGCTGCTATTGTAGGAGACCCAGGTTTGGTTTCCAGAGTCTGCACGGACAATAACAACTGACTGTAAGCCCAGTCGAAAGGGATTCAAGGCCTTGTCTGGCCTCTGCAGAATTCCATGATGTGGTATTCATGGTATACAAATAGACAAGCTGGCAGAGACACTCAAATGCAAATAAACACACATTTTAAAGAAGATGAGTTCATGTGCTTAAAAAAACATCAAGCTTTGTTCTTTTGTATGCAGTTTCATTTATATATTAGTTTACACTATAATATAGAGACCAGATGTAGTATCAAATAGAAGTAAACCAGCAAAATTTCCAGATTGCACAAACCCTTCCCCCAGAGCATTTTTTTTTTAAATGATTGGGAAAGGCTACTGTATTTCTAGCAGGACTTGTGATGTGAGATCAGGAGTTCTTTCTGAGAGCAAACAATGGACAAAAAAAATATACCCATTTTGGTTTATCTTACAAAAACTCATTTGCTCTTCATATAATTATCTACTTCCTGATCCTTGGCAAAATGTTAACTTTGACACGCGAAGAAAAGGGATCCTTAATTTGGGCTAACAAAGAACCAACATGATGAATTATCACAACAAATGTTCTATTTCAGAGTTCTGCCCTCTCTGTGTTGAACTTGCCCTGATGACTCTTTGACCCCAATGGCTCCTGTGTCTGACCATAGCTCACAGCTGCTTCCGGGTCTTGGAACCTATTTTTCCTCTCACTTTGTATAATCACTTTCAGTAACTGCAGTGTTTTCTGTCTCTGAGACTTGTGTATTTCTGCAGCAGTTCTTACACAAATTGGCTTTGGAGCACATTCTTTTCTAGGCAGAGTTGTTACAGGTTATTTTGAAATTATTTATGAAAGGAAACATTTTATTTATTTATTTATTTATTTATTTTGGATTTTCTCGAGACAGGGTTTCTCTGTAGCTTTTTGGTTCCTGTCCTGGAACTAGCTTTTGTAGACCAGGCTGGCCTCGAACTCACAGAGATCCGCCTGCCTCTGCCTCCCGAGTGCTGGGATTAAAGGCGGTGCCACCACCGCCCGGCAAGGAAACATTTTAGAACTAAATTATTACTATGTTTTTCTTAAGCGGCTGATCTGTGACCCTGCTTTTTTATGAGAAGTTGAATATAAAGTGATTTAAACCTCCTTTTGTCTGATGTAGGGTCATGGTCGTGAAAGATTAACATTCTTAGAATTATATGTGCTCGGAATTGCCTATCATATCATTATGTGGTCAGGACATCAGCCTCAGATATAGGTTCCTTTATCTGTTAAACCATCTCACCAGTGTTAAGGACAATAATTTTGAATAGTCATAAAATACATATATAAGTGAGCATTCAAAATTCCTTGGGGTCAGGAAACAAAATCTCACCACCTCTTGTGAACATCCTGGAGACAAAAATGCCAGAGGAAGCCAAAGAAAGCTGCTTAGGTTTCCAGGGGAAAGCCATCTGGACCATGACCACGCATTTCAAAGACGAACCTCGTGGAAGCAGCAGGTTCTGTGTGGACAGACAACCAGAAAGGATTTCACCCGATCTTCGGCTTTCCTGCTTCTAAAGCCCAAAGAGTTAAAATTAAATAAAATCCATACACAGTGAATAAGAGTCTAGAGAGAAGCCACGCGGTACATTAGGAGCCTATGGACTCTGAGGGGGAATTCTGAAGCCTGTCCACCAGGCTCATTGTTGCTACATTTGGTAAAGGAGCAGAAACCAGATGGAAAGATCCAGCAGATGACTGGAAAGCAAGCAAGGAAATAGACTGTCTCTACTATTCTATTTCTGTGGACTGGGTTTATAGGCATGTGTCACAGGTTCCTGGCTTTTTTATGTGGGTGCTGGGGATCTCAAATCTTGTCCTTATACTTACAAAGCAAGTGTTTTCATCCAAGGAACCACTCCCTGACTCCAATCTACAATATTTTTTGGGAATTAATATCTGATACTATAGGCAAATGATGCTGAGTTCAATACAGAAAAATAATGAAATTAGACTTTTTACATACTTGAATTTTATAAATAAATTACTTGAGAGCTCACAAGAATATGTACTCCAGACACTGTAAATCTAACTTTGACATTTAACTAATCAAGAGACAAGGACATTCTGTAATTTAAAAACGCACATGCTGGAGTTGAAAATGGCAGGCACAAGCACCCAAATTCATTCATATTTTTTTATTTTTGCTTTGTAGAAGTTTCTCTTCTATTTCTTTGTTCGACCATCACAAGGAAAGCATAATTCACCGATTTATTTTTAACTTGATTACTGAGCAACCAAAGATGTTATTCTTGCCTTTCATGGATTCTCAAAAATTGTGGTACATAAAGAAAAAAATCCATGCTTCTGGGTTTATTAGAGTCAGATAAAGTCCTTTTACATTATTAACAAAGCTCAAAGCAAATTATTTCTTTAGAAATCATTTTGAATATTTTATTTTCAACCTGTTTATTATGTATTAAAATTAAGTGGGGAAAAATGAATCATGTATTTCCATTTAAATTTATGTGTAGTTCACCTGGCTTTTAAGTTTGTCTTGTATAGTCGCCATTCTATGAATATGCTACAATTAGAAAGAAATTTTACAATAGCTATTTTCTTTAATTTCAATACACCCTTTAGAAAGGAGACTTCAAAGCTCAACTTTGAATCCAATCGCTTCAGGCCAAAGGGCCTAAAAAGCCACTATTTTTCCTTGTGATTATGTTACTATTATGTCTGCTTTGTAACGTGCAGGCTACCTCTGAGCTCTGCTTTTTGTTTCTCTTTGAACTTGATGCTATTCTAATTTTGGCAATGCTCCCAAAGCCCTCTCTTTATGAATCTCTGTGTTTGTAAGTGCAGATGTTACTTCTAGCCTTTCTCGCTGAACCTACCTGTGTCTGCTAGAGAAAAAGGCATAGAAAATTACATGGAGCCATTATCATAATACACGTATGTGAAGTACAAGATGCATGTGCTTTAAGTAATAAAACCTTGATTGATTTCAAGTTCACAGGTATAGAATAGAAATACAATATATACATATATATTATTATGCATACATCATACACACACACACACACACACACACAAACACTTATGAAAGATAGGAGGGAGGTTCGCATGTGTAATGGATGGATGAAGATGGGACTGGTCCAACAAGGTGAGGAAGATTTTTTCATATGTAAATAGGCCAGCTTGATGCCCAGTCAGATGTCCTTTTGGAGCCATTAATCAGATGTATTCCAAGTTTGACGCGTGCGTGGTAACTGTCTAGACTAAATGGTGATTGATTTGAAATGTCTTTATGATTAGGGCTTGTGCAGACTCAGCTTTGTGAAGGACAAAAGTATGGAGATGGTTTGCCTGCATTCCCATGGCAACTATTGGAGGGTTTTTACTAATATGCTTTTAATTCATATTAAAAGCTGGTACTAGAGTGTGTTCCTAAAAAGTGGAATACACATGTGTAGTGGACACCATGGGCACTTGTTGAAAGGTGACTTTGTAAACTTTTTAAAAAATAAATTAGGTAAACTTTTAAAAATGTATTATGAAAAGTAAATATTGTATAACAAGTAGACATGATATCAAGGAACCTCCAGAGGAAGATGACTTAAGTAGCAAACCCTTCCAACCCTCAAGATTGCGTGCAGCAAAGGCCAGAATATAGAAACAAAAACCATCTCAGCTTAGTTAAGACAATGCTATGTTAATATTGCACCCTGTAAAGAGAATTACACGAAGTAAAAATAGAAAATATTACCTTTATCGAATAGAGACTTGAGTAAACATCTATACATATACTTGTATACACACACACACACACACACACACACATATATATATATATATACCCCAATGTATGAAAATCTATTGTGATCTTGTAATTAACTCAAGGTGTATAATATTTGAAACTTATTTCCTTAATGGGATTAATTTCATAAAAGACATACTATAAAATGCATGGAAAATCTGCTTTGGTAGACACACATCACTTCTGTATAACAAATGGTGTCAGAAAAGCTGAAAGGACAGTAGACCTCCCATTATTAAAAAGTCACCTCAGAATAGTACAAAGACCCACATACTGAATGCAATACCTAAGGCCCCTGAATACACAGAATAAAACCTAAAGGAAATACTTCAAAACATTTAAATAGGCAAATATATTGTTTTATAATACCTCAGACTTCAAAGAAAAAAGGCAACAACTACAACAATGATATGATATTGAACTAAGAAGCCTTGGCACACAGGGGGAAGGGACAGATGCCGCAGAATGATAGCCCAGAGAAGGGAAGAGAACATCTGTGGCTATTTTATCCCATCTGATAATGCTGAGAATTCATGACAACTGAAGAGCAAAGAATTCAAGTAAACTGACCTGAAATGGGCTAATGACCTGGAGAGATGTGTCCAAAGAAAAGCATCCAACCTCAGTGTCCGGAAAGACGCAAACCAAAGAAGGCCCTATGATCGAGAATTCACCCTCGGTAGAGCGGTGATCAAAAGGGGAAATCTGAAGATCTAGTACAACGGTGCTCTTGGGTTCTCCTGCTGAACATACAGTTAATATGAAAAATAATGCGGCGGGATCTCAGAAACAAAGACCAAAGTTCTCCCACAACCCAGCTATCACCTACTTTTGTGTAGATAGTGATAAACAATTGGATCAGCATTTCCAAGAAACACCTGAACTCTCACATCCACTGCAGCAGGACTCACGACAGCGAGCATTATGGAACATTCTGTGATGTCCACAGATGGCTGACTATTTAAATAAAGTGGTGGAGGTGGGGGTTCCTTGGACTTCCCACAGGACAGGGAACCCTGATTGCTTTTCGGGCTGAGGGGGGGGGGGGGACTTAATTGGGGGAGGGGAAGGGAAATGGGAGGTGGTGGCGGGGAAGAGACAGAAATCTTTAATAAATAAATAATTTTTTAAAAAAAGAAGTGGTGTATGTAAGCACAGTGGGAAAATTTGTAGGTGTAAGAATCAGATCCTGCCATGTAGAGGAACATGGGAGAAACTAGAGAACTTTAAATTAATTATAGCAATAGAGAAAAATGTCTTGATCATGTGGGCCTCAACACAGCTGGTTTCTTAGCAGAAGAGGCTTGAATAGAGACCTCGGGAGGATAGGGTGAGCAGGGATAGCTCAAGAGAGGGACTGAGTAATGCATTTCAAAATATTCCCAACTGTGTAGGAGTGGTGTGTTCTACACTCGGGACCACAATAGGCTGAGCTCAATTCCCACTGCTTTAGAATGCATTTTAGAAAACACACAAACAAACAACACTAGAAGAAGGGAGTTTGCAAACTTTAACACAAACAATTGGTTTATATTAAGGAGGTAGAAAGGCTGCTTATCTCAATCTGACCTATGCAGTGGCACGCTTATCACACCATACCCCTTAACTTTGTACAATTTTTATGTTAAAATCCATGTACACTATGTTATCTGATCTTCTATTTTTATTTCAAACCATTTTTTTTATTTTTATAGGTCCTTTGCTTTCTTATCTATCTTAAATCATTAGAAGACTATACTACACGAGTCTATAATTCAGGGAGAAATTCTAGATAAGTTATTAAATTTTCAGTAACATCTTTGAATCTATTTAGATTTTTTTCATTATTGTACTGCCATTTACTAGACTTGCATTTTATTAGATCTATTCTAAGTAGCACATGTTTATTAAGACTAGCAAAAAAAGTGTTATTGCACATGTTTTGGGGTATGATTTATTTAAGGTAACTTTTACTTTCATAATTCTTTTCCTATATATTCCGATTTTTATTGTTGGTATAGACTATGTTTGATTTTTATGAACTAAACCATCTTTACTTCATTTGTATAAATGTAATGGCACTATATAAAGGATTCCTTTTACATATTATTTTTAGTTAATGCTGGATTCAACTTCCTAGTATAGAATAAGGATTTTTGAATCTATATTTATGAGAAATATCAGTTTTTTAATTATTTACATTCTCCTGATTATGTCATGAGAATAACGTAGTTCCTTTAAAAACAAGTAGACATTGCCTAATTTACACCCAATTTGGTATTTGCTATTTACTGTTTGCTGTTGCGGTCATTTACAAAGATTTTTCTTTATGCATTAGTCATAAAAAATAATGAATCTCATTTTTTTCAGTCACAACTGCTTTCCAAATGAGACCATAAGACCACACTCCTCAACAGTCCTTTCTAAAACCTACATGTTGTATTGTGTTAGGACTGATAATTTCCTTAAAGTGTTTACAAACATCATTAGCTTTCATATTGGAGCAGGTGGGTCACATAGTTGATTATGTAAATGATGGACCTGGTGATCTAACTCATTTGGCCAACTGTCTTTCAAGAAGTCAACACCCATGAAAAATTTAAGCATGATATATGTTTTATGAATTAAGAAAAATTTTCAAGCATATTTCTTCTGTGAACTCCTCATTGTTAAATAAACTCAGTATGGTGTCAGGCTGCAGAATCTCCTCAGGCAAACCCATGCAAATCTTACATTTTCCAGGTCCAGCATTACCTTCAACAGTTGGGCACGGGGTACCCTACTCTCTATACCAGTATACAGTATAGAAAGACAAAGGCAGGAATATGGTCAGTTTTAAGTGAGTCTGAAATTACATAGTAGAGCCTATTTCCAAAAGTCAAACAGGCAGAACCAAACAAATAAAGCCCCCCACCCTGGGAGCCTCCCACAGTCTATTCCGGAACAAGCACATCTGTGTGTTGGAGTAAATCAGAACCTTTACCAGTCCCAAGTTTGTATCCAGTGTATTGTGGTTAAATTAGGGTGACTCTCACTCTGCTTACTATGATAATAAGGTCACAAGATGTTTAAGCAGCCTCAAAATAGCATTGCAACTTAATTCTACTAAAATAGCAAGTGCCATTATTAACAGTGACAGGCAATGAAGGGATCCATCAGGAAAGTCAGGCCCTTGAATTTTGTTATTGCTGATAGTGAATAATTTACCTCCAAAGTCACAATGAGTAACTATTTAATTCAAACCACTATTATCTGGGATCAATAAAAAGGACAAGATTTATGCCTTTACTAATGACAGTAGACACTGCTCCAAACTAGCCTCTTGCGAAGTTATACCCATTTTTATTAAGACTTATTTTAAAAGGTTTTAGCAAAGTATATGTGTGCATCTATATGAGGATATGTCAGTTGCCCACAGAGGCCACAAAAGGGTGTCAGATCCTCTGGAACTGGGATGACAGGTAGATAGTTGTTAGTTGCCATATGGGTGCTGAGAACTGAACCCAAATCCTCGGGGAGGGTAGCAGGAGCTTTGAACCATCCAATCATCCAAGTCCTCTATATACAGGCTTTGACTTGAGTAATGAGTCAGTATATAAAATGGAATTTGGGTGTCAGTTTCATAAGAATGATAACTGATTGCCAATTAATAAGGACAGTGCTATCTCACATACTGTGTTTCATTCTGTGGAATCTTTTATGGCTACAACACTGAGGTTTTGTGACAAGAACTAATTTTCAAATGCTTCTCGTAATAAGAAACATTTGTGACTGCTTCTCCCAGCAAACAAGCATCACAGCAAAGACTTTAGATTAAAAAAGTCTCCATTGAAGAAAGATAAAAGATTAGTCTGCACAATAGCAAAACCCATAGTTCTCAAGAAGGTTAAATGCTAATATGATGAGATGTCCTCCTTAGTGTCCACTAAAGTGTCCTTGCTTTCATATTAGGCCATTTTTAGAAGTATCTGGTAGTCACTTCTTCTGTCTAAACTCACACTGTATTTGCAGATCGAATCCCATTCGATAGCCATAGAACAAATCTTTCTGTGGCCACTCATCCTCATTGTCAGCTCAGGTCATCGTTGGCGTTGATAATGCGGTCTCACTTGAAACAATGGCCAACTATAAAGAGCTTCAATAATCTATTTGTGTATTAAAAAGCAATTAATTTAGCAAAAGGTAAAAATTTAAAATTAGAATCCACTCACACTTAAATCTGATTTAATTTATAGTATCTGTTCATTTCTAATGATAGTTAAAATTGGTTTGTTTCTATTATGAGACATGGACTCACCTGTTAGACTAGGCTAACATGGGCCTCATTATTTAGACCAAAATGGCTTCAAAGCTGTGCAGCTCCTCCTATCTCTGCCTCCTGGGTCTTAGGGTTACAGATTACATCACTGCATGACTTTAAAAGTTAGCATTGTGTAGAACATATTTTGAATATCACTTTGCTCTTAAACTTATAGTCTGTCAAAAAGAACTTCTGTATTCCTCAAATTGAAGACAACTAGCCAAAATTTTGACAAGTTTATAGTAAATTGTGAAAGACTGGTAAAAGTTCAATATGGTTATTTTCCAAAGAGTTTGAAAATGACCAAGACTTTCTTAAAGCAACAGTTCTAGAGCATGCATGCTTCAACTCTTAGGCCATATCTGTCTTTTACCTGGACTTGTGAGCAGGGTTTGCTGGCATGTGCCATGGAATGTACAACATGTGGAGGAGTAGTAACCAAGTCATTTTCAAATATGCACTTAACAGAAAAGATGTCCCAGGATGTGCTTTTTAGTCTAGCCAGATACTTAGTGGTTCTATGAGGTTCTGAAGTAACACTGTAGACTTAATAGAGACTATTTTTTCGGTACAATTTTTCAACATTTTAGACCATATCACACAGGGACAAGAAACAAACTTGATAGGAAATTTGAGATAGTATGTTCTGTTGAGTAACAATTATTAAACACAAAACCAAAGATAACAGACGCTTCCAAGTACAGAATCTACAAGCTAATGATGCTGTTTTTGTGTCTGGGATTATATGAAAAACATATATTTGCATTCCCATATCAGTTAATTCACTAAATATTTAAGATAAAATAAGAATTTTGAGAGCCTGAAAGAATTGGATGGATGTGTTAATAGAAGACAGTATTGATTACAATGTATAAGCTGCTGATGAGTCGTGTTGATTCCGTCCATTTTACTTCTGTAAATCGCACTGTGACTTAGTTTGTGATAAGAAAGCTTGCTCTCTCTGTGTGTCATTCATAAGAGGATGCTGTACAGACCACAGACATGAAGTAGTCTAGACCAACAGTGTGCATGATGCTTAAAAAGTAAGGCAATTCTCACACATGAAGTAGAGCCACACCCAAAGTCAGCTGAATTATTAAGGCTCAGTTCCACACGCTTCAAAGTAGTCCTTTAAAAATAATTGCTGTCATTCCTGTGGTTATCACTGAGAGAGGTGACAGGGCTGCCAATTTATCTTCTTCCTTGTACAATTTCATCACTCATTTTCCTAAAGTGAGACAGCTGTGGTGATTTTGTTCTCCAGAGGTGAAGCACATTTTGACTGTAATACATCTTCTTTCTATTAAATTTGAGAAAGCAAAAATTTGAAATTATATTAATGAAATCATTGATTAATTATTGGCTCCTCTGGAGTTTCACATTAACAAAATGAATGCTACATATACTGGAGATCTTAGTGATCTATAAGTTTGAAAATACTTTTTTTCTACTTCTTTTTTTAAATTTATTTATTTATTAAGGATTTCTGCCTCCTCCCCGCCACCGCTTCCCATTTCCCTCCCCCTCCCCCGATCAAGTCCCCCTCCCTCATCTGCTCGAAGAGCAATCAGGTTTTGTCAATATTTCTGACACAAATTTCCAAAAATTCTGAGTTTACTGGTGTTTTAACTCACACAGAAAATATTTTTAAATCACTTTTAACCAATTGATAGAGCTTATTTTTTCTAATTTATTATTTCAAAAATTCCTGAGAGTTTTTAATAATACCATGTGATTAATAAATGGTTATTAAATGACTTCTTTCTTGTGTGGTTTATGTGTATGGCTATGATCAACAAAATTATCACGTTTGTAGTTTCTAAAATATCAGTCATTCAGTGGAGTATTTGTTGAGTAAACACATGAGTAAAGAGATAAAGGAGAAGACAGGATCATTTCATGTAGCTGGAGTGACAGATGAATGACTTTGAGAAGAAAACAATTCCCCCATCTAAATTGTCCTCCAGTATCTTAGCATTCTCACTTGGGACTTAAAATGATTTGTTAAAAACTAACTTGTGCACTCCTTTTACATCTATTAAGAACCCTTCTGATCATGCCAGACTCAGATAATTCAGGAAAATGCCCATTTTAAAAGTCTTACGATACAAAACCCTCCCTTTCCATTCAAGGGAACAGTGTCAGATTCTAAGGGGAAAATGTATTTGGAACCTATTCTTTAGTCTACAGGCCAATCAAACAAAGCGAAAAGACAGATGCTAAGTTCGTGTAAAGTAGACAGCATTCAAAACACGGATCCTACGAATGCCACGATGTGAGAATTCTCCCAAAATTTGGTTTCCTTTGTGTTCATTTCTTTCTTTTTGACACATCCTAGATTTGATGATGGCAATGATGGTGACAAAGAAGGAAAGGGTAGCAGAAGCCTAGTGCTTTATTATCTAGGCCATAGATAAACAACCACAGGCAAGCCCTTCATCTTGTGAGATAATGGTAAAGTTCACCTGTCTGCAAGAGCCTCTCATATATTGTATATGTATATGTGCAATCACTACATCAGCAGGTCTGCGAAAGAGCTGGGATAGATTTATCGGCATGATAACCTGTTTCATCCAATTACAATACTTCTGTGTGTAAGCTCCTGAAATTCGTGTTCCGTGCCTTCCTGACTTACACCCTCTCCTTGACCTTTAGTGGAACACTCTCTGCCCGTCACATTGCTCTCAGCTGGTAAGAAGCAAGCTCATATATTTCACCTTTGGAAAAACTGAAACCCATTTAGAGTGGGAGAGACAGCTTATTTTGGTTACTAGCAGAGTCTGAAATACACCAGCGTGACATCTTATTCAATTTATTGAAGTGAATGCTACCGACAACATGCAGATGACAGATTCAACATTCTCAACTAAAGGGCCAGGGGCACAGATGAAAATTGCCAAAGTAAACTCTCAGAGCAGATCATGCATCTGGCTAGGCAACTACATCACTCACCATCCCATGTTTTTTCTGCCCAAGATCAGAGGAGCTGTAACCCACACCTATGTTTGGCTTTATCTTTCTAATATGCCAAGTTAAAATCATATCATTATCAGTTGTTTCCCTACTTAGATTCAGCTCTCAACACAACACAGCCTGCAGTCACCTGATGGAGACCTGACGGATCGATTTCCCGGATCAGATTGGCCCACGACCATTGATGTCTGTGAGAGATTGCCTTGATTGGTGAATGATGTGGGAGGGTCCATTCCACTGTGGGCAGCACTGTCCCTAGGCAAGCAGATATAGGCTGTATCACAAAGTTTGCAGAGAGCAAGCAGTAAGCAGGATTTCTACATGTTTTTTATGTTTCCATTCCTGATTTGAGGTCCTGTCCTGACTTCCTCCAGGAAGTGTAAGCTGAAAGAAAATGTTTCCTCTGTTTAGATGTTTTTAGACATGGTGTTTTGTCACCAAAATGGAAAGAAAATAGAAGAGTATTGTATCATTTTTAGCTTCCTTAATAAAATTATTTTTTTTCTACAATAATTATGGTAGATAGGAATGGAGCCAAGACACAAAGTATCATGAACTTTCTCACCCAAGGGCCACCTGATTCTGCTTTCTGCTCACATTGGACAGTATGGGGATGAAGACGATTCCAGTTGGTGTACATACCCATGGCATTAAGACAGGAAGTAATGTCAGCCACGATGTGTCCTGGGAAGGATAAGGAGTTTCCAAGTAAACTTTGCTCATTTTTACCTAGCATGTGTTTTCCATTACTTTATAGCTATTATTCCTTGTGTACTAAAACATTTGAAACCTTCCCGCTCTGCAACTAATGGGCAAGATGATTCCCCAAATTCCCAGTCTATAATTTATATTAGCTATAAAATAAATTTAAATTTTTGCTTTTCCTGAGTTTATTATTCTCATTTGACAGCAGTGTATGCGTGTGTGTGTGTGTGTGTGTGTGTGTGTGTGCATACAAGACTTGAAAACCACTTTATTTAGGTTAATTGACATACGAAAAGCATTGAGTCCATCATCAAAGTCAGTATCAAACTTATTCATCATTCCTCAAAACTTTCCTCTCCCCTTTGGGCTTCTCTTACATGGTGTTTATTCATTTGTTTGATTTTACTTTTGTTTTTCCAGCTCTTAATATAATATGCTGTCTCCCATACTGGGGGGGGGGGGGTGGTGACACAGCTGTCTTTCAGTCATTTCCGCTTAGTGTCTGCTTCCTTTAAGTCCAATAAAACTCATTCATTTGCCAAGTTGTAAATTGGAGATATCTGTTCATTGGTCTGTTATCAGTTCCCTATCAGAAATGATCAGACAGTTTTTTATACATCTTCTCAGGAATAGTATCACAAGATACCTTGTAAAAACATAGCTTATTCATTGCCAAACACTAAATCTAAATCTTCTCCTCTGTGGACATTTAAAAACAGTGGAACTTGGGACATTCTCTCTCTCTCTCTCTCTCTCTCTCTCTCTCTCTCTCTCTCTCTGTCTCTCTCACACAAACACATACACAGTATATACATATACATATGTATATACGTACATATATATAGTGTATATATCTACACTTACCACAAAATTCCATACATCATCTAGTGCTCTCTTTGCATTTTAAGATAAAATATGAGTAAAAATAAGTACTATATATAGTACTTATACATATGTACAAATATTCAGCATTTGCTGTGAGCTAGGTTAAATAATATTTATTACTAATAATTCATTTGTTTCTGGAATATGAATTTAAATTCTTTTTCCCTTATTCCTGCCCTTGCTAATCTGCTTTCTTCTGTGTCCAATTTCTCATAAATAGGAGAGAATACACTAAAAAATGATTCTCAGTTTTATGTGTTGACATGAAAACAATATTTTATTTAAACAATAGTCTCAAGTTCAAGTTTCAAGTGTTATAATTAACTGTAGAAAACATCAAGAAAGAAATGTATCTATCAAATTTCATTCAATGGTACTTTTATCTCAGTCTCAAATTTTCCAAGTATATCTTATTAATATCTTATATTTGGAAATATTGAGAAATTATTCCCAATTTTACAGTTCTCCTCTCCTCCCTCTCTCTCTCTCTCTCTCTCTCTCTCTCTGTGTGTGTGTGCGTGTGTGTGCGCACATGTGTGTGTGTTGTGTAAAATCAAACGAAAATTTCATCAAACATGTTATGCCATCTTTCCTTCATCTAAATGAAGGAAAATGTCACTGCCTCTCAAAGCTACTCCTTCCGTCTGCTGCTCTGGGCTGTTAAACAAAGTACAAAGTTTGGTTCCTTTCTGAGCCAAACCCATGTGCCAAAATAGCTGAGATCTAGCAATTACTGAGATTTTTCTTCATATGAATACATCCAAACAAGATCTCATGAGTGCTCAAATAGTTTGCACCTGTGTTTTGTTAAATATTCTTGTATGTTGATTTGGGAAACAAACAAAAACAATATAATTGGGCAGAATTGAGAAGCCCATGAACCTGGCCAATTTGGATAAGATAAAGCAGCATTTTGCAGAAGGATTTGTTTTAGAAATCATCTATAATTTACCTATTTGCTACAATGAAAACAGAAGGGAATAAAGCTCAGCTCTGATATTACCCAGTGATGTAGTTGGTGGCTCACAATGGTCTTTCTTGATGATGTGCACTAAGAAACACATTTGGTCTTCTTTTCTGAAATGACTTACCTGAAGTCTATATTCAGTTATATCTATGGTCACAACTTAAGCAGTAAATTAAATAGAGTAAAGGCAGGAAACTCAGGAAGGACTTTCCTTATCAAGCACCATACACAGAAAACTAGATGGCTAATGTGAGGGGGTGGGGAAGGGGGAGAAACACATGAGCGAGAAGGTGATTGCTGATGGACTCCAGAAGGTGGAAGTTTTATATGAGAATATTTGAGATATGACATGTGACACAAAAATTTAAAAATGAATATGAGGGATAACAGTAGTATGATCAAATCCACCAGTGATATCTGTTTATTAAACATTTCTGCAAGCAACAACAATGTTTTCCCACACACCCCCTCATTTATTAATCTCCATTACGTTATTAGTATGGCACTTACTTTTCCTTTTGGTGATTACAACATATGTAATTATCTAATTGGAAATAACAACAAAAACAAACACAGATATGGAAATTGAGAATCAGAAAGGCCTATCCATAATTTCCGCCAGTTATAGCTTGTGTAACAGGAATTTGGCTAAAGTTTTCTCATATTTTATAGATTTGTCCATCACTCTTGGTCTAACAATAATCCTAGGACCAAAATCCCACAAAAATAGAAACTGTGTACAATTGTTCTTTGCACTGGTAGAAGCAGAAAATACTTCTTAAAAAAAGTTGAAATATCTACAAATCATTGTTATCACATAGAAGAGTGATATGACCTTTCAATCATGAAGTGGATGATGCCACACCATGTAGCTCAATGCCTTCCTGGAAGTATAGTAGTTATTTGTTATTAACTATGACATGACCTTGTATCACAGCTTCCATTTACCACATTTGAGACTATCTCAGCCTGAATTATACTCACACTGGAGTGTAGAATGATGGTTATCTCCGCTGGATTTGTTGTTTCCTGTTGTATTGTAAAACAACTGGACTTCAGGATTCCTAAGGTGGAGATGGCCCCCACATTCATTTCATAGATCAATTGAGAGAATGTTATTATTTTTAATAGGTAACATTCTTTGAGCAATATTCTCAGTAGACAAAGCATTTAATAAGGCAGGACTTAGATATTAGTTGTTATTTGTTCCTGTGGTAAGACACTGTCACCAAAAGTGACATACGGAAGAAAGAGTTTGCTTTGTGCTTTGGTTCCAGAGGGAGAACCCCCACGGGAGAGGAGAGGTGAAAAAAGGAAGCTAGAGCAGTAAGCTGAGGGATCACATCCTGAATTACAAAATGAAAAGCTAAGGTCATGATCTGGACGTGGATTGAAATAAACCCTCAGAGCCCAGGGACCTTCCACCTCCAGTCCAATTCCACCTCTTAAAGATTCCTCAACTTTCACAAGCAGTTTCATCAACTGGGGAGAGGGTGTTCATATACATGGGTCAATGGGGGACTTTTCTCATTCAAACCACCATATCCATCCAAACCTTTGTTCCCCAGTTTGAGTAAAATGATATAATACACTGTTATTTTCTAGTTCAACATCAAGAATTTCAAATGTTGAAGTTGATATATCCACAGAACACTTCCTTAGAAATAAATTTTATCATTGTTTTTCTTGAACCTTTAAACAACGGAAAACAAGGATAAAAGGAGAAAAATGAGAAGTAGGAATGTCCAAGTTAGTCTGAGCCAGCAATCCCAGAACTTTGGAGCATTTTGTGTGTATTTATTTGTTTTACTTCTTTGTAATCCACTTAAGTAGGTATGCTTTGGAAGTTTTACTAAAGCAGGGCTTATTTCATCAAGTGTGTGTTCTACTTTCTATTGCATAGAATTTCTGAAAGTTTTATAATGTGTATAATGACTCCATCTGACCATTAAACACGGTGGTATAAAAACAACAGTTTCTAATAACTGCCCAAAATGTTAAATAAGTAAGCCACAATGAAGAGCTGCAGATGAGTTTAGCAAAGAAACACAGTGATACCAAGGGTCATTTGACGTCACTGCATTGAGGAGAGTGTGGCTACCAGCCCACCGTGCCCAGTCACCCTGCGATGTGCCCCCTTCTCTCTTATCTACCTCGAGATATGCACATTCTCAATTCTTTCTGTCTCTTTACAGTACAACTTTTCTGCATAATACTGTTTGAAATGTCTCTAAAAAGGTCATGCAAAAACCAAATGGAAATTTCAACTCAAGTGAGTGTTTAAATATCTCTTTATTTAAATTTTCAGAAATGGTAAAAAAAAAGCCACCATGCTTATTCAGATGGGTGATTTTTAATCTCATGAAATTCCTTGAGAATCTTTTCTGATGAGCCCAATTTCATTTGCTTGCTGAACAATTCTTCCATTGCTGTTCAACTGGTGAGTAATCTTTATTTTCCCAGTGTCCTTTTAACTTTCAAAGCTATTTTTAAGCTTTGCTATTCCACATTCACCCACATCTTCTGGGACTGAGGAAGCTATTTCTAGTTTATCAATAGATTTAATCATTTTATCTAAAGTCACTTCCCTCTAACTCCTATTTTCTCTTCCTCCAGTCTTCTCATACTTGCATTCTGACAATAAAATTATTGCCTAATTTAGGAAAGAAGTATCCATTTGGATGATTTTGAGAGAATCCATGGAAATAACTAGTCTGTGAAATATTTTATGTTTAGTAACATTGTAGCAGGCAGTGAGATATGAAATAGACAACTGTACATTATAAACCATACATGTTTGGACATTTTGATGATTTTTGTCCTGTAATATATTTTTCTTTTTGTAGAAAAGCTTTTGAAAATTTTTCTTAGAGATGGCAAACCTTTTCAGACCTAGCTTATCTTTCCCTTCTTAGCTTCAAGCTGTACCTATGTGTGCATATATGCACACACACTATGCATTTATAAATGATGTCAAGCATCATAATAACTTCTGTCATTAGCATAGTACATAAAAAACAGATAATTAGTTATAGCTGCCATTTCCAGTATCACAAAGACTCTGACATCTTAGCAAGTAACCTCAGCAGCTTCTTATGTAGAATGTGGTTTGTATTCATCATTGATCTAGTACCAAGACCGATTTACAAAGCACAAGCTGATAGTCTCTGTTTCACAGATGGCACACCAAGGCAGACAGTTTTGCTAATTTCTTCATACTTAGAGATGTTGTAGTTGAAAATATGGCAGCAAAATCTAGGCAATGATCCTGAAGCTTCATGATTCCAAAAGACCCTGGATAGTTTAATATTTGTTCTACCTAATTTCTCTCAACTTTAAGGCTCTGTCTTTCCAAAACTATATATTGAAAAACCATTCTTGTATCATTTTGTGTTGTACAATATAATGCTCTTATATTTGAATGTCATGTAAACCTATGTAGATCAAGCTGGGAAACCAAAACATCACTTCACAACTTGTGACGAGAGCATTTGAGAGTTATTCTTCAGGTGATACTAAAGTCTGTAGTACTCATTGATAAGTGTGCTCACCTGCTTGCTAACAGATCTCAAGAAAAAGCAAACATTTCTTCCTTGTAACTGGTATTTCAACTATTGCCTTCCCTTTACCTCTTATTTCTAGTAACCGCCATTCTGTCCTGCGTTTCTATGGGTCAGAAACATACATGACAAAACACGCGGTGTTTGACATACAATTGTGGAAAGCTTTTGGGAAATGCTCAACAGTTGGATTGTCGAGGGAAAAAGCGATTCATCTTTTAGGGATTTTTGAAATAGGTAAGACTTTTGATTAACATTTATTTGCTGCACATGCTTGTTTTATTTTGACTTCTCAGGACATCCAGTAATTAACTATAGCTCATCATCCCGGGGTGTGGTCTCTTAACAATTCCTCCATCGGTCCCCTGGTCTCACTGTGGATGTCTTTCATATTGTTGAAATTTCATGGGAGAAAGAAAGAAAGAAAGACAGAAAGAAAGAAAATGAAATAAGAACAAACCAAATTATAAACAAAATTATAAAAAACTGAAAAATAAAGCAGAAAGCATCACAGTATCAGAAGTTTTAGCCAAGTATTAGTAATTGAAGCATAGTAACACTAACATATATCACCTACAGAACAGAGGAGAACAGAGAGCAACCCAGACAGCAACTCCTGCATTGTAAATCAATTAATTTTAAATATAATGGCCATAAACGTACAATGGAAACACAATCAGCAGTTTTGAGAACAGGAGATAGCTACAGACTAAAGGATGAAATTGGCCTTTACCACAAAATCAATTAAAATGTCATAAAGGTCTAAGCTACCATCTGGAATTGTAAACCCAGTGGCAGAAAATGGGGCAGGGGAAAGAAGACAACATGGGTCTGAACAAAGAGTCTGAGAACTGGCCCTCACAGAGCAGGCTCAAAAGCAAGACAACAGACATGATGACGTCACAGTAAAACACTGCATGGCAGAGGAGAGGGCTGGCAGTTCCTTTCTGCTACTGACTAAGCTGTTGCCAGTTCAGTGTGCTCTGCTTTTTTTTTTTTCAGTAAAATGCATTTCTTCCTCATCCAAAGTGTGTTCTTTCAGAGTGCTTTCCTCAGCCAAGTAAGGCGATGTGTTAAGTAAAAATATTGATATAATTTCGTTCATGAAATATCCTTGAAATAAATTTCTTCTTTGTATTACATGACAAGTTCATCCAAAGAGCACCATGCAGATAAGCCATATTGGGTGCTTTGTGTGCACCGTGTTCTCCTGATTCCTGTCTTTCTAATTAAAGGCATAATAAGGGGAAAGTTAAGATAAAAAACACTAAAAAATTAATATTATTTTTCAAAAGAGACAAATGAAAGGGATTGAAGCATATGGACAAATCCTCCTCCACACCAGACACATGACTGATTTGAATTTTATTTCCCTGCTGAGTAGATGAGAAGGAATGTAGATTATTTTCGTTCGATAAATTCTTACAGCTCAAGAATCCTAAGAAACCATAGAGGTGTTCCTGCTTAAAGATACCTGAAACCCACACAATTGTTAAGTAACAGTGGTGCTCTCTACACTGCCAAACCACTCCAGCTCTTACTCCAGCAGAGGAAGTGATGTTCCCAAACGCCTTTGTGGTTTTTGAAGCTTCTCTTTCTCACCTTCTCCTTTATTCTCCGTCCCTCTGCCTCACCCCACAATGTTCCCCATAGTTGCTGCTGTTTAAGTTACCATAGCCTTCAACTAGTTTTATGAATATCACCAAGACAAGCAAAATGCAAGTATGTGAAAAGAGAGAGAAACAGATCTGGTTAGTATCCCTGCATCACCACAGTCGATCGCCATAGCTTGGACCATTGCCTGAGTCAAGTATCCATGGGGCATCTTTCATGTGATAAATAGCAAAGTGGGGGTATTCAAGGAAACAGACTAAGGAAGCATCTGCTATTGATCTTCCATCTGCTCACTGTCAGCTTTTAAGAAGGTTTAACTTTCCTATATCCATCTTCAATATAATAGTAGAGACTATCTGCCCTAGTAGACTGATTCCATTTTATTCACTTGCTGGTCTTATAGGTACATGCAAATATTTATGAAGAGAATACACACATCACTAGAATTTTACAAATATGTCATCATTCTTACTTAGTTATTGTGTCTGTGATATTTCCCACTGCTGTAACAACACACATAACACAAGCAGTGTCAGGGCGGAAAGCTTTGTGCTGGCCTCCAACTTGAGAGTGTGGTCCATCATGGCAGGGAAGTCAACGAAGCAGCAGGGCCTTGAAGCTTTAGTTACACTGCATTCAGACAAGAAGCAGGGCGTGATGAATGTCGATGCCTTGCTATTTTTCTCCTTTTTACCAGTCCATTATCCCTGCCCATGAGATGATGCTAACTACATTAAAGTGAGCTCCCCTTTCCAATTAGTCTAATAGAAAAGCTCCCTTACAAACATGCCCAGAGGTGTGTCTGCTATATAAATCCAGACCCAACAAAGTCAATAATTCTTATGACCTATCAAAGTTGTTTTCAAGCAATGGTTTAGAGGAACATGGACATTAATTTTTAACTCCTTGGTGAGTGAAGTCATTTTGAGAAGGGTACTTTTACCCATTAGGAGTACACCAATACTATCTCCATTTTTGCAAATTGCCCTATCACTTTGATTATTCTTCCTTTCTCTGCTAAAACTTTCTATGGTGACTTTTGTGGACTGGTGGTTATGAGACTGAGTATTAAAAATTTCTCAGTGTCTAGTATGTTAGTTAGCTTTCTGTTGCTGTAACTTGAGATAAACACCTTAACAGTAGGGGAAATGTATCTTGACTCGTGGTAGAGATAAACAGCTCAGAGAGAAAAAGTCCAGTGACCCTCTACACCTCCAAGGACACACCCCCAGGCACAGATATCTTCTGGGACACAGCTTTGAAAGTTCCTTCACCTCACATCAGCAGTGGGGACCAACTGTTCAACATGGGAGCCTGGGGAAAAATTGTGATCAAATCATAACTCCTCTTAATCTGTCAAAAAAGTATTTTGATTTTTGAAGAATTATTTAGAAGTATATCCCAATCGTGTGAGATGGTATAATTTCTAAAAAAGAAAGGTCTTTTTTTTTTATTTTTTTTAATTTATTTATTTATTAAAGATTTCTGTCTCTTCCCAGCCACCGCCTCCTATTTCCCTCCCCCTCCCCTAATTAAGTCCCCCCCCCAGCCCGAAAAGCAATCAGGGTTCCCTGTCCTGTGGGAAGTCCAAGGAACCCCCCACCTCCATCCAGGTCTAGTAAGTTGAGCATCCAAACTGCCTAGGCTCCCACAAAGCCAGTATGTGCAGTAGGATCAGAAACCCAGTGCCATTGTTCTTGAGTTCTCAGTAGTCCTCATTGTCCGTTATGTTCAGAGAGTCCGGTTTTATCCCAGGCTTTTCCAGACCCAGGCCAGCTGGTCTTGGTGAGTTCCCAGTAGAACATCCCCATTGTCTCAGTGTGTGGGTGCACCCCTCATGGTCCTGAGTTCCTTGCTCTTGCTCTCTCTCCTTCTGCTCCTGAGTGAGGTAAGCCAGACACAAAAAGAGGAACATGGGATGTACTCACTCATATTTGGTTTCTAGCCATAAACCAAGGACATTGAGCCTATAATTAGTGATCCTAGAGAAGCTAAATAAGGAGAACCCAAAGAAAAACATATAGGCATCCTCCTGAATATTAACCTTCAGCAAGCGATGAAAGGAGACAGAGACAGAGACCCACATTGGAGCACAGGACTGAAATCTCAAGGTCCAAAAAAGAAAGGTCTTGAGTCCCACAAAGTCCCTCAGGCACTGGCCCAGGGATGATAAAGCTAAGATGGTATTTGAAACTCTGTTCTAAGCTGAAAAACACAGACTCTGTTCCCTCTCTCTACTAAAATGAATATCCCACAGCCATGATGCGGTTTGCTGGGAAACAAATCCCAAGGCAGGTCTTGCTGAAGATCCATTCCTGAAAAGACTCAAATTTGTGTTGAAAATTAAAACAATAAATCTGTATGACAGGACTTGGGGTAAAGCAGGTATTTCAGACACTAGAAAACAGTTGATCACTTGGACCATTTTGCTTCTTTTTCCCTAGAAACCTGCCAAAGCAGTCTTACAGCCAAGCTGTCAGAGAAGGGAAATCTGGATTTGTGTCTATTTTAATTTCTTCGTTGATTTTTTCCCTCTCTCAATGTTGCCACACGCCTTGCCTGACTAACTGATTTCAAGCTCAAATTTGATTTGTGTCACCGAAGAAGCCATGATCTTTCAGAATTCACACTACAGAAAATCCGAAAACTAGATAAAGTCAAGAAGATGTTTCAGAAATGTCTCTTCTACATTCTGTGTAGTTCGTTTGCGAATCCTTTTTATATACCTGTAAAAACCATGGTTAGTGTATGAAAATGACTCACAGTAGGACAGTGACTTACACAGTAGGCAATGTCAGAGATGCCCAGGGTTCAGGACTTAAGCTTCAATCCTGCTGTCTTTCTTCTCTCTATGTTTACACTTCACCATCTCAAGCTCAAGCTCTTGCCTGCATTCCCTACCTCCTGATTTTCCTTCCTTCCTCCCTCCCTCCCTCCCTTCCTTCCTTCCTTCCTTTCCATCCCTTTCCTTCATAATCATTTTCTATCCCATTTCCTTTCTTTCTTAGAGTCAGAATAAGATATCGTCCAACTGTTTGTAATTTTGTAAGGAAGTAGATACCATCTATTTTTTTTTTTTACATTTTCAGCTATTAAAAACCTGAGCACATTCCTTATTCTATCCAGGGATTAATTATCTCAAACATAAAATGCAGCTAATAAAGAGTGCATAAAAGTAACATGACAAAATCATTAGAAAATGTGATAGCTGATAAATATGAAACTCCTGTTAAATGCTAGGCATTTGAAAAATACAAATATTTCTACCTTGATTTTATTTTTATCAAACTTATTTTCTTCCTGACTTAAATTCAGGATGCTAAGCATTGCCAGGCTCTGTGTTGGGTGAGGCAGTGAAGAAACCTCATTTTCTCATTCACTTGGTGATTGGTCTACAAGATCAACAAAAGCAAGAATGGAGCAATTTATAAATGATTGGTGCTTTGAAAGAGTTGTAAATGCATATCTACGACATACCAGAAGGAAATATTCTGCATTCAAATCCATCCTTGTATAATTAATATACACTAATAAAAGACAGGGTGGCCTATGCACTAGCTAGAGTAAAGGATAGGTTATTTCACTGTAGGACAATTTCTGAGATCCAGAGATACTTAAACAAAGCTAAGTTTCAAACACAGTTGTGATACATCACTCTGAGGAAAAACCAACTCAATCATTACCACCATGGGAACAGAAAGGGAGGTTTCATCCTCAGCTCAGGACAAAAGATCCAAATAGCCTCCCTTATGGCCAGTCTTTTCTTAGACTTCTTAATATGCATTTGGTCATCTACTGCATTTTTATTTCTTAGCTCAAATGGATGTTGTTTCTACATATGAATTTGTGTTATTTAAAGCAGTCAGAATGGGAACCAGAGACTTGACTTTGGGTTTCTTGGCCATGCAATCTACTTCATTATGCTAAAATTTAAATTCAATCATAAGGTTAGGCGGTTGCTCACTGATCCAGAAGCAAGCAAAACTGTTTTTTTTATAAATTCCTGCTGATGCAGGACCAGTCAGCAAACTCTCTGTGGAGTCAACCCTGGGACTTGTGCTCTCAAAGAAATCATCCCTCTGATGACCTGACAAGTCAGAATGAAGCTGGAAATGTGGGTCATTGTTGACTGCTTGCCTAGCATGAACAAGTGCCTGGGTTTGATCCCCAACATCACAGAAACTGACTGCAGCGATGAGGCCTGTATTTATAGCACCGGGGAGGCATAGTCAAGAAGATCCTAAGTACCTGACCACACTTAGCTAATTAGGGAGTTTGGGGCCATCCTAGGCTATGTAAGTTGCTGCCTCAAAATAAATACATAAAATACTGCCATGTTGAGAATAACTTTCTCTTATCTCATAAATTGAACTTTTGTGTTCAAATCAATGCAATAGCCCCAAATTTGAGTAGAGAACAAAAACTCACTCTAATGCTAAATAACAATGTCTTAATGACTAGCAATGTCTGAAAAATCCATCTATCTCGATTTGCTCGAAACTCATGAGACAGACTGGATCTTTGCCAATGCAAAGAAACTAATCATTGAGCCAGGTTTGCATCAGTAAATGCAGGTCATGTTGGAGGATAGTTTATGTTCACCACTGCCCCCAGATGACTGTAGATAACATGTATTTATATTTGCAATGTAGAGTGAGATCATATATTCTCGGGGTCTATGATCAATGAATCACACTGTTCCTTTTAATGAATTCAAGTGTAGCATTCATTTCTCCCCATAAAGATATTTAGAATACTGTTCAAAGTTCTGTTACCTCTGCTAAGAAGCAGCAGGGGCTGTTGTTATTTATAAACACTTAGCATAATTTTCAAGTATCAATTTCATTACCCTTACATGAGAGGCCAAAGATAGAGTACACATAAATTTAAAAAGAAAAATGTCTTATTGAAAATCATGGTTAAAACCGTCTGTTGGTGATATATGAAAAGAAGACAATATACATATTAAAAATGTAAATAATCACTCAGTTATAATACTGGTCCTTGTCAAATAACAAAATAGTGGTATGTTGTGAAATGTAAAGAAGTAGGGGAGCAAATTCAGAGGCCTTTGGATATGAAGAGATTTGCAAATATGTTATTTTTCTAAAGGTAGAGACATAGAGAGGCAGGACTCCAGATTGAGGATGAATCTTGATTGTAGATGTAATAAGCAAGGCAAACGCTGTTTTCTCCTGTGATAAAACCACCAGGACATAAAGCTTCACACAATGCAGTCCTATTAGCCATGCAAACAGAGGCTGGATGTGGGTTAGGCATTATTTCTCTACTGTAGGTATAACATGTAGAGCATGTTCTTCACAGTCATCATACCAAGAAAGAGATGCAAGAAGTGCATTGTTTCTAGCAGATACGCTTGCTGGTTCTGTTCACACTCTGTCATTTCATGCCACACATTTCCAGCCAAAATGATGACAAAGTTGGGAAAACAGGTGACTGTTTGGATGTTTTGGAGACACTCTACATCCATATGGATATTGAGTTTTGGAGAACTCAGGTTCACTTACCTGCTAACAAAGACTCTAGTGTTATTATAATCTTCTAAGACATTAATGGATGGCAGGTTTATTGAGATGAAACTGTAGAGGGTTTTGAACATCAAAATGAACACTATTTTTCCATCTTCAAAGCTTCTGGAAACCAAATACATGATTCCAAGTTCAAAAATGTCATACTCTAGAGCAATCTTAACAATGAAAGTGTTGTCTCCCTCTCTTTTTCTGTCTATCTGCCTCATTCTCTGTCTAAATCTGTCCCTAACTCTATCAATATTCCACTCTCTTGTTTGTATGTCTCTTTGTGAATTGGAAAACAAAGAATAGCTCAGCAGGCATTGGAGAGTTTGCCCAGGAGAGAAAATTAGATTTTTCAGGTCTTTAAATCCTTACCTAGAAGTGAAAAAATATCAAATAATTTTTTTCTGCCATCCAGATCAGGCTCTATTGCTAAGGAAGACTATATATCTAAATCATCAGACATGGATTGACATAACCAAATGCACATATTGGATGCTCAAATCAGTGAAAATTTGGTTCTTCAGAATCTAGATAGGCATTGAAGTCCAGAGATCAGGAATCCAGCATGGCTGTCTTCTGATAATGGTCTTTTCAAGACACGTTTTCACTGTGTGCTTGCAGGGAATGGAGAGGGAGACCACATAGACCGGTATCTAATATATAAAGGAACTAATCCCATTGGGAGATGATCCCTATGACTTCACCAAAATCTGCCCATCTCTCAATTGCCCACTGCCAAATATCATTACATTGGAGATTATTATTTTAGCATATGAAGCAGAGTGTGGGCAGAGACCATTCAGTTCATATTAGTTAAATGTGAAATTTGGCCTTGGCAGGAAGGAGAACACTCCTGGTTCTTATCTTGAACTGTGTATAAGAGCAATTCTGTCACCAAGGTTCCCAATAACATAGCAGGCATGAGAAGGTTTTCCATGTAGAGAAAACATGATTCAGTAAAGGGCCTTGATTCCATATTATTTCTTCAATGCCCAATGTCTACAACTGGTTTTGCTGTGAGAAATTTTAGTGTTGTCATTATGACTAGAATCAATGTTAGATGTGATTGTTCTCTAATTGACTCATTTATAATGGCTATAAATGAATTTATACTTACAAGAATAGCTATTGACACATTTTACTTACTGTAATTATTTTTCTTAATCACAATTATGTAACACATACAGAATATAGAGCTAATAAGCTGTACTGTCGTGTTCTATGTGTTGATCATAACTAGAAAACAAATGCCCACTAAGAGAAGAACAGCTACGAAAGTGGTGATTAAAACAGGTGAGCAGAGGCACACGCAAGCATATCTGTTCTTACCATCCTACATAGACGTTTCCCTGTCAAATAGTATCATAAAAATAGCAAAAATTGGACCATATTTACTTATTCTTTTATGGTCTGAAATTCCTGGAAAATTGATCTGCAGTTTCAAAGTTTTTACTCAGAAGGAGCGATATATAGGAGAAACTACAAAGCGAACACACAAACAAACAAAAACCAAAAACAAATAAAATAACTTTTCTTAAGAGGAGAAAGGGAATAATGAAAGAAATAGGCAAAGGTAGTTAAGTTTTGGTAAAGAAATCTTTCCTAATAAATAACGTGAGTTAGTTAGTCAACATTGTCCGATCTGTGGCAAGAGAAGGAAGTAACACCTAAAACCTGTAAGGAGAGACTGTACTTTGTTTCCCAGCTGCCCAGACCCAATTGATCACATGGAAACTATATTACTTACAAGAGTGTTTGCCCGATGGTTCAGGCATGTTTCTAGCGATCTCTTAATTCTTAAATTAACCCATTTCTATTATTTTATATTTTTCCATGAGGCTTTTGGCTTGCTGGTAAGATTCCGGTGTCTTTCTCCTGTGGCAGATACATGGCATCTTGCTGACTCCACCTTCTTTCTCCCTGCATTCAGTTTAGCTTTTTTGCCTAACTCTATTTTGCCCTGCTATAGGCCAAAGCAACATTTTTATTAACCAATGGTAACAAAACAAATTCACAGCACACAGAAGAGAATCCCATATCAGAAACCCTACTGTGTGACCCTACTGTGAGCTCTCTAACTCTCATGTAGTAGGGGAAAGAAGCAGAACATTACAGCCAGTTTTGGTTATGCATAATATTTTAAATGAATATGCATATCTTCTTTGATATGGTAGAAAGTTGTTCTGTAAACAACCAGAGACAGGTAGTCTTCAGGGTATTGAGTTCTCCCTTGACATTAAAGATAGCCAACACTGGTTCATGTTAATGGTAAAGGAAATGACTTTGTGCTCCTAGCTGCCAATCACCGGGGGAAAGAAAGTCAACCTTCAGACTTGTCAGCTGAAGGCAGAACTCATCTTAAACTAGAAAGTGCACACTAACTAGACTTGCAGCTTTACGTTAGTCACCAAGAAGGAGTGCCTGCCTAGATGCATGTGGTATTTCACAAATCTCCAAATAAACCATGGAGCATGGCTTGGTAATAAAGCATCCTCCAAAATATCACCAGCTAAAGGCTTTGTTCCTGGGGTATTGGCTCATGGGATGATTTCATCTCTGGGCTAATCCTTTGATGAGGGCATACTGGATGGCCCATAAGAAGATGGGGGTAGGATAAAGGAAATACGTCCTTGGGTGCCATGGCTATAAAGGATGTGTCTTGTTTCTGGGCCCTCCCTTAGCCTCTCTGTGCTTCCTCACTGGCACAAAGAGAACAACTCTGCCCTCTACCATAATTTTCCACTTATTGCAGTATTGTCAGCTCCCACTGAGCAGGACCTTTGAAACCCATCGTCACCTAAAGTCTTTCTTTTGGATGCTTCATCCTGTGGGCAAGTGACTTTAATAAACACTTAATAATTAAAGGAAGATGGCCCTCCCTGTCCTTGGTTTTGACCGTATCTTCTTTCTTTCCTACTTCTCTACATTTTATTTTCAGTGCTTGTTAGTTTTTCTGAATGGCAGTTCACAGGGAATCCTTTGACTAAAAAAATTATACCAATGGAAAAGCCTGCTTGATAACAAAATAAAGGAGAGAAATAGAATGGAGCCCAACACACTAAGACATGAATTAATGAAGAAAGGAGCATAATCCTTTGTATGTGTATTCTAAATAACCAGCTTCTTAAGCATGGTGTTTGTCTCTTTTGCTCACTCTGGTAGCTACCCGAGGTTTATTTTCACTAGCAAATAAGTGAAGTATAGAAAGATATTAAGCATTTTACAGAAGCAGCAGAAACCTGCTCCTGCATTTGCCCCCAGTCTCCCCATTAAATGTTCAGGAGATCTAAAGGTCACTAGACATTTCTCTCCTCTTCAGATTTAATTCCTGACTATATTTTCACTGAAGTCCTCTATTTCATTTTTAACAACAAACCTTTTTTTTTTTTTAATTTTCTGGAGCAGCATTAGTTAACCTCTTATCAAAGCTTTTGCGACATCCTGAAAATCGGAAAAATTATTTGGCAGTTGAAAATTCAACATTCTGCAAGATAGAACTCCAAGAGAAAGGTGTATAACAAAAAATATTTTGGAGAAAGATGCTTTATGTGCCATGGAAAATAAAGACACTGTGTAGAAAGTCTCTAAAGGCTCCTGTGAGCTGGTGGGTAGAGTCTGGGATCATATCACTTGAAGCAGGCCCAGAATTAGAAAGAGAAACTTGAAGCAACAGAAGAATAAATAGAGCTGAAGGGCAATTTCAGAAACCTCCAAGAAAGTTTAACAGAGATCATGTAGTGAGTGTACAGGACAGAAACACACAAAGTGAAACCTGTAAATGCCAGCCTAGCCCTTCTCCTAACACAGCAGGTCCCTAGTACTACCCCAACGCTGCAGATAGAGACCTCCCCGGAGAGAACTGTCATAAAGCAAGTTGAAAACAAGTCCTTGCCATATGCCAATCAGGTCAAAGGCTGAAGGGCTTACCTGGCAAGGTATAGGTTTGCCATGTTTGGGTTCACAGGACAGAGATCATATACACAGGCATGAACACTTTAGAAGTGAGGGGGATCCCAATGGGCACTATGGCTGGCCTTTGAGAATAAGTGATGTTTTAGCTGCAGGGACTGGCAAAAGCAGCTTAGCCGGGAAAGGACTCATGCAGATGCATAAGCACATGGGAGGCCCCAGTTCCTCTGAGAAAAACAATAAAAGGACACATGAAATAGTAAAATGGTACAGGGAGCCTTTTACAAGAATTTACAAAGAAAATTTATTAAAAATTTACAAAAATCTATAAGAAAGTTATGAAGTACAGAGAGAGCATCAATTTCAGTTAAGCTGGTGAATCTGAGAAGTCTAGGTAGGTAATTTCCTTACATTTGTAACTATCAAAAGAGAAATGCAAGAATCCCAGAGTCCTGGCGGGGGACATACCCCAGACAGAAGGGATGAAGGGTGGATTCTCCACAGTGTGCTTGCTCTGCGCAGCTGTGATGTGTGGTAAGGTAGGTGTGTTGGGTATACTGTTGACCTCAAATGGAATCAGCTTGAGTCCATCAGCATACAGAAAAGCATCCATATATTTAAATCATTATCAGAAATGTTTTTACTTTTTGGTACCAAGGTGCCGTTATCAAGGTTGTTTGTGCTCCACTCAAAAAATGAACTACCTAATGATTATTTCACAAGCACAAAACAATTGAACATATCCAGGATCTCACTGTGTCTGAACCTGGATTCCTCTCAAAGCGTTGCAAATAAAAAAAAGGGGGGAAAGGTGGAAGATATCCTAATATCTGCTCATATCAGCTTTAGACATGAAGTTGCTGCACAGAAAAATATAATAAAAAGCAAATCTGACATTTGTTCAGACACTTGAGAATTCTTTGAGAGAATGACATTGTTAATACTTGGCAATTATGTTGTCATAATTTATAAAACTATCAATATTCTCTCCCTAAATGATAATAAGTAGAACACAAAAGGTTCATGCTTTTACTTTTCAAGCAAAGAGAATTATTTGAATCACAGTGAGACTTCAGTAACTCTCTTGACATTGGGATACTCTCTTGCTCTGGTCATATTTTATTGAAATTATCTCATTTTCCAGGGTGTATAAATTCCATGCCTTCGTTTATCCAGTTCTATCATTGTTTCAAATACACTTGCTTTTATTTTGAAGGTGTCTGAGATTCAGAAACAGAGAGAGAACACACAGGACTCTCTCGCTCATGCAGACACAGATTTCTGACCCGTGCTGGGGTATGAGGTCGCTAGTCATCAGTGCAGCACGATTCTCACTTGATTGACATTGTGCTTCCCAATGATGGCGTTGAAGCATCTCACAGAAAAGAGATGCTGTGGTGCTGTGCTCTTCACCTTTATCCTGTCTCCATCTGCTTTTGCTTGACCCATAATTGATCTATACAATTAAGCAACTTAAGAAAATCCACTTGGTCAGTCTGTTCCACAGCAAGTAAACATTCAGTAAGAAAAAGAATTGCCTGGCATTGTTGAATTTTGATGTAACTCCTTTTACTTATTTATTATTAATTCAGTGTGGACTATTAGTACCACATATCAATCAAACTCACATGTAAGATTTTCATCAACACTCATGCTGATAGAAGAAGCACCTTTAGATTTTACTCTGTTCAAATTCCTATCATTGTTTGTAGCATTATTTATTTTCTTGCTCAAACTACATTCTCAACATTTTTCAAATGTCATCTGTCAGAATTTGGATTAAATATTTACATAATTCCCATGCTAACTTTCCCTATAAATATTCTCATGGCATCTAACCTTAGGGTAGATCCTTTAGGTTGCTAGCATTGTCTTCAATAAAACAGTATCTTACCAAAATATATGATGACAATCTATGTTAAAAATATAAAGGGGACTACAAGAGCTAGTTCCAGGACAGGCTCCAAAACCACAGAGAAACCCTGTCTCGAAAAACAAAACAAAAAAAAAAACAAAACAAAAAAATTAAAGGTTTACTGGAAGTGGTAACTTCCCTTCTATCCTATTTGTGATGGTTGTTTTTTGTTTTGTTTTGTTTTTTCCACTTGTCATAAACCTACACATATCTCAGAAAAACAGAATCCTAATGGAGAAAATGTCTCTATAACAGTGCTTCTCAAACTTCCTAATGTTGAGACTGATTAATACTTCATGCTGTGATGCCCCCAACCATGAAATTATTTTCATTGCTACTTCATAACTGTAATTTTGCTACTGTTATGAATCAGAATGCAAATATCCATGTTTTCTGATGATCTTAATTGGCCCCTGGGAAAAAGTATCAATCCATAGGTTGAGAATTACTGCTCTATAAGATTGTCCTATAAGCAAGTCCGTGAGGCATTGTTGTGATTGATAGTTGATTTGAGAGGACCAGCCCTTTCCCAACTGGTGTCAGCTACAAATAGTTTCTTAGTTAGGGGTAAGACTTTGCATCTACTTCCCCTTTCCCATGTGTTTCCATGGGATATTTTTCCTGTTTTATTCTATTCCGATTTACCAATATTAGCCCTGGAACTGCACATGGTACTTCTGGGAAAATACCATGTGCGAACAGAATGGCTATTAAAGCAGTCCCTAGGCTACAGGACCAAAGGAGGCTTTACTGAGGGAGTTAAGTTATTGCTTTATTCTTCATGGCTTCTCTGATTCTATAGTACGTTCTAGAAAAGTTCAGGAAGTAAAATAATTGCTTTGAAGTGTGTACAAGATAATTCTTACCAGAGCAAAATTGTTCGGGATGGATGGCCATGTGAGTTTAATTTTTGCATGTGTGCATATGTGCACATCTACACAGAGGCACCAGTGGCACATAGAGGGGCAGGAATGAGAGAAAGAGGAATTTCATTTGGACTGCACAGCCTACATCTTAACTTGCTTAATCTAGAACTAGGTTTTTCACTTTTTATTAAGATTTATGATAGGTCATTCTCCTGACAAAATCCATGGCCAGTAAAAAAGTAATATCTGGTGTTATTGGTACAGACGCTTTGTGCACCTCTTTTATTCCTTCCTCCACAGACTGCTCACCTCAGCACCTCTGTCAAGTTTAGTGTGGCTTTTACAACTATAGAGTTATGAAAAGGAAAGGGGAAGCTATGAAAAATAACTCTCAGGTCTTCCGCTCAGTCACTCAGATGAATGACATCTTCTCAAGGGAAGGGGAGAGATGGACCACTGATGTGTGCGTCCTTCCGGAGGCAATCCTAGACCTTGGACTGAGACAGAAGCACAGAGAGAGAGATGGAAGAGGCTCTGTGGTACTCTGTGAGGCAGAGGAGTGCAACAGAAAAGAGAAGGGGATGTTTTTCTCTTAAATAGTGACATCGTCGGGGACGTCTCTTTAGAACAAAAATAACGTGAGACTAAAACCATGGTGAGTGAAACTGTGAGGTAGCAAAATCAGTTAGTACACAAAAGCAACTTGAGGATAAAGACTGATGAGCTCAAAGTTCTTTTGCCCTAACCCTCCCAAATCAGTGCTTCCCGCTCCAAGGTGGCAACCCTACAGTTGCTGCAGAAATAAAGAAACTCCATAGAGCTTGACTCCTATGAGAATAGTGTGAGTGTTGGCTCCATCTCATTCCCTGTCTTCACATTCACCTGTAGCCCCAGTAACTCTTATCAGCCGTTTCAAGCCACACCCATCCTTCCTTGTCCTGACTACCTCTTCCCATTGCACCTGGTTGTAATGTAAGGAAGTTTTGGTCCAAGATTAGGTGGCTGCCTATCTGCACATTTGAAATGCTCCCCAATTTTCTTTTTAAGATGACTATTAATAATCTATGAAAACGTCAAGCACTATACCTAAATTGGTATCAAGAAGGACAATTAGTAGTTAAGATGGAGTGCTGGCTCCTCTATTATCCACCAATATTATTAACTTAGTGTCAAATCCATAGAACCATTGAGATAAATTCCTCCAAGTACCATATGATTGTGGCTATGAGCTGGACACAAAAATCTCTAGGCATTTTTAAGCATAAATATCTCTAGCCATATATTCATGGCATTTATAACATTGGACCCTTTCTGGGGCTGGTGACTACTGGGCTGTCATAAAGAAAGGAGACCCCAGAAAAATGTTTATTAGGATTAAAACTGTAGTTAGGTTATAGATAAAGGTAAATTCAGAGTTAATGCTATTGTTCAGTCAGAAATAGGGTTAAATTTAATTTACTTTTACAGGTAGATTTTGATGTTAGGTTTATATCTAGATTAAGGGTAAAGGTAGACGCTAGGTTAGATTTTGCTCGGGGCTAAGACTAGTCTGGCCTAGAGTTGTGCATTTACAGGTAATGTTTTGATCAGAGTTAGTGTGTGATCTGGGTTTAGGCTAGGCTTAGAGTGAGGTTCCAGAATTTTCATTATTGATATTGCTTTTCATAGGTGTAAAGCTACTGTTAGATTTAGTGTTCTTCGTGGTCCTAGTGTTAAGGTCATGGTTTTGTCATAGCTAGGCTAGTATTTTCTGTTTGTTTGTTTGTTTAATTATGATTGTTGGTTTATTTGGGGTTATTTTTGTCTTTTTTACTTTCAGGGTTCAAGTTACGGTTTGTGTTAGGTTTAAGTGAAGTGTTAAGATTAAGTAGTGAAGTTGGGTTAGTGATGGCTGGTGCTAAGGTTATCCCTATGCTCAGGGTTATTTTGTTGTTTCTGATAGCATTAAGGATGGGGTTAGTTTTAGAAATAGGGTTAAGGTTTGGATTGCAGCTAGGTTAAGAATTCCTTTGAGGTCAAATAATATATCCTTTAGTTAAACCCAAAACCATGGAGGCAGTCACACTGGGACATAGACAAACAAACCTATGTTTAATCTAGCAATGTTATGAAAGAGCCCACACAGAAATCATAAACTCTTAAGAGTGGCTGAGATGAATGCCTCTTCTTTTAGACAATACCTTGAGACTCAGCTTAAGCCTGACAACTGCCCACATAAGAACAAGTCAAACAAGGGGTCTTAAGGGTGATCCTTGAAAGTCTTATACACATCCATTGTCAGCCACTAGAACCTAGAGGAAATAACTTCCCAAGAAACTGTTGATCACACTAGCAAAAATGAAAATAATTAAGAGTCAGTGTTTTATTACCAATGAAGTTTTCTCTCACAACGCCCCACAAGTGACTTTTAAATTATTTTAGGTCATGCTTTATACATTTAATCACATTAAGTGTAATTAAGGGGGAAAGTGGAAAATCAACTCTTCATGGAAACTCTTCAGGTGCTATTTGCACAGCTCTGGCTGGCTTATTTCTTTCTTAACATGTGGTCTTCTTGACCCTCATATGTGGCATTTCTTTTCCCTCTAATGTGGGCTGATGCCCCATTGTAGGGACAAAGCATCTTTCCTTTACCAGTTCTTCTTATTGAGCCCTTCAGGTTGTTTCTGTGTCTTGTCTTTGTGTACCACACTAAAAGCTGCCCGAGACACAGGCAGCACTGGAGACCCTCCTTTCAATTGCTTTAGATGCAAATACACATATGTGGTTCCTGTATCATTTTGTACAGTTTGTAAAAGATCTTGATTGGTTTCTCCTGGTGCCTGTGATACATATTTAACAAGGCACAAACATCCTAACTTCTCCAAACCCTCAACAATACTTTTAACTTGTCTTCCATTTCTTCACACTGAGGCTGAATGTTGAAGGTATTCAGAACCCACCTATCTCTATTATTCCCCACACTGAGGCCCAGTGCTCATTGTATCTGGTTTTTCAACCCTCATACTTGGGTTTACATAGTTTATAGTGATTTTATTTTTTTATTGTTTTTATTGACCTATACGTTTTGCTCTGTTCCCTTCCCTTCCTCTCCCTCCCCTTCTACCCTCTCTCGTGATCCCCTGCTTCCAATGTACTCAGGAGATCTTGTCTTTTTTTTCCTTCCTATATGGTGCTTTTCTAATACCAGCAAAATATTTATTTTTTGTAATTTTGTTTTTATGGATCTATTTTATTTTTAATTATGAGTCTGCATGTGGCTATGCACAAGTGAACACAGGTGCCCTGGAGGTCAGAAGATAACAGTGAATCACCAGGAGCTGAAGCTACAGGAAACTGTGTGCTCGCCAAAGTGGCATTGAGTTCAGGTGTGATCAAAGAGCAGTAAATGCTTTTAACCCTGAGCCCAACTCTCGTCATCTTCCTTTATCAAAAATGCAGAAATCTATTTACAGATCACTAGGAGAGCATATATGCTTAGTGTTGATCTTGCCTATGTTTTGTGAGAAATTCATATGAGCATTTCAGTGGAGACTTATGCTCACTTCTTGCTGGTTTTTCTATAGATCATGAAAGTATTGATCATCTGTGATTCCTTTGGTACATCACAAATGCAGATGACAGACCTACAAACAAGGTGATAAAATGGGTTACTGCCAATCTAATGCAAACTGCATTAGAAAAAGGCAGACTCTGAGAAGAACCTGCGTAATCATGGTTAGTTGTCCTGTAAGCAATTTTTGACTAATTTGGTTAGGGAAAATGCTTTAAATGTGTTGTTTTTAAATTAACATTTAAGAAAATTAAGGACAAAGTGAGAGGATTCCAGCAGGCTATTTTTATAGTAGTGGATAATGATACAGAAGAGAAGAATTTGAAGGAAGATTAGACAGGAGTTAAACTTTTCCTTCCAATTTCACATTTATTTTCAATTATCATCTTTTTCCTAAGGGAGTTGCTAAGTTTACCACACAAATGCCCACTGTTTAAATGATTGACAATATGATCCCCAAAGAATATTGCAATGAATACCAGTTTGTAAAACACACTGTCCTGTAGACACAGATACTACACTCCCAACTTGGGAATTTATATATTAGATAAACTAATTACTTTAAGAATGCCATAAGATCAGTTGAGAAATTTTTGTGACAAAGCTTCATGTTTCTTTGAAAAAAAATGATTGCATGCTCACCTTTCCTACATGCAAGAATTATATTTTATCTCATATTCTCTTAGAATATTCTCACTTTCTCATATCGCATAAATAAAATTAGATCAGGTTGTGAAACCTGGCTTCTACTTTCTAGCATTATAACTGTAGTGAAGAATAGCAGGTGTTTTCTCTTGGATGTCAATAAAACTAGCTATTTTTAAAGGCAATTAAGTTAATTATCATTTCACTTTTAAGTGTCATGTAGCTACAAGTAGAAAATTTCAAAAATATGTTTCAAGGTCCATTCCTAGAAGACAACGTAAAACCTCATACTTGATGCTGTTGAGAACACTTACAGATGAAGCCTGACAGCAGTAACTGTTTCTCTAAGTCAACCCCATGATAAATGCGGTGTGAAGCAATGCATGGAACTCTTGTGGCTTCCATCCTTGTGTGACATCCATAGTAAACATGAATATGTAAGGGCATCCTCTGAGCCTGTCCAGAGGATAAAGTAGCTGGAATGTGCTTTGGAATAGTCATGTAAAATAGTATAGTTTAGTCCTGAAAGCTTTAATCCTAAATTGGATCTCAAAAGAGAGAAGATGGTCCATAGAAACAGTATTTCTCCAGAAAAGAGATAATATAACCTTATAAAGAAAGTATGAAATAGATTTACATACATACATGCTTATATGTATGCACACAAACATACACATATATGCACACACATACACAGACAAACTTTTACACATACAAATATACATACACATACATAAATAGAATTGCAGACACACACATGCAAACACATATACATACCCAGATTGTACACACACATATACTCAGGCATATACTCATATACATGTGCACATACACATACATACCCCTCCCTCTCCCCCCTCTCTCTCTCTCTCTCTCTCTCTCTCTCTCTCTCTCTCTAGCCTCCTGAAGTTTCCAACTCCCTCAAAGCCATCACATGAGACAGTGACACCTTTTCTATTCTTCAGAAGTAGGGAAGCAGCTTAAGAATGTACTTTGCCCATTGTAATAAGATATTTCTTTTCGAAAGCTTTGTTCAAGAAAATAACATCCATGCTGCTACTTGAAGACTAGAAGTTACTCAGGTGAAATGATGGGTGTAAAGGTTTAGAAAAAGTGCAAGAAGTGTGAGGATAAACGCTCTTTCTATGCACGCAGTCAGTAAGCCAGAAAATAAGACCACTTTCTTCAGGAGCTTTCAAGCTTCCCAAAATCTCAGCAACAGATTCTTCCTTGTCAATACTTTGTTTACTCAATGAAGTCTCCATGGACAGATCAAGAGTAAATAAATTATAGTAACTGAATAGTTACATTATAGTCTATGAAAAAATGATGATTTAAGGCATCAATTTTCACATCTATGCATTCAAATAGAAACATAGTTGATAACAATTGATACGCAGATACTATGTTTGGATGTGTCTAAAGAGAAAAATATAGAGAATATTATAAATTGAATTATTGAGTGCTGGGTGATGCTTGAATAAAGGAAATTATTGTATATTGGACACTAGATCAGAGGTCACATTATACAGATTTAATTCTTTCCTGGAGATTTTCTAGCTTCGGAACCATATGATGGCAGCATTTGGGAGGGTGAACACAGGCAGAATGCTGAAATGGCATCTTTCTTTTGCAGTTGTACATAATGAGGTAGAGATAGAGTGAACCAGCTGTTCATTTGTTTTCCAGCAGAATGGGAGTGAAGTATTTCTGACCAAGACAGGCAAACCAGAAGGATGGAACTGTATCTCTCTCCCAACTTACCAGACAACAGGGAACAAACACTAAAAGAGGTTTCAGGACTGAGATAAAAATCAAATGTTTTTCTTAAGTCAAGACATCAATTATACAGGCATAAAACCCCACTGAGTCTTTGAAAAAAAGGAGAGAATGTTTCTCTATAATTTCTAAGCTGCACAAGACAGTACATTATAATGTTGAAGTCTTGATGCTTAGATTCTGTTGGCTAAGTAAAAGAACTTCCAAAAATACAATAATATTTGACTCATCATTCAAGTGAGGGATAAGCATGACTCACAGAGACTTGAGAGTGTAGAATTATTTTCTAATGGAGGATTTTATAGTTAGAATCTATAAGGTCATACGTTTCCAAATAATGTAGCGGTTTAAATAAAACAAAATCAGATCCATTCAAAGTAACAAAAAAAGCTCTCTGGCCAGTTAGAGGAAAGAGCTAAGAAATCAACTCAGCTCTAAACCAGAACATTCTTGACATTGATGACATGCTCAGAGTGCAGAGCTACAAGCTCAAAGTGTGGAGCTCCGAGCTGCAAGGAAACCGCTCACATGTAGCTCCACTTTATTCAGAATTGCTTCGAGCCACTGTATACACTGGCTGAAGACTTCCCAAAGAATGTGCAGGGCACAAAGGGGAGGGGAGGGGGATCAATCGATTGGATCATGAAAGTACGGCAAAAACTAAGCTTCTAGATGAGCCCTACCTCGTTTAGTACATATCCCTGCCACAGTTGATGCGGTCTGAGGCAGCTCTCCCCCTGCTGTTGCCTCTTCCAGACGCCAGCAGCTGCCACAGTTGATGCGGTCTGAGGCAGCTCTCTCCCCCTGCTGTTGCCTCTTCTAGATGCCAGCAGCTGGCACTGTTGATGGTCAGCCTTAACAGAGATTATACAGTCAGACTTCTTTTTTTCCTTCATCAATGGTCCGTCTGCCTCCAAATTTTCCCAGATGGACATGCATCGAGGAAATTATCATCCTCTGTTATATATTCATCTCTAATTCCGGAATCAAAAAATAATGTCCCCATCTCTCCATCCTTTCCTTCCACCCATGGTGACATTCAGGATTTCTCATCCTTTCAGGGGCTTCTCTATTCCACGTGTGTGACTCTAATCATAGTTGCTGATAGCAGATGCAGGGGTGCAGCCCATTTAATCTCAGAGGGGCTATGCCTACTGAGTGAGTTGTGGTCCACAGGACCCAGGCTTCTTCCAGTCAGGCATGGTTAAAGTTTCACAGAATTCTTCAGGGTGTCAATGTCAGCTATCACATCACACTGCTAATTCCAGCTTATCCTCAACAACCATGAATATTAGGCTTGTCACTTGTGGTTTTCATTCTGTGATTTAATACTCTTTCATTCCTAGCTAATTAATACACTTTCAACTGAATTTAATGATAAGAATTTTGTTGGAAGCCATGGACCCCTGCACTTTGTCTCCCAGTAACTATTTGGATGTGTTCTAGGTTCCGAAAAATCTCTCAAAATTCTAAACCTGCTGTCAAAGAAAATAGTGAATTTACACATCACATTCCCCGATTTCCCCTTTCCTCATCCCCTAACCCCCATAACCTTTGCACTAGAAGCTTGCTTAGGTTATTCCCTATTTTTTTTATTGCAACTCCTTCAACTGTAAATGTCAAAGTAAACACACTAAGAAGCCAAAGTCTGGAAGATTTACTTCACTGCAGGAAATGGACCTTTCTCAACCACTTAAAGGATGTAGCTTATAAACTCACCTGAATCTTAAAAGCAATGGGAGAAACATGTCAGTCATATGATAATTACATACATTATGTTCCTTAAACATACAGTTCCACCCTCAGAATAGGCATGCATACTCCATCCAGCCAAAATACGCAATTACAGATGCTACATGGGAATGAACCTTAGAATTGTAGTACCAGAATATATTTTCTATAAATCACATCCAAATTTCAGTACATAATATGCAAACTGATAGGAAATGAAATGTTAATGTCTCCTGACTTTAATTAATGTTATCCCAGAAGTTAAATGATTCTTCCAAGAAATACTGAAAAGTGCACAATGTCCCGATAAATCACAGCACCACGGTATGGCATAGTACATGACCTGAGAGAAATGACAGCCTACTTCCTCTTATCATATAAAACTATGGACTATACAAAGTCGCTGGGTGTTTCAAGTTAATGTCACATGCTACAGACATGGTCAGACTTTCCCAATGGTACAGATGGGGCTGCCAGTGGCTCATGAGGCACAACTTCTCTTCTGTGCCATTGCTTTATTGATACATTGGTTATCTAATTAAACAACAGAATATAGCTTAACAACTGTCACCGTTTGCCAGGTTCTCCTTACCTGTTTTACATGAGGGTTGGCACTCTTCTGAAATAGTGGCTTGTGTTTACCTCCAACAGTAGCTGGAGGTTTCCAGTTAAATAAACTATGGGAAAATAAAACTGATGAACATTAACCAGACACTATGTATATGGTCATGATTTAAGCTGGAAGACTGATGTAAAGAGCCAGGGCTAAAGAAGGGTAAGATCTTCAGATAATGAAACCTAACATGTCAGTCTTCTTCTGACACTTAGATCTGACTGTCAAAACATGAAGGTAGAATAAATAAATAGAGAAGAGTCACAGAGCCTGTGACACATGAAATCTCCTCCACTATCCCATATAGTGTTTGGATCCTAAAAGAGAAGAAAGACTACTCTCTAGCAAATATGTATTTTAATGAAGTTTTTCTAGCTAATGTACAAGAATCGATTGTTGAATGATACTCAACTCAAAGAGGTTTCAGTACTCTGGGCTTATTATACCCGTGGATTTGCAGTGTCTGCTGGAACTAGAAACATTTCTTATAATGAGCCAATTTTTGCTGTTGTTGAGTCATCTTTGTACAGCAAGAATTGGGGGCATTTTGAGATTCATTTATTTATTATTTATTTAAATATGGGCACTGTGTCCCAGACAACACACTAACAGAGCCTTACCAGAGGATATGCTGCTGTTCATCTTGGTCCTGTCCAGTCTCTAAACTTGTCTGAATAACTTTCTCAGAGGAAGAGACTAATAATTGATTTATTGAAGGAAAGTGACCAAGAGGATATTTCTAGGTAGTTGTAGGGAAAGTGCAGAAAGGAAAATATAGGGTATATGCAATTTTAGAAGCATCAACACTAAAATGTTCCTAGGAGCATGTCATGGTCTCTAACCCAGTAACACTGGGGTATCATCCTAAAGCCTCCATTAGGTATCTCCCCTTCATATTAAGAGAAGGAAAACATTTTACTGGGGTGGTGTACATTTTTCAGAGGTTTTATTCATCATCATCACAGTGGGACATGGTGGCATACAGACAGTCATGGTGCTGGAGAAGAAGCTGAGAGTTCTACATCTTGATCTGAAATCAATGGGAAGTACACTGAGTCTACAATGAGTGAAGCTTGAGCGTAGGAGACCTCAGAGCCCACCCCTACAGTGGTACACTTCCTCCAACAAGGCCACACCTCCTAATAGTGACACTTCCTATGAGCTTATGGGGAATTGCATCCAAGCTACCACACAAATCACACTGAAGGACATGTCCAATGCCCAGCAGTAAATGATTAACATGACTGAAGTTAATGACGTCTTTGGAAGTTGTCTGTCTCACAAAGTTTTTTCCGGAAATTAAAAATGTTTTTAACCTTACAGGTCATTTGCATACATATTATAACTTCTGCTTTTCCATTTTTATAGGATTCCTGTGTATATGAATTTGTGTCTCTGGATCTGTATGTGTTTCCTGTGTTTTTATTTAACTCTTTTTCTTCTGTTACTTTGTTTTGCCCTATTTCAGTTTGTTTGCTTTTGTTTTATTTTATTTTCTTATTATTTAGATGTCCATTTATTTGAGACAGAAAGTTTTAGACTTGAATGGACAGGGTAGTAGGGAGGATCTTGGAGGAGCTGGGGGGGGAGCCATAATCATAATACATTAAAGGCAAAGAATATATTTTCAATAAGCAAAAAGCTAGAGAAAAGAGATCTACAGAAGTTTTCTCATAGGCTTTACTGAATTTATTTTCTGGTAAGATTTGGTCAAGAGTTCAGAAAGGTTTTATGGGAAGGATAATATGTCTAAGAAGAGCTGGAGAGATAGGTGAGCGGTTAAGAATATCTGTTACTCCAGCAAACCACTGGATTTCTGTACTTAATATATACAACAGGCATCTCATAACCACCTGTAAATACAGCTCAAGAGATCCAATGGCCATTTCTGGCTTTCATGGCACCTATTTAGACTCACTCATAGACATAAACATATATATAATTAAAAAATAAAATGAATTTTTAAAAATACCTAAGATTTTTTCTGAAAAGTCAATACTGATTTAATACATTATCTATGTTTAGAAAAATGATGCATGCTTTCATATATTAAGTTAATAGTTTAACCTCTCTCTAAAACTTTCTTACTCTCCAAGATGACAAGATTGGAGGTAATCAATGTTCACTGCTGGCTTTATCTCGGGAACAAACACTATCTAGATTAGATTCACAGGGAAGCTGTTCCTGGTGTGTGAAGACTTGGGGAAACTTGATGCTGTGATTTGATGGTTAAGCCCAGGGCACAGGAAACCATCAGATGCAGTCATAGGGCTTGATAAGGTTTGGAAACTGATTAACAAAATTAAAGAAAAAATTAATACATTAACAGTATTTTCTTTGAAGAGAAAAACAGAGCTCAAAAATACTGTTGTTAAGTCAAATATTTTTAAAAAGATTTTAAAAATGTTTTCTTGCTGAAAAGTCTTTTTATGTTGCAGGAAAACATTGTGTAGGCCTTTGGAATTTTTAAGCAGAAGAAGTGGAGTGTTTCTGGGGGTCATGCTCCCAATGGGAAAACTACTTTCTCCGATGGAGGTTGAGAAATGTATCAAGTAATGCACAGGAGGCATTGCATTCAGCAGAAATACGCAGAGCAGTGAACCAGTAGAAAGGTGGCAGGCAGGCTCTCCTCAGAGCACAGCAGACTACATCAGACAGGGAGTTCCTTTCTGAGAGCAGAGGCACGCAGTTCACAGAAATCCCACGCTTACCCTGGGGGTTCCGTCTGGTGCAGACGCAAGTGTACTTCATGCAGAAACAGAAGTCCTGACGTAATGCAGAGAATAATGTGAAGGGTGACACTGAGCATAGCGTGCAGGGTGACGCACACATGCAGAAAGAGAAACAGACGCAAAAGCTGAGTGCTGGCAGCCACTCTAAGTTCAACTTGTCACTGGAGTGAGAATAGGACAGAAGAAGGCTGTTCACTTCAGCCGGATGATGTATTTACTAAAGCTGACTTGATAACCCTCTAAGGTTCTCTATGGGTTCTCTATGAGAAGTTAAAGTGAACACTTTCCTGCAACTAAAACAAAGGAGATTTCAAATGTTTAAAACATAAACTTACAACCATAGAAGCTTCTTAAACTATAAACATATAAAAATTTAAATGGAGTTACCCTATAATGTGGGATACCACAGATAGATGACATGTGCTATCAAATAAAACTCTCAGTACCACATGCCCCCAAGTGAGATACAGAGAAGCCAGCTGATGCAAATTCTGCAGAACCCTTCCCAGGTTCTTCCTACCCTGCCACCCTCCACCCACAGACCATTCCTACTTAGCTGACATCTCCTCCTTGTTCTGGGGACTTTCCCATAGTTTGGTCGGTTCAGAGGGTGAGTTCAGAGTCCTGGCAGTTTCAAGGCTCTCCTTGAGGTCAAAAATGTGGTACTACCTAGGGCTCTGCCATCTCTATCTTCTTCTTGCTAGATTGATAATCAACACAGAAGCTATAATGGGTTACTCCTTTTTAGTTGTTGGCCAGGGGCATCCATAGACTTCTCACATATTACAAGTTATCACCAATACTCTTAGCTACCCTTGAAAGCTTTACAGTAAAAATATGTTGCTGAAGGTACCACATTCCTAAGTCATAAAACATGGAGAAATTTATCTGGAACTTAACTGGAAGCTTCATTTCTATTGGTTAGCATTCATACTGCTAAAAGGTGTTCTATATGTTGACAGAGGATAAAAGAAACCATCAATTTCATTCAACTACAAACTTTGCAAGCTATAATAATGACCTGTCTGGCAAGATATGCCCACAGGGTACAATAGTAACACTAATGCTGTATAAGTAAACAACCACTTTCTTACTGGACTTAAGGCCCATATAAAATAGGATGGAACCCATACCCAATACTGTTAATTCATCCAAGTACCTGATGACATGGGCCCAAAAGGAAAACATATTGCTATTATTCTGCTAAATGGACATAGCATTAAAATGACTCCCAATGGCATATTGCTGTACTTATGGAAGAATGTGTTTCTCAACCTTCCTTGGGGACATTTCTTTCAGTAGATAACAGTTAACACAGAGAGTCACAACTGGTTAACGTACAGGCTGAGAGAATTATAAGTGCTCAGCCCTAAATGGGATGTTTATATCTCTCCCTCTCCTCAAGGGTCAGGGACTATGTAGAAAAGGGGGAAAAATAACTGTGAAAGCTAGAGGTGGAAGAAGACTTCTAGGAAACAATACTTTCCAGACACAACAGGACAGATGGGGCAGATGACCATGTTTCCAGACACAACAGGACAGATGGGGCAGATGACCATGTTTCCAGACACAATAGGACAGATGGAGCAGATGACCATGTTTCCAGACACAACAGGACAGATGGGGCAGATGACCATGTTTCCAGACACAACAGGACAGATGGGGCAGATGACCATGTTTCCAGACACAACAGGACAGATGACCATGTTTCCAGACACAACAGGACAGATGACCATGTTTCCGGACACAACAGGACAGATGACCATGTAGACTCACAGAGACTGTGACAGTAAGCACACGACCTGCACAAGGTCAAGCCAGACAAAATTCCAACATGGAGGAAGGAAAGTGAACACCAAGCCTCACGCCTATCTGAGTGGCTTTGGGACTTTATTGCTATTGGGTGAGGGAAAGACAGTTTCCTTTAGTGGAGTGACACTAGGTATATGGACCACTCTCAAGGGCAGACCCTATGCCCAGTAACACAAGCTAGATTTCATGTGTTTCTTCTGTTTTTAAGAAAGAAAGAGAGAACATGAAGTTGGGTGAGGAGGGAGGTGGAGAAAGATCTGGAAGGAGATGGGGGGGGTGAATATGAATAAAATACATTATATAAAAATTCCCCAAAAAGAAATAAAAACGCAATTTGTAAAATGTCAAGAATAAAATAATTCAAAGCAAGAAAATTGTAAAAAGAGATTTTTAAACCCAAATGGACATTCTTAGCAAACAGTACAGCTTCCATATCCTACTTCAAAGAGGTTTGCTACAGTACACACTCAATATTGCCTTGGACAAGCACTGACCTAACCTTCCATAAAATTAAGGCATTTAAATTACCAACTGAAGTTACCCTTCAGTGGAAATATAAATTGTAAAAATTATTCTAGTATGTTTCAAGTGTGTGCATGGCAACTCAAGCTGCCATGAAAATGCTTGCAAGTAAATGTTCTCTCTGACCCAGTTCAACTTTCAGAAAGTTGTGATATTGCTCTAGCTAATGAAGAACCTGCATTACTCATTGTTACCCCTGACCTCCTCCTTAAACAAGGAGGTTAGCCCAGGACCACCAGCTCAGTAGCCCTAGATGTTATACAAACAAGAAATCAACTTTAAAACACAAAATGATCCCTAAGTCTTATCCCTCCCCATTCACTACAGTGCAGCCTCATTTTTGGATACTAAAACCGTGGATTGGCTTTATCTGCTGGAGGTATGCATTTCCCTCACACATGGGTAAGCTCCTCTTTGTCAGTAAAGGCTGTACATGATTCACAGAGTACATACTCCGCTGATGGCGGGAGGGGATGGACGTAAGGGTGGAAGGAGTGGGATCCAGGCTGCAGGTGCTAGGGTAGCAAGAAGAAACTCTTAGGCGGTTTCATTACAAAATACAGACAGCTTCTTTTGTTAGCAGCAGTTCATTATGTAGCCTGTGTGTGGCACCGCAGGTGGGCTAGCTTCTCAGGCTGCAGGCTGTGGCAGCCACAGGCCCCCACCTAGGTTTCCCCTCCACCATTCTTTAAGCAAATGATTGAATTCCGCAGAAACCACTCTCAACTACTTTAAAAAAGATTTATTAAATTCTCCTGCCGGGCAGGATTCTCTGGAGAAACAAAAATCAATGGATTTGTGTAAGTTTCCTCTCTCTCTGTCTCTCTCTGTCTCTCTGTCTCCCTCCCTCCCTCCCTCCCTCCCTCCCTCCCACTATTCCTCCCTCCTTCCCTCCCTTTCTCTCTCTCTCTCTCTCTCTCTCTCTCTCTCTCTCTCTCTCTGTGTTTGTGAGAGAGAGAGAGACAGAGAGAGACAGACAGACACACACACACACAGAGAGAGAGAGAGAGAGAGAGAGAGAGAGAGAGAGAGAGAGAGAGAGATTTGGGATTTGGTCCTGGGCTTTTCCAGCTTCTAGAATTGTAAGTAATATTGATAACTGCCCAGTTTCAGTTTCCTATAGTGCCTCATCCTCACAGAAGCTTCGAAGAAGAAAGTTCAGTGACATGAGCCAGGGGAGTAGGCAGAGAACTTTCACCATGGCTCTCAAGACTAGAATCTTTCAGTGTTTCAGGATATACTTGCAACAACGGTGTGCTTAATCTGAAGCAAAGCAGTTGCTGTACCATTTCACTGCTTAAATTACATGGGCCCTAGCGTTTTCATCAGAGAGCCATAGTCCCAAGCTGTAAATCACTGACCTAGCAGCCTACAATGAACACTCCCCTCCCATTTCAAAACTAAACACACTCCGTGTTAGTAAGAACGCCACGCAGGACTCCCTTTGTGAAGTAACAGTGGTACAGTAACTCTCGGCACACATTATAGATTTTTACGGCATATGGTAACATATTCATGGCTGTCAGAATATATCAGCTCCACAGAAGCAAGCAGAAGCTGATTGTCATAAGGATCATGAGCTGTGTTCCAGGGGTGAGCTAGTCCGAGTTCCAATCTATAGCTTACTCCGAATAGAAAACTTGCGACACACAACCTGTCAGCTTCCATGTTTTATGTGCTCAGTAAAAAATAAATAAATAAATATAAATAAATAAAAAATGTTTTCTTTCCATTGTGATATTTATCATGCTGTTGCTGCCAACACACCATAGAAATGTACACAAATCACTTACGAACTGTAAATTCTTTTTGAATATGAAAATTGCCTCTTACGAACTATAGGTTTCTACCTCCAATAACCCTCAGCTATTGTGTAGAGATTCTGAAAGGGCAACTTCCTCTCATTGAGATGGGCATCACAAAGAGAAATTAGTACAAATGAGCAATCCGTTCTAAGACACGACTCCCACAAGCTTCATTCCACACATGGTATTATGGGAGATTCTGTTACAGATACATCCAGATCATCTCTAAGTTAACTTTTACCCCAAAGGAAACTCTACCATCCACCTCAACATCTCATGTTTATTCAAATCAGCCTGGTTATTGCCAGGATGTTTGCGCAAACAACCAGGCAAGGCAGACTCTATATTAACACAGCCTTAGATCCAAATCTCATTCACCCATTACTCACTAGAAGCTGTGGCTAAACACTAGTCTACCGATTCAATTTTGTCCTAAATATTATAATGTAAATTAACTTCTTGCTGGATTCTTTATAATAACTGGCAGATGAGCATTTCCTGTCACTGATCCTGTCTTGAGGCAATTACAAGAGGAACATTGACACCAGTAACAGGCAACGGAGCAACAACAGCAACAGCATGCAGGATGAGTCAATACCCTCTGAGTCTATAGTAATATCATGCTCAGATAGCTGCCCTGTGCTTGAACCCTTCCTACCCCAGTGCCTTTACTCTCTTTACTGGTTATAAATTCCTATTAACCACCCTGGCATATGGGCAAGCATAGTGCTAAGTAATGGGTTAGCAATGCCTAACCCTCCTTAGCATCTTCAAGTAGAAGTTTAGTACAGTGACCCCCTTGCATGGCCTCTGCTTTATTAGTCAAAGGCTTTGCTATAACTATATTTTTGACTTCTGTTTCAACAGTTGAGGTCTTTTCTGTATTTTTGACTTTAACAACAGGAATGCCAGCATTTTGAATAACTAAATATTTAAATGTTAATATAATAATGGGAAAACAGGAAGCCATTTAAATTACATTGAAAAAAATATGAGCGATTAATCTTTAACTCTGGCCAGTGTAACATGTCACAGACAAGGCCAGGGTAGTAGGAGAGAATAAGCGTAATACTTTAAGAGGTGCTATTAAAACATTATTATAATAATCTATAAAGGAAAATTGATTGCCCGAAATTCAGAAATAGTTCTTAAGGAGGCATGAAATAAATACATTTTCATTCTTAATATACTTATACATCAGATGGTAAATTATTACACGAACTCAATAAAAAAGACAATTTTCTCCACCTGCACCTGTATTATGTCAGTTCCCATCGTAATTATCTTTAATGATTCCAAAGCCAATAAAGTGAGCTGAAATTTGACTAGCAATTATGCTATTCCATTTCATTTAATGTGGCTATTTCAAGCCAAATAGAAAACCGTCACTGTCAACAGGTAGAGCACAGGTGGAATCACCTAGGGCACTGTGTTGAGTTCTTCTCTTCGAGAAGATGGCGTGAGCTGCCGTATGACACCGAGGCAATGGTCTCATCTACGCAGAGCAACTGGCTAAACGGAATGAAATCCCATGACTAGCAATGCTCAGGTGCCCCCCAATTTCTAAGCAGCAGTGTTCCTAGAAGAACTTAGGATGACTACTGACATGTAACTCCAAGACAGAAGCTTAAAATCTAAGAAGCTTGTTTGAAACAGCAACTGTGAAATGTTCTGAATTCTATTCCAGATTAAGTGAAAAGAGCATATTGATATGGTTCTATTCTTTTCGGATTTTTCAGCTTAGTGGAGTACAGGTTTGTAAGTATTCCCTTACAGTTTACTAAAATTCATCGTCATATCTACCAATGCTGAGGATGAAGACTAGGCAGTCCTCTTCCTTCATGTTTCCTCAATGGAAATGTTACGCTGTTGATTTAGAAATGCATATGAAAATGTTTTTCTATGAATTTAACCCTTGTATCTCATTGGGAACACTCAGCTTTGGTCTTTGCTTCTTAATTTTTATGATCTGAAAAAAAATCCATGTTGTTTGAGTTAATGCCTGCGACAATAATATGGCAATATCAATTATCTGTCAATACAGATAGTAATAATTTATAATGTTCAATTTTTGTAGAAAAGTCGTGGATTAAACAAATACACATTAAAAAGCAAAGGATTTTAATTCTGCTCAGATTGTTACATCTGAGCCATTGGGCCTATTATACAATGTACATGATGACTGTAAACCTGGATATTATTGTTAGACCTGAGGTGAGACTTTCAAATCACATGTGTATTGGTTGCTTTTCTGTTGTTATGATTAAAAAAGTGACTAAAAGTAACTTTAAAAAGATGAAAGAGTGTGTTTTTGGCTGAAAGTTATAAAGGGAGAATCAAGAAAGAAAGGAAAGACATGGCAGCAGGCAGCAAGAACAGGAAGCTGAAAGGGGACATCTTAACCACAACAGGAAGCAGAAAGAGGGAAGGAAGTGGAACCATACTATAAAAGCTCAAATCTTATCCTCCAATGACATGCTTCTGTCAGCATAGTTCCACCCTCTAGGGGCTCCACAGCCTTTCCAAACACAACCACCAGGAAGGGGACCGTGTGTTCAAATGCACAAGCCAATAGGGGACATTTCTCATTTAGATGGCTACACTGTGCAAACTATGAGCTGTAGTGTATATCTTTATGAGATTTCCACATAGAGTTGCATTATGAAGACCACAGACCATGGGCCTGGAGAAATGGCGCAGCGTTTAAGAATATGAATTGATCCTCAAAGAGGACCTCAGCTTAGTTCCAAGCACCCATATCATGAGAGTCACAACTGCCAATAACTCCAACTCCAAGGGATCCTATGCCCCTTGCCTCCCTGGGCAGCTGCACTCATACGTAAATACTCATACAGATATATACACACATATGCGTGATTAAAAATAATACAATTAAATCCCTTTTTAAAAGACCCCTGTCTATATGAAGTTGGAACCTCATCTAGACTCCTTGGCAAGTTCCTAAGGATGGCAATTACCTCTCCACTGTGCCCACGTGGGCCTGAGTGCCCTTTTCTTCTCTATTTTCATCTCCTTTCTTGGATTTACTGACTTTCCAACAAATGCGAATTGTCTTGACTCTCAATTCTCTACTCAGCCCAGCAGTACTCGCTCTGTGGCCTGAATCCAAACTCCTTTACCCTTCAATTCCTTCAGGTCACGGTACCACAGAGGTCTTATTTATTTGGTTTAACCAACCTCTCTGCATACATGGTTCCTGTGTGTCAATGCAATCCTTCATTTGCTTTCTTGCACAATCAGCAGGCAACTTAACAACAATGGACAAACAGCCTCACTATATATAACAAAATGGAAAGAAAAAAAACAAAATCCATGTAAAAGACAAATGATTAATCTGGGGCATCAGGGGACCAAAGACTGAGCAAATAAAAGCCCCTCTAACATAAAAGAGAAATGAATAGTGTAAACAAAAGCAAAGAAACCTGCTGTACCATGATGCAGAACTTAAAGAGGGAGAAAAATAAAAGATAATTGCTCAGAATCATTAGCCATTAAATTCTCAGTGCTAGCAAACTTCAGTTCAATTATTCCAGAAGAAAAAAAAAAGAGTATGCTGATAACTCTTTTACATGCAAAAGACCTATGCTTCTCGTTTCAAAAGACTTTATGCAATATGCTATTCATAGCAATAATAGGCATGATTGCCAATTAAAGAAATTTCAGCTAACGTCAAGGAGCTTTAATGCTCCTGCTTTCTTTGGAGGTGCCTATCAGAACTACTCTAACTGTCATCATAGAACCTACATCCACTAACTGATGGAAACAGATGCAGAGATCCACAGCCAAGTACCAGGTCGAGCTCTGGGAGTTCAGTCAAAGGGAGGGAGGAGCAATTATATGAACAAGAGGGTGTCAAGATCACTACAGAAAAACCCACAGGTAACTGACTGAGTTAGTGGGAATTCATGGACTCAAGGCCATCTACTGGGGAGCCTACGTGGGACCGATCTAGGTCCTTTACATGTGGGTGTCAGTTTGTAGCCTGGTCTGCTTGTGGTAGTGGTCCAGGATTTATCCCTCGTTCATCAGCTGGCTTTTTGTGCCCACTCCCTGTGGTGGGATGCCTTGCTCAGCCTTGATGCAGCTGGGAGGGGCTTGGTCCTGCCTCAACTTAATGTGCCAGACATTGTTGACTCCCCACGGAGTCTGAGGAATGGATGGAGGGGTGGGTTGATGGGGTGTATGGGAGGAGAGGAGGGTTGGGAAACTGTGAATGATTTGTAAAATAAATAAAAAAATAAAAAAGTCAATATTTTCTGAGGCCAAGTTTATGGAATCTATAAATTCCTTTTGTTTACTAAAAACAGGAATATTAAGTGTTATCCTCAAAAGTTGGAGGAAATCTGATATATATATGCATATATATATATATATATATATATATATATATATATATATTTCTGATGAGGAACCATAATCCCAGTAGCTACATGAGCAAGAGTCATAGAGAAAATTGAAATTCACATGAGTAGTGTAACAGGTTATGATGATGGCAAAACAGCTGGTAAGTAACACATTTATATGTTATAGCATATATAATATATATATATATATATATCATATATATACATGAAATTGGTATTTGTGTGACCAGACACAGGTAGGAATTGAATAAATATGAAACAGTCAGGACTAAAGCCACTGCTCTGGTCAACCAGAGTCTAAGGCTGGCCAGTGGCAGCTGGAAGGTCAACTCTGACCTGGCAACAGGCATGTGGCTAGGTGTTTATCTCTGGGGACGCTCACACTCAGTTGCATGCAGACTTGGCTTGGGGGCATTGCTAGAATAAGCTGTCTCTTGCAATCATCTTCTGAACTGGGGAAGGCATTTTCTTCCTCCAAGGATGCCAAAAGCAAGTTTCTATTTCCAGCTAGTTACAGCTGGGGTCCCACTTTGAGGACAGAACAAGAGACACACAAATCTAAGAAAGAAGGAAGGGACAAGCCTATCCAGAGTGACAAACAGCAAGAATGAATTAGATATAAGGTACAGGGCCAGGGTGGCTAACAGCCAGGACAGGTTAGATACAAGGGGAAACACCAAAGGTGTTAGATATAAAAGCAACCAGTAATTTAAGAAAATGTTCTTATAATGAAGGATGATAAAACTTATCTGATTGTTGCTTAAAAGACACACGTATCAATACAAATACAAAGCTCAAAATAAGGAAGATGTGTAAAGGACTTCAGGCATTGTATCCGAAGCAATAATAGGTAACATTACATAATAATAAAGTGAAAGATGGACAGAGAAAATAAAATTATCAAACACTAATATGGCTTACTTGGTTTTAAAACATCTTCATATACTGCAAGGTAAGACAATAGTAACTTTAAAGCGAAGAAATCAAAAGACGATCAATAATGATAATATCATGGGTGAATCATAAATGAATATTGAACATCTCCAGACACAGCAACATACCAAAGAAAAGATGACTGAAATATTCCTGAGTGTAAAACCCTGATTCATTCTACAAGACAACAGTCATCAGAGCCAAGCATGTTACAGTCTTCAAGAATATCAGTGTCTCACAAGATGAACAAGTCCTGAACCTTTCCATATTAAAAAAGGACCCAAGAAACAGGACGGTAAAAAGTGAGCCGTCAGAAACCGGAGTAGAATTCATAATATGGGGAATGTTACTAAGTCAAGGGACACAATTGAAACATTGTTGACACATTACATGTGACAATATGACTGAGCAATTCACCCCTGGAGAACTGGGAGTTAACAAACAGCAAACTGTCTTTGATTTAAGGCATTTGGGATGAAATTGGTTTGTTACAAAATTATTTTTAGCCAGTGGTCTAGAATGTCTTTGCATCTCTGAAGTTACCACTGACTCACCCAGTTATATAAGAGTGGCCTGGTCAGCAAATTTACAGTGTTATATGGTTACAGAAAATAAGAAATCTTGCTTTTATTAATTTGAGAAGTTACTCAATAACAAAGCATCATTAAATACTATGCACCCAATATTTTATCCTTGCATGAAGGTATTATAGAGAAAAGAACACTATGGTTCCACTCACTTGGCAGTGGGATGTTGTCTACTGTTTAAATTTCACTGGAGAAAATCCTCCTGAAATTACATTATGATAAGTACTTAGTGTTTCTTGGCTTCCTGAAAGTGAGTTAGAAGGCTCAGTGAAGAATTGATTATAAATATATCTCTGGGGAGAAAATACTATAATCAAGAGCTAGGTTGATTCAGTAAGGATGAACACAAGAGTTTCCATTATTTCTTCCTGTTATTTGCTTCTGTTCTGGGATGTAAATAAAATGTAAGAACATGTGTTCAATCCAATTCTTATGTGAGTCTTCCTTACAGCTGGAGAATTTTAATTTTTAATTTGTACTCTAAAATCGTACAGAAGTTATACTCCTAAGTTCCTTTTTTTCTGAATTTGTTAATGCCATAAATATAATATTGCTTAATGTGTCATATGTGTCCCCCCATTCCCAATCCTGATGTCTTCTAGAATCTGGCCAGACAGTCTTGTTAAGTCCGTTAGCTTCAGGTTAAGTGAGAGACCCTCCATAAACACATAAGTTGTGGAGTGATTCAAGAAGACATCTGATGCCAACCTCTGGCCTCTATATGTGTGCACATGCATATGCTCATTAGCACACATGAACACACACATATGCGTGTATATATAAAAGATCCTTAGTATAAATAAAAGATCAATCTAGCATCCACAGAGATATAACTAAGGATCCTTAATCTAATTCTACTTATTTTAATGAGGCTTAGTTGCTTATTATCATAAATTTATTTTTTAAATATTTAATTTTGACACTCTCTCCGAGCCAAAATATTTAAAATGCTGGTTGGTCTCTCTCTCTTTCTTTCTCTCTCTCTCGTATGTGTGTGTGGGCGGGGGGGCACCTGCATAAGCCATAAGATGGAGTTTCAGGCAGCTGTGAGATGTTGTGAGTGCTGGGAACTGAACTCAGATCCCCTGGAGATTAGGCACGCTGTTCATTGACCAGCACTGTCTGCAGCTCCATGCTCATTTTCTTTTTGACTTTTCCCATTACATTTTAAAGAATGTTTTAAAAGGTGGGGAAATTGCACTGCGAGTATATAAGATAGTTGTACAAATAATGATTGGGTGAGGAAAGGATTAAATAATGATTGGAGAGTTAATTCTTTACTTTTTAAGATTTTACCATTTGGTGTGCGTGCATGCATGTGTGTGTATGTGTGGATGTGTACATATGTACATGCATGCAGGTGTCAATAGAAGCAGGAAGAGGCTACAAGGTACCCTGGAACTAGAGTTATAAGTTGATGTGAGCTGTCCAATGTGGATGATGATAACTGAGTTCAGATCGTCTGCGAGAGCTTCTTGACTGTCTGTAGAAGTTGTGCCTGTTAGCTCCTGCTGAGCTATTTCTGACTTGCCTAACACTGAATGCACACATATGTATTTTCTTTGTACTTCTGGTTTGACTTGTTATAATAGAATCTCTTCAAGTCACACATAAATTTGAGCTTTCAAATAAATGCCTCATTTTCACCCTATCAGAAGGACTCCAAGTGCTTTAGGGTGCTCACTAACGTACTGAGCAGGGAGTGGAGCTTTAGAGATGGGGAAAAAACCATCAGTGAGTTGCCGCCCAGGTCATGCCCGACTCAGGTGGGAAGCATTTGCTGCGTCAATGAGTCAGATTAAATTCACACGACTAAAAAGGGGAAATGAGTTCTGAGAAGTGGCTTGCTTCTTCGTGGCTTTCATTGCTAACCACAGAGTTCTGGCCTGCAGTCGAATAACGGGTGCTCCCGGCACTTCATCAACACTCAGCACAATTGTCAGTGTGGAAAGATGCTGGAGGACTGCCTTGGGTGAGTGAGACATGCTTGTTTGCACCTTATCTGGTGCTGCAAGAAGTAAAGAAATGCAGAGCACAGAAGTTGGAGCCCTGGGAAAAGTGACAAGATTAGGGAAAGTTGAATGGAGTCTTTGGGCTTTGTACAGGAACCATGCAGGATCCTGGCCTTGCCTCTGTCACCCCCACAGGACATGCAGAGATATAGCATGCACTGCTCAACTATGTGTAAAATAACTGCTTTGAATAAAATGCATTCCTGTCAATCTTTGGTCTTCCTCCATATACTGCTTTAAAATATATTATTCAAAGTATAAAACTGATGTCTTCAGGGACTCCTTATTTTCTTATAAAGTGAAACAAAACAAAAACCAATTAACCATTAATCAGTAAAATTCTCTTACTTTTATGTTTTCTAAGATTAGATTATCTCTGTTCCAGTGCTTATGAAACAATTAGGAACATTTTTGGAATCAAGTGTTTGGAGAGCTGGAGAGATAGTATTTGGAATTCCTACAGAGGACATGAATTTGGTTCTCAGTACCCATGTGAGACAGCTCACAACAGGCTGTACCTCCATCTCCAGAGAATCTGATGCCTTCTTCTGGCATCTTCAGACACTGCACAATGCCCCCTGTCCCATCCAAGTAATTCAAAAAATAAACTTTACTTTTTTAAAAAAAATTATGTGGACATACTTGGATACATCCCTACAAACAAGCATGAATATTTCTCAATGAGGAAAAAAAATTTAAATTTCTCCCATGTCTCTAAAACATTCAGTGATAGGAATACAGCATGTACTATCACTAAGTTCCATTTAGGTTGTTGCAATAAAATTTTCAGGATCCAGATGGTATGAAATTACTTTCTTAGCACACAGACTGCCATGTGGCTGTGTGACTGTGGAAAGCTGCAGGCACAAGATAACATCTAAGCAGGAATGTCTTCCTGTCCAGGGGAAAATAAAACACAAAAATAGGCACGCACAGAAGAATTCAGGGAATGAGGGAAAAGTGCCATGAAGACTCTTTGCTCAGGCCGTGCCTTCAGTGCAATGTTAGTAGCCAAACACTATGTAAGCAGCTGTGGAAAACAGGAAAATTATTAATTCGTGAAGTGAATCCAAAGAAGTCCAGTGTCTCTGTCTATCATTCTTCCCTTCCAGGTCCCTTTGTTGCCCATGGGTGTGCTGGCCACTGAACCACTTAAAGGAGAAAAAAAAAAGATTTATTTTAGATCACAGTTTCAGGTTACAGCCCTCCACAGCACAGAGTGAGGACAACAGGAATCTGAGAACAGTTGGTCACACCACATTCAAAATCAGAACAGAGCAAAACAAAGGCGCACATGCCTGCATTCAGTTCCTATTCTCCAATCTTACACATTCAGAATCCAGTGCCTAGAGGATGGCACCACCCACAGTGGAGGCATCTTTCCACCTCACCTAACTTGATCCAGAAAATCCTTTACAAGCATGCTCAGAGAGGAGTTTAATCTGGACAACTCCTCGGCGAAACTCTCTTCAGAAGTGATTCTAGATTATGCCATGTTGACAACTGAAGAACTAGCCACCCTATGACCTGTGCCATTGCACATGAAGGGAACCTAGCCAGCTAATAGCTAGTGTGAACTTAGACCCACAAATGTCACCCCTTCTTGTTTGCACACACATCCATGTGTTCCACGGCACACCTTCAGCTTCAATGGAAATGCTTTTTACTCCCGCTTAAATTTTACTAAATTGCTAAGAAAGCAAAGGATTTATGAAATGATGGTTTCTATCCTACTCAATTCCTGTAAACTTCCCAAAGATATTTCAATGCTAATTAGGAGAATATACAATGAACCGTCAATACAAAATTTAATTTCTTACATTTACATCATTTTTTCATGTATGGATGTTTTGTCCACACAAGTCTTGTGCCACACGTGTACTAGGTCTCCACAGAAGCCAGTAGAGGGCATCAGATGCCCTGGGATTGGAGTTATACACAGTTGAGAGCTACCATGTGATATTAGACCCAGGTCCTCAGGAAGAACAGCCAATTTCCATACCTACTGATTCATCTCTCCAGGCCCTCAAGTCAAACTTAAAAAAAAAATAATGGCTCTGAAAACTATTTTTCAACTCAACAGTTTGTGATTTAAAAAAATCTTAATCAAAAAATAGCAACTTCGGAAATAAAGGAGAAGGTGTTTCAGCGAAGTGGAGACGTCTGAGAAAAGCACAAGTCTGGGCCTCATTTTATCTCGTTGTCGTTTTATTCTTATTTTATTATTACAGACATGAGACTCTCTGTAAAAATAATAACTATAGTACTGAAAAGTATGCACGGACATGAGTTCCTTCCTCCCCTTGTGGACTGTGAGATGCTGGTTCTTCTCGGTTCCTCATGTCCTGTGACTCAATGGTCTCCCTTGGAGGAATCGGGAAGAAGTAACTGTTAGTCCTGTCCTTGTTAGCTTCCTCTGAACTTTAATACCTACAGCACCCCTGTTTAACTTTTATTTCTTTTAACTTTATTTATACTTATCGTGTGAGAGGGTGGATATGCCAAGGGACAGGAGTAGATATCAGAAGACCACTCTGTGGAGTTCCCTCCATCTTTCTGTGGGTCTTAGTGATCAAACTCAGGGCATTAAGCTTGTGTATCAAGGACCTTGTTCAGCTGAGTCACCTCATCAGCCTCCTATTTAGTTTTTCACCTACCATGCAAAGATGTTAAGGCACATGTTTGCATACCATTCTCTTCCACAAGAAATCTGTTCAGAATTCAGCTTATAGAGTAAGCAAAATTTATCCAGATGTTGAATAAGTCAATTAAGTTAAAAAAAAAATATATATATATATATATATATTTCAAAGTCTTCTTTTGAAATCTTTTTCAAAGAATCTTTTGTTTAGAATATGATGAATTCAATCACATCAAATAACTTTGCATTTATTTCAGGTTAGGAATAGATAGAAGTCATTCAAAAGGAGAACTGATGAGTAAGGGTAATGTGGTAGTAATACTAGTAATAATGATGATAATAATTAATAATGATGATGATGATGATGATGATGATGTACATCCATTTTAATCTCTGCAAGATACAATAATTTCAAATAGTTAAGATCGGAAAAACAATCTCTCTGAGAAAGAGAGAGAGAGACAGAGAGAGGGAGAGGGGGAGAGAGAGAGAGAGAGAGAGAGAGAGAGAGAGAGAGGATGCTGGGGAAGTTGATGACCATACATAGGATAATGAAGACAGATCCCTCTCTCTCTTACACACACACACACACACACACACACACACACACACACACACCTGGTACAAAGTCAATAGAAAGTAGAAAAATTAATTCCATCAATAGAAGACTATATAGGCACAGCACTTCAACTTGAAGGCAAAAGCAAGAAATTCCTGGAAAGGACTAAGATAACATCAGTTAATTTTAAGCACTGATAAAATTGATTAAATGCTTATTTTAGGATGCTGAGTCCACGCATGCTGCAAAAACGTGTAGATGAAGTTCAGATATCCAACAATCACTAACAAAGCTAACCTCAGAGATGTGTTTGTAATCCCAGGGCTGTGGTGTTGAGAGCTTGGGCAAGTGGATTCCTTGGACTTTCAGGCAGGCAGTTCGGGTACTATGGTGAGCTTTACATCTAAAGAGATCTGTCTCAATAGACAAGGTGAAGAGAAATAGATGAGGTATCTTTGTACTAACTTTTGAATCTTAATCATGCCTCCCCCCACATACTACACAAACACACGTGCACGCACACACGCAGGCATGCTTGCTCGCTTGCACACATGCACCATTTTTGCATAGCAAATGAAGGTTTCAGCAGACTGAAAAGATTGCCTGTGGAGTGCGATATCCAGACGGAAATGCAGTTTCACACAGGCAAACACACTGGAGCTGTGTCACCTTGTTACGAGACTGTGAGTGACTTCTAAAAGGAAATTGTTGTTCTCACTCCCTCCCTCGTTCTTCCCTTTCCATGGTCTCACCGTTTCACGTGACTAATTGGCATATTTTGTTCTTAAAATTAAATTTAATCTTAAGAATAAAAAATATATGACTCTGGAGTGTCTGATTTTCCAAGTAGCCTTGATTTCTTTGCCTGTATTTTTCCTTCCTTCCTTCCTTCCTTCCTTCCTTCCTTCCTTCCTTCCTTCGTTTCTTTCTGCCTGTCTTACCACATTACCAACAGAATAAAGGTATGATGAGAAAAATATCTATAGACTGGAACATTCTGGCTTGGCTTCACTTCCAGAGAGCATCCAAAATGGAACAGGCCTCTATGCAGAAGCACTGCTTGTAGTATGACTAAAGCTGTACCTTTCAGAATATCTGTCCTGGTATTTCTACCTCGGAATATAGAAATAAAGTTTTATTGAATTCTTAATATCTGGTGTAAATATAAAATGAGATGTCAAAGTTTCTAGTACATCCTGTTGTCTTTCTTTGAGCGAAAACTAATGATGACAGAGACCGAGACCACAGTCTGCTGAGAGTGGTGGTCATGTGACATGCCATGCTATCTTTCTCTGCTGAAAACATGAATAAAACATGTCAGGTCTCCATGTAACTCTTGTCTTCACTAGATCTCTTGGATTATCAATGCAATCTAAACAATGTAGCAGCAGATATACGGTTATTGTTTTCCAAAAACCAAAAATACCTCAGTGTGTCATCCAACAGCAGGCTGGGTGTTTTCTTGCATAATATCCCTTCCAATTATAAACCAAAGAGATTGGGATTTTGTATTAATTTTTTTCACTTCTTTTAATTATGTTTATGTGTGTGAGGGGCAGTCACAGCTGTTAGAGGCGCCCACAGAGGGCAGAAGACGATTTCTGTATTCTGATTCTCTGATGATAGAGTTACAGGACGTTGCAAGTGTCCAGCATGTAATCTGTGCACTCCAACCAACACAATACAAATGCTTTGAGGAAAACAATTTCTGTGGATAGATAATTGAATGATGTCAGCACCATGGGTTAGTGTCATGGCTCAATAATTTCAATAACTTCTGGAGGCCCTGTATTTGAACAATTGACTGCCAGGTTACAGCACAATCAGAAGGTAGTACAGCCCTAACAGGTAGGGACCAGAAAAAGGAAGCAAGATCATCGAGGTTGTGACATTGACAATAATAATGAAATAAGACTCAACACCTCTCTCTACTGTTTTTGCTTTTTTTTGTGCCTGGAAACCATTAAATAAGCAGTTTTGCTCTCTTCATCCTTTCTACCATAATCTGCCTCACCACAAGATCAAGTACAGTGTAGTCAAGTGATCATGAACCTAGGAACTTGAAATCTAGGATCCAGACTACATCCAGGTTCATCTGAGATATGTTGTCACAGCGACAGCAAGTTAAAGGCCGTATGTGATTGATGATGGCACACAGAATATTCTGGGTCATATAATTACTTGTCATATGAGTACAACTTCCAAGTGTGAGTGACACTGACACTTAGCCTGAACGATTAGGAAAATATCAAGTAAACAAAGAGGGATGGTAAGAAAGACGGTGATCATTATGACCTTCCAGAATCATCCTAGTGCCTTAACTTCCCGGTCAATTGCTGATTTATGATTTCTGTGTTTCATTCATTTTTACTCACATTATTATTCTATAGCATGACAAATAGAATCCCAGAGACAGGTATTGGAGTTCAAACAGAAAAAAACAGAGAACGAAAGCACTCAACCACTAGAGAGCCTTCAGACTGAAAAGAGAGTGAGTTCCTGTCTCATCATCCTGCCCTATATTCCCCTCTAAGTGCTGGTATTAAAGGCACACACCACCACTGCTCAGCCTTTATGGCTAACTAGTGTGTGCCACCACTGCCTGGCCTGTATGACTGACTAGTGTGGCTAGCTCAGCACTCTGATCTTCAAGCAAGATTTATTTGTTAGATCATGAACAAAATATCACTATATTTCCACTCTTTTGTCCAATATAAAAATGAAGGTTATTACTAACCATAAGAAAAATTATATACAATAAGTTCAATAAATATATACAATATATACAGGCAATAAGTACATCAACATTGTCTAGCTGATTTGCATTTGACAAAGTCAGAGAAAATAGTACATTATCTATCCTATCTTGGTGAGTCCAAAGTCTATTACCTAATTTACTTTCTATCATAACTTGTGTTATTATCCCAAACTATCTTTTGATATCTCTCAACCTTATACACTATACATTTCTTTAATGAATTTCTTTTCTGAGTCTCATAAACAAGGAAAACTATAATTGTAGCTATCTATTCTTCAACTATCTCAGAGACCCAAGAATGAAATAATATTAATTGAGAGAGCAGGATGTGCAAGCAAGAGACTTCCAAAAAATGTGAGAAATGACAGAAATAGCTGGCTGCCTGGACAGTCACCCAAAGTTCTTCTGCAATGTTAGGTAATCCATCCTTAGCCTAAAGGCCTAGAATATTTGACAGACATTTCTATGAAGCAGGATTTTTGAAGGACTCACCTGCCTTGTCTTGACAAGGTTTAGCAGTCACTCTCTTCTGTGTCCTGCTTGTCCAATTTGTACAGCATATGGTCAGCAGTCGAGGCAAGAACATTTTCTTGCCTGGTGACTTACTTTTGTCACAAATAAAGTAAACTCCATATGGAGTTTCTTTGATGCCCATTATCTCCTCTGAAGTAGATTGGTGCTGCCGCTGCCAGGAGTAGACATGTCTCATTTTCATAATAAAAAACAATTCTGCATCATCTGACACCAATTCAGTGGTTTTAATATGTAAAACAACTTTTTCTGCAAATTACAAATTGAGAGGTCCTTTAAAATCCCTTAGTACCATGAAAATAACATATAATATTAACTTTGGGCAGAATTAGAAGAGCTCTTAAATTTTCTAATTTGTGAGTTGCCTTTCTTGATTATTTTTTTGCATCTGTATAGAATTTAGGGGATCGAGTTATTGTTTTTTTCTATACAATCTGAGGAAGGATCCATCTAGTAAACTTTATAAATTGAATTCTCATGTTTTTTCTTAATCTCTCCAAAAAATTGCTACAAGCTCTTTACCAGGGTTTATTTTTTGTCCATAATTTATCAATTTTTTTATTATTAAAAGGTACTGTAATATCTTCTGGGTCTATTCTTGCTAATTTACGAAGTCTCAATTTTTCTTTTAGAGTTAACTCAAAGGCTTTTTCCACATAAGTTTTAATTTTTGGCTCAGTTCTGTTGTAAAAAGATCCATTTAAGATAATATCTTCCCTTAGCATTAAAAGTCCTGTAAGGCAATGCATGGATGGTAATATTTCCAAAATACATTAAAGATTGGGATGCACATGATCCACATGTGCCTTCTGTAATTTCTCTTCTATCAAAGCCAATTCTCTCCCAATTTCAGCTGATAATTCCCTGGGACTATTTAATTTCCTGTCATCATCTAAGGTTTTATTTAAATTAATCAGTTCATTGGGTTTTATACCAATAGTGGGCCATAGATTGGATATGTTTCCTAGCAATCTTTGGAAGCCATTAAGAATCTGCAACCAATCTCTCCTAATTTGTACCTTTGGGGTATAAGTTTTTGTAAACTTATTTTATAGCCTAAATAATCAATAGACTCTCCTCTTTGTATTCTTTCAGGAGCAATTTCTAACTTCCAACAAGCCAAATTTTTCTTTCCTCCTTTAAACACTTTTTTCCTAAAGTATCTACATTTGAATTAGATAATAATATGTCATCCATGTAATGATGAACTATAGATTGAGGAAATTGCTTACATATCATTTCTAATGAGTGCCATACAAAATATTGACACCAGGGGAGAAGGAAGGAAAATCTAACCATGGGGCAGTGACTCCATTCGCATATAGTTTCAGCCTATGCTGGTGCATAAAGCCACAGACAAATGGCTTTTTTTTATTAATTCATACAGCAAAAGATGGGCACCATACGTAGTATGACTAATCAAATCCCAGAAGCAGATATTGGGAATCAAGCTGAAAGATTAGAGAAGCAAAACAAACCATCGCTGGAGAGTTCTTACCTCTACAAAATCTTCAGACTGAAAAGACGGCAAGTTCCTGTCCCACCCCAACTCATATTTCTCTCTAGTCCTGGTATTAAAGGCATGTGCCACCACTGCCTGGCCTCCTTGGCTAACTAGTGTGGCTGCTGGGATTAAAGGTGTGTGTCATGACTGCCTGGTCTGTATGGCTGAATTGTGTGACTAGTTTTGCATTCCGGTCTTCAGGCGAGCTTGGTTTGTTAGATCATTAACAAAATATCACTACATTATTTCAAGCACAAGAAGGTGCTTATGGGAACAACGGAAGCTTAGATTCTTATTGACCCTATTCAAAATTAGCAGGAACAACTTGCAGTTAAACAAGTTTATATTTATTTTTCACAGCATTGTCACTCTCTGTGAAATTGAGTTGTACAGCATTTAAATCTATAAGCTTTTCATGCATGAAGGAATAAACTTTTGAAAGTACTTTTATTAGTTCTTTAAATATGGATGGGGCATTCAATTATCTTCCTAAATTTGAATGCGAAGAGGGAATAAATAAGCCCATCTCTCCAGGTCATGCAATCATAATCCTTGCACTATATAAACTTAAGCCAAGGAGGCTCCTGCTTGACAACACACAAAGAGAACTAGCAGGCGCCAGCATCATAATCTTCCAAAGTTGGTAAATGATGTGAACATCTGTTGTATTGTACTGAACATTAAAACACAAAACCATGATAAAAATCTTACATCACGTATTTCGCTATAAAAAATAACAAATCTGTTTGTTTCATATTCATTCAAACAGTGCCATACATTTCTAAGAGGTACTTCATATGAATACAGAATTGTGTAAAATTGACTTTTTCTGTCTATAATATGTATAAACACCAGATAGAAACTGTACATTGGAATTTAGTGTCAGGAAAACTATTCTCTGTCTTCTACGTCCTGGCTGGGAAGTGACTAGTTTCTACTACAGGCAGCATCCATGATGAGCAACCAAGGGCCCATTAACCTAGGACTTCCGAAAGCCATGAACCAAATGGATGTTTCCTTTTTGTAAGCTTACTGTGTTGTTGGGCATTTCATCACACTGGTGGGCAGTAGAGCCATGGGGTTGTCTTTCTTACCACTGTTCTTGTGGCATCACTGAGGTTCAAGGAGACCAAGAAATTAGCAAAAGGCCACTTAGGTAGGAAATTGGAGAGGCGGGGATTCAACCCCCATTTGTCTGACAGGGCAGAGCTAATCCACAATGCTAGTCTTCGTTTATTCACCCACTCAGTGATTATAGGCTATTGCAGGAGCTGCAGAGTGTGTAAAGAGTCAGACATAAATTTGATTCTAAAGTCAATTGTGAAAATATGCTATAAATATAAATAACATATACTGTTAATATGTACTGGAGAGTTCTATGAGTTAATAAGGCCTATGGAAAAATTGAAGTGTGACAGCATCATAAGAGACAGACAAGAGTGGCTGAGAGAATAGTGATAAAAGGGGCATTTGAAATAAAGGCAAGATGATGAAAGACATCCATCGACCAGAAAATGAGGATGTGACCTCAGAGGATTCTAGCCTAATGTCTGAAATAATCAAACAATAAAAAATAAATAAAAAGGTAGTGTGTTGGCAGCACGTCTGGGTAATGCAGGGAAGGAAGGTAGAGGTCGGACAAAAAAGTTTGGATTTAAGTCTAAATGCGGCATAAAATGATTGCTTATTTATTTACTTCGACCACGTTTGTGAAATGTGTCGCTGAGGGTGGCATGATGACTTGGTGAGTAAAGGTGCCTGCAGCCAGCTCTGAGGACCTCAGTTCTATCTGTATGGCGGAAGGAGAGCACCAACTCCTGCAATCGGCTCTGTAGCCTCCACCAATCTGCCATAGCACACACCATACACTAAAGAACACGAGCAAAAAATGTATTATTTTTGGGGTGGTAGTTATTTTGATAAAGGGTTAAAAATCATGCTTTAAAAAATGTTTTTGAGAACCTCATCCATGAGTATATATCTACATCGTTCTCTATATCTCTGCTCACTTTAAACTCCTCCCATGCCTTTCTGATCCCATAATCTTTTTAATTATTATTGTCAAACACACATTTATGTATGTCATATACATACATACACACACATGTACAATCTGTTCAGTTGACTTAGGGTTGGTTCTACATGCATGTGTATTTTGAAGTAAGATTTTACTAAATTAATCAAACTACCCTAAACTCACTGTGTAGCTGAGATTTGTCTCCATCTCATGTTCTTGTCTCGGCTTTTGAAGAGCATCTTTATGTATGGGTGTTCATGTGTGCTCATGTATCTATGTGTGTGTGTATGTATGTTTGTGTAAGTATGTATATTGTGCATGTGCATGACATACCATGTGTGTACATGAATGTTTGTGTGTGCATGCAAATATGTATACGCATATTCTGTACATGTGTACACATGTTTGTGTGTGCATGCAAATATGTATACGCATATGCTGTACATGTGTACACATGTTTGTGTATAAGTGGACACATATGTATGTATGTGTATGTATGTATATCAATCCATACATGTGTTTCTCTATGTGTGAATATGTGTAGGCATGCATGTGCATATCTTTGTTTGAAGTCGTGTATGTACACGTATGTCTATATCTATACGTGTTCATTCTATATATGTGGGTATGCATTGTGTATATGTGTGTGCATATGTTTCCATGCATGTGCATGTCTGTGTGTATGCATGTATATGTTTGTGATTGTGCATGTTTATACACATGTAGTTATATATGTGTATGGGGGTGTTCTTGGGGAATAGATCCACTACAGTGTCCATGGCAGGAAGGAAATATAATGCTGAACTCCATCCTCCTTCCATATGTATGTTATTTAAATAGAGGATCAGATCATTTAAGCAATTACACATCACATACATACCAGAAGGCTACTCTGGGATTTGGGAGCTATATGTATATTTCACAAACCTTACAATGATTTTTCATTCCAAAAGTGGACAAAGTAAGTTCATTCAGTATCAGCCACCATGCGAGAATAATAAAGGAGATGCAGCCTTTGCTTGCACGGAGAAAATTCCTAAGCAAAGGTGATGAAATGCAAGAAATGCTAATATGCAAAAGCCATGCAGAAGACCTGAAGCCAAGACAACCCAGTTTTCATGAATCAGCACAGACTAGACACACCTCAATCCAGATGGTGCACAGTTTTACCAGACACAGGCTTTCCACCAGCATGAGGTCAGATGCAACAAACAGACCGCTGTTTCTCTCTCCTGTCTCCTGCTCTTCCTCATCCTTCTAAGTACCAAGAGACGCACAATCACATGAGTGTTGGAGCCCATGGATATGGATCAGTTACATCTTGAGTAAAGGTCAGAGAGTTCACGTCTATTCTTGTTCCTTCAGGGTTAGGACAGGAGGTTTGACCCAGGGTGTGGCTGCCTGCAGAATGATTGGCCTAAGGTGTGGTCGCTGCACGTCCCGCCTAAAGAACAGAATATTTAGCTCAATATAGAGTTACTAACCCACAAGCCCCTACAATGGAACATACGAATCCATTGAGGGTGGACCCTGACAGAAGGTCCTCAATGTGGGGCTCACAGCACACAAGTCTGAGTAATAACACAGCCAGTGTGAGCCTGCATCCCACACATCAGCTGACATTTGTGTTTCAGAGATTTCCCTTTATTTTTCTAGGATGCATTTGATAGTGATGGAAACTCCCACGTGTCAAAAAGACATCTCAGTAAAGAACACAAGAAATAATGAATTATTTCCAAATTAAATTCACAGTCCAGCAAACACACACACACACACACACACACACACACACACACACAAGCACACACATATTAATGCTTAAAGAACATCAGGAAAAACCAGCGCGCACCACACACAAACACACACACACACACACACACACACACACACACACACACACACACATTAGCCCTAAGGATCTGTTGGAAGATCAATGCATTTTGATGGTTACAGCTTTGGTTTATGTCAATATTTGAAAACTTTCCTTGCCAAGAATTTCTTATTCTCATGCAGTTGCTGCTTCACTAATCAAAGATGTCAGGGAATGCCCAGAGGCTTGAAATCAATCACTTGGCACTTACACTCCACATAGATTTAAAGGAAAAAGAGGTGCATTGTAACTACCAGCAAAATGGATAAACTGTTTATTGGTCGCATAAACACAGGGCCAGCACTTACTCAGGGGACATGAGTGAGTTGTTGTAGTGTTTTTTTACCATAAACCGGCCTTGATGTGGGGACACATCACATCCCCAAGGGGGCGTCAGCTTTGGTTTTACAATACCTGCCATGATAAGTTGCAAAAGAAAGGAAAATGAAAAAGGACCATTGACAGGAAGACTGTAAATACAGTGTTGGCTTCCGAGGAAGGACACACAGGATTTGCTGCCTTGGCTTCCACAGGGCTTACTCTTCTTTTGTCTTTTAGTTATGACAAGATTTTTTATTTTGTTACTTATTACCAGTGTGCGTGTGCGTGCACATGTGCGTGCATTTCCAGGTGAGTCCACGCATGTGTGGGTAAGAGAACAGTTTGCGGTAGGCAGTTATCCCTTTATTGTGTACTCTAGGTAGCGAAATCATTTAGCAGGCATATGCAGCAAAATCTTTCAGCCACCGAGTCATTTGCTGGCCCTACAACAAGCTACTGTGGAATTATTATTGCATCTGTGCCTGCCTTCTCCACAAACATCATTTTTACCTGGAAGCTCCCCTGTGTCTGAAAATTTTCTCTACAGACACTCCAGTCTCATCGATGTTTCATGTTCCTGAGTTTTTCCAGCCTTTCACTCCCAACCTCAGATGCTACTTCCTCTGGGAAGCCTTCAATAACCTCTCCAATATCACTTAGTGGCCTTACATGTCTTCCCTTAGCACCCAACACACCCTCCCACCCCAGTTCCTGACATCCACAAAGCATGGAACCTGCCACTCAGCAGTGGCCTCCAGAACTAGAAATGTGTCTCGTTGACCATGGGGGACATGCTCCCCGCCCCCCTTCACTCTCTCCAAAGTCTGACAGTGCACCTGATGCTGGGTAGGACCTTCAGCAAACCTTTGCTAGACCGAAGTGCATTGCATTTTGTCTGGAATATATTTATACTCAAATAATGGCGTTTACCCCCCTTACTCTCCCGGTTGTGTTTTGAGCAAATTTTTCTGTGAGCTTGGGAATCATATATGTGTTCTCATTCCTTTTCATTCTATGTTGCCAGCTGATGATTCCGACTGACTCCTTGTAGAAGGCTGCAATTACAGTTAAGGGTATAATCCGTGCCTCCTCAATTTGACTGTTTTCTTATTTTCCCCACCAGCATCCCTTCCTTATGGGAAGTATTAATTTTATGGTCTAAAAGTTCTGTTTTCAATATACTTTTCTCTATGCAAATTTCACAATTAACATGAGGATACTGAGTGTAAACCGGTCTGTGAAAGTCTTTCTGCATTATCGTGTTTTGTTTAAAAGGTTATTAAATTATTTTTATAAATTCATTTAATTTTCATTTTAAAAGACTAAATGATCTCTTAGAGTAAATGAGAAAACTACAGAGCGTGTCTTCTCTGGAAGGTTTAGCTCCTGCACCAGGATCTACAAAAATGAGCATAACTCCTTTCTCTCTGGAAGAAGCCTTCTCAGAAAGAAAGAGAGAGAGGTAAGGTAGAAGAAGTTTGTTCATATTCATGGGGTGAAATCTCAGATGCAATTCAGAAGGCTCATGACCCAGACCTCATGGTTTAAACACAGCGAGCTTTCTTACCTGTGAAATGGAAATAATGGTGCTTGCATCGGGAGTTTTAGCTGGATTTCAGTCATCTGACATTGCTTAGAATTCAATCAACTTAGAATGAAAATGAATGATTTGGCTTTCAGTTATGTTTCATGTGTCAAGCATATGTTCCCAAAGCAGCACTTCCTGCATGGACCTGTCTTCAGCGGACAACCCTTTCTTCTCACGGACATCTTTAGAGCTAAGGACTTTTATCTCGGGTGAAGAAATTTCTTTGACATTGTAAAGAATTTTTAAAATATGTTTTAAGAGAAAAATATAACATTTTTAAAATGTAGTCAGTTATTTCAAAATTATAACACAAATATGAGAAGCAAGAGTTGCTTCTACTTTTAATTTAACACTAGAGAATCTCTTGGACTTCCTATGAATCACTCTTGTTCTAATGAGACAATATTAAGTGAACAGAGAAAAATTTAGTTGGCAGTCCTAGTTTTCTTTATGTTCTGTGAATTTTAAAGGACAGTTTATATGATCATATGATTTCTAAAGAAAAAAAAACATTGTATTCATGTGTAACATTTTGGTGTGTTTTCAACGACTAGTTTTTCTTTTGACATTATGTGTTTGACCTAGGTAATGCTATATATGTGTACATACACACACATATGTGTGTGTGTATGTGTAGATAGATAGATAGATAGATAGATAGATAGATAGATAGAGAAGATAGGGAGAAACACAACTTCATGTAACCCAAGCTGGCATTGACATTGTTATTCTGCTAAGGATGACCATAAACTTCTGAACTTAGTGCCTCTGCCTCCTATAGACCTGCGTTACTGGTGCTTGTGTCAGAATACCTATTAAATACAGTGCTGGGTGATGTGGGATTCCCCTCTGTATACGGACCATGTTTTATTACCATTGGTTAATAAACAAGCTCTATAGCAGCACAGAATAGATTCAGGCTGGAAGAGATATGTGTAGAGAGAATATGCATAGTCAGAGATGCCATGTAACTGCTGAAGGAGGTAAAACATGCCAGTAGACCACAGCCTTGTGGTGATACATAGATTAATAGAAATGGTTAACTTAATATATAAGAGTTAGATAATAAGAAGCCAGAGCCAATATATTATTACAACAATGTTATATATTATTACAATAATAATATATTACAATAATATATAATAAATAATAATATATTTATATATTATTATATATAATATAACACATATATATAATATAACAATGTATTATCACAAAAATGTTGTAACTAATATAGTTTCTGTGTTGTTCCTAGGGTCTGGGTGGCTGGGAAACGATTGAGCAGGCTCCGCCTATAGCTTGATTTCTCTCAGGGCTTCATGTATAATAGGCAAGCATTCTGTCAGCTCAGTTCCCTTCTTCAAAGAACAATACTTCTCCAAGTACATAAAAGGCTAATCAAAATGTGAACAAAATGACTTGTCTATTTGCTAAATTAAGGAAGATTAAAGGCAGTGTCTCATGGAGCAATGTCCTGACCAATCTGCGTGATGACACTCACAAGAAAGTTCTGCAGCAAAGGAAAGCAAATCACATGTCCTGCATTGAGAGAGTTCTTCTAAGCTGATCTCACATTTGATCAACATACTGTGGGGTTTGTATGGAATTAAATGGTATCTTCTGAATAAATAGCCACAAAGCACTTTAATGCGGAAACTGGGATTCACAAATAGGAACTTCATTGCAGTTGAGAGCAAATGTTTCCCTTCTAATCTCCCAGGCCAAGAATTTCATAAGCCATGATCTTATCATCCTGGTCAATCGAGAAATAATGCCCTCCAAATTTTAATAAAACCATAGAGTACATCTTTCCTTAAAATCACTATGAAAAAGTCATATATACATATGTATTTATATAGGCATGTCTATAGACACTCATATATTCATATATGAATATATAGCCAAACAATACATATATAATTACAAAACACACACACATATGTACATCAATACCCAAGCATACATAAATATATGCACAAATATAAACACATATGTATATAGTACACACATATGATATATAGTATGTCTATATAGCCACACATACAAATGTGGGACTTGATTAAGCAATTTTAAGATTACTTTTTCTAAGGAAGGAAGACAGATGTTACTATTATGTGCCTACTGAATCACATCTTGTGGACTTTAACTTTCTGAGAAGGGAGAGATGCAGGGAGAGACCACATGAAAGGAATGGAATTGAATCAGCGTGGTGGGAATCAGTATTGCCACGACATATGACTTTCTGTGAACTGCATACTCTCCCACACTCCTGTGACAGTCTACTGATTTCTCAAGGCATGGGGATGACCATCTTCCTTTGTTCCATTTGGAACTATATGAAAAATTGTTCTGTTGTTCATCAGACCATGAACAGTCTCAGAAGTGTTTGGAGCATCTTACAGCAATTATATGTAGGAGTATTCTCCCACAGTGGGGGAAGAGGCAGCAGGCCCTTACAAGGAATTTCAGAACAGCCTTGAATGCATAGTGAGCTCTTGTCTGAAAGACAGGGCCAGGAAGGGAGGAAGGGCTGGAAGGGTGGCTCGGCAGTAAAGAGGACTCAGTACTCCTGCAGAAGACTTGGGTTTGATTCCCAGAACCTACATGTTTCACAACCCTCTCTTACTTTGTTTCTATGGGATCATGTGACATCCTCTGATCTTTATAGGCTCCTACACATAGGTGGTACACGTAGGCATGCACACACACACACACACACACACACAAACACACACACACACACACCACACCACACCACACAAAGGATAAATAAAACATTGCAAGAGTGTATTGCTGCAAGTCTTTCTTTGCCTACTTCATTTCACACTGTGAGCAACTAGCAACATCCTGACATCCTGTCTCAATCCCTCTTGGAAGTTTGGAGTTTTGGCAGTATGACAAGGTGACTGTTACATTCCAGGGACTCTATTTTAGCAGGAGCATGCTTAGATACCATCCTTGACTATGTCACCACTCACACTGGAAGTCTCCAACTGACAGCTGCTTTAAAGAAGTAGGTGCCCCCATGACTGTCAAGTACAGAAAACGAGTAAGCGTGTATACACTGTGACACGGGGCTGTTGGACCGGGAACAAGAGTTAGCTACTTTTTTGGTCTGATTTAAAATGTGGCTCTCAGTTAACTCTCAGTACATCAAAAGAAACAATAAGATTTTGCCAGTAATAGAATGATATTTACAATGGATATAGAGTTTTAATTTTCTTAATACAAAAGAAGTAATATTTGTAATGGTGCTGGAAATTGAACATTCTTGGAAAGGAATGCACTGCTGAACTGCATCCTTAGTCTGAAAAATAATAACAACAGTCTATAAACTACAGGGTTTTTCATTTTGTTCTTTACAAATATGTAAGAAAATGGATTAAAATGATGTTTATATCTCTTTTTTTGTTTACATATCCTTACTGAATTTTCAAAGCTTTCACAATGAGTGAACCATCTAAATGATAAATGTAAAGAGAAAAACTTTGACATTTTGACATGTACTGGTCTAAAGAACACCATCGATGTAATTATCTCCAAATTATGCACTCATATTTTCTTATATCTTTTACATTAATTGTATAATTAGAAGACAAAGTCAGAAGATGGAAAAACAAGGAGGACTTAGTTTGTCAATGCTGACTTTGAAGGTGGATAAAGAAAACCAGGAACATGGGCATTAGGTGGCCATGAAGGCTGGAAAGCTGAGGAAATGAAATCTTCACTAGAGTCTCCATGGGAAATGAAGCACTGTTAAGACACCCTCAGTTTAGCTAGGAGGGCATGGTGAGGATGAAAAAACCCATCCATGAAGTGTCTAGGTGTCTGTCAAGGAGAAACAGAACAGCTCCTACTCAACAGTTCAAAAGTTTAGACATACCCAACCTTCCACTTTATACTTTTTTATTGTTTTCATTGAGCTATACATTTTTCTCTGCTCCCCTCCTACACTCTATACTTTATGATAGAAACAGCTCTATTAGCCCGATGTTAGTCATGGAAAGTCAGCTTAGCTTCCTGAAGTAGACAAAGAATTTCTGAAATGCAGCGTGCCTTTTGCAACGTTACTGCAAAGGCAAATAGAAAACAAAAGGCAGCCCATAACGAGTACAAATGAAGACGTGGAGTTAGGCACTGCCACAGACTTTTGGGGAGGATAAATGAGTTCACTGTTATAGTGGATAATTATCCTGCAGGATTAAAGTTGTTTAGACCCTAGTAGAGTTAGCAGTTCAACTCCGAACTATGGACTCAAGAGAGACACTTATTTCCATGTTCCTGTACAAAAATGAAAAACAAATGTTTACTGCGGAAATTTTCATGTTAAATAGAAAGTATAAAACATGGCTACTGACTGGAAATTGCTCAATAATCATTGTATAGTCATATAATTGAATACCCTAGGCTCCAAACAGGTGACAAGAATACGTGCTCTTTATAAACAGAATGACTTTTAAGACCCTAAGAATCAAGAGGAAGACACAAAGAGTTATATTTAGTCACCCTGTTTACTTTTTTAGAAAGGGCAGTGAGACGTCTCAGCAAGTGGAAGTACTCACCATGCAAATCTATTTGGCCTGAGTTCAAACACCAGAATCCACAGCAGTTAGAAGGAGTGAACAAACTCCAGCAAGTTGTTCTATGAAGTCCACAATTACAACCTCACACACTGAAATACACACACACACACACACACAGTCAAAGAGATTGAGATAGAGAAATAGATAGATGATAGATAGATAGATGATAGAGAATAAAACCTACAAAATACCAGCCAGTAAATGTCAATGTAATGATGTCTAATGATATTCTTCTATACTCAAATTGATCCCTATCCAAATTGTCATCAAAGAGGATTCATCAATAAAACTGAGGGAAACAGATATAAAGCCCCACAGTCAAACATTAGGTAGACCTCAGGGAATCCTGCAGAAGATGGGGAAGAAGGATTGGAGGACACAAAGGGGTCAAGGTCATCACAAGAAACCCACAGAATGAACTAACCTGGGCTCATAGGGGCTCACAGATACTGAACCGACAACCATGAAGTCTGAATAGGACTGACCTAGGCCCTCTGCATATGTTATAGTTGTGTAGCTTGGTCCTAACAATGAGAGCCGGGAATATCTCTAACTCTGCTGCCTGCTTTTGAGACCCTATTCCTCATACTTAATTGCCTCTTCCAGCCTTAATACAAGAGGAGGTGCCTAGTCTTACTGCAGGTTGATATACCATGTTTGGTTGATAACCTTGGAAGGCCTGTCCTTTTCTGAAAAGAAGTGGAGAAATAGATGGAGGGAGGCAGAGGATTTGTGAGAGAGAGGGGAGCATGGGGGGGGCTGGGAGGAGAGGTGGGAGATGAAACTGCCATCAGGATGAAAATAATAACAATAACAATAATGATTATGCTGAAAAATATTTTTTAAATGAAGGGAACTAGAAAATATAAAATAATCTGGTAAAAAAGAAAATATATGGAAGTCCTCAAGAAGAATATTACAATAAAACCAAAAATTATATAAAAATATAATCTTAATCATGAGGGGGAAATATTAAAGGCATCAAACAGTATTGCAACACTCAAATTAGGGTGGATGGTATTTGCAAGCCTAATAGCATATGCTCACTGTATAGCTGAGCCATTAGAAATGTTGCAAATTGTTTGTGAGCATAATGCAATCGTAGAAGACAATGTGGCATTTTCCAAAAACACACACCATGAGCCCTTTCAATTACAGAGATCTAACTTCCACAAGTTTTCACAAAGAAAATAAAAGCATATGTCCATAAACGAAGCCAAAGTGGTATTCTTATAACCATATAATTTGCTGAGTTCCAAAGCTGACAAAAATCACAGGAAGTATGCAATATACTTTGCAAAGGTATTTTCTTGAACAGTAAAAAAAGGGACTAAATGCTAGTATACAGCATGGGATGAATGAATCTCAAAATATCATATGCATGAAAAAAGCTGGGAGCCAGGTTGGAGAGCCTGCAGGAGCCCTAAGCCCATGATGATTCAGTTTCTAGAAATAATCAGTAGGAGAAACAAAATGTGGTTTCTTGGGCAGAATGAGGGCTTTGGTAGGGGCTACATAACTAGGAGGTGCATCTTCTGTAGTCATGGGACAGACTGCATTATCATAGAGTTGAGTGTTACAGCAGAATATACATTTGTCAAAGCCCATCAGGATATGACACAGAAGGTCTTGGCAGTTGTTACATGTAAGCCATAACCATCCCCCTTAAAAAAATTGGAAGGCATTTTTTGCTCTAGTGTGATGGAGGAAGGTCATTGGCCAATAAAGAAACTGCTTGGCCCTGTGGGTGGAGTAAACAGAACAAAATGCTGGGAGGAAGAGGAAGTGAGGTCAGAGTCTCGACAGCTCTGCTCTCTGGAGCAGACGCCTCAGCAGAGCCGCCATGCCCCGCTCCCGGGATGAAGCTCCCACCCAGGATGGACTAGGCTAGAATCTCTCCGGTAAGTGCACCTTGGGGTGCTACACACAGATGATTAGAAATGGGCTAAATTAATATGTGAGAATTAGCCTAGAAGAGATTGGGCCAAGCAGTGTTTAAAAGAATACAGTGTCCATGTAATTATTTCGGGCATAAGCTAGCCGGGCAGGCGGCCGGGGGTGCTGAGAACGCAGCCCCGCCGCCCTTATTACTTCATATGGCACCCACGTGGACAACTGCTTCCACATAAAGCCTGAGACAGCTTGGGAAGTAATTCTAGAACAAAATGAAAGCATTTTGCCTGGTTTCTTGGTAGCAGCAATTTCTCGGTTCTACTCTGCTTGCTAGAGGCAAGCAAGCACCTCATCTAAGAGAGGCTTCCTGACTCAGCTTTAGCTGCAAAGCCTACAGCTCATTAAGAGGTCCTGCCACGAAACACTTAAACGGTGTTGACGAAAAGCTGAACACATGCTTTTCGGTTTTCAGCCGCAGCAGGAAAAAAGCTGCTCCGTTTAAAAATGCCAGCTTTCTGGGCTGTCCTGCCAGGACAAACTCTGACTCTTTTATGCAGGCGGTTTGTGCGGTTTGCAAGCACAGGCTGCTGAAGCTCGCTTGCTGGCTACAGCCAGTACCTCAGCCATGAGGCTGGAAAGCTAAGGAATGGGCTGGATCCAGCCGGCAAAGCCACGCCTTTAATCCTACTGATATTGCTTGGTAAATTAAAGACTCTTGTGGTCAGAAAAAGAGAGATATTCAGTAAAGAGAGATTCAAAGACAAAGAAAATTTCTAAATGGTTTTAAATGTGTTAAAAATATATGCAGACTAAAAGTTGAAGTTCTTAAAGTAAAAAACAAAAAAAGGAAGAGAGTTGTTGTGTGTGGTAGCACACGCCTTTAATCCCAGTGCCTAGAAGGCAGAGACAAACAGATCTCTGTGACTTCAAGGTGTAATAGTGTACACCTTTAATCCCAATGCCTGGGAGGCAGAGACAGGCGGATCTTTGAGAGTTCAAAGATAGCCTGGTCTACAGAGTTACTTCAGGTCAAAGATACAGAGAACCTGTCTCAAAAAGCAAAGAGTTAAAAGTAAAAATAAACGAAATAGAGGTTAAAACAAAGCTGTACAAAGATGGAAAATAAACAGAGAATTTTGATACTGTATGCTATTATGCTCTCTTTAAATTGTTTGAATGCTGAGGAAGGAGCAACAGCTGCTAAAAGATATTTATTTATAAATGCTGCTGAACTAATCCAACATAGATATTTTGAAAATGCCTTGACTTTGAAATTTGGATCTAAGGACATGATGCTTTGGAAAGGAGTTTCTTATTTTGTTTTCACAGAGGATGAGACCCTGTTCATTTCTTCTATTCCGATTTGGTATGATGGACCACGCCCTCCTGAAGGGTTGGTGTGAAGGCCTTCAGAAAATTGCTTCGCTCAACTGCCAACTGAGATAAAACTAGCACACAGGTTATACCATGAAAGACCTAATTAACGACGCCCCCATTCAGCAGGAAGCAGTTTGGAGAGAAAAAACTGCACCCATGTTCCCAAATATGGTTTATAAACGTCCTTTTTCATTTAAAGGGGGATATGATATAGATATGAATAATTTGCATTAGTATAGATTTTGCTTTATTGATAGAGATTTAAGGTCAATTTTGTTATATGTATAAGTGTTTCTGATTTTGATTAAGGTATTGTGATTGTGTAGTTCATTTAAATATGTACTGTATAATTAAGAAATATAGGTTGTTAATGGATAATCATCAATAATAGTAAAGCTTGTAGTCATGTTAGTTAGATTTTCTAGATATATAGAGATATATTTTAGATAGACATTCTTCATGTCTTTCAAAGATTACAGAATAGGACATTTAATGTTTTAATAACTGAGGACTTTTCATGACAATGAGACACTCTGCTCCTGGCAGCACCAATCCACTTCAAGAGGAAGATGGACATCGAAGAGGATCCTTATGGAGTTTGATAGCCATTTGGGCAAAAAACTGCTCTTGCCTGGACTATTGCATAAACTGGACACAGAGAACCCGCAGAGAGAGGACTACTAAACTTGCCTAAGGCGAGATGATCTTTCGGGGTTCCTGATTCATGAAAGAGTCTGCAAGACATTCTGCAGGACACAACAGATAGTGACTGAACTGACTTTGGATTTTCCTGCTTTATGGAAATGTCTGCTGGATACCATGGGCCTGAAGGCTGAAGATGGATGCCCCAACGGTACAGAGGAACTTTGGGTGACTGTCCAGGCAGCGAGATGTCTCTGTCATTTCTAGAGTTTTAAAAGTTGCTTTTTTCTTGTTTGCTTAGGTAGTATTGTATCTTTCTGGAGTCTTTGATGGAGTTAAGAATAGTTAGTTATAGTTTTCCTTAGTTATGATAAAGATTATTGTAACTTTTACTTGATAACTGTTTTGTTATATGTAATTTTGCAATGTTAAAGCCTTTTTTTTTGTTTAAACCGAAAAAGGGGAAATGATGGAGGAAGGTCATTGGCCAATAAAGAAACTGCTTGGCCCTGTGGGTGGAGTAAACAGAACAAAATGCTGGGAGGAAGAGGAAGTGAGGTCAGAGTCTCGACAGCTCTGCTCTCCGGAGCAGACGCCTCAGCAGAGCCGCCATGCCCTGCTCCCGGGATGAAGCTCCCACCCAGGATGGACTAGGCTAGAATCTCTCCGGTAAGTGCACCTTGGGGTGCTACACACAGATGATTAGAAATGGGCTAAATTAATATGTGAGAATTAGCCTAGAAGAGATTGGGCCAAGCAGTGTTTAAAAGAATACAGTGTTCATGTAATTATTTGGGCATAAGCTAGCCGGGCAGGCGGCCGGGGGTGCTGAGAACGCAGCCCCACCGCCCTTATTACTACACTAGTGTCCTTTGCATTTCCCTGTCCATTGTTCCTTCATTGTCTTCTCCTGTAAGTCTCATCTGAATACACAATACTTCAAACTTAAAATGGATCTGCTGATATAGGACATGTATAAAATGTGGTCCCAGGCAGCAGAGACAAAGGACAGAATGGAGTGCTGGCTGATTCTGTCCAGCAGGAGTCCCCGTCGTGAACAACAGGGACTCTCAACAGCAAATGTGTTTGTGAGAGGCTCATTATAAATGAGTGGTGACCGCATGGAGACACAGCCTTCATCTACACGGTGCAACAACAGACTCCAGCCAATGTCGGGTCAAGAGAGTCCAGGGAAGACAGAATTTGGGATCACTAAGAGAAAACCTGTAGTAAACAGAGTACAGACAAATCCAATGACTTGGGAGAGCATGAAGCTTCTTTCTGAGCCTCAAGCATGTAAAGGCAGTTCGATTTAAGTTAACACAAGGATGGGGATAAAAATACATTTTGGAGCTAAGCAATCTATCTGACTTCCACTCCCAGTTCTCAGACTATCATGGAGGGAAGTCTGGGCAGGAACTCTAAAAGAAACCGTGAGTAAGTTCTCTCTCTCTCTCTCTCTCTCTCTCTCTCTCTCTCTCTCTCATCTATCTCATCTATCTCTCTCACTTTTTATATGTGTGTGTGTGTGTCTTTGTATCTTATGTCTCTCTCTGTCTTTGTTTTTGTGTCTGTCTCCTTGTGTGTATCCCTGTGTCTTCCGTCTTTCTGTATCTGTGTTTCTCTCTCTCTCTCTCTCTCTTTCTCTCTCTCTCTCTCTCTCTCTCTCTCTCTCTCTCTCTCTCTGTGTGTGTGTGTGTGTGTGTGTATACTAATGCACGCATGTGTGTTCCTTGTGTGCTTTCTGTTAGATTTATTAAACATTCCAAGTTCACCTGCCAAGAGACAGTGCCATCGCAGTAGTCTGGGTGTTCTCATCCATCATCAGTCTAGACTGTGTCTCACAGACATGATCACAGACCAATCTGATGGAAGCAATGCTTCCGCTGAGGTTTCTCTTCCTATATGACTCTGGGTTATGTCGAATTAAGAGTATAAACAATCCAGAGGTTGTCATAGGCCAATGTTTTAGTTTAGCATAGAGAATCTATCCTATAGCTTATGTGTGAATTTCAATTACTGTGGGACAGAGCCATGTCGTTTGTCTTCTCCCATCACTGGGGTATGAGGAATCTGCTACATAATTTACATGTATTTCTCTAGGACCATAGCATAAGTAAACAGTTAAATAATCTCCCTGTATTTTTTCCCTTCACTTCTCCACAGAAACTGCAAAAGAAAAATACAATTTTCTTCTCTGTTTTATACGTGATGATAAAGTCTCCAGCGTCACACGCCCAGAGCATGTTACATTGAAGGCGTAAGTCACAAACAATGCCACACCAATTTGGAATTATGATTAATAGGGTGGTATTTATTTAAAGGGGAAAAAACTTACAGATCGCTGTCCCAGACAACAGCCCTCTACACAACCAGGAAGGGAGTCTAGTCGCCGGTGGAGCAGGAAGTGAAGAGAGAGAGGAGAGGGAAGTGGCCGCTTTTTTAAAGGGAAAGAGACCACGCCCCAATGGGCTGGTATGTCAGCAGCTATAGGCTGGAGGAGTGGGAGGACCTCCTGCAACACCTCCCCCTTTTGTTTAAATAAGAGAATTCTAAACCTATTATGAAATTATATACAATAAGTACAAATATCCTATTCTAACTAGCTTAGGTCTTATATAATAAATAACTTGGCCAAGTCATGAGAGAAAGTAACTACATTTATATAGTCTTCAACCCCATCAAAGATCTGAGAAGGGAAATAATGTTACCTGGGTAATTAGGAAGTTCAGCAAAACAACTTCCAAAACATGCAACAAATCACAGAGACAACTAGCTACCTGGGCAATCACCCAAAGTCACGTTAGCAGCGTTGAAGCGACCAACTTTGGCTAAGGCCTAACATAACTGACATACCATTTTCAAAGGCAAGCAACTTTTCAAAACTATCTTACCCTGTCTTGGCAGGATATGACAGTCCTGTTTTATCCATTGATGCATGCTCTGTATCTCTTTCAGTGGTTGAGGTATGGGCATTTCTTTGCCCAAAGGCCAGTTCTGCCAAAAAGAAAGGCTCCAGGTGGAGTGTCTTTGGTGCTCAACATTCTCTCAGGAATAGAGTGGTGTTGCCAGGAGCAATTGTGTCTCACTACCACAAAACTCTGAGTAAGATTAAAGGCCATTTTCTACAGCTCTTTGAAGAAGCTGAAGATTATCTATCTATACTGAGTATAATCTCTATATATCTAAAGAACCTGATTAGTCTAATTATAAATGACAAACTTAGATGACTATTAGTCTATATAATTCTCAATATCTATCTAACTTAAAGACTAAGAAAATAAACGACTGTGAAACAAATGAGGACAATGACCTCCAAATATAAACAATGTACAAATATACATTGCAGTAGGTAAATATATATCAATACACAAATATTATGTAAGTATCTTAATCAGAGGTAGAAATGTACACTGCAATATGGTAAATATATACAATATATATATATATCAATACAATATATGTCAATACATAAAAAATGTTTTAAACAGAGGTAGAAACATGCATGCATACAATAGTCAATATAATTTAACTTTGTATCAATATACAAGAATCTATACCAGTATATTTGTCTAAAAACAGTAACTCACAATTACAAATCTATTATCCCATCATCCCTCTTTTTTTTTTTCAATAAAATGGGCCAAGGCAGTTCCTTTATTAGCCAATGACCTTCCTCCATCATTACATAGCTGACATTTAGAAACAGTGAGAAGCATCACCGTCCACTACACAGTCCTGGCCTTGTTTTCCCCAGGGCACATGTTCTTTCTCTTATAAACAATGGCCTGGATTATACAACAAGTCTATCGCCATAAAAGATCCTTATGTCTTTTATTTTTATTTCTGGAGAAATCTCCAATCGTCCCATAACTATGCGGTCCAACTTTGAAAGGCCTTCCTTAGTACATAACAGAGAAGAGAAAGTAATGGGACCTAGTTCTGATGACAGAATGTTAATCAACCCACCCATCCAGGCACAGAAATCCCATGTAGAGTCCACGAGGTGTTTGCAGTTCCAGTAGCCAAAACTTCTGCAGACCAGTGGTGGCTCACATCCTAAATACCTCAGTCAGACAGACAAACAAGGTCTGAAAATTCATGATACTGGATCCAGTCAGCATCCAATAATGCTGGATTCATTTTCTGGGGAATTGCATTTCATATTCATTTAAAGCTCAGACAAAACAGGTCATCCAAAGGTCGGGATCTGTAAGACACAATAACTTCTCTGCTGATTGGGGGAGCTTCAAAATTATGGTGTTATGCCAGAGGTCATTCTGGGAAAATCACTTCTCTGAATGTTCAAAATAATGTTCTAGTGACCTAGAGATAAAAATCAGACAGAGTTCTGTTTCCTTGTGGTGGCACAGAATCTCTGCCCTTGATTAAAGCTGCCTGTCTGCCATGTTATGTCCGGTAATCACAAACTTAATTTGACTATACAAAAGCTTGTCATAGAGCCAGCCGCAAGCTCCCTTGTCATTTGGGTTTTCAAAGATGCCACAGGAGTAGATGGAAAGTTCTAGATTCACACGAAGCACTTAAGATGCTATTATGGTGTTAGAGTGATGTTTCAGCAGTTGAGACCTCTTTCTTACAGCTCTTGAGAACAGCATGGGCTCAGTTCGCATGATCCATCTACATCACGCAGCTCAAAATTGCCGGTAAGTCCAGCTCCATGGACCATACACAGTCTTCTGCGGGCACCTGAATGTATGCAGTGAATGTACAAGCAGGTACACACACATATACCAAATATTTTTTAAAATCTACTATAGTATTTATATTACACACACACACACACACACACACATACACACACACACACACACACACACATATCATAATACAACTGGAAATACGGTGAAAATAATTGGGAGTTCCTGTGTTTTCATAATACTTCTTCATCCACTAACCACGAACATCCTGGAAAGCGAGAGATGAAGACTCCTACAGCCATGTCCCAAATAAGATTGCTCTTCGAACCCTTGTAATTCTTGAGTTGTATCAATTCATCAATTCAGCAACTTTGCCCATCTATACTTCAGAAGCCAAAAAAAAGACATGAATGAAATTCTAAGATTCTCTAGAGATAGAAATACGAAATAAAGAGATGAAAGCATCAAACAGATTGTTAAACAAAGTAGCTACGGATTTTGGGAAATACTGTAGGGATAGCCCAAAAAGAACAAATGCTTGAGCAAACAGGCAAAAAAAAAAAAAGAAAGAAAGAAAGAAAGAAAGAAAGAAAAAGCTCTTTTCCTGATTTTGTTGTGTTTTCAGATTCTATCTAACACAGTCCCTATGTTACTGACTCTTCCGGACTGATCTGTGTTACAAAATCTACATCCTGTGCAAATACAGTATGGTTACATTTATTTTCAACAGAAGGAAAGGAAAATGATAAAGCTTCATCTTCCACCCTTCAATTTCTGCTTCTGACAAGACTCCCTGATCTCTTGTTTGGCCTAACAGATGACTGTTGCTGGGATATTTCACCTGGAGAGAGCGAATTCCTTCTCAGGTTATACCTGCTACTAAACAACACACACATTTCTCTCATCTAGGGGAGGGCAATCTATCTACGTTCTCTTTATTTATAAAACGGGGTTATATCAAACCCGAAATCTGCAGCCTGGGTATTAGTGACAGCTACAGGAAACTAGTGGAAATGTAAACTTCCTCTCCCCTGCTGGTATGGCTGAAACAACAAAATGGTGCCTGTCTGTAACAAAAAGAACACTTTGAGGAGACTTTACCCTCTCTAAGGATCTGAGGAGGGCATGGGAGGGAGTGGATGGGAGCAGGAGAGGGAGTGGGAACTGGGATTGGTACCTAAAAGATACTTTATTTTTGTTTTAAGACAAAAGAAAAAAGAAAAGAGCAGAATGTTTTTGTTTGTTGTTTGACTTTTTTTTTTTTTTTTTTTTTGACTAGTAAATCTACCCGCCTCAGAGGTCAGCTATCACTCTACACTGTAAAGTAGCTTCGATATTTAACACTTTGGGGCTCCCTGTTATCCATAGAGGAATAACTCGATTTTTTTTTACTCATTTTAGAAAGCACACCAAATCTATATTTAGTAAAAATCATTTTGATACATCCAAACTTTAAAAGGCAACTCTGACAAGAGCATTTCTTAATCTTAATTCTTAAATAGCAAGGGAGAATAAGAGGAACATTAAGTAGTCTGGAACACAAACTGTGTGCTTAGAAGCTGTCGATATTCCTTGAAGGCAAAGTCAGCTGGTACACACTTAAGGTGTGTTTCAAAATGTGTTTCAAAATGACAGATTAGACTAATATTCATTTAAAGGTAGATGTTTTTCACTTTGCAGGGAAAATGCCTTTTACCCCGAGGAGGAAACAGTATGGGGCTTTTGGTTTGAAAAATATCACACATTTTCTTCAGAGCTTAGTGGAAAAGGTTATATTTAAATATAATTCTTCTTTGGAGTGTACAAGACTTGTCAACTCCTTTGCTTTAGCGTCTTGGTGATCATTTCTTCTTATCGAGTCTGACTACAGCTGCCTGTGTTCAGGAGCTTCCTTTTCTCTTGATCTTCTATAATAACTGTAATGAAATCTTGATCTGTCTGTCTATATATCTATCTATCATCCTTTTCCTCTTTCCCTCTCTTTAGTAGTTTTGTGATTTTATAAATAGGAATGCTATAGTATATAAAATAAACACACACTATAGGAACTAATAAGATGGCTGTTGGCAAAATGCCTGCTGCTCAAGTCTGAGGGTCGGAGCTCCCTCCCCACACCCAAATCCACATAAAAACCCAGACCTGGTATCATGTGCTTATAATTCCTGCACTGGGGAGGCTAGGTGGGAGGATCCCTAAGGTTCGCTTCCCAGCCAGAATATTCCACTTGGAAGTCTTGCGCTCAGGATGAGAACCTATCTCCAAAATAATATGAATGAATGGCTCTTAAAACAGCATCTGAGTGTGAACTCTAGTCCCACAATGTATACACTTCACACACCTGCACACATACTTACACACATGTACAAACATATGGGCTCATGCACACTACCATGCACAGTCACATGCATACACATAAACATGTGCACATATGCTCACACAAAACACATGCACACGTGCACACACACACACACACACACACACACACACACACTACTAAGGAAAAAAGTTATAACTCACTCTGTGGCCCCTGCTCTCTTTCTTCAGACAAAGGGCCATCAAACCACCTGGCTGGGAATCCTGATCCTGCCAACAGCAACAGTGAGCATTGGCCTGAGGCGTTGAGAGCAGCTTCTGCCCTAGGTGGATCCCCAGGAAATAAACAAAACAGCTAGCAGCCTCACCAAGACACTCTCTGGGCCACCTCTGTCCATAAGGGCAGTGGACAAAGAAATTATAGTAACACCCTAAGACTATTGACATGCCTTCTAAAATCCTCCTAACCTCTCTGCCTGATCATTTTCATATCACTGATTTTGAGTGCATTTAGGGTAACATGCATCTCCTAATTTTCAGGTAACACACAACACTCAGAAAGACAACCCCCTCTCTCTTCTCTCTCAATTGTTCGGGTAATGTACAATACTGGGAAGGATCTCTCTCTCTCTCTCTCTCTCTCTCACACACACACACACACACACACACACACACACACACACATACAAGAGGCCTCAGTCATTTGTAGTTACTATTATCATTACAACTTTGAGCAATTGGCCTATGGTCAGTTTACAAGGAGACAAAGACAGTAGCCATTGCAGACTTCATGGTTTAGTTTTTTTTTTTTTTTTTTTTTTTAAAGTCATGGATGATTAACACATAGATGCTAGTCCTTCCAGCTCAGCAAGTTTATGCACAAAACTGACCTGTCACTTAAAAATCTACTAAGCAGGACTGGAAAGAATTGCAGTGTGGCTTGAAGGGAAGTTGAGAGTGACAGGTGCTTGATGGCATCCTCACAGCTGAGATAACTGGCTTGTAGATTGTGATTAAGTTCAGCTTGTTGAATAGTGGGATACAGCAGTATATTTCTCTAACCTTTTCCCAGGTAGATTAAGATCTCTAACTATAATATTCATCATTCTAAAATATTCTCGATCTGAAAAAAATTCATTTCTCAACAACATTGGACTTCCCTGAACCCAGGGATACAGCGGCTCTTGGATAGGCTCTTGGCTCCGTTTTCAGCCATGCACAGCTTTGTATATTCTGCAGAGCAGCCAGTGTCAAAGAATGCCATGCTTGTGTTTTACAAGAAAACTCAACTTCCATCACTCTCTGAGATGCTCATATGATCTGTACATACCTCCCTCATTCAACCTGACTGTATTAATCCTGAAGCTCCTTTATCTTTGAGATATTACTCAACATCAACATCCTGATTACCACAGTAGCCTGAAAGGCCATCTTCTCAACTCTGCCTCTTTTCTCAGTTGATGCAGAAGCCCATGCTATGTGTATTTGTGATGCTACACAGTGCAGTAAGAGGCTGGCATTGAATTTTCTTCAGAGGCTGCGGTGTTGAGACTGTGACTAGCTGTCTGTGCCATGAATATCTGTGCTGAGTTTTTTTTTTTGCTGCTGATAGAAGCAGCCCTACTATGTGTCTTCATACATCTATGTCCTCTCTTCTTCATCTTCCGTTCTCGACTTTTCCCTTTGTTCGTGAAAGGAAGAAAGGACACCAGAGGTAGCTCTAGTCTCTCTTGTGTTTTATAAGCATTAGATAAAAAAGGAAGCTAAGAAGCTAGCCAATACTTTTGTAATTTTTTTCTTGATTTGAAAACATTTTTTCCAACAACCCAGGATGAAACTGTAGACATACTCCTTTTAATGGGGAAAAAAAAAACTGAAATGCAAGTTAGAGATGCCAGAAGTAAGTTCTTGTTGGAAGGTTGGCCCATAAAATTTAAGTGAGATCATTTCAATAGGAGATACCATTTTAGATCAAAATCAATCATCTCTAGTGGCCTTTGAGAAGAGTGCAGCATCTCCCTATGCTGCAAAGACATGCTGGTCCTTCCTCAATGGCAAGTGAGGATTTTTTCAGACATACATAGCCATATGGGTTCAACTAGGCTGAATTGGGTATCTTGTTAATACTATAACAAATACCTTCTTTTTAACATTAGACATTATTCCTCTCAATTGCAAGTTATAGTCCATCATTGGAGCTAAAGAAAGGAACTTCAAACAGCTAGGTCCATCACATCCACAGTCAAGGACAAAAGAAGTGAGTGTGTGAGTGCATCCTCACGTGCTTGTTTTTCTTCTGCTAAACTGTGGGAATGGTGCCATTGACAGTGAGCTGGGTCTTTGCACACCAGTGAATGTAATTAAGACAACCCCCATTTACATGCCCACAGGCAAACCAAATGTAAAAAATCCCTCATCGGGACCTTTTCCCTGGATGAATGAAGATGGTGTCAAGGTGCCAAATGAAGCTAACCATCACAGATATCTAATTATTTAATAAAAAATGTGCTTCAACAAGACAAAAAGAAAAAAAAGATTTCCTATTTCTCCCGTAGAAAATTGACAAACGATGCATTCATGCTTCTTCAAAGGATATTAGGCAGCCCTGTTCTGTGATAGCACATAGCTCCTCAAAGGGTAGATATGGGGAAAATGTTTCTGCTTGAAAAATGCCTGTTGTCTGTCTCCGGGTTTGTGAAGTCTAGCCCCATGCTTCAGTGACTGGCTGCATCCAATTTGTTATATCCAAGATACTCACCAGACCGCAGGAATGAAACCATATTCTTTTTTTTTTTTTGAAAAGAAAATGAAGCAATGTTAAATAATAAAAGTCTCTGTAGAGTAGACACTTTGAAACTCATGAAAACTCCCCAATATCCAAATTAAATGCAGCACCCAGAAGCAAACAATCAATAACTCATTTTCTAATTCTTTCAAAGTCTGAGATTTCTTAATGATCTGCCTAGGCTGCACCTGCACAATGAATTATTGAACAAAGAGGGCAAGCTCAGCCAGCCACTGAAGGGTGAGTTCAGCTGCGGCTGTGGAGAACTGTACCATGGAGGATACTCGCATCAGGAGACCGCAGTAGGACTATAATACAGGACTGCACCCACTGCTGGCTCAGAGAGAAAAGCCAGTTTGAAGACCTGTGATGCTTCTGAATGATGCTGGGCAGATGATAGGGTAGTTTAAAAGGACTGAACTTGGAAGGAATGACTTTTGTTCATCAAAACGTTGTCAGATCCAATCCACTTGAGAGAAGACAAGCTTTTTATTTACAACCATGAATATCTCAGTGGAGGGGTCAAAAGCGAACTCCAAAGCAAAGGCCTTGATGATACAACTCTGCCACACTCTAACTTGACAAGATACTCCGTGATGTCTGGCAGAGTTTATCCTTCGTTTATAGTGGCCAGGGTACATGGTTCATGCTCTATGTATGTAGTCCCAGGTAACCTCTATGATCCATATGTAAACAATAAAAGACTTTAGCTCTCAAGTTCTAGAGTGCAGTTATACACATGGTTCCACAGCACCTGTGACTACTCATCCAATGTCTGCACAATACCAATGCTAGTCAGAATTGCAGAATTCCAAGCTGAAGAGCTACTTGAGGACTATAGCTTCTTGGGGTTGGGGAGTCCATTTTCTTCAGGGCGTGATCCCTGAGAGGTTATCCATGCTCCAGTAGATGGCCCTATACCTGTGCATATATAGGCAGTGCTAAGTGGACTTAGTGGGTTTAAAATGAAAGTGCATCAATGTGGGAGGGAAGAGTGGAGCGCAAGATAGGGAAAATGGGGGAGGATTTGATTAAAATGCGTTACGTGCATCCATGTAATTCTAAAATAATGAAAATGATTATTTTCAAGCTAAGGGAGATAATGGTACTTGTCTTGAGGGCATGCAGGTGGGAAGCTCTGAGATCATTTGTTGCATGAGGTTTTACTTTGCAGATGAAACTTGAAGGGGTTTGTTTGTGTACCGCAAGATTGTGGATGGTCACTTTAAAACAGTAAGCCACACAAACTTGTGAAAGAATTGTTAGATCTAGATGACACTGACACTTAACAGTGTGACTAAGTTACTCCTGGCATATAAATCTCAGAAATTCCAAACTTTTCAAGAAGACCTCTTCCCAAAGCACTAAGGTATTTCCGTGGACATGGCCTGATGGACCTCTGAATAATGTCTAGGCTCACTATTCACAAACAAGGTCCCTTGAAAAGAAGATCTCAAGGACATCCTGGCATCTTCTCCATTGCTGAATGATATTTCAGCCTGAAAACTCTCATGCATAATGTTTTAGAGAGTAGATAATACCTTGAGATCATTGATGTTGCGATTTAAATCTCAGGTCTGTTACTAGCTGCCAAAATACCTGTTTGAGTCTTAACTTACTTACTAGGTTCAATTGGGCAAATATTGTATAAAAAGCTTCCTTTGCAAACAACTTGTTAGTGGTAAGTTTTACAACATACTATGCATATATCCTAAAAATAAAAAATATAGAATACATGTCTATGCATATATGCATAGGAAATTATCTGTGAAGAGTGAGATTATGGTTGTTTACTTTTCAACTTTCTAAAAATTTATGATCTCTTTTTAAACTTTTCATTGTAGATTAACAATTATACATATTTATGGGCAAGAGTGTGATGTTTCAGTGGGTGTAAATACTGTTTACTGACTGATGTTTCAATATATTCAGGGACTGAAGTATTTACAATTTCTTTGTGGATATAAGATTCAAAATCTCCGAAAGAGATTTTGAAGTGTGCTGTATATTATTGTTATATAGTCATCCAATTATGCAATGGAAAACCAGGCAGGCTCTTTTATGTAACTGTATCCATGCATGTATTAAACCAACTCTTCTCATTTATTTAGCATCTTCAAAAACATATTAGCTTTTCAGTCAGAGAAATAACATATTTTCATTTTGAAAAGTAAACACATTTAGGTTCTTAATGCATGATTATCTTGCAGAAGACCTGGAGGTTGCCTCAGGGAAAACCACTTAATTCATAAATATGGAAAGCATAAACCTTTATTTTGATCTCTTCTCAAAGATCTAAAAAATGGCAAGCAATGTCCCTCCAGCCTGTGGTGACTGGGGTGGTAGGTACTGTCTAGTGATGTCCTATTAGAAGCCAATTGTAGATGTTGATGCTCTTCCATGCAGGGATGTACAGCCTTGGCCTGCTATCCCAGAGACAGTGTGTAAGCCAGTGAAATAAAGTAAGAATTTCCTCTTATCTTAAATCAGTTACTGAGTCTACCCATTATGCCCAATTTTTAAATATTTCTGCACTCAGAAAATCAACGAAAAGATCTGTGGTGATGAATGATTTTTTCAGCAAATGCTGATTTGGAGATTGGGAAAGGGATGAGAGTGTGAACTCAAATACTTTCTTTCTGCACATAATTCCAATGCCCTAAGTTCCTCACTGCAACAGAAATCAGTGGCCCTGATGGTACAGTCTCCTATGATATACCACAATCAAGAGAGTTGTCCATAAATCTGTTAATAGTCTATATATCTATATTCATGTCCTTCAGTAATTGCTATTGAGAGTACTCATGTATCTACATCACTCAGATAGGAATATGGACATGATGTATGTTAATGGCTCACTAAGGATGACCATTTTCTTAATGAAAATTTCTAAAGTCATATAAAAATAAAATAAAATTCATTAAGTGCTCACTTTTCTAGAATCCCAGACCACATAATTAGGAAATTGATACCCAGACTGCTTCACACAGCGAGTGAATGAGGTACCTGAGACTTCAAACATCCGTGTATGTATCCTCTTATCAAACTACTCTTCAAAGAACAAGGGAAAAATATAAAAATGGCCTATTAAACCATGATTTTAGGACATCAGAGCATTACACCAAAATCAACAAAAAGTCAATTGAATATTATGCATAAGTGTATTTAAAAATCACATTAATATGATCAGTGGAAACCAAAATCAAAGCAGGAAAGTATTGATGTGTGGACCCCTTTCAGGTACATGCTGAGAGAATACTTTCCAGCTAACATGCTCCTTTACTTACCCGACTCTTTCCTAGTGCTACTGTTTTTTTTTTTTATTGAAAAAAAGGAAAAAAAGTTTCCTCCTCCTCCCACCCTCCCATTTCCCTCCCTCCCTTCTCCCCCTCCCCCCACTCCTCTCCCCCTCCCTCTCCAGTCCAAAGAGCAGTCAGGGTTCCCTGCCCCGTGGAAAGTCCAAGGTCCTCCCCCTCTGTCCATATCTAGGAAGGTGAACATCCAAACTGGCTAGGCTCCCACAAAGCCAGAATTTTTTTTTTCTTTTTTAGTTTTTCGAGACAAAGCCAGAATATTAAGGAGGATCAAAACCCTGTTCCATCTTCCTTGGCTTCTCATCAGCCCTCATTGTTCGCCATGCTCAGAGATTCCGGTTTTATCCCATGCTTTTTCAGTCATAGTCCAGCTGACCTTGGTGAGCTCCCAATAGATCAGCCCCACTGTCTCAGTGGGTGGGTGCACCCCTCGTGGTCCTGACTTCCTTGCTCATCTTCTCCCTCCTTCTGCTCCTCATTGGGACCTTGGAAGCTCAGTCCAGTGCTCCAGTGTGGGTCTCTGTCTCTATCTCCATCCATCATCAGATGAAGGTTCTATGGTGATATGCAAGATATTCGTCAGTATTGTTATAGGATAGGGTCATTTCAGGTTCCCTATCCTCAGCTGCCCAGAGAACTAACTGGGGACATCGCCTTGGGCTCCTGGGAGCCACTCTAGGTTCAAGTCTCTTGCCAACCCTAAGGTGGCTCCCTTAACTAAAAATTGTGCTTCCGTGCTCCCCTATCCAACCTTCCTTTATCCCAATCATCCTTTTTCCCCAAGTTCCCCCTATCCTCCCCTTCTCCCTTTTCTCTCCCCATCTCCCCTTACCCCCATCCCACCCCACCCCCAAGATCCCAATTTTCTCCCCGGCAATTTTGTCTACTTCCCATAGCCAAGAGGATAACTATATTTTTTTCCTTGGGTTCATCTTCTTACTTAGCTTCTTTAGGTTCACCAATTGTAGACTCCGTGACCCTTACTTATGGCTAGAAACCAATTATGAGTGACTACATCCCATGTTCATCTTTTTGGGTCTGGGTTACCTCACTCAGTATAGTGTTTTCTATTTCCATCCATTTGCATGTAAAATTTGAGAAGTCATTGTTTTTTACCGCAGCGTAGTACTCTGATGTGTATATATTCCACACTTTCTTCATCCATTCTTCCATTGAAAGGCATCTAGGTTGTTTCCAGGTTCTGGCTATTACAAATAATACTGCTATGAACATGGTTGAACAAATGCTTTTGTCATATGATAGGGCATCTCTAGGGTATATTCCCAAGAGTGGTATGGCTGGGTCCAGGGGTAGGTTGATCCCGAATTTCCTGAGAAACTGAAACACTGATTTCCAAAGTGGTTGCACAAGATTGCATTCCCACCAGCAATGGATGAGGGTACCCCTTCCTCCACAGCCTCTCCAGCAAAGGCTATCATTGGAGTTTTTGACTTTAGCCATTCTGACAGGTATAAGATGATATCTCAAAGTTGTTTTGATTTTCATTTCCCTGATCGCTAAGGAGGTTGAGCATGACCTTAAGTGTCTTTTGGCCATTTGAAGTTCTTCTGTTGAGAATTCTCTGTTCAGTTCAGTGCCCCATTTTTTAATTGGGTTAATTAGCCTTTTAAAGTCTAGTTACTTGAGTTCTCTATTTATTTTGGAGATCAGGCCTTTGTCTGTTGCGGGGTTGGTGAAGATCTTCTCCCAGTCAATAGGTTGCCTTTTTGTCTTAGTGACAGTGTCCTTTGCTTTACAGAAGCTTCTCAGTTTTAGTAGGTCCCATTTATTCAATGTTGCCCTTAATGTCTGTGCTGCAGGGGTTATATCCTAGTGCTACTGTTATATGGAAATGGAATGTGTAATCAGAATGTTGTTTGACGATTATTATCCAAAGAGAACATTCATACCATACTACAAGGAGGCTAATTTTATTTCCTTAAAATTTATTATACCTCTTTATAGTTAAAAATCTTTGATTAACAGAACTATGTCCTTCTTTTCGATACACAAACAACAGATAAAAACCCCACTTTCCAAAGCACAGAACAGTCCAATCTTTGGAAGGCATCTGATTGATTTTGTGGTGGCCCCATATTCCCTGACCTATCACAAAAGGATTACTTCCCTTAAATTCCTCCACCTATTCATCCAAACCCTGGTTAATTGGAATTTATTGTCTTCAGCTGTATGGTGGGTGGGTAGAGGGAGACTCTGTGTTGAAAGCATTTAAAGCATTTCATTTCTCATAAGGACCAGTCAAGAATGACAGGTCCTGTGAATGGATAATGTTTTCAGAGTCCAAAGATATTTTTGTTGTGGTGTTTTGAGACAGGGTTTCTTTGTATAGCCTTGGCTGTCCTGGAACTTACTTTGTAGACCAGGTTGGCCTTGAACTCACAGAGATCTGGTTGCTTCCAGAGTCCCAAGTATTTGTACACTGTAGTACTGTAGTCCAAGGCATTGTTATAACACTTAATGTTAGAGATAGTTTAGATCGTCGATCCCATGACAAACCTCAGTGATATTTCTATTCCTCTGTACAGTACTCTAATTATTTTTTTTATAAATTTACCCAGGAGATTCGTTTTCATCTTTCTCCATCCCACATGTCCTTAGAAGCTGACATGAAAGTGTCATCAGGCTTCCTTACCCACTGGGCTTTCTTCTCCCTGGGTATGGTCAACTAGAAATATCGAACAATGGAGTGAAGGAAGAGGGAATAGTAAAAGGTGGTCAAGTGTGTGTGTGTGTGTGGGGGTAACTACCTTCTCTTTGTTACAAGCATTCACATGGATTTTTTATATCCCCAACTCTCCACCAATGCTACCAGTTTCCATGCAGCTTCCTGTTTTGAAGAGTTGACTATATCCTCTCCTCCTCCATTAAATATCACATTTCTTTCCCCTCGTCTCTCCCTAATCCTTATTCTTTACCACATGGCTTCCCACTTTTTGCAGAGTTCATTAAAAAGGTGATTTTTCAAATCACTAAAATAACATGGGCTCTTGATTTCTTGCCAGCCCCTGAATGATGCAAACACATTTTGTATTTTCTTTCTTGTGGGATTTTCATGTGTAGAAAATTACTTTTGGTATTTCATGAGTTTTTTTTTTATTAATCAGTTCAGTGAAATTTAACTGAATGCCCATTATGTGCTTGCTGCATTATTCTAAGTGTCCAGGAGACAAAGTCTAATAAGGCACAGGCTTTGTCAGTAGCAAAAAAATGCACATAAATGCTGTGATAATGTAATTTATCATCTCATCTAAGAGAGTCTTTCTCTTTTGAGACAAAGTCCTATGCCTTCCTGGCTGACCTGGAACTCAGTAAGTAGTCAAGCATGTCCTTGAACTTCTGCTCGACTGTAGTGGCATTTTAACTGGATTTTAATAAATAGAGACTGCCTGAAGATCTGAGAGTAAAACAGATCCACTGTTCAGCCTTACAGACCAGGTTATGGTAACACAGACCTTTAACCCCAGTAGCCACACTACTTGCCATAGAAACCGGGTGGTGCATACCTTTAATCATGGTGGTGCATGCCTTCAATCCCAGCCCTAGACAGGATTATAAAACAGGAGGGAACAACTTTCAACACACAGTCTCATTCTGAGATTCTGGGAGGCAGTATTGCCATTTAAGACTGAGCTTGAGGTAAGAGACAGTGGCTGCCTGTTTTGCTTTTCAGATCTTCAGGTTGAACCCCAATTTCTGACCCTGAGTTTTTATTAATTGTGCTTCACTCCACCTGCTTTTATCCTGGGATGATCGAAATGTCTCACATTGTTCAGTACATGCGAACTCAAATTTTTTTTTTTTTGTAAGAAGTGAATCATGTTAATTATGTTAACACTAGAATAGCTGCTAAAACTTATTTTTATGGAAACACAAAATGAAGAGACAGTTGTGCCACATTCAAATGAACAGTTAGCTTGAAGTATAAACAGCTTTAATGAATACTGTCTAGATAATGGAATGAGTTACAGCAATAAATATGAGGAAAATCTTGGCTTCTGGGAGCTCAAGGCAAATACAAATTGTTAAACCGTAATAATTTCTACCTATGTGACCACTGATTGCAGATTAGTTAGTATTCAACCGGGCTGAACAATTAAAAGGGAAAATATCCTGTATGTCCATCTGGTGCTCACCTTGCCTTCTCTTCAGGACTTAGGAGGAGTCAGAGGTGTTTCATGATCCATGAATGAAGCTTAAAAGTTTTAAACTGTGGCAAATTGATTTCCTGAGAAACTACACTGGGAATAATGATGCACACTCCTTGGGGCATAGACAACGACATAGTGATAAATGAGTATTTTAGACTTCTTGGCATCACCAACAGCTATTTTCTAAGTGAGCTTGGATGAGGCATCTAAAATGAGATATTGCCCAGGAAACTGGCCTTTCTCAGGTCTTACATGTGGCACAAGAGGTAAGCTCAAATCTGCCACAACTTGCCATAGATAACAATATACAATGGAAAACAAACCAATAGTTTGGTCAATCCATGTAGCCAGTCATCAGGCAATGGTAAATGCATAGGCATTTTATTAGTTACTTTTCGTGTCTTTACCAAATAATATCTGGCAAGAGGCAGTGTAAGAGACAAGAGGTTTATTTGGTTTATGCTTTGAGGAAATACAGTATGTCATGGAGGGGAGGCATGGCAGAAGGTGGCTCTCTGGAACGTAGAATGTGAGAAAATGAATTGCCTTTATTTCAATGGACCATAAAACAGAGACAACACAAGAAGTGTGTCAGGCTATGAGCTCCAGGTCCTACTTTCAAATCCCACTGACCACTTCCTATAATTAGACTTCATTTCTTAAATGTCCCACAACCTTCCAAAAAAAAAAAAAAGCACCATCTGATGAACACCAAATATTCTAGTTATGAACCTCAGGGGAAAATTCACATCCAAACCTAGCAGGCGTTATTCCTAAGTCAAAGCAAGGATGGGGACCACAGGGAACTCACTGACTCTTAACAGAGTCTATAGTGGCCCAATTCTTATACAATTGTTAATATTGATTATTTTCATGCTTTCTAAATGATGCCAATAAAGATAATGTTTACTGTCTTGTTTAGAAGATTTCATTTCATAGTGTTCTATATTTATCATTTTTAATGAAACTTAGAATGTTAACTGATGAATATTTGATGATATATCAGATCAATAGTTTTCTACTATTCAGGAGTTTCAAAATGTATTGTCTAGTCTCTCATTCACATAGACAGATAAAATTTGCTTCTAATTAATGCAGTGACCATGGTCATTATCAACCACATGATCCTGCTAGAGAAAGGCACACAGAAATGAGGCAACAACATCCCACAAGAAAAACTTAGTAATTACTGACTTGACTAATTTGCCTTTTTGCAACTTTTTCTGATGTGATGTGGGAAGTCCTTCTGCATATGTATTGCTTCTGTTGGTTAATGAATCAAGAAACTGCTTTGACCTGTGATAGGGAAGAATAGAACTAGATGAGAAAACTAAACTGAATGCTGGGAGAAAGTAGGTGGAGTTAGTGAGAAGCCATGGAGCCTCCAAAGGAGACAGACCCCATATGCTGAATGGAACCTTACTGGTAGGCCACAACCACATGGTGATACACAGAATAATAAAAATGGGTTAATTTAAGACATAAAAGCTAGAAATGTGCACAAGCTAATAAGCCACACTGTGATTTAATTAATACAATTTCTGCATAATTATTTTGAGTATGAGTGGCCAGAAACGAATGAGCAGCCTTCATCAACACTGATGCTTTCTCAGCTGTTTTGCTTCTTTCTTTGTTTGTTCTATTTTGTTTCCTGGGGAGTTTAAGCAGCCATCTTGATAACAAAAAGGAAGATTGGAGAAGATAGCACAGAGCTTAAAAGTATGTGTTCTTCTTGCTGAGGACTTACGTTTGGTTCCCAGCACTCAATTAGATGGTTTACAAGAACTTGCAGTTTCAGTGGCAGGAGATGACACCCTCTTCTGGCCTCCAAAAGGGTTGTCTTACCTGTGCAGACCCACACAGAGGCATCCCTGTATACACATAATTAACAAAATAGAAGTCTTCAAACATTAATGTCAGAAATAGAACCTCTAATGATGAGCATCTGCAAAAATGCATTGTGCTGGTTCAGCAAACACAACCAAAGAAGTCATGCATCTGTTTGGCTGGCATTGAGGGCAGTTGATTTGCTACCTTGGTGATAATGCAGCCTACAGGCTTTTGTGGCCAGTGTCAAAAGAAGAGGATGAAATGTCAGCTTTGCTTAATATAACTCACCTCATTTTAGCAAAATGATGCCTTGAAGATTTACAGGAGTTAGTTCTTATTTAACCTGTGATCATGATTTTGAAATTACAAACCTAAATTCAGAATTCTGACCTTGGAATTTATTTCTCTAGTAAATAGTACATGTGAGTTGTGCCCTTCCCAATAGAGCATAAATCACAACATATATCAGATTTAAAGAAGCAGTAATTTGTAGTCATAAACACATGGAGTTAAAACATTTTATAGGAAATGAAAAAACAAGCTGATGTAACTAAAATATTTTCAGGAAATTAATGGCTCAAAACATACAGACCAGAGATAAAACAAATCACAAACAGAAAAGGGCACAACTTATCTAATCTTTGCAAGAAAGTAAAAGACCTGGGATATTCTAGTCAAATGAAATCTGAGGCCAACGATTTCATCAATAATATCTACAAGAAACTCTCAAGTTAATATAAACAGAAAAGGAAATTAGTAACCTGATAAAATGAGATCAGAACCCTATATCTTATGGCACACTGATCAGTGAGATATTGATGGAAGCCTCCTTAGACTCAGAAGGAAGATATTCTCTTTGAGTATTCCATTTGGATTGGAAATCCTAGGTAGTAAATTAAGACAAGATGAAAAGTAGACTAAAAATGTTTAATAATAGAAAAAGGAAAATACATAGAGTTTTTAAGACCACACAATAAAATTGAAAAAAAATTGTAAACAATTCTGCCATCCTAACTAAGCCTATAGAGTCCTAGTTGGATGCATGCACTTCATCTATATGTATGGTAAAGCCCCCTCACTCATGGAACAAGGGCTAGTGTGAGATATAGGAGAGGACAGATCAGATATAAATTATGTTTTTCAAAGCTTGTTTCTGCTGACCTTCCTACAATAATACCCATCTTCTACAGCTTCCATCACTTCCTAGTCGATTCAAATGAATAAGGATCTATGAGAGAACAGAATCCTTATGAGAGGTCATCTCCATGATCCAGTCCCTTCCCAAAGCCCCACTGCTTGACATTGTTCTGGAGACAAAGCCTTGGAAACAAGGATCTTTGGGCATGTACTTGACATCACAGCCCACAAATGACCCAACCATTCTCATCAGTTTTTAGGAGACAGTGTATAACAGGGATGTGATCTGCACATTGGCTAATCTTCCTAAGTTTCTTGAGAATCCTTTACTCATAAGCAATGCCTTAAATTTTACTTAAAATGTACTATATAGTGGTGGTATTTATTAGAAAAAATAAACACACATAACGTCAAGCTAAATCATTCTCATGGTCAAATTGTTAAGCAATATGATGAAGTTATTTGGGTCTTGCTTTCGAGGTTAAAGATGCAATTTCTAATTTCATTGCATTAAAAACAATTGAAAGAAAAGCAATTGGCATTTTACTTACATGGTTATAAAATGCTGCATTTGCTCAATTTGTTATAAAGGAAAGTATGAGAGCTGAATATCCACTTTTTGGTAATGTTTGTTATAATTAAATAAAATTTGACATAGCTATCATGCCTGCTTTTATTGAATAGTTGGCCCTTACTTGTCTATAGTTCCTATTCACTTTATATATTAAAGATCTACCTAAAATATAAGAACATTTTAAAGCAATGGACTATAAAGATACCACAACTTTTTTTGTCCCCAGAATGACAGTGAGAAGAAGGTCATGTGAAGGGTATGCTAGTACGTGGGCCTGGGAAGATGGCTTGTTGCTTAGGAGCACTTTCTGGGAAAGGAGGATCTCATGACTTCAAATCCTCAGCACCCACACAAATGCTTAGCATAGCCATATTCACTGATGATCCCAGTATTGAGGGACAGTGACAAGTAGGTACTTGCATGAGCAAGTACAGACAAAACAACTGAGAGAAAGAGATCTTTCTCTGATTTCCAAATGTATAGACACATTTAAACAGACCTGTATATATGTATGTGTGCACATGTGTGCACACACACATGTACACATGCGCATGGACATACACACAGAAATATCCTGTTATTGAATTATTAATCTTTGGAAATAATCTGAACCAAGTGTCATTATATTTTTAAATAGAGATTGTTTCCCATCAAGGTCAGTAAATAATTTAAAAATAATAGATGAATAGATAAAATAAAAAATAATATTCTCTATATTTCATAGGATAATCGTCACTGCCTTGCTTGTCTTCCTTTGAGAAGTGTAGTGACATTTCATTTGTATTTTAATAAATAAAGCTTGTTTGAAGATCAAAGAGTAAAACAGCCCCATTGGTCAGCCTTACAGACCAGGCAGTGTGACACACTAGTTTGCCATAGAAACCAGGTGGTACATGCCTTTAATCCCAGTGGTGCATGCCTTTAATGCCAGAACTAGAGAGGAATATAAAATGGGAGGACACATCTCTCAGACACAGTCTCAGTCTGAGATTGCTGGAGGCAGGATTGCTATTTTCAGACTGAGGTAGAGGTAAGAGCCAGGGGCTGGTTGTTTTGCTTTTCTGACCTTCAGATTGAACTCCCATTTCTCTGATGGAGGTTTTTTTTTTATTAATCATGCTTCAGGGAAAAGATTTCAGTGGTGTTTTATGTACTCAAGGGTGACAGATGGATGTTCTTCTATTGGTGTACATGTGTTTTTTACTTTTTCTGGGGCTTAGAACCTTTTGCTGATGTTGCTATTTATGTCTTGTTTGATGGTCCTTTACTAAAGAATAGGTGTGACCGTGTATGTATTGGACAATGCAGTAGAGGAGCTTGTAAACCAGCATTTGATTCCTTCTGTAATTCACATAAAAGGTATGCATATAACTTAACTCCAAGAGAAAAGTGAACAAGGTTGTATCTATTTTCTAACCCATTAGGTCTAGCCATGTCTCATTGCTCTTAATCACAAGAGAGTATAATTTAAGACAGAAAATACAATAGCTAAACATGCTAGAATCTTGCTTCTGCTATTTAATTGATGTTACTATTTTCTTTCTTAAGGTTTTGTTTATTTATTGTTTACAGTGTTTTACTTGCATATATGACTGCATGCCAGAAGAGGGCACTACAGATAGTTGTGAGCCACCATGTGGTTGCTGGGAATTGAACTCAGGACCTCTGGAAGAGCAGTCAGTGCTCTTAACCTCTGAGCCATCTCTCCAGCCCCTATGCTACTATTTTCACTTCTCATTCTTTCTTGAGTCACCACATAGCCAGTCACAACCAATATTATGATTTTATCTAATTCTTTTAGGAAATGTCCCTTGTGCAGTAACAAGGGTCAAGGCTCTGGGCTGCGCCACTCACATTGCTCACTCCCACATTCTGTGTGTTCCAGAGGCAGTTCAAATGATGTTTACACGATCATGGCTGTCTGCTCAGAGCTCTCAGTTAGAAGGCAGTGATTCATACACGGAGTATCCGCTAAGCTGATTAAGATGGAACTCAATTCTTCCCATCAGGGCATGCATCTCAGAGAGAAGAAAGCATCTTCACTTTGATACATGCACAGAGAGATTCAGATTTATTCTTAAGTTATCCTCAGATGAGAAGATCAATGTATTTATGAAGAAGCCTACAAGCCTTCATGAAGTGAGTAATTTATTTGTGTTTCACACCGGAGCATCATAAGAGTCTCAAGGCTGGCTAAGATGTCAGAACCATGGATGTGAGAAAATTATGTGTTCAAATAAGCAATGTCATTAGCCTGGAAAAAAATGTCATTTGACTTTAGATGACCTTCCAACTAGAAGGTCACTTTAACAGTCCTCACTTTAATTGTCTGTTTCTCTCCACCTGTCTGGATGCTGGTTTGGTGTTCATTCATGAGTCTGGAGAAATATATGGGACCTTTGGAAGGTGGGGTTCAACTAGTGCAAATAGATATCTGACCCTCCTTTCTACCTTATTTCTGTTTCCTGGTCTACCTAGTTGTGAGTGTAACACTCTCATGTTCTTGATGGCACAGACGCAACTATACCTGTGGCTGTGCCATGCCAGCCATGATGGACTGTCCCCTCAAACTGTGAACCAGAACACTTCCTTTCTTAAATTGCTTCTCCTTAAGTCACAGTGACAAAAAATGCAACTAATCTTTGAAGTCCTTCAGCTACTCCCTGATACTCTTTCAGCACCTGCCATGGTGAAGTTCCATAAAAATCAAAAACATTAGCAGAAGGTGAGCCAGCCAGCTAAGTCTCTGCCAGAAACATTTTCTATGCTAGTAGCGGGGCTGTATTATACTTATAAACCAGAAAACAAATAAACAAGTAATTAGGAAAGTCTGAGGCACTTTTCCATCATGGCTTTTGAAGTGAAAGCCTAGACCGTCAGGTTCAATGTCTTTCATTATGTTCTCTACAAAAGAAAATGCTTGTTGAATTTGCCAACAAAATCTCAACAGCTCTTGTCACTCAAGTAGCTTTTCCATTTCCAACTGATTCTTGGAACCACGGAATTATCATGCAGATGGGATTGTTTGGTGAAGACTTAATGTGTTTTCCTTTTAGAAGTTCTCCCTGAGGAATTTCATGAGAACTAACAGTTATGCTAAGCTTAAATGAGTTGTTAGTATTCAGACCATCTCTAAGCCTCCATTTTTGCTACCAGGACATGAGATTAGCACAGCTATTTTGACTCAGTTAAGGAGAAAGAGACAGAGGACTGATAAGCAAGAATAACAAGAATATTAGTTTCAAGAAAGACCCACTTGCTCTCTTGAACTAAACACATACTTCATGCAAAATACTGGAAAGATGACTTAACAGCACATATTGTTCCTGCAAAATACTGAAGTTTGTTCCCTAGCCTGCAATTCAGGCTGCTCATAATAACCTATAACTCCAGTTCAAGGGAATCTGATAGCCTCTTCTGGTTTGTACAGACACCTGTACTCAAGTGTATACACCCTTGTCCCCATCCTGGACACAATAAAAATAAAATAAATCTGAAAACAATGAATATAAAATACGTTTAGAAACTCACCAATAATTCTCTCAGTTGGATGTTTGCTTGCAACATGCTCAAAAGTACTGATAGGTCTACACTTCAAAACTAGAAACAACTCTAAACAGCAATAAATGAAGTCATTTTCAAGAAGCCTATGTAGTTACATTAAGTCTTCATCTATGTGAACTGACAACCCAGCAGAAAGTGGAACCCTGTGTGCATCTGATCTTTTGTATTTAACATCTGAGAAAGTAACATCTTATAGAAGTGAAATTGCTGCGTTCACCCTGAGGCTCATACAATAATAAAGCTGTTTATACTGATTATCCCACTAATGAATGACATCTCTATCTCTAAGCATCTGTTTAATACCTAGGATGTTTGCCTTACCTCATCAGACCAAAACTCTATCTACAGGCCCAATCCCATTTATCTTGTTCCTTGCTACTATTATTAAACAGAGGAGCTACAATCAAATCTTAGGGGAATAACTAGCAAGCAGTAGGCACACTTCATTCAAAGTGCACTGCCACAATGAAGCCCAGAGGAAGAGAGCAATTAGAAAAGGTGGAACTTGCCTACAAAATAGTGAGCTGCTTAAAATTTCAATGAAACAATACAGCATGAGCCTTTGTTTTAGCTGGCAAGCCATTTGGATAAAGCATCATTCATTAGAAGAGAATATGAGGAATGATAAGTAACTTGAAATGGTATTTGAGTGGCCATATAAATTCTGCTACTGTAGAAGCTTCCTAAAATATATACAAATATCAAAGAAATCTAAATGGTGTTACCAAATAATGAGGGAGACAGAGCCCCAACTAGAGATTTTATACTACTAAGTATTTTATACTACTAAGTACCAGGAATAGGCTACATCCAGTTGAGTTATTTGCCAAAGGGGTCCCATAGAAATGCCCAGACATAAGTAGCTACTATGAAGGTTGTTGGTTGCTACCTAAAAACTGATAGTAAGGCCCTACTGCTGAAGACAATACTTACATATCTCAATGAACACTGAGAAGTCTATCGTTCTGCTAAAGGAACACAGCAATAAAATGTTTCCTGAGGACGTTCTGCTGTACCCATAGATTAGTGTCTCACTCAGTCATCATCAGAGAAGTTTCTTCTCGCAGTAGATAGGAACTAACACAGAGATCCACAGTTGAACAGTATACAAAGAGTAAGACACTTGGGAGCACTCGGATTTAAATGGCATGTCTCTGTTAAATACTTGTTCTCAGGGATCAGGGAGCTGTGTGGAAGAGGAGGTGGAAACTGTAAGAGTTAGTGAGAATGTAAAACACCCAAGAAACAATGCCGCATAGGCACACAGGACCTATGAGCATATGAACTAATGGGTACTGTGGGCACATGCACAAAACCTCCATGTGTTCAAGCCAGACAGGTCACAGCACTGAGAAGGGGAGGTGGACTTGGGAGCTATCTGAAATTGGCAGCCACTGACAAAGGAAAAAAATAGTTTCCTTGGATGGGGTCTCATTAAGTAAATGAACTATACTCTTAGTAGGCCCCTGCCCAGAGGTAGCTGGCCAAAACAAAATGAACTCAGTGGTATTTTTGTGGACTTCTTGTCTCATATTGCTGTGCCTGGGAAATTTTTTTAACATATTGGTTTTTTGTTTGTATATTGTGATTTCTAGTTTTTGTTTTTGTAGGGCTTTTCTTTTTAGTTGTGTGTGTGTTTTAAAAAAAGAGTGTAGAGCTGGTTAGGTAGGGAGGTGGGGAACATCTGGAGAAGCCGGGGAAGAGATATTGTAATCAGAATATAGTGTATGAAAATTCTTTTTCAATAAAAATGTTAAAAAAATTTCGTCAACAACAACAAAAATCCTAAGCAGTTATTTAAGGAAGCAAAGAACTGGAACAGCAGAGATCCCAGGTACTCAGTGGAAAATTCCACAGAGATTTGGATTAGGCCTATGCAACCAGCCTGCATTAGAAATACCGGTCTCCTCTAGTGATAGGCAGGCTATTAAACGCTTCAGTGCCGAGTCTCCATTAAAATGGGATTAGTGCCTGTTTGGGAGGTGGGATGAAGGGCCAGATGATAAGTCTCCCTGTTTTTCCCTCTCACCCAATCTGAAGGCAGCATCAGAGAGTCAGCCCCAGGGGAGGCTATGAAATTATGGTGATGGTATGTGACTGTCAACACCCACGCCAATCAGGGATCCCTCATCCGAAGCCGTGTTTGTGTTGGCACTTGAGGATTGTGCTCCTGACTAACAACAAACTATAAAACTCTGCATGAATTAAACACAGAACAATCACAAGAACACCGATTTCAACAGAGGAAGTGGCTAAAATAAGACACAGAGTTAGAATAAGATACTTTATGTCTTTCCAGAAACCAGAACAACAGCTTTCTAAGAAGGTAAGCACAAAGGTTCTGTAGTGAGTGCTGACTGGGCTAGTGAGCACTGAGCTTCTCAATTTACATGTAGAACCTGAGAAACAGTTCCAGAGATGGCGTCCTAATTTCATCTGCTCAAAAAAAAATTAAAAACATGGGCATGTGACATACTAGGTACTGAGGAGACAAAAACAAAGACAGCAAAGATGCCTCCACTTCCATGGAATCCACATTCCATAATGGCAGCGTTAACTCGGAAGACAGAAACATAAATAGTAGGAACTGAAAATGCTGTCTCATCCAGTGATTGCTCGAGAATTAAATTATATGGAAAGTCGTTACCAACGAAAAGCAAGAAAAATAATAGTAGAGACGTCTGACTCCCTTTTTTAATGTGTGGTTGGTTACACTTGAATACATTCAAAGCCAACACACTAACATTTTTATTTTTGATAACAGTTATAAAAAAGGAAGGGAAAGAAAAACAAGTGAGAGGTATAGCAAACCTTAGGATATTCTAGAAACTTCCAGCCATGGCTATAGTTAAGAAACTTCTGGATATAATACAGATAAGCAGAAAATAAACACATACACAATTGAACCCTGCTGTGTTAAAAAAAAAAAAGCTGACTCTGAAATTAGTGCCCTAACACAAAATTAGGTCTTCAATGTGTCATGTCTCTCCCACAGACTCCAGTGTGTGGCATAGGAGACCATAAGACACCTAGAAGGTGATGTCTTGCTGGAGGTATTCTGTCCTTGTGGTGCAGGTCTTGGAGGCTATAGCTTGGCACTGGTTGCTTGTCGCCTGATTCATTTCTGCTTCTAGATCCCTGAAGATAAAATAACAGAAGCAATCCCTTCGTGTTGTGACCTCCACAAAGTCACATTTAATGCCTTCGCCATCCATCATGGGTCTAGTGTTCTTACAGACTGTGAGTCAAACCAAACCCTCCTTCCTTAAGCTGTTTCTTGTCAGGTGTTTGGTCACTACAAGAAAGGTTACTCAAATACTCTCCTGTGGTCCAGGGAGTCAATGAAGAGGAACTTGGAGTCACATCCCTGTCCCATATCATACTTGCTGATTTTTATCTGAGGAAACTTTCACTTCTACCGGTTGCCTGTCTTGATCCATAAATATTGTCTTTGAAGTTTGAAATCCTGACTCAATATGCTCCCTTGGAGTTTAGAGCTTGCTAGCCTGTATTGATATTTCAATGTGTTTTTTGGAATTTATGATGTCTTAGGCCTTTAATCACAGGGTAAGTCTCCGCCTATGCCTTCTGGGATGACTTAACTGAGGGCAGTAAATTCTTGCACTAAAATATAAAGTCCCAGGATCCTGAATACAGGACTCAGACCTCCTTCAGTAACCCTGGGGGAAGGTACAATAAACACCTACTTGGTGTGATTTACAGCCACATCTATGTAGAAAAATACAACACAGTGTCAGCAATATAGCAGAGACTTTATTTTTAAAAAAATATTATTTTTCAAAACACATCCCCGGTACTTTCCTCAGATTGAGTCTGAAGCATTCCTAAACAAAGATACACTTGGAGGTCATTGACTTTTATCTTGCTAGGTTGGCCGTCATCCATTTATTTTTGACATATTAGATTTATTCTCTAACTTTCAGAACACCTTTCTATTATCCAAGATGACCCAGTGAAAGGTCATCTTGATGCAGTGGGTAGTCATCTGAACATCTTAAGCATTATACTAGGTAATATACCCATATTAGGTAATAACAGCTATAGTAATAGAAAGAAAGAAAGAAAGAAAGGAAGGAAGGAAAAAAAGAAAAAAAAAAGGTACCATCCAAGGTTCCTAATTGCTTACTTGAAATTTGAGAATTTATTTAGAAACAACTATCATGAATTTTCTACAAGGAAAATAGAAACCTGATCAATACACAAGATAATTTTGTTTCTGAATGAACCTTTTATCTCCTTTTCTCCTCCCACTTCCAGTTTTGTCTTTGGATTACCCTGTAATAAATTCCCATGTGTTCTTTTTACTTTCGTTCTTCTCTTGTGATGGTCCAAGCATTATTGTTGTCTCTTCTTCTCATCTCATCTATGGCTAGTCCTTTGCATACAGGAGATATGCAGGTAAGGAAGCCAGCAAAACACACATCTAGATTGTCTCATCGTTTCAGAGACAAAGAAAAACACCACGGAGAGCAGAAACAATGGAAGAGAGGAAAAAAAGGAGAGTAAAAAAGAAGAGAAATTTTAGGCAGAGGAGAAGAGACGTGGAGAAGGCAAACAATGTTGAGTATATCATCTAAGGGTATAAATTGCCTCTATTTTGCTCTACTTATTTGTACATTAACTATTTCTTTTACTCTCAACATTTTTTTGAAAGCTAGGTGTATGACAACCAACTCCGTTTTCTGTTGAGAAATGGTAGATACTGAACTTGAACAAATTCAGAGTTAGTATGTTTCTTTGCGTTCTTAAAAAACAGATGCTAAGTATATAGTCTAGAGATTTGGGGGGAAATAGGGATGATTGTGAAGGACAAGGATGCTAAGGTCATGGAGGGCAGTGTCCTTTAGAGCACTGTTCATGAAAAGACCTAGTAGAAGAAAATGAATGAGAATTACAGAGTTATTGAGGTAGTCTTAAGACTGATGGGTGTCTCCTTGCACCAAAACTGCCTTAAGAGTACAATATCCAGAGGAATGGGTGGGGACCAATGTCTGCGCCATGATCAGACAGTGTTATGGTACAGCTTAGGAGAAACGAGACACTCACTAATTGCCCTGAAAGATCCAAATTGGTGTTTGTTAGGTTTTTGTACCCCGATGTTAGGTTTTTCTGTCGACTCAGTAAGCCAGATCAAACAGGATTAAAAAGACCAGGCTTACTGGGCCAAGCCCTCTCAGGTGGCTGGCCAGCCCTTCAAATTGAGGTGGGGAAAGGGAACAACCACACAGCTGGCTCAGAGGAGAGGTCTTAAATACCCTATAGTTGCAGTCTTGAGCTTCAGGGGAGGAGCCTGAATTTTGGCCGTTTTTCTGAGGGGGCAAAGTTTAGAGAGAGATGGATGGGGTGAGCTGGAGATTCCAGCCAAACAGTGTTCATCAATAAAATCATAGTCACACCTACCAACACCAAAATTTGAAAGTAGAATATGTGACCTTAACTCTTTGCAATTTGCGTTCAAAACATTAGTCCTTCCCTATGACTGAAGCAATATTGCCATGACATGAATTAGCTTCCTTTCAGAGAGAGTATATTATAATATAAGAGTAGAGATTTTCAGAGCTTGGGAAATAAATTATTTCACTCCAGTGTGTACGACTGTTAACTGAGTGTGCTTGTGGAACAAGAGAAAGTTCTAGATAGGTAGTGCTAATCAGATCAATATCTATCTTACCCTGTGGAGGTATTTAGATTGTCTTTGGTTTTCCTCTGTCACCTTCACAACACCAGTTTTTTATGGAATAGAGAACATTTCAATGCATTTGAGAGCCTACAGGAAAATGCAGTCCGGGGACAGTTCTTAAAAAAAAAAAAATCCCTGAAAGAAGAGAGATGGAGGGAGTTTCTAAATATACATAATTTCTAGAATGATTTAGAGGGTATTGGGGTGAAACCAATTCTCAGATTCACTTCCTTAGGAGCCCTTCTTCTATTTTAAAACTCAAAGGAGTATAGCCTCCTTTAGAAGAACAAGGAGACTGTCCCTATTTTGGGATCCCTCATCCCCCGACTGCCAAGACCATGGACCTGGGAAGTTTCAAATGTACAGACTGAAGAAAAGTTTCCCCTAAATTCCTTAACTTTACCTTCTCTCCCTAGTCTATCTGTTCTAGCAGATTTCAAATCAACTGCAGACAGCACCAGAAACTTCCCATTCCAGGTATTCCTTCAAAATCTATATCCCAGACAGCTTCAGAGTGGCTAACCCCAGGTGGTCCAGCCTGACAAACTGCTCTGAAGCTGACTGCTTTTCGCTAGACCCAGAGGGTCCCACAGAACCTGGACAGTGAGTGAAACACCTTGTTGTCCCCCAAAGTTGGCCAACATCCTTGCTTTCCTCTCTTGCCCCTCAACAACAGGGATGTCTCAACATCATCAGCAGGAAGTAGCCATAAAGGTTGTGCTACCCTATATCATTTACTAATTATCAGCAAAAAGGTTGAAATGAGAGGTTTCAAACTCTGGAACAAATGACTAAGATGCCTATTTAACAGATCAAAGCAGATGCTGGTGACCAGGTTCTCCGAGCATCCCTCAGTCCCTACCTATTACAGGGCCCTCCTAGCTGGCATACTCAGTTCCCTACCCTAAACTTCTCCAGTCCAGGGGTTGGTCTGCTCTCTGCCTACTACCCTTCTCTATATAATCTAACCATTCTTGTTCCTTTCTCTTTTGTCTACTTTCCTTTTGGGCCCCCTGGCTGAAATACCTGGTTCCATTTTTTTCCCATCTCTCTTTCTCTCCCTGCTCTCCTCACATGGCTCAGAGTCATATTTGCTCTGGATTCTCCCAAATGTCTCTTCTTTACTATCACACACATGCGCGCGCGCACACACACACACACACACACACACACACACACACACGTATATGGCAACTGAATATATAAGGAAATGCAAAAACTAAGACATCAGAGAAATGGAACATGTATGATTTTGTAAAATATTGTGAGCAATGCCATTGCTGGAAGAAATGGTCACGATATTTGTGCTATTCTGTAGCATTTAGGGCCAAGAAAGGCTCTCCAGGTGGAGCATATTCCAGGTTCGGCTGTGAAGTCTGGATCATTTTAAGTATAATGCAGAGCACATCTCTACAATAAAATGATTTAGCTAAAAGATTCACTGTCTAATTCTATAACAAAATTTCAAAATGATGGAGGAACAGAGAAGAAAATGAAAGTTTTTTTTTTTTTTTACCTGGGCAAAAGGAACCCTGTAAGAGCTAGATGGGGCCCTGGGGAAGGCCTGGAGGAAGAGTCTAGTGATTGACAGACTCACCAGATTAGACTATGGCTTAAGAAAAACAAGTGCTGCTTTATTTATCATTTAACCACTTACAGGAAGAAAATTGAATTACATAGAGACTGCCTTTTTTCATTTATATGAATTTGATTTTTATCAAAAAAATCATGATAGGATTTTAATGCTAAATAAACTAAATAAATTCAGGGTCACAAGTCCTACCTACACTGTGTCGAACTGACACAGACTGTTTTCTTTTAGTTTTATCTCCATTTCTTTACCTTTTGTCCTCCTCAGATAAATTAGTTATGTCCTTGTTCAAAGCAACAGGTCTACACATTAAGTATCTGTCTCATTGTAGCAAAGCTTTGTGGGAGAAATAGCTTTAGGAACTGTACTGAGATTGGTGGTTCCTGGAGCAGAAGTAATGAACGTGATTAAGACTTACCCCACCCTGCTTATCTTCTCAGAATATCTGGCCATATAAGAGAAGTAGAGGTACAAATTGAGGGGTGTGAAGAAGGATGCTAAAAAGATATCCCACACTAGCTCAGAATTGAGTATAGTAAAGGGTTATTTATTTAGGGGTAGACTCACAGATCCCAATCCTCTGCATGAACAGAGAACAGGAACCGAATCACACTGCAGGAAGAGAGGCCGGGCCTGTGCTTTACATTGCATATATAGTGTGAAAAGCCATGCCCAAGTGGGTGAGTTACTTGAAGACTACTGGGTGTAGGAATTCCTACAGCAGGGGTGTTCAATGGTATCAGAAGAACACGTTTAACTGTATACAAAGCCTCTTGTTACTGAGGGTAATCAACTATTCAACCAGATGCCACAGCCTAGGAACACGAGAGAAAACGGAGAGGAAGAAAACTTTCCTCATTTTACCATTTCTATCTTTTAATTTTTAGATATCTCTCACTAAACGATCTGAGAAGATTCATATTGCAAAAATTTAGTATATAGTTTTGTATTATAAATCATATATTATAAAATGCTTATTAATCATGTGTAAAATGCATAATTCATAAGAGATATATTATGCATAGTTATTAAGAATGTATGTAGTAAGAAAAGACAGATCTAGGTTACAATCAAAGATTCAGTAGTTTCCTTTCAGACTTTTGAACTGGTAACTTAAAGTTTCTGAGTTTTAAGTTTTTCATATTTAACACTGAAATAATAAAATGGCATGCCTTAAAATTTGATGGGTAGGATTTTTTTTTTTATGTACTTGGCTAGTCAGAACATGCAGACATCTTTGTTTGTGCTGGTTAGTCATGAGTCCTTGACAACTTGACATAAACCTAGACACTTCTGGGAAGAGAAAATATCTCCTGAGGAACTGTCACCATCGGACTGGCCCATGGGGCACGGCCTTGATTCATAATTGATGTAGGAAGGCCCAGCTCACTATAGGCAGTGCCATTCCTTGAGGAACACGTGATACTTAAGCAAGGTAGCTGAACACTGACCTGAGAGAAAGGCAAGCGGCCGCCTTCTTCCATGACCTCAGCTTCAAGCACCTCTCTCAAGTTCTCACCTGGGCTTCCTTTAATGATTGTCTATAACTGATAACATAAAATAAAATGTTTCACACCCCAGGTTGATTTTGGTCAGCGTTCTGTCCCAGGAACAGAGCAATAAACCAGGACCTTGTGGATTAGGCACCGTGTGTCTTTCTCATCTCCCCATCTTTCTGTCTCTTTTACATATAAACACCACACACATTCTACAAGCTGTTTAAACAATATTTTTATTTGTGTGTGTGTGTGCGTGTGTGTGTGTGTGTGTATGTGTGTGTGTATGTGTGTGTGTGTATGTGTGTGTATGTGTGTGTGTGTGTGTATGTATGTATGTATGTGTACATGTCATGTGTATGCTAGTCTCTTTGGAGGCCAGAAGCCGGTGTGGGATCTTAGAGAGCTGGAGTTACCAGCCCTTGTAAGTCATGCAGTACAGGGGCTAGGGACCAAATACAGGTGTTCTCTGGCCATCCCTCTGGCCCCTGCTATGTGTTATTTTTCCTCTGATGGAGCCCCCAAAACAGCCCCATTCTTGTTTGAGAGTGTAATAAAATGACTTGCAAAAATTAACGCACAAGAAGTGCTTGATGAGCAATAAATATTACCAGTCCTTGGAGCCATGATTGATGATAACTCTTTACTCTGTTATGTTATAAATACAGTAGTGTCACTGGCAAGTTGATCTGGTGGCAGGGAGGAGTGTGAAGAACCCTTGTAAGGTGACTAACAAGTTTCATAGAGTCTCGAGAATGGCCACGAGGATTATGAGTTTGTCCTCCTTTTGTTAACTCTGCCTTATACAGAAGAAACCCAGGTTCACAAAGAAGATGATCACTGTCAACACTACTGCCTGCTCATGAATCTAAGCCACTGGATAAAGTCAATCCATCCCCAGTTTATATACACTTAAACTAGCATTCTTCAAAGCAAGACGTAATTGAACAGAATTAAACTCAAAACCAGAAATGGATTTTCTCTTTGCTGTGTAATGTGACTTGGAGGTCAGCTTCAGAAAGATTCTGCAACAATTTACAAGAATCCTGAGAAGCTGAAATTGCCATACTGCAGCTTTCGTCACAGGGCAGGCCATGTTGGTTCTGCCTGGAAGGTGCAGTCAGGCTTGTCCTGTTCCCTCCGTGTGCATGGCACACTGCCTTTGGGTCTGCATCTGCTTGGAGGAACTATAAATCCTGGGATTGTTGTTACTTTCAGATAAAAACCCTCATTTTTTTTTTCTTTCACTGTGGGAAAATTAAAGGAAGCAAATCTCACTCTCATTTCAGGAGAAAGAGTGCAGAAAACGTTACTGTCTAATGTGGACCTTCCCCATGTCTGGCAGCTCTGAGTCCACTCTATTCAGCTGTTTAATACAAACTAGGTAATTTCCCAAATATTAAAAAAATAAGGGAAGCCTCAGAAACTACAAATAGCTTCTAGACTAGTATTATGGACATTTATAAGACACGTTTATAATGAAAGTGTCAACACAAACAAACAGACAGTATCTGTAATAGAATATTGACAAAAGAAAATTCTCAGTTTACAAATGCCAAAATACAATTAATAAAATAAATACAATTATAAGTAACTATCCTTTGTGGTTTTGATCCAAAACCAGACTAATTCCAAAATTCATTTATGCTATGATTTAACAAAGGGAGTCACTCTCTAAATATTACCACCTTTTGCAGTTACATTAAAAGCAAATTTGTTTTCAATCCATGTTTTCCCTTGGAAAATAATGGAAGAAGTCTTTTTTTTCCCCTCACCTGAACTCTTACATCTTAATTAAACCCATTTCTATTAATCTGTGTTTTGCCACGAGGCCGTGGCTTACGAGCTAAAGTTCCGGATGGCGTCTGTCTCTGGCAAGGCTACACAGCTTCTCACTGTCTCTGCCTCCTTTTTCCCAGCATTCAGTTTAGTTTTCCCCATCTAGCTCTACTATTTTGCCCTATCACAGGCCAAGACAGTTCCTTATTTACCAATGGTATTCACATCAAACAGAGGGGAATCCCACATCAGCAGACCTTACTAATATTACTAATATTAATTACTTAATAATCTTACTAATATTACTGTATAACATTTGGACTAGATAAAGATCACAGAAAACATTGAAAAGTCAAATAAAGCTGTTTTTTCGATAATGTATTTTTTCTATTATCTCTCTCTCTCTCTCTCTCTCTCTCTCTCTCTCTCTCATTGAATATTAACCCAATGGGCAAACAGATAAATGACAGCTGTTAGTAGCATTGTGTTGATTGTGAGAACTTCCATCCTGAAATGTTGAAAAGGATGCCTGGTCTGAGACCCACACAGAAAGCCTGGATGGGATGCATTGATGAGCCAGAGGCAGGCAGCCATATGAAAACTCACAGGGGATAGGTTTCCACCCCAAACAGAAATCTGTGGAGTTTGTCAATGGATGAAACCAGCGTGGGCCGGCTGGCTGAGGAATGATAGCCTATGTGCTTACAGTTACATTTAATTGGAGGGTTTTTCTGCTTCCCATCACTGAATGACACATCCAATTGATTTTTTTCATCGAAATGAATAGCTGTGAACAATTTTCTTAAATTGAATGGTAATTCAACCTGAGCCCACCTCACACTAAAATAAGAGATCAGTTCAGAGGGGAAGAGAAGAACAATCAAGCAGACAAGGTTCACACAAACCCTGCTAAACTAATTCTTCACCTTCCCTGTGTCAGACACAAACAGCTTATGCTTAGCAATAATTCTGCCAAGCCCCAATCCTGTACACGCAATTGGGACACCTGACTGGTCCTGGGTTTGAGGCTCCACTCTTGCTTCTGGGAAAACGGACACTTTCATTTATTCTGTCCATGATAAGCAGACTTAGGGACACTTTAGGAGAGTGTGTTTTCAGAGTGCTCAGAAATCCCTCACTAAAGGCTTCCCACGTTTTACAAAATTTCTAATATCCAGTATCAATATTCTATGGAAAACCTGTCAGTTTATCACAGGAGCTTACATGGACCCATCTTCCCAAGGCTCCTCGGGGCTTTAATCTAGTACTTACTGATTTCCATTCTTCTAAATTTTAGGTAAGTTCTTTATCTATTCACCAGTCAGGCCTGGAACTGGCTGCACAGAACAGGTTCAAGCTGAACTTATGGACCCCTGAACTCATCCTTCCAAGTGTGGAGATGAGAGGTGTGTGTCATCTTGCCCTCCTTACTGATGGCTTTTGATAACATAAGAAATTAATTGAGAGTCAGAAAGGGTCACACCATTAATGTATTGGCATCTATGTAACTGACATACTTTAACACAGGAGGCTTTGGCATAAGCTACTGAGTGGGGAGGAGATCTCGGGCCCCTCTAACCAGGACTAAAGATCTGGGGAGCACACACTCACTCAGTGTTGCAAGATCACAACCTCAAGCCGTGGCTGTCTAAGAGGTTGAATGACCTGCTTATTTTGCATTTAAGAAATTACCATTGTAGCTGTGTAAGGCAATTCTTTTATTTTCAGTGCTGAGCAGCTGAGCCCAGGGTCTTGCACACAGGAAACCAGCACCATATCACTCCAATACCTTACTTGCCTGGTAACCTTGGCGTCAATTAACTAGAGTTAATCTACTTCCAAACAGCACATCCAATATGGTGGTGCATACTTCCACCTAGACTTTCAACAGTGAGGAGCTGAGTCAAGGGGATCATGAGTTTAAGTTCAATTACACAGAGAGACCCTATCTCAATATCCTCTCTGGAACACACAAATAAATTCCTCCTATAGTATATGACACATGCAATGTGATTGCTAAGTTTACAATACAAATAAAAAGAATGTACAAATGTCATCCAAGAATAGGTCCGTGCAGCCCAGTGGATGTAAAAGGTTCATGCCTGCTATTCTGACTCAGAATCTCTCAACATCTAGGCTAGACCCCTGGCTTGAGTGTTTTTAAAGGTGGCATAGGTAAGCTCAATTGAGGCTGACTAACTTTCTTATGTTCTTATTCTAACTAGAATGTGCGTATTTGATAATGACTCCAATGCTTGAAAGCACTGGGGCAGGCTAAGGATATCAGTCCTAAAAATCCACATAATGTGTGGTTCAGTTATTCAAACATTCACACATGAGGACTAGCCCCAGGTTTCTGGAACAGGGAGAAAGAGGGGTCTGGGGATATGCTGGGAAATCCTAGAATTTATGGATATTGGTTCTAAAGTGATGAAAATACCCCCAAATTGATTTGAGTAATATACTATGAGTATGCTATAAGCCACCGGCTTTTACACTTTTAGGATTTAGGTTTTTTTTTTTTAATTTAAATGTGTGGTGTGTGTGTGTGTGTGTGTGTGTGTGTGTGTGTGTGTACCTGTGGAGTCCAGAAGAAACAATGTGGGTGCTAATACTTAACCTGGATCTTACACATGGGTAGTATGTATTCTAAACTGCTGTTTGGCCTATTTAAGTAAATTAACTGGTCTGTTTAGAACACCTCAGTAAAGCTGTTAGGCGAAATGTATAGTCCAGGTAGTGAAATGTGTCTCTCCAGAGACAAGGAAGAAAAACAAACCATTGTGTGCCACTCTCTAACAATAAAGACTTGTATATGTTCAGTAGCAACAATGTTTTCAAGTTTGAATTACAAAGGATACTTTGTTTACAGCATTCACATGGAAGAAGCTGTGGCAGAAACACCATGGAGAATCCACCCTATAGCTGAAATATAGACATAACAACATCCTGGGGAAAGCTTGGGACCAAATCCTCAAGCTTGTGAAAAGAATCTCCTGAAGGGGATAGTGTTGAGACCCCATGGAGGGGCCATGTGGTCAGTTTTCTGCCTGTGGTTAGTTAAGAGGAAAGAAAGTGTCTGTCCTCCAAACTCACTAAAGTTTAACACATGTTTTTGTTGTAAAACCAAACCCATCAGCAGGGAGAGAAGCTTTTCTCAGCCTGAGGATTTTAAGCTCTTGCTGTCCATAGTCAAAGTCAGTTCAGGCTTGCTTGGAGAAACTGAAGGGCTAGGGTTAAAAAGCCCTCATCCCCTGAGTATGTTTAAGGAATAAAAGAATAGGTTTTCTTTTTTTTAAAAAAAGGTATTTTATTTTGAGTGTGTGTGTGTGTGTGTGTGTGTGTGTGTGTGTTAATATAGACATGACTACAGGTGCTGAAAGAGGCCAAGAGGAGATGTCAGATCCCTTGGAACTGGAATTATAGGTGTTTGTGAGCTGCCTGATGTTGGTGCTGGGAGCTGAACTCTCTGATCCTCTTCAAGGACAGTAACCACTGAGCAGTCTCTCAGCCACCCACAGGAAAGGCTTAATAAATGCTTTTGAATGAATAAGTAGATAAGATAAAGCAGGGTAACAACTTTATTTTGGCAGCTACTTTTTATTAAAATTAAGAAAGGTCATCGTAAAAGCTTGATTTGAAGTTTCACTAATGTTTTTTTTTGACAGATATATTCTTGAAGCAGATGACACAAGAGAATAGCTACTGAATAAATAAATAGCAATTGGAATAAAAATAAAAAAGATGTGTATATTTGCCGGTACTTGAGATTGCATGTGTACCCAACTAATCATGACAAATAAAAACAGGTCTGGAAACTTTTTCATCAATGCCAGGCTTCCCTTAACAAAGCTTAATTTTCATACACTTGGTTTCTTTGGAAAAACAATTAACTCTCAGGTCCTCGATAAAACCTTGTGGGCACTTGCTCTCACATGTGCATACACACACCTCTGCATTTGCACACACATGTGCACACACACATACATACAAAGAAAAGAAGAGACAGAGATAGGGATGTGAATTGATGCTGTATCACTGGCCAATAAGTGCCAATTCTGGGGACAATATGAGGGTTCTTTTGCTGAAACCCTGCCTATAGACATGATCTAATTGGATATTGCTGTCAAGTCAAGGTTACATACATCTTAAAATCCATATCACAACCCTAAGAAAAAGAGATATCACTATCAAAATGCCATGAAATTATTGGGCCTGGTGAGCCAGAACCAAAGGTGGTAGTGTTCCTCTGAGCACATCCTGGACATAAAGACTGAAGTGAGCTTTCCTGCATCGTGTAGATGGTCTAGGCTTAGTGAATATTGACACATCGGCCTCCCTAGGCCTAAAATTTCTCTACTTTTACCTTGTAAAACCTCAGTTTACTCTTGAGTAACGTGTCATATATGTTCTTTGACTTGGGACTTAATTGTATATATGGCGAAATGTCCTATTTAAACTGCTCATTAAAAATAAGCCCACAGTTGGCGTATTGAGGCCCACTGTTAATCCCAGCACTCAGGAGACAGAGGCGGGTGACTCTCTGAGAGTTTGAGATCAACCTGTTCTACAAAGAGAATAAAGGCTAGCTAGAGTTACACACACACACACACACACACACACACAGAGAGAGAGAGAGAGAGAGAGAGAGAGAGAGAGAGAGAGAGAAAGAGAGAGAGAGACTCACACATTCACACACTCACACATGTGATCCAGTGTGTTGAATTTTGCTAACCTGTAAATGAGACATAAAATGGAATATATTGTTAGTAAGAATTTTTGCAGTTCTTTGACTAAAGAGCATCGTACACACACACACACACACACACACACACACAATATTAAACATTTAGGGTTCCATTCTTCCCTAAGGGACTCTTTATAGCTAGCAGTTGTTGACCAGAGGTTGGGAGGGAGTTTTCTTTTCTTTAGTGGTATAGCCACAGGTACGTTGCTCTTGTTCCAGTGTAGTTAATTTTCTTTTCTATTTTACTTTTTTGAGTCCTGCTACCCAGCTCCTAAATAAATACTCAGAGACTTATTCTTATTTATGAATGTCTGGCCTTAGCTTGGCTTGTTTCTAATCATCTTTCCTAAGCATTAATTATCTCATCCACATTTTGCTTCTAGGCATTTACTTTTCTCTATTCTATCAGTATTTCTTTGCTTCTTCCTCTGTTGCTGGTTGTGTGGCTGGGTGACTGACCCCTAGTGTACTCCTCTTTCTCCTTTTCTAGTTTCTTCATTCTTCTTCTCTAGCCTAGATTTCTCTTTCTATTTACCCTTTATGCCTGGCAGCCCCACCCATCAATCTCTTACCTTGCTCTTGGCCATTCAGCTCTTTATTAGATCAATCAGGTGGTTTAAGTAGGCCAAGTATACAGTTTTACAAAGTTAAACAAATGCAACATTAAAGAATGTAGCATATCTTTGCATCATTAAAGAAATATTCTGCAGTATAAACGAATGTAACACATCTTAAGCTAATATTTCACAATACTCCAGTACATAGGCAGGAAATACAATGAAACAGTGCATAGCACTGGGGATGAAGGGCTTCAGCCAGAGAAGGAGGATGAGAGAGCGGAAGAGGAGGGTGACAATGACTAAAATTCAATGTATGAACACGAAGTCAAATGATTAAAGAAAGAAAAATGACAATAAAGGTATATATGTGAAATAATTTGTCCATATTTTCCTTTAATTATCCCCTTTGCAATATTTTCTTCTTCTGTGCACTGATTCAGTTAAAGGCAATCAGTAACCCAGGACGCAGTGTGTTGAATTTTGTTAACTTTCTGCAAATACTGCATGCAATAAGGTGTATTGCTAGTGAGAATTTTTGCACTTTTTTGAGTAAAAAGGATTGTATTTACTTTATACCTAGATAATGTTTTAAAATAATTTTTACAAAGACATATACATTTACATATGTATCTACATCTATATGTATAAATAAAAAGACTGGATAGATACATAGAGTCAAATAGAATTTTATCTTGGCATGACACATCCTGCCTATTATAAGTGTTGACTTTCATGGCAAGATGTTTTCCAACAAGGAATGATTTAATCAGCTTCTGGAAATGTTTATTTCCAATGTAGGTAGCAACAAGAAAACATTATCTGGAAAAGAATATGCAGTACCACCTGCAAAGATATTGATTTAGCCTTATGATGGGATGTGACAACTGCATTTTATGAGCAGGAATCTCTGATTCGGCCCCTTCGGGTCAATGTTCTACTGCAACTTCAAACATTTGAGAGCCACACACTTTCACCGGTTACAAAACTGTCACTTCCTCACACCAGCAATTGATTCCTTTGAGTGTTTTCCATTTTAGAACAGATAGTGCATCACTAGATGCTTTTATGAGACAGCAGGAAGTATGTTTACCTTCTCAATATCCTCTTAACTTATCTTCTCAAAAAAAAAAAAAAAGAACTAGAATCCACGAGGAACGTACAGTCACATCAGGAAGAAGAAAAATTTGTCCAAGCCGTTATTTTCATAGATAGGAGTTCATACAGGATATTTTTTCAGTAAGTTCTAATATTTGCCACATTTCTCTCCCTAAACAGAATGCCAGTATTTGATGGAAGTGGCAGGCAGATTTAGCTTTTTCTGGTACTCTCGGAGGGGTCAGTGTAGAAGATATACAAAGCAAAGGGGATACTGGATCTCCATAAATTCACAAAACTACTGTGATCAATGTTGGCAAGTCCATATCGACAGAACTTGGCAGACAAATTATTGAAAGAATATTCATCCTGCATCTTCACCATCACTGGTGACTTCTAGGTTTGTATTATGGAATTCTTCTGGATGACTTTTTAAAACCTGGGAAATGTGTGTGTACTACAAGATTTCAAGAATATCATTTATTGAAGATGGATCGTGAAGTTAATCTTTCTGTTCATTATCTTGTTATGTTCATGACGGAATAAGTACCAGAGGGTTAGGGATTAAGTCAGCAATGCTTCATTAAGAGAAACAGAATCTCGAAAATACATATTAAGAAAGTTTACAGGTTGAAATATGCCTGCCAAAAATATGTGGAGACATTAACCATAAACTGTCATATTTTCTCAAGTGCCCCACACATACAGTTTAATATTTAGAGATGGGATCAACCTACACAAGCTATATTAAGGCCAGTGTCCAGCGTGCATGTAAGAGATAAAGAGAGAAGAGCTGCATGACAAGACGAAGGTAAGTTATGGGAGATGAAGACAGAGACTTGAGCTACGCAGCCACAAGCCAGGTTTCTGGAATTATCATTAACCAGAACCAGTGAGAAGCAGTTCTTCTCCGGAGGCGCTGGAGAGAGTAAGGCCTACCAAGATCTTCATTTCCTATTTCTGCCATGTAGAATTCTGAGACTATATGCTTTAGTCTTATTAAGACAGTGAAGGTGTGGTGGTTTGCAGAGCTGCTCTAGAAAATTGACATGAGATAGGCCATCTCTGAGAGTGAGATGCAACTCATGAGAAAAGTTAAACGAGCAACTGATACACAGAACTTTTTCCAGGAAAACTCAATATTGACTTCAAGGACATAGATGAAGTCAGGACTAGCTGCAATATCTGAGATAAACCACTGTATCTAAAGTCAACCTACTAACTACATTGCAAAATTCTTTCAGAACACTCCTGGATTCATGATTGACTGAAATACTGAAGGCTGCAGTCTCACCAGGTCAGCATGCAGAACGATGATAGTGACATGTTTAGCATCCCTTATTTAGTAATAATATTCAGAAACTTCATCCAACAAAATATTATGGTAGCTCTTAGAGAAGCCCATTATCATGGGGCAAAATAATGATTATCATCAAATCCTTACTGTATTCAAGGTGTTGAAAAGAAAATATACAGAAACCTGCTGAGTCTTTTCACCAAAAGCAGAAGAAACTCAACAACTATAATCTATAGATAGATGAACAAAAGGAACAAATCTTTGTACACCAGCAGGTGGCAAGTATGTACAACTAGCCAACGACTGCTAACACCTATGGAATGGATTATTCATTAAAGTAATGACTAACACCAGGAATCACCAAGGACAACAAGGGGAATCTTGTCTTGTTCAATGTGGTTCATTGCCCTCACTTATAACAACAAGAACACAACAACAACAACAACAAAACAGCTTTCATTCCTATGAAAAAGAATTCATCTCCATTGTGATTTGTAGTGAGCTGAGTCCAAAGTCAGTCAAGAACATGGCAAGGACACAGGGTCCCATGAAGAAATCTCTCAGAATCTCTTGCAGGACGTTCCCAACTTCTGTTCTGCTCAGCTTGATGGAACTCCAGACCTGTTTTTTGTTATTTTTCTTTCTTAACTACAGATCCCTTGGTTTTTTTGTTTGTTTGTTTGTTTGTTTTGGTTTTTGAAAATTGATTTTAAAAATAACTTAAAATCATAAACTCCTCTCATTCTTTGGTGAATATCTGCAAGCCTTTTTGACAGCTTTAAGACCTCATAATTGTATTTCCCAAGGACCTGGAATCCCTACCTTTGCAATTTGTGAACCAGGATTCTAACTTTTACATACATTATACATGGAATGTATACATACAAATAAATGGAATGGTGTAAGGACTGTGAGGGGACCTATCTCATTGTATCTATAGGAGGAGGAAGAGTCAGGTGAATCCTGACTCTCATTTCCCTTCTCCTTTGCCCTATTTGATATTTTTTTTTTGCATTGGCTCTAGCCCATAGGATGGTAAAATGCTCTTTCAGGATGGGTCTTCTCTCCTCAATTAAACCTTCCTTGAAATAGCCTAAAGATGCGTGAAAGGCATATCTCCACGTTGATTCTAAATTCCTTCTAACTAACACTTAAAACCAACAATCACAATAGCCTCTCCTACTGAATAAACATCTTCCAGTACTTTTTCATGAGCCCAGCCTGATTATGTAAAACCCTCTCACCATTTGTTTATATAGAGTATGTTTTTTTCTAACCACAATAATCTTGAGTATTCTTCTTTCTCTATTCAGTTCTGCCTATGTGATCATTTTTGCACTCCAAATAATGAGTTTCCCAATCATACGTAAAGACATAAAGCTTGATGTGTATGGCTCATGGATACACTGAAATATTGATAATTTTATCAACCAAAGACCTAGGAGGAGTCAATGCAAACAGAAGCACAGTTCAGTGATCTCTGGGTACATGGATCTTCTTAAATTCGACCCATATCAATTTACCTCAATATGAATCTTTAAATGTTTGTGTAAGAGAGATGAGAGATAATGACATAGATTACATTAAAAGGATTCAAATCCATAATTAATGTACTCTCCAAAATTACTCCCAAAAGTGCATATCACCTTCAAAAATAGATAGATCTGGGAATATCAATGTTTATTCATAACCCTAACACTTTACAGACCAAAGCAGAGAGCTCTAAGTTAGAGGCAAGACTGCCTACATAGTGAGACGGTCTCCAAAGACATAGTACCCAAGAAAATTATGAGACAAATGAGAAGGTCAGTAAAGTATCAAACAAGATGCTTTAAAAAAATGTCATAACAAATTATGTCGTAGCACAAAGATCAAACCCATACACATTGTAAATCAAGAGCTGTCGCTGAAAAGAATGCCAGATAAAGAAAAACACAGCATTGCCAAAAATATGAGGGTAACATGTAGTAAAGAAGAATTGAGTTAGCTCTGGGCCGTAGTATTTTGGAAAAACTTCCAAATCTGATTGTGTCCGAGGGTTAAAAATAGAAACAGCATGCAAGCCAAAATTTCATTTGAACCTTGAGAAGCACTTTGGGAAGGACACAGTGTGCCTTTCCAGTGACCTAGAAGAGAAACTTTGTGACCCTCGCTTGCTTCCTCAGTGGCCAGGATAGGACCAAAACAAAGTACTGCTCCTTTGTCAGGTGGTGCCTCCTGAGAGCTCCATCCCTGAAAGCCTGGAAAGAAGGCACCATGTGTTTTGCATTTCCTTCATTTCCTTCTGTGAGAAACTGAGGCTAAACTGGGTTCCTCATTGTAGTCTCCTGAATACTAAAGACCCCAACCTCATTTTCATGGTAATAAAACTGCTAATCCTTTCACCCTATGACCTCCCATTCAGTAGCAGCTCATTTGGAGATAAATTCCCCTTCGGCACACCATTTTTATAATTTGCCTAATAATTAAAGCTCGGGCCACACAAGCCCTCAGAAACAGTGTTCTAGCACAATCTACCTTTATGGAAGGTGTTACTAACTCATTCCAGAACTTCATGCATGGATCATGTATGAGCCTGTGATAGTGTCCCACACACAGCACAACTATGCCAATTCTACTCTTGGCATCAGTAAACAGACCAACAATAAAACATAGCAGAAGCCTAAGCTGTTGGGAAACAAAGGGGACAAATCTGAAAAGGATCTGTGGATCTGACACGGTTTCTCAGAAGTAATGTCAGCAACTGAACCTTAAAGGATGAGCAGGCATAGTCCAGTTGACTGACTCAACCCTCATGCGTGTGAACTTCTATTTCTAGACTGCAAATGACTCCTCAATCCAGTGTCGCATCCTACATGGCCATTCCAAATTGCCCACAGCCTAGCTATTCACTATGAGAAAGTATATCATTAATTCCGAATGTCTTAGAATGTTTGTAAATAGTAACAGCACTCCCATCATCCAAGACAAGCATTCTGACTCCATGGTAATATGCTGTGTAAGAAAGGAAATTGTGTACACCCTCAGGGTAGCGCATCCTTGCTTCACTATTTTATGGGTCTTTGGAAAAATTAAGAAAACAAAGCATTAACTCATTTGGGTAGTCAAATCAATTGCTTCTTCATCATTATCCTAACCTCACTGCCAGCAGCAGCAGCAGCAGCAGCAGCAAAGTCATTACCCATTATTTGCTAACTAGGAGAATGTGTATAGAGACACTGTATTTATATTTAATCATTTTGCCTGCCCGACAATCCTAGTATTATTATGATGATCCAGGCTTACCCTTGAAACAAGGAGTTAAGAAGAAAAGGAATTTCCTAAGGAAGGACTTTGAGCAAATTGCAGCAGGCCTCCTCCTCGTCCCCAACTGTCAGGCCCCCCATTCTGCTTTATTATTATTATGTAGCTGCTGTCTTCTCTGAAAACAGGCTGGCCTATCCTTTTGCTCAGAGCAACTCACAGAGTTGTCTTTACCACGCTGCAGTCCTAGACAATTTCAAGGTACATCCTGAACCGACAATCCCACAGAGTCAGGGAATGTGATGTGAACTCTACTCTACCCACTCATGGCTGGGAAGAAAATTAAACTGAGTGAAAAGAAGGGGTGGGAAAATGAAAAGCTCCTGCCAGAAGTGCTGGACTCCCTGTGAAACAACAACATCAGCCCCAATTTGCGGACAGAAGCATGCCCATCCATCACGCCTTGAGAATCATTGCCTCTATCGAAGAATCTGGATTAGTTTTCCAGAAGCAAATAGAGGAAATATGATGCTATCAGAAAACTCAGCATCTCCTCTTAGCCTGTGATGTTCTGGTTGATAATTATCACCACCGACCTGCAAGATAAGGGTGAGCTGCTTTCTTGTTTTCTCAGTTAAAACTCAGAGGGGATGTTCTTTAGAATAGACGGAAAATTGAGAATCCCAGATAGCAAAATCGCAAGGCACTCTCAAGAAACCCATTTTTGAATGAAGGCTGAATGTGTTTCCACTCGGGAGCACACCTAAGGATTTTCTATAGCTAGTGGCCTCATTACAGGAGAAGTAATACTGTGGCACACGAAAGAGCATGCAAGAACCAAACAGAGACAGAGACCCATATGGGAGCACTGGACAGAAATCTCAAGGTCCAAATCAGGAGCAGAAGGAGACGGAGCACGAGCAAGGAACTCAGGACCACGAGGGGTGCACCCACACACTAAGACAATGGGGATGTTCTATTGGGAACTCACCAAGGCCAGCTGGCCTAGGTCTGAAAAAGCAAGGGATAAATCCAGACTAGCTGAACATAGCGGACAATGAGGAATACTGAGAATTCAAGAACAATCGCAGTGGGTTTTTGATCCTACTGCACGTACTGGCTTTGGGGGAGCCTAGGCAGTTTGGATGCTCACCTTACTAGACCTGGATAGAGGTGGGCAGTCCTTGGGCTTCCCACAGGTCAGGGAACCCTGATTGCTCTTCGAGCAGATGAGGGAGGGGGACTTGATCGGGTGAGGGGGAGGGAAATGGGAAGCGGTTGCGGGGACGAGGCAGAAATCCTTAATAAATAAATAAATTAAAAAATAAATAAATAAATTTTACAGCTTTAAAAAAAAAATAAAATGCATGTACCCTTCAAAAAAAAAAAAAAAGAACCAAACCATTCATCCAAATGAAGCCTTCACTTTAAGGATTGATGTATTCACTGAATAGCTCTAACATCACCCTGCAGAATGCAGCTGAGTGATAGAGAAGTCTTTAAGTCACTAAACACCCCCATGTTGATGCTGTAGAGACTATAAGAGATAGATGCCAATGCATGGAGTCTGGACACTGCCCTCCCTGTCTTCCTCACCACAGGACGATTTCTTATGAACTGAACACTTGTGCTGCCTGATGGTTTCCTTTCCTTCCCAGAGCAATGAGTGAAGTGGTTAGGAAGCCAGGCAGTAGGCCATCCCCTGGGAGCACTTCCTGTGGTGTGGGGCTGAGGTCAAGCACTTCACTCTGCAAATGAAAGAACATGGGTTTGAAGTCTAGTGGTATTTAGCCTCAGTGTTGTCTGGATTCAGAAATGTCAGTGATGTGTTCATCTGTTTTCATCTCTCTGTGCTTCTTTTGCTCACTGCACTCTCTTTCTGTGATTACAATCAGATCTGCTATGTTCTATTGTTCCTTCTGAGGGAGGTTCAGATCCTCACATTAGTAATTTAGAAAGTATAGATGAAAGAGTGCCTTTTTTCCAAAGGTTTTCATAGAAGGTCCAAAATCTGAGCCCTTATTCTGACTAAGATCGTATGAGCATTCCTTATACCAAAAGAGGATATCAGATCTCACTATAGATGATTGTAAGCCACTATAGAGTTCCTGGAAATTGAACTCAGGATGTCTGGAAGAGTGGCCAGTGCTCCTAATTCTGAGCTATCTCAACAGCCCATTGTATGAGCATACTTAAGTCATCCCTCCCTAAATATTGACCAGTCATCTCTGCCTTGGGTTTTCTCAATTTTGGAAAACATTGAAACTTGAAAATACATACTAGCTTTGTGATACTTTTGGCAAATTAGCCAAGTTCTGATTCCTCCATTCTCAAGGAGTTTTATATGGTGAGAAGAACCTGTGTTTGAAGAACCATCAAAGGTAATAGAAAGTGGTGATCCAGTGATGGTGCGATGTTGCTCCGTGGTTTAGCATTTTAGGTCTTCCTTGCAATGTCCTAGACAGGAACCAGCTGTGTCCATAACTACCTAAGAGGGAAACTGAGAAAATGATGTTCTCACGCTATCATAAGAAGCAGAGTTCAAGAGCTACAGTCTGACCCATTGGCAAGACAATAATAATAAACAGGATGAAAATGTAGTGCCAGTCCACTGAGAAGCTTTTTAGATCAAAGGAATCACTTCTACCAAATCATTTCTTTAAAAAAAAATCTTAAGATACTTTCAGACCAAGGTAACACTTTTGTATTTAACACTCACATGCATTTCTGCTGGAAACAGGTCACCGTAACTCTAAGTGCAGACTCTGCTCAGAGAATAGAACCATTTTTTTCCAAATGGTTTGTACAACTGCGTGATCCACTGGGGCACATAAGTACTGTCTCTTCCAATATTGTGTCATAGCAAGCAGTTTCCCGAAGCTTTTAAAACTTCTTTCATGCTGACAGTGAGCAACAGGGCAATGCAACTTCAGATTCAGGAGTAGACAGAAAATAGCTCTGTCGCTATTGAATGAAATTGCCTATTATGTATTGTTTTCAGCTCTCTGTAGCAGCTCAAAGGGGCCCCAACATGTCACTCTTATTACATTATACAAAGGGCTACATGTCACCCTTAGGACCTACATTAATGGATTTTAACCTTAATTACTCAACTCTTGCTATCTACCAGGTTTTTCTACTGTAACATTTTCCCTCCATGTCCTCTGTCCTTTAAAGTACAAGAGACACACTGCCACAATCAGTATTTGATATCCAGACTCATAGATAATACAAGAGATTAGGGTCAAAGTATATGACAATTTTTATCAGATAATTGAGATTTCTGAAGAGAACAAAGAAATTCAATCACCAGGATCAGGATGTCTTGAGAAAAAGAAATGATAAAGGAGAACTTGCTAGCTTTGGTATTGCTGTCTGTAATTGGAACAAGATGAGCGGTTCATACACGTGGAAGAACTAGCCTGCCTTTGATACTGTCTGGACCAGAAGAGGATGTACCAGGCTTACTTAGGACTTCTGAAGACATGGGATGACAGAGCAAGAGGAAAAATAAGGGACTAAGAGATATAAACCTTTTACACACACAGAAACTGCGTTTGCTTGTACAAGATCAAGCCGATCAATACTTCAACATGAAGTGTGCAGAGGCTCCAGAGGCCTCACTCTAACTGAGGAATTTATAGCAGCTGATAACTACTAGGGGAGAGAAAGGCAGCTTTCTGTGGGGTGTGACCACTGATAGGCTTCTCAGGTCTTAGTAGAGGACCTCACATCCATGTGCACACTGTCACTACGTATTGAATTCAGGCGACCATCAATAACAGTAATTTTTTAAGAAAAGATTATCAAGATAGGAGGGAGGTGGTTGGAGGATCATGCAGGAAATGAAGTGAATAAGTTAATGTAATTTTGTATACATGAATGAAAAATTCTCAAAAAATACGTAGAGAATACTATTTTTGAGTCAATAATTAAAGACAAAAACCTGACACACCCACTATTTTCATGCTAAACTATTTTAGGGGAGGTCATTTTGCACAGTTTACATTTAAGAGGTAAAGCATCTTTTTTTAAGGTGGTGATTATCTACATAAATTATTCCAGCTTCTCTGCACAGAGCTGTCTATACATCAAACATATACTTTTATCAGCCCTTGTTCCTAGATACTTTCCTGTGAGCCATGACACACTATTTTTTTTCTCTTTTGTTTATAATCTATCACTTGGCACTGTGGCTAAATTTGTCCCAACTTCGGCCATTAGGAGTACCCAACCCAGTCATTGTACACTATGTCCCTAAGGCAGTCAACTCTTTTCCCCCCTGTTGCCCAATAACAACATTCTAGCATGCATTTCCCATCCAACACCAGAGAAAACCATTCTTTACAGAGTTTCTAATTTTTTTGTAGATGCATGGAAGCATTTCCAAGATGTAAACATGCATTATTTTTTAAACCTGATTTACTGAGATTGGAAGCAAGCTTGCAAGTCTTCAGCAGCAGCATGAATAACCCAAATGCTGAGTTAGAAGAACTCATAGGAAATGAAGTCAGCAGATTTCTTCTGCTGTCAGGGACATGGGACTCCTCACTCATTAAGTTGAACTTTGCAATCATAATTGATAATGAACTGTAAAACCCCACAAGAGGCAGAGTTTGCAGACATAGTGGCCTATTAAACCAGGGAAGTCCTCGAAATCTAAGTGTAATTTGTGAGAAAAGCAAACATATTAGTTCAAAGCAAAGAAATCTCTGAAAGGAAAAGTAATGAGTCAAAGGAAATCAGGGCAGATGTTTAATATATCAGAGGCAAAGAACAAAGGCTTGGAGCCCTTTCATTAAGAAACAGCTATACCACAGTTGCTTAATTCCAAGGGAAAGACTATTTCAAATGCGTTCACTTGTGGATTTTGGATGAACCATGACAAAAATTGATCAAGCTAGTTTTAGATTCACACATTAGCCTCATATTCATAGAAGATGAATACACTGAACAGAGCCAGAAATCATCATGGCAACTTGATGAAAACACAGGTATTGTTAATATGGAAATATATTCAGTGTTAGTTTTATTTTAACATGGGGGTGATATGAAAACATTATTTTGTACAGATTAATTAACAACAAATCAACAAGCTCCAGGATGGAGGACCGGAATGTGGACAAAATCATTAAGAGAAAGGTTGGGGGTGGGCATGGATTTTGACTTTGTAACTGCAGGGACAGGAAAAGATGCTGGAACATCATCCCAAGTACCCCTGTGTACAAGAGTAAAAACAGTCAACCTCTTCACCATGCAGGTAAAATGGTCTTTACAGTGTGGGTTATATTAGCAATAATTTATAGGGTGTTTGTTATACAGGAGTAATAGATTGTTAATTTATTGGAAACTGTAGTAAAAACTCACAGCAAAGTTTTCAAAACTAATGCGTCTTTTAAATAATTATGGGTAAGTGGATGAGGGTATATGCATGTAAGTTCAGTAGCCTATGAAGACCAGGAAAGGGTGTTGGATGATCCTAGCTGTGAGTGAAAACCATAACATGGGTGCTGGGAACCAAACTTAGGCTTCTACAAGAGCAGTTCCCATTCATCACCACTGAGCCATCTCTCCAGATACAGTCAGTGCATCATTGATTCCATTGTTGAATGCACATGCTATTCCTGCCCAGTGGTCTTTTAGCAATGTTGGGCAGCCTTAGTTCTTGTGAAAACTTTATAAGGTGGCTCCTCCTGTTTTGTGACTCTTTGTGGACTCCCTGCTTCCCTCTGTTTCATGGGGGATTTATTCTCACGTATATTCTTGTGTCTGAAAAGTCCCACAGGCTAAGATCTTCTGGTTGGAGGTTTCCTATACCAAAACTTATTTATTCTTTTAATAAGTAGAGATAATCAGACCAATTTTGCAATTATTCAAATACTCAAAGAAATTCTAAATAATGTAGTTTTCATTCTTGAGTTTTCTCATAATTATTTTATAATAGCTCAGACACATAGTATTGAATTAATATTATACATATTCATTATTCACCTCTTTTGAAATTTTTTGAGATTTTTTTAAGTAGACCAAATTACTCCATGTGGAAATCTTTTACAGATTGAATTTTGTCTCAATGTGGATTTAATTCTTCTATCAGCAAGACAGATATATTAAGGTTTAAGTACCCCCGAGAGAATGTTCATTTTTGAGCACAGGAGTCGGCCCTTATTTAAAAAAAAAAACACCCAAATTAGCACAATGTTTTGCCGCAGATCCTTTGAAAAATGACCCCCAAACTCTTTGCTGTATTTTACAGTTCTTCCACAAGAATTCAAGCAAGAATTTATTTTTAGGTTGCTCTCAGTTTTCCTCCTCTGGAGAGGGTGCAGCTCAGAAAAAGTACTGTGAGTAACATCCAAAGCAGGAGCAGCACCCCTGTGTTGTCAGGCAAGAACGAGCCTGGGTGCTGTTTGCTTTTCTTTCTCTGCCTTCATCTAAGGCATGCTCCATAGGCAATGCCTTTTGTAGTATAGGAACACAGCTTCATTTCTTCTGTGTTGAAATATAGTCTTTCCCTCTGAGCCTAATTCCAATAATTTTATTGGGTAAGAAGAGAGGGGGATTGGCAAACGCTCTAATTTAGGCATATCTTTGTCTTCTCAAAGTCAGTGTCACTGGACTGAAGTCACCAGTTCAGGATGGAGAACGCGACACTGTGCAGAGTCATTTATTCCACTTGACCAGTGGCTTCTGAACACTAATCCACGTTATTTAAAATGAGAGAGCCTGTTTTCTCTGAGGATTAGGAAGTGGATAACTCAGTGAGAGAAACAGCTGACCTGTGAACTTTTAATTCCAGAAGATCCTGATAAGATGGTTTGTTAATCTTGATGAAATTAGAAAGTGATAGTTACCGCAGTTTACATGTCTCCATCCCCAGAAAAGTGTTCCTTAGAAACTTAATCCCCAGGGTATCAGTAAGAGAAGATGAACCCAGTGAGGAGGTGGGGTCTTAAGGTCAGAGCTAATGGTTTAATTCCCTTAGAACCTGGGCTGATTGACTATGAAAACAAGTTCAGCTTTTATTCATTCTCTCTCAGCCCCTCCTACCACTTCATGGAAAGACAGATAATACTTCAAGAAGATTTTGTGAGAATAGAACTTAATCATGCTCTGTCTAGCTTCTGGACTAAGCTATGATGTTTTTGCTTGTTTGTTTGTTTCTTTTTTTTTTCTTTTTGATTATCACAAACCACCCTGTCTCCACGCTGCCTCCGTCTAAGGCATTCTATGCTCCATAGGCATTTGCTGTAACAACACAAAGCAGACTAGGGCTATCGTCAAACTTCACTTTATGAATATTAAGCTACAGCTTTTTTAGTCCGGATAGTTCAAAATAAGTTATCATTGTGTGACTGTTTGTAAGCCCCTGGCATAGAGAAAACGAAATTACGCAGGATGACATATGTCATAGAAGGTGCAAAATAGAGGACTTCACAGATTTTTCCAGGAACTTTTTAAAAATTAATACTTTGCAAAATGCCAATTTTGTAAGAGATCACAAAATGCAAATCCAAACAGGCTTAACACCTGTGTTTTAAAAGCTTGATGGATCATTCAATATCAGATTGCTACTCCAGATAAAATGTGAATTCAAAAATAAGTCATCCTTTGATAGCTATAAATACCAAGAGTTTTATCCTTTGTATTTCATCAATTGCTGTAAAACACACAATGAAAACAGTAGAGAGTGGTTACTTTAGATAAAATTTCCCAAGATCACTTGATACCAACCAATTCTGAGTATTCTGAGAAAATCTCTCAGCAATTGTGATAGATGACTTTATTGACCCCTTCAATTTTGATTCAGTTCATGATTTAAAAGGAAAATGTATTTTAAAGTTTTCAGAGATGTTAAATAATGTCAAAATCTTTTAAGAGAATACTATCTTGCCAGTTTTGATAAATGTTGCAATTACTTTGTCTTTCCACACACACACAGATGCATGTACACACATGTGCACACATGCACACACACACACACACACACACACACACACACACGCCTGCAAACCTCTAGGGCAGTTTTCAAGTGAATCCATTCAGTATATTAATCTATTGAATTAATGTGAAGTTTATTTGTATTTCTACAAAAACTGAAAATTAGGAAAATTAAAAACAAAAGTGTAATGCAACACCACTATACTCATCCTATTTAAACTGTTGTACTGGAAAAGAGGAAATAGCAAGCTTGGACAGCGATGAATTGACTGAATCTTCATATTTTGTCACTTGCATCTGAATTGGCATAACCACTTCAGAATATACTTGTCAGTACTATAACGAGTCAGTAATTCTAACCTTGTATTAATATGCCTACTCTGTAAGTATATTGAACAAGAGAGATATTCCAGATTACTAACAGCAACCCCGAGTATGAAAGAAAATAAATATGTATACAATAGTTAATAAAAATTTGAAATATTCATAGCATCTATTTCTATACCCCAACAAGAACAAGCAACCGCACACCAGTGCACTGGTGTCTAAGGCCCATGAGTTGCTGATGATGTCAGAAACACTGACATTGGGACTTACACAAGGTGTGTTATTCATAGTAATATGTCATTAGAAACAGGTTGTCTCACTTCTGGAGTGTGTTGCCTAAAGTTAATGCTGAGTCTAATTGTGTCTAATCCTAACCACTGGGTTATAGGGATAGTAAGGGCACAGCAGCTGCGGCATTGGGTTTACTTAATGTCCAAATGTAGACTATTTGAATTTCTACACGATTCATTTTCATGATAAATCAAGGTCCTGACAGGAGGAAAGGGAGACTGTTACAGAACCCTCTCTGTGGCCTCAGACTGATTCAGTTCCCCATTCTCAACCTCACTTATGCTTCTCAAGGATAACTGTAGGATGCGCTCACAATGGGCAAGGTCTAAAGCGGTCCCGACGTTCAGTGTACCCAAAGCAGAGAGTGTTTCTTTGCCTTACACAGAGCTGAGTGTGTGAAGATCACCAAAAGTGTTGAGTGTTGTTCTGATGCTGCCATTTAAAAATGGGAAATTAGCCTTTCCTTACCAAAAGAAAAGATCCTCAGCATGCCATCTCAGCTGCTGCTCATTCTGCTGCAATGACTTTCTCACTTTTCTGGTCTCTGTGACTAGAAAACTCAGCAGTCTAAATTGGGCCTGTGCTAACTCTTGAGAATGCCAGTATAAACAGACAAAAAAAAAAAAAAAAAAAAAAAAAAAAAAGAGCACAAAGTACTTAAAGGGTGTAGGGACTCAAGGGATATAGACTGAGCCAAACAAATGATTCCTTGTGTCAAGAATTTTAAGCAAGCCGGGCGGTGGTGGCGCACGCCTTTAATCCCAGCACTCGGGAGGCAGAGGCAGGCGGATCTCTGTGAGTTCGAGACCAGCCTGGTCTACAAGAGCTAGTTCCAGGACAGGCTCCAAAACCACAGAGAAACCCTGTCTCGAAAAACCAAAAAAAAAAAAAAAAAAAAAAAAAGAATTTTAAGCAAGATAGTTTGGTTATCTTTTGAATAAATAAAGCAGTAGGGGCCAATTGTTAAGAAATAATGAGGTCTCAAAAGTCAATGTCAGCCTGAATTCCACATTCACAAAGTCAAAAGCTTCAAGAGAAGACGATTTCAAAAACAAACCTCTGTTACTACTTTCTACACAAGGCTTCAGTCAATTGAACTTAAATACAGAGATTGACCTAACTCCAATGTGAATGAAGGTAGGTTAATACAAAGTCAAAGAAGTGTAGTACCAGCACTAAAAATGCTGTTTGGTGTACGTGTGTGTGTGAGTATGTGTGTGTGTGTGTGTATGTATGAATGTGTTATGTATGTGCATTTGGTGCATGTATGTGCATTTATGTGTGTGTATATATGTGTATGTGAATGTATGTTTATGTGTGCATGTATATGTATGTTTATGTATTCATGTATGTATGTGTATATATGTGTACATGTGTATTTGTGTGTTGAAATTAATTTTGCTACATATAAAAGATATGAATAAATTTTGGATATTATATAGGGATGTTACTGAATCATTTATGTTGCTGGTAAGTGAGGACTTATATATAATTAGAAAAGGAAGAAAGCAAAAGAGAGGGGCTGGAGAGAAGGCTTAGTGCTTAAAAGCATTTTCTGATTATATGGAGGATTGCGGTTCGGTTCCCGACACTCCCACGGATGATAGCTTTTTGTAATTGTAGTAGATTATGAGCTCCAAGCATAGTGAGATCCTGTCTCGAAGAAATAAGCTTGAATAAACAGTCTTCATAATTTTGAGAACTTTTTAATTTTTATCTTGAAATAATGCAAAAATTTTCTTTTTCTTAGAAATAAAATTTAACACATTTATCTCAGATGAAGATGACTTAAGACAATTCTAAAAATGTTCAGAGGACTCTGTAAAGTTAAAATCAATTGAAATGCTCAATTATAATAATATGAAAGTATAATAATACTTTTAATATGTGATTTTTGAGAAAAGTAGAATAGTTTCAATAGTAAACACCCTGGCAGTACAAAGAAGATCATTTATAAAGATAATCTACTATGAAGCTAAATTTTAAAAGCAATCTATCCCCAGACTGAAATACTGAGCAAAGAAAGCAGTAGGAAAAAGTTGTGTGACTTTTGACACAGTTCTCTGCAAATGTTCCCCTCCACCTCACAACCATGATAATTATGTGCTTTGTTCCATCTATAGGATAGGGCTGTGCTTCCAAAAACAAATCAGATGGTGCCCCAGCTGCTGTCTCCCTGAACCTGACCCCTGAAGGCTATTCCCACCATACTCGCAGCCATCTGAACCCTGCTGTAGGCTTCTGCTTCCTCTTCCCTCAAAGACCAGTAGCCAATGTCAACAAGGGGAAGGAGACCCACAGTGTTCTATGAATTTATGTCTAGTGGCACAAGCGTAATGCTCAAAAATTTCAGAAGCATTTCTCATATCTGCTGTTAACCAATCAAGGGGGCATTGCAAGGCAGTAGGAATTCTACTTGAACTTTCTCTGGGGGAAGCACAGCTTTATGTTTTCTTATTTCTCCAACCTGATAAATAGAGACATGGATTTGGAAAACGTCTTAAGTCCTCTCTCCCCTGCTAAAATCACCCCAAAACATGTTTTTTTTTATCAGAGTGAGAAAACAAGTAAATTTGTGAGGTTCTTTGATCATGCACGAATGTGCAGTACTGAAAATGTGAGCTCTGGATGCCTCACCAATGCTATGACCTGAGGTATGACTGCTACACATGGACTTCCAAAATACCATATAGCATTTATTTTATGAATTTTGTGTGGTTCTGCCACTTGAAGAAAATTACATTGAACCACCTGATTAAACATAGAAGATTAAGTGTCTTACTAATATAAATTTTATTTCTCATTTAGTAAAAGTATAAATCAAATACAGTGATATTGCTTAGAAAAGAATTTGTATTTCTTTTAATTAAAAATACTTTGATAAGCATAGTGGGATTTCCTTCTGTATGCTGTGATTACCATTACCATTAATGGATAAAGAAACTGCTTTGGATCTATAGCAGGGAAGAACTTAGCTAGGCTGGGAGAAAGAGCAGAGTCAAAGAGAAGCAATGGAGCCACCAGAGACAGACACAGGCTGGAATTTTGCTGGTAAGCCACAGTCATGTGGTGATACACAGATTACTAGAAATGGGTTAAATTAATATGTAAGAGTTAGCCAATAAGAAGCTAGTCAGATCTGCAGAGTGAGAAAAGAAATTAAAATTTAGCAAAATAATATTTATAATTATCCATCAAATATAAATTTTATCTCAAAGACCTGGAAACAAAATCATAAAGGACTTGGGAAAGAGAAAACTCAAATTAGATTTAACTAGATGTCAGGTTTTCAATTCCAACAGTACATGTTACATCCGTATTTATTTAAGTACACAGTGTAAAGCTAAGCATTTGAATCATATATCTGACTATATATGTACATTTGTATGATGACAGATGTCTATAATTTGTTTTTCCAAATCATATGAGTATAAAATCAAATAAGTCAAATGGTAGTTTAAATATTTGATAATGTATATACTGAAACACATACAATCATATTTAGCATATTTTCCTATTAAAGAGCAAAGGATGTAGGAAAGAAATTAAAATTTAAAATAACCTTTTTATACCTTTTAAAGTCTGTCAGTTTTATTGTTCAAAGAAAATGAAGTACTGTTAAAAATGTACTTTAACTCTATAGCTACAACTTGTCTTCCTGGACTCACAATTCTTGCCATTCTCAGCCTAATCTATGATTTATATCACAGACTCTTACTATGAAATACATTATTGAATGTTCTTCAATAACCAAAAAAAATAACAGGCAGTCAAGGCTGGATTTTAAGTACCAAGGATTTCACAGAAGGAACCACCACAGAACAGTAAATATTCTCCGATTTCATACTATTTTCTTTTCTTTTTTTTTTTTTTTTTGATTCAATTTGTGGTTCTTTTTTTTTTGTTTTGTTTTTGTTTTTTTTTCTTTTTTTATTGAGAAAAGGAGAAAAAAAAACAAGTTTCCACCTCCTCCCAGCCTCCCATTTCCCTCCCCCTCCTCCCCCCCTACGCCCCCTCCTCCCACCCTTCTCCCCCTCCCCCCACTCCTTTCCCCCTCCCTCTCCAGTCCAAAGAGCAGTCAGGGTTTTCTGCCCTGTGGTAAGACCTAGGACCTCCCACCTCCGTCCATATCTAGGAAGGTGAACATCCAAACTGGCTGGGCTCCCACAAAGCCATCACATTACGTAGGATCAAACCCCCGTGCCATTGTCCTTTGCGTCTCATCAGCCCTCATTGTTCGCCATGTTCAGAGAGTCCAGTTTTATCCCATGCTTTTTCAGTCACAGTCCAGCCGGTCTTGGTGAGCTCTCAATAGATCAGCTCCACTGTCTCAGTGGGTGGGTGCATCCCTCGTGGTCCCGACTTCTTTGCTCATGAGCCACAAACAGCATTAAATATCTTGGGGTAAATCTAACCAAGGAAGTGAAAGATCTATTTGACAAGAACTTTAAGGCATTGAAGAAAGAAATTGAAGAGGATACCAAAAAATGGATGGATCTACCTTGCTCTTGGATTGGGAGGATCAACATAGTAAAAATGGCAATTCTACCTAAGGCAATTTATACATTCAATGCAATCCCCATCAAGATCCCATCAAAATTCTTCACAGATCTGGAGAGGACAATAATCAACTTTATATGGAAAAACAAAAAATCCAGGATAGCCAAAACAATCCTATACAATAAAGGATCTTCTGGAGGCATTACCATCCCTGACTTCAAACTCTATTACAGAGCTACAGTAATGAAAACAGTGTGGTACTGGCATAAAAACAGAGAAGTCGACCAATGGAATCGTATAGAAGACCCGGATTTTAACCCACAAACCTATGAACACCTCATTTTTGATAAAGGAGCTAAAAGTATACAATGGAAGAAAGAAAGCATCTTCAACAAATAGTGCTGGCACAACTGGATGTCAACCTGTAGAAGAATGAAAATAGACCCACATCTTTCACCGTGCATAAAACTCAAGTCCAAATGGATTAAAGACCTCAATATCAGCCCGAACACACTGAAAAGGATAGAAGAGAAAGTGGGAAATACCCTACAACAGATGGGCACAGGAGATCGCTTCCTATGTATAACCCCAGAAGCACAGACATTAAGAGCAACATTGAATAAATGGGTCATACTATTTTCTATAATAAGATAAGATGTAACCTCTGATGGAGAAAAAAAAACACTGGGAAATGGCTGACAGGGAAGCTTGGGGATGGTGGTATTCATCAGTTTCTGTGTCCAGTTCACACTCCTGCCACAGATCTCAATGGACATGCTCTGAAAATTCACAAGAAACCAAAAACCTTGTACTACACGAATTCAACATGAGTAAGTGAAATTAAACAACTGTGGAGAAGAAAGGAACATAAAAAAGCAACCACGCAGAGAACTGTTAATTTGAGGTTAGTGATTAAGCCAGCATCTGAACTGGGATACAACTTCTTTAAAGTCAGATCTGGGAGATGGCTGACCCAGAAAACGTACCTGCTGCTGAGTCTGACCTTGTGAAGGGAGGAGAGAACTGACTCTCACCAACAACATGCGGCTCCCACATAGGGGTTATGACACACATGGCGTGTGCAAGCATGTAATAAAGAAATGCAAAAAAGAGAGAAAAGGAAAGGAAAGAGAAGAGCAGTGTTATTCGGGGGTTAAAGCATGTTTTCTCATAAAGATAGTCAAAGCACAGGAACACCAAACAACTGAACAACCCATTGTCAATCCCTCACATTTCAAAATGAGTAACACTGTAGGCCAAACCCTTACTAGATTTTGCTCTAAGGACCAAATTCACTCACTCTTTAGTGCTTCTTTCTTTCGTAGGAAACTTGGAGAAAAACTTCAACAGCTGATGCTACGAGGTGTTTCATATTTAAGTGCTATAGAACCCTTATTTTGATACATTACAAACTGAGTTTTAAGTAAAGATAATGAATGTGACTAGCTAAATTGAATGCATGTTTTAAAAAGTAAACTGAATGGCTTAAACCTGCATAGATACTCTATAAAGTAGAAAAGGCAGAGAGCATTTTTGTACCTAAAGACAACTTTTTAATGTGAGCTTCATGACTTGAAAAGTTGCTAATTTTTTATTTCTTTAGGGTGTAAAGCATCTGCATCATTATCTAGCTATAGGAAAATGTCATTAGTTAACAGAAGATGTCATTTTAACGGGTTCCTTTAAAGTTTACATATCTTTATTTCTGATCCTTACTGTCTCACTTGGGCTCAATATCCCAGAATCATGTGAAATAGAGATTCAAACTCATGGAAGCGGAAAATACAATGCAGATTGATTGGACATGGGGAGGGGTGGAAAGTTGAAGTCTGATGTATAAAATTTAATGGATTAATTTTTGTCAATATCTGTCACAAAAGTAGATAAGAATACTGCCACCACAGTTTGGATCTTTATTTATAAAATTTGTTTCATTTTCATTTATAAATGCATGCCCATGTGTCTGTGTGCATGTGTTCGTGTTGCCTGACTTGAGTGCTAGGAACTAAACATGGTCCTCTGAAAGTCACTAGCGCTCTTCACTGCTGAACCATCTCTTCAGCCTCTTGTTTGGCATTTGAGTGTCTTCTTCCCACCTGCTGAAGATCTCTGAATGACAGGCTTGGTTCCCTGTTTGGCACTATTGTAAGATTAGAAAAACTAAGTGTGGGAGCATACAGTGCTATCAAAGGTCCAAAGTAACGGGCCAAACCAGTGTCACACGGAAAACTCTGAAACCTTGAGCGAAAATACCCCTTACTCCTTAAATCATTATCTCCTCTATTCTTTGCTCTGTTCAAAAGCTCACCAAAGCAATACTATTTTCTACTTAAATACTGCTAGTAGAATGTGTTTCTTATTAAGCAATTTATAAGAAAACCCAAGATATACAAGGCAACGTTTGAAGGGATGGATATGTTTCTTTTGAAAAGAACAGAGAAAAGTATCACAGCTTCATAAATTTGTCCAAATTCATATACCCCAACTGAAACTGTTTGGATGGTATCAGTTATACCGCAATGAATGCAGCCTACTCTACTGCCTCTGTAAAGGGCTCCTTGTGTTTTTTTGGCAATTGGATTTTACTTAATTATCCCTTTTCTTTTACATATAATAATCACATTTCTATTTTGTGAACATTTATTCTACTAATAGTCATTTAATTTTATAGATTTTGCTAAATAAATTTTTCATAGCAAAAGTGTTTCTTTTTATTTATTTATTTATTAAAGATTTCTGCCTCTTCCCCGCCACCGCCTCCCATTTCCCTCCCCCTCCTTCAATCAAGTCCCCCTCCCTCATCACCCCAAAGAGCAATCAGGGTTCCCTGCCCTGTGGGAAGTTCCAGGACCACCCATCTCCATCCAGGTCTAGTAAGGTGAGCATCCAAACTGCCTAGGCTCCCACAAAGCCAGTACATACAGTAGGATCAAAAACTCATCGCCATTGTTCTTGAGTTCTCAGTCGTCCCCATTGTCCGCTATGTTCAGCGAGTCCGGTTTTATCCCATGCTTTTTCAGACCCAGGCCAGCTGGCCTTGGTGAGTTCCCAATAGAACATCCCCATTGTCTCAGTGTGTGGGTGTTTCTTATGAAACTTATGGTACTTATTCTGTATGTAGGGACATTTGTGACATAGCATTCAGCTTTGCACCTAATTTTTATAATACTTCATAATGCTCAAATATCTAAATGAAATCTAACTATTTCATGTAAATTGTTATACTCTGTAATGTTCTACTTTTAGTAGCATATATGTATTATATTATATATCTATCATACATTACATTCTTTCTCTCATTCTTGATGCATTCAGATGTGAGCAGCCAGCCTAACATCCCTGCTGACAACCTCTCCAGCCACTACCTTCCCAGTCATGATGGACTTCAACTCCTTAGACTGTGACCTCAAGCAAGTTGCTTCTTGTAAGGTATGTGGCTGGAGCAAGAGCAACGTCACTAACATGGATAGCTTTTATTGTAAAAGCAGTTGAACTGATGGTTGCAGGACTCTGGAACCATTATGGGTATGTCACGGAGAAAGAAAAAACAGTGTGATTCTTAATTTTTAAGCCGTTACTATGATATTACTGATACACAGCAGGCTGTGTATGAGTAGATAGTAAGTAGGCAAGGAATAGCCCACTGTCACCTTGCAGCAACACACTTGCGTGAACATTGAAATAAATGCTTGTAGATAGGTAGCTCCTTGATGAATTGGTGGCTGAGTCTCCATCCCATCCCCAAATCGCTATCTCAAGCTACGTTATTTTTTTTTGATAACTGTTTTGTCCTCATCTCAGTTATGTATTTGTTTTTATGCTAGGATTGGCATCATTGGAGAGGACAAACAGCTCCGAAAAGATTAGTCAACATATTGAATCTTCCTTTAGTCCTTAAAGGAACCATCTTTCAGCATGAAGGCCCTTGTATGACACCACTGAAATTTCCAGTGTTCTTACTACAACAAATAAGACCCTTCTAATAAAATTATTTCATCAACCCAGGTAAATAATGTGACACAGCTATTATAACGAGATGATGCTTATTCATGACATGATGGTTGGAAACCTTGAAATTACTTTCATTTATCTCAAGAGCAGTAAGCAGCCTCTGAGAGCGAATGAATAATTCATTAATTAATTCAACACAATTATTAAGTGCCTAACAAGTTCTACTACATCTCAGTCTGTAGCTGGTACAAATATAAATAAACAGTTGCTTCTTGCATTTAGGAGAAAGGCAGTCAAGGAAATAATTACAAACAATCTGATCAGTGATCATGGTGTGACCATGTTTTGTGGGATATTAGAGTGAGATTGTCCTTCCCCATGGGGAAAGTGCTGAGAATGTGTGATTGAAATTATGATGGTGTAGTAATGTAGATTGGAACTAGGCTATGGGAGTCTTTCATACATTTTGCAAAATATTGAATCCTGTAATACATCCCCTGGCATAATCATGTCTTTTACTTTGCACTGAGCTGTTTGGGGGTCATTTAGTGATGCTGTGTTCCATTGGGGAAAGCACAGATGTATTTGCATGCCAATAGAAGACCAGTATTGCAGCACAAAGAGAATGATAAATACTAAACAGAGTTTTGAGGGTTGGGGCTTCCAGAAAGTAACATCCAAGAAAATATTAGAAGGTTTCAAATAATCTAAAAATTATCATATGAAGATTAAATAGCTGCAATAATCAAGACTAAGGCATGAAATATTCTGTATCAAATATGGCAGTAATGGAAGAAAGATAAGGTTGGCCACTCATAGAATATGAGAGGGTTTTGTCTACACCATTGTCAGGGGTCTCATACACAGACATGCAGAATGAGGATAAATATGAACACTTCTTCATATGTGTAAGAGAAAGAAGGTTATTTCATAATATGTCATATAATTATATCTAAATTATATGTAAAATTAATGACCTTTCATCACCTCAGTTCTCTGCCATCAGGAGTGGAGATAGTTATCCCTTAACCTTCATTGTCAAGGTAACTGTATCCAGAGTTATGGTTTCCAGAGATGTTTAAATGGGGAAGAAAGACTCACCCCACATTCACACCATGGAATGGAGACCAAGCCTGAATTAAAAGAGAAAAGGAGAAGGTCAACTAAGAATTCACATCATGTTTCCTCTACTGCTTGATACACTAAGTTGTGAGCAAGTAAGTCGGCTGCCTGGCACCATGTCTTCTCACCGTGGTGGACTGTATGCCTCAGACCCTGAGTCAAGTAGCTTTCTGTTAAGTATCCACTCACAGTGGCAAGAAAGGTAAGTGCATGTTGGGCATGTTGGGCATGTCGGACCCAATGCTGGTGGATATTAGAGCTAAATTTCTTTCCTTATGTAAACTTATGCTCACAGGCTGACTTTGTTTCTTTCTTTGCTAGTTACACTATGAGAGCTTATAATATCCAGGGTCAATTCTATGGACTGGAGAAAGCTTTAGTAGCATACAATAAACTCCTATATGTCCCATCATCAGTAAAGCAGTGAGAAGTGCAATCACTTGTGCCCCTGAAGAGGTGACAATATAATAAAAATATAAAATAGACTCTGTCATACGAGGAATAATCTGAATCAGGTACAACTTGACCCTCAGTTTTAGAACATTCATCTCACCTAAAGTTTTTAATGAAACTTTGCATCTACCATGTTTATAATGATTCTGATATACATTAGGCTCTGTTGATATAGACCAGGTGTCATCCTTATAGAATCACTCAGACTATTGTCTCTTTGATATTTGAATTAAACCTCTGTAAAATCCTTTATTTTCCTACATACAAGTCCCAGAGTATAAGACCTCATAAATCTTGCCCATGACACAAAGTTTTAAAAAAATTCAAGCAAAACACATAATTTTCCCTAACCTTCATGTTACTTTCCCTGGTTTTTTGTCTTTAAAAGAGTTACATCACACTAGACACTAGACGAATCTGAGCAGCAAATTCTCCCCTATATTATATCATATATGTGTATACTTATGTATTAATTCCACGTGTGTGTGTTCACTAGGCTTGTTCTATCTTGCATTATCTATGCCTCAAAATCCCTCCAAAATCCTAGAATATCCCCAGAATTACCTACCTAACCACTGGGAATTGGCTTCACTAAGTGAAAATTGCCAATCAAAAGGAAATGGTGATAGACTAGGTTGATATAAGACTGACAGACTATTTGAATTCTTTACATTAGACAAAGAATTTAGAATTGCTGTGTGGTTTTTGTCTTTCAGGGGAGGGAATCTGGTTGACTAGAAAGAAAAACATACAAACAAATCCCCCGCAACAGACAAATATCACATTTGAATATACATTGCTTCTAGATTACAATGAGAAAGCACGCTAGAAGATTTGACACCAAAGAGACAAGGGGCTGTTTCATAGGACCCTACTTATAATCACCATATTGAAAGGTTTGCTCTTTTGATGACTTCTCAGGATCCTCTTTATTCAGAAATTGTTATCTGGCCCACATGTATTTACCACTCTGCCACAAATGGAGCAATCAAGAGTGACAGCTGAAAAATATTTTCTCTATTATTTATGAGCTTTTTCACATGGTAATGACCTTTGTAGGTTCAAAGTAACTATCTTCCATTTCAATGACAATGAGCTGTCTACAGTAAGGACACTCGGTGTAAATTTTTGAGCTCTCAATAGGAAACCAAAGCCAAAATTTACAGAAGCTTTTGTGATGGGACAATTGGTTTTGCAAACAGATGTGCCCGTGTGGAAGAAGATCATTTATCTGAAAGACAGGGACCAGCACATCATTTGAATCTTTCACTTCAAAAAGAAGAGAATCGATAAGCATCACAGAGTATCTTCTACAACTCTATAATTCTTAATGATTGAGAATCCACAGTAACCATTCAGTACTTAATTCACATTAAGAAGTGGAGGTGGAAAGAGAAATTAAAATTGGTCATTCATTCATGTTCATGACAGCCCCAGTTGACAATATTTGGAGGGAATGGAAAGTGTAGTGTATACAGTGTTGGTTTAAAATCTTAGTGGCCACTTGAGCAAATAACTAGGACTTCGCTGGGTCTCTGTGATTAAAGAAAGCAGAAATATGGTGAAAAAGATAAACGTATTTGCATAATAGCACTGAAAGAATGTTTAAATAAAAACGATGGCATTATTGTCCTGTGGCTTTCTGGGATTTAGTAATATTATTCCAAGTGAAAGCAATGTTTCAATAATTAAGTTGATAAATAACTTCTCTGTAGAAATGTTTGCTTCTTATTTTCGATGCCTGGTAAACTTGTCCCTCTTACTGCAGTGAGGCAATTCTGTTTATGTCATTGTTTTCAATTTATAGGAAAAGAGCGACTCTTGAATCACGAGCGTTTACTGTCATTTTACGGTACCTCACTGCCTGTCTCGTCAGCTTTCGCTGTTGACCTGGCACAGCCTAGCGTAATCTGAAGGAAGCTTGGTTGGGGAATTGCCTAGGTAAGATTAGCCGGGAAGCATGTGGGTGAGGCATGTTATTGGTTGCTGGCTAATATATGAGGTCCCAGCCCACCATGGGTGACACGATTCCCTAGGAAGGTGTTGTATGTACAAGAAAACTCGCTGAGCATGATCCCACAAATGAGCCATGGTTTCTGCTTCAGTCCTTGCATAACTTCTCTCCCTGAATTCCTTCAATAATAGATTGTAATGTGGACATGTAAGTTAAGTCATCCCTTCCCTTCCTAATTTAATTTTCATTATAGCACATTTGTATAGAAAAAGTAAAGAGAAACCAAAGACACCGCTTAACATAAAGTGAAATGAACAACTCAAATAACACTGGACATCTAAAGTGACTGCATTAGAGAGACAAGATGACCTTTCTCCATTTTCTTTAATAGAGGTTCTTATAAATGATATCTTTAATTGTGTGTGTGCACGTGTATGTAGTTGCAAGGCAAGTATGTAAGCCATGGTGTATGTGTGAGGTCAGAGCCCAATCCTGAGGATCTCAGTTCAAGTCTTAGGCTCTACTTGGTGGAATAAAACAAATGACTCCAACAGATTTTCTCCTGAATTTGACATACGTGCACCTAATGGCATTAACATGTTCACATGTGCATACACAGATACACACACTAAATAAATCAGTGAGTAAAGGTTAAACAAAACATAAAGAAGAGTTGTTTTTTTTTTTAAATTTTGGTTAAACTTTATGATATACTCTAAATATTTTAGTTCCTTACATAGGAGACCAGAATTTGACCTGTTATACTTAATGTTAAGAATATTAAAAAAAAAAAAAAACACTTCTAGATTCAAGAAGAAAGACTATACAGTCTAGGTTTTCTAACTGATTTTATTCTCCTTCCGATTCACATTTCTTAGTCTTCTCAGATTGAAACTTTGTAGGCATAGAAAGTCTTTCTTGCTGAGGAAGATGAGTACTGAGTACTGTGTTGGCATTCTCACAGGAACCAATACAAAATCCAATTCTAACTTCCAGGTCTGCAACACAGGATCACCTATGAAATAATCGGTAATGGGGCTGTGACACTGAATACACTTTCAGATCAATGGATTTGTCTAAGGAGGGAACCAGCTCCACACTTGTCATATGATCTTGTTCTAGAAACTGTTCTTGCAAAGTTATCGTGGATGAAATTAAATAGAGTCCATGATGGGAACAGTCCTGATCTCTAGGGTCTACTGAGCTTCTCTGAGCAAATCCAGCAAATGGGACTTCTGTTCTCTGAGGAAACAATAATTACACTTGGTTCCCTCAGGCAAAGCTTCCCCACAATTAACCTGATCACCCTCCCCTCATAAGCACCATAATACTTTGGCTATTAATCATGGGATCTTTAAAAACAAAAGAAAACAAAACAAAACCCTCTAACCTGTAATCTTTGTGGAGAGAGTCCAGTGACTTTTCTTGGTCAGCTTAGAGGCTGACCAAGCTGCCAGTATGAAAAATGATAAGGAGTTCAAAGTGATCTAAAACATACAAAAGCTGCTTTAAGATTTATACTTTTCAGCTAACTAGAAATCTCACACATGAACATTTAAGCAAAACTTGTAGGATACAGTCAGCTAAACTGCCACATTTTGTTTTTCAAGGATTTATTTATTTTATTTCTAACTCTGTCTCTCTTCTCTCTCTCTGTCTCTGTCTCCCCCCCCCCCGCGGGGTGTGTGTGTGTGTGTGTGTGTGTGTGTGTGTGTGTGTACGTATTTGGGTATAAGCATATGAGTGAAATACCCTCAGAGGTCAGAAGAGGGTGATGAATATCCTGGAGCTAGAGTTAGGAGTCTTTTGCAAACTGCTTGATAAGGAGGGAGCTGAGAACCAAACACCACTCTCCACAAGAGCAGCAAGTGTGCTCAGCAGCTGAGCCACCTCTCCAGCCCCCATAATTATATATTCTGTACTAAATATGAAAGTATAAGAAATATATGTACTTTCATTTGTATTTTGCTTATCATCAAACTTTATAAACTCATAATGCAGAATATTAATCTTATTTTTAAAAAATAAATTGTCTTGCTGAGATATTACTGTAAAAAATAAAAAGTGCATTAAGGATATTTTTACTTCACAGTATTAAATATACATTGCTCAGAGAAGGAATATGATGATGCTTATTTAAGTCTTCATTAATTGTCTGGCACAAAAGTCATAATTACTAGGTATAATTATCTAAAAATACTTAACTTTGGACATTTTAACTTCATGTAGTCTTGAAAGTGATTATAATTTAATCCATGCAAATATGACATTTTAAGAAATAATTTTAACAAAAAATATGATTGTGATCCTTGTACAGCCCTGAGCAGATGCAAATGACAATGCAGAAAGGACGTATGTGCCCATGACTGTTTCCCCGGGAGTGACACTGCAGTACAGATCAGTCATCAGAGTTGACCCCAGGCCCTGTTCCTATCGGAGCTCCCTGGCTTCATTTGCACTGGTACCCTGCACAGATTGATCCTCAGTGACAGCAATCCGTCTGTCTATTTACCCTGTGCGTTTACTTTTCTCTCGAATTTGTTCTTATTTTTAAAATTTTCCTCTATATAACATAACTTTATGAACTGCCTTCCATTTATTTATTTATTATTTTTAAAGACAGGGATTCTGACGGGGGAAGCTTTGTTAACCAATCATCTTTAAGAGGTGGAACCTAGCTAATGCATGGCCTCCTGGAGCCCAAGAGAAAATGGGTTCACTGCCCAGGTTTACTCTCTCTGTGTGATTTCCACAGGGCACAGCTGCGCTTGGACTTCTAGTTCATATTTTGTGATTTTTCCCCTTATAATAAATAAAAATATAATTGTTTTATTCTTTAGCTGGCCTGGTTTATCTGTGTAACAGTCCTAGCTGTCCTAGAACTCACTTTGTATACCAGGCTGGCCTTGAACTCATAGAGATCCACCTGCCTCTGCCTCCCAAGTGCTAGGAATAAAGGTGTGTGCCACCACTGCTGAGCAAGAACTATTTTTTTAATATAGACTTCTTATACACAATCACATATCTTTCTTCATGCAATCAAATAGAACACAAATAGAATTTTAAGTGAGCATTCAATATTCCCATCTAAAGTCCTGTTTTGTCTCTATCTATACCATATCTACTGGGTCAGGCATTTTATAAGGCTCTCACAGGCTGGATAAGCATTCTTCTGTTGGGATATAACCTTACTCATGCCTTTATCTCAGTTTGCTCTGCATCCTTGCTTCAGGACTCTGTCAGAGGGATGGAGTATAATCTGCCACAACAAGTTCCATCTCTATCAAAGGATTTTGGCTGACAGCTTGATGGTAGTTGTTTAAGTTCAACTGGTAGTTCAAGGTAGTTTTTGTTAGCTTTAATATCTCCACCTGGCCACAGTTAACACAAGACAGTTAACTGGCTCTGCAGTAACATTCATCTTAAATAAGACAACACTCTCCTGCACAAAAAAGGTCTATAAAGTAAAGGTGAAACTCCCTGATGTCATTTACAAATGTGTTAAATGTACCATCATTACATGTAACCTGCAAAGTTTAATGATGACAACACAGAAAATATATTTTAGCTAAATTTGAATAAGCATCTACCGAAATTATCCTAAAGATTGAAGACTTAGAAATTTTCTTTTGATAAAACAATAAGACAATAATTTTACTGTTAAAATATTGTCACTATACTTTAAACTTTCTAGAATATTATCTTAACTATGAGCTTCCACAGTCCATTTGATTTTTTCTGTTCTGATACCATAGAGGATCTATCTATCTATCTATCTCTTTTAAATAAAGAAGAAAATATAAGGGCTTTCTTCAGGCTAATAGCAATGAGTTCTACAAATAGTTCAACAGAACTCAAATATTCCTGTCTTATCATATTTAGATGTAGAGTACACATAGTGTGGAAGGTGATGAGTCAGAAAAAACAGCTAAGAACACAGCACTCAGGCAGCCACACTGCTCTTGTCCACAAAAAAAAGAATTAGCTCTTTGCCCTTACCGCAATTGCTCTTTGACTTCCTAGAGCAGTAAGAGCCCTGAGAGGAGCAATGCAAACTGTAGATCCAATAAGAGTGTAAACTGTAGTGATATTTCATTTGTGTTTTAATAAATAAACCTTGCCTGAAGATCAGAGAGTAAAAGGGTCACACTGGTTAGCTGTACATACCAGACAGTGGTAGCAAACACCCTTAATCCCAATTAGCCACACTAGTTAAGCTGTAGAGACCAGGCGATAGAAGTGTACGCCTTGAAATCCAGCGCTAGAGAGGAATATAAAATGGAAGGAGACAGGTCTCAGCTCAGTCCCATTCTAAGACTTCACGGAGGCAAGGTAGCTGTTTTGGTCTCAGGTAGAGGTAAGAGCCAGTGGCTGGCTGCTTTGCTTTTCTGATCTGCATTTTGAACCCCTCTGGGTTTTTGTTATTCGTGCAACAGTAAACTAACTCTGAACTTCCTGCATCTGCTAGGATGGGGAGACACTGATGATTCTCAGACCTCCTGGAACTAGCACAACGGTAGCACTGATTCTCTCTCTAGCTTAAGATATGGACTGCATCTCATTGACAAAGTCAGATTTACAGAGAGACAGTACTGGCTAGTTTTACGTTAATTTGACACAAGCTAGAGTTATCTTAAAGGAGGGAAATTCAATAAAGAAAATCCCCCATAAGATCTGGCCTTACAGGCATTTTCTTAATTAGTGATTGATAAGGAGAGCCCAGCTCTTCATAGGTGGTGCCATTGCCAGGCTTGAGGTACTAGATGCTTTAAGAAAGCAGGCTGAGCGAGCCATGGAGATTAATTCAGTAAGCATCACTGCTTATTGTCTCTCTGTCAGCTCCTGCTTCCAGGTTCCTGCCATGCTTTGAGTTCCTGTTCTGAATTCCTTCAGTGATGAACAGCAATGCTGAAGTGTGAGCCTAATAAATCCTTTCCTCCCCCAACTTACTTTTCAGCCATGGTGTTTCATCGCAGCAATAACAACCATAGCTAAGATAGAGGTCAATTTTTTTAAGTGCTAGCTTGGAGTATACAGAATTTTTATGCATCTTCTAATATTAATTCCTATATTTTTGTCCCTATAGAGATTTATATTCTTTTTCTTCAGTGTTCATTGAACTGCTCCCTTCCTTGAAAATGGTGATGTCAGTCAAGGGAAAACAGACTCCTTCTGAGAAGGTCACTGAGAATGAATCTCTTCATTTACACATCTGGGTCATGATGAAATATGTCATTAATTAAGGGAACATTTCTTAATACATTCCAGTTTCCCCCACCGGCTTTTATTACATTTGAAATTAAGTATGAATTTTAAATATGGTCATAAAACATATGAGTGCATCCCTGCATATATTTTATTTACCATGAATGGTACTTCAGTTTGGCTCCTTGATATCCTCCAATTGTGAAGTGATATTTAAATCAGTACAACAAAGAAAAGTCTATGTATATCTTCTATATTTGCATGTTTATTCAAAAAACGTACTCCTGTTACATAGTGAATTATGTGTGCTCCGTGAAAAATAATTTAAAATCCCAACCCTAGTACCCAAGAAAGGACATTTTGGAAATAGGATTTCCAAGTTTAAAATGAAGACATGTCAGAGGAAAGGTCCCTAATCCAGAGTGACTGGTTTCCAGGTACAAAAGAGCCTTGTGAACACCCTGACATAATGAGAGCAGGCTGTGAAGAAGGAAGCAGACGGAATCAGCACACCTACAAAGTCAGAAAGCCAACCATTTCACTTGTCACTATAGAGAGCTGAAAGACAGGCTATCCCTCAGAACTCCAAGAAGGAACCTCTCTCTACCACCTCCTTGCCTTCAGATTTATATTTTTCAACATAAATAGAGATTTATGGCTTTAAGTCACATGGGGCATATGGTGTGACAGCTCAGAAGACTTGTCATGTAAATGAAAAATTCATTTGTCTCTATTACTTTTCTGTAGTGCTGGAAATGTAGTTGACTTGATGGGTGTTTGATTAGCATGTTCACCGACTTGGATTCCATGCTCAGTACCACATAAAACAAACAGACCCTCACGGTACAGAAGGAGGCAGATAAGAATTTCAAGGTCATACTCAACAACAGGGCAATTTCAAAGCTAGTCTAGACTACCTGAGACATCACCTGAAGCAAAAAAGAAGTTATTCTGATATTTTTAACAAGAGGTAAATGAAAAAATGAAACATATCAAAGAATGAACATGTAAAGGACTGGGGAACTGACTGGATCATGATTGCTTTGACTTCACTTGTGGATTAACTCTTGGATGGATCCATGATTTTACAATATTATTAGAAAAGGTTAGAACCAGGAGATGAGAACTAGTTACAGAAATGTCTACACAGAAAGGGATCTTTACTTGGTTCTCTTTGTTTTCTCTCTGTTTCCTGTTTGTCCTGAAGTGAGCAACTTTGTTGGGCCATGAAAAATAGGTTTGCAAAGCATGCACTAATAGGCACATGGGTTTCTTGACATGTGTTTGAAAAAGATCCCCTTTTCATCTCTCATATTATTTTCTTGGGTCTGCTTTCTGTTTCTTTTGGTTAGCTTGTCTATATTTATGACAAGTTGTTTCACATTTTCAATGAACCACCTTTTGGTTTCATTAATTCTTTGTATTGTTCTTTTCTTTCAATCCATTAACTTCTGCCTTGCTGTTTATAATTTATTTCCACCTATTGATTTGGAGTTTAGCTTGTTCCTATTAAACTAAGACCTTGATTTTTATATAAAAAACTATTTATTTAGAACATCTCAGGTAATATCAGAATTTATTGAATTAAATTTCTCTCTCCTTTGATTTTTCACTATACCTCACTATATGTTTTTATTTTCATTCAATTCTAGTGATCTTAAAATCTGTTTCATGACCCATTCATGGAGCAGTCATGTATGGTTCCCTCTCCATGAGCTGCATTTTCTCCTGAAACTGATTTCTAACTTTGGCCCATCATGAATAAATGGAATGAAAGAAGCTACTTTAATATTTCTACATTTGCAAGGAATTGCTTCATGTGATAAAATATGGTTTATTTTTGAAGAAAGTTCCATGGATTGCTGAGAGCAATGGTGCATTTCTGAGTTTGCTATCACGGCTGAGACCCTTTCTTCTGTACAGATTTGGTATTTCATTTATTGACCTAATTTTTATATTTTTGTCCCATGGGAACAGACAGTACTCCTATTAAATATTCTTTTATTTTGGTCTTTACTTTCCCTCTCCTTTGAACAAAATTACTTTTATTCCATGTATTTAACATTATTACTGTTATTTTCATTCTGAGAGTTATGTTTTATTTGTAAGCACATTTATTACCCAATTGGTCTTTGTATGGCATTGTTTTCTTGTACTAAAGATACTATTTTTTTCTGTTTCCTCCAGATTTATAATAATGTTACAAAGCAGATTTTATTTCCTTTTAGGGTTTCTACAGAGTAACAAGGGAGTATTGTATAAGGGGTGTCAGTTGAAAATACACAATTTTACTTAAGTTTCTTTTTCTCATCCCAGAATCTTGCAACTGATGCTTCTGAGTTCTGATGTTAGACACTGATAGCCTTGGGTAAACATGGATGTACTTCAAGCTCTTTGAAAACTTTGCATACATTTCAGTAAATGGAGTTTAATTGATACCTAAGATGATGCAGAATTGAGGGAATCAGGATTTGTGGAGCAACATTCACAACTATGTCCCCCAAGTGGTCTACAAATAAATTTTCATATGTGGAATCATACCATGCGATCAATTCAATTTTAGTGATACTTTGAAGTACAGTGAGAGGGCTGGAAAGCCGGAGGGAGGAGGAGATGGGTGACTACAGCTCACTGGTTTTACTCTGTTTCATCAAGGAAATGAAATAAATCACACCTGCGTAAAGAAAACTCTTCATGAGTTCTTAGAAGGTTTGCGTATATTCAACTGTGGCAGTTGAGTTTATCAGCTTACATGGTGAAGACATCAGCACACTTGATTTATTTTCCCATCACTCCTCATTTTCACCATAGGTCTCATTTTTATAATCCCATCTGTAATTGACTTTTTTCTAATGGAATTTGGTAGGGGCTTATAAGATATTTGACAGGACAACCAACTATAATATTAAAAAGTAAGCATATTTAATAGAATTTTTAATTCTGTTTCTAATATTGTGCCTGATTCCATTTGTGCTGTTTTCCTCTCCACCTCCTGTCTTTCTAAAACTGGGTATTCTTCTGAGAACCTCTAGTATTAGTATATGTCTATCTCCCACTTTATCCCTTGTCTTGTATAATACAACAAAAAGATGTCTTGATTTTCAACTTATCTCAGGATTTCTATAATACTTTTGTGGCTCTAATTAAGCCAAACCAACTTTCTGGTCAGCAAGCTAAAGGATAAGATTCTAGAATGGCCCTCCAGGGTCGTTCAGATTCGTATAATGTCAGTTGTATAAATGCAGGAACCCTGGGTTTAAACAGCACTCCTGTATTTCTGCATGATTCTCTCAGAACATTGTAAATCATTAAGCCATTGTTAGAGAGTTTCAGCAAATTTAATCTTCAATAATCTCACACTTTAGCCATGGAAATAAAAGCAATTACAGTCAGACATTTGTAATCACTGAAGCTTTCAAGATTCATTTGTAGTGAACTGAAACTCATTACTTTCCCTAATCACCATGCCAACTTAACTGACTTAAATGTTACCTGTAAAAATAACGAGATATAATACATCATGTCGAAAGTGCTACATCAAATTTAATAAATACACTATTACGGGACTATTTATTAACCCAAAAATTAGAGAATAATGGGAGATTCTTAGGCATAGAGAATAATAATAAAGAATAGTTTCATACACTACGGCTATGTCTAGGAGGTTAAATGAGACAATACTTTTGTTCTTCAGCTTTCTGCAGAAAGGTAATATGGGGTGGCCAGTATTTCCTAAGTAGCTATATATCTAGCACATTTTTTTTTGCTCATCTTTTCATTAATTCTCCAATCACAACCACCATACCTTTCTGAATACTTTACTTGTGTCCTTTGGGAGTGGTCCAGTGTGTTCCTGTAAGCATGATATGTGCAGCCAAGCACTATTTTAGATTGTACAAAGGGGGAGAGAGTCTCTATTGGTTTGAGTGAAACAAAATAAAACAAAACAGAAAATTCAAGAAACCTGAGCAGGACATATCCACAACCTTGCCTTCTCTGCTCTAGTCCTTGTTTTTCTGAAAGGCGAAAGATCTGAGATCCCACTGCCAAAAATAAAAAAACTGTCAACTCAACTCCTAAATCTCCCCAGTGTGGAAAGCCATCTCTGCAGTGATTGGTGAACTTCATCTCTGAATTTTTCTCTTATTTATTTATTTATTTATTTATTTATTTATTTATTTATTTATTTTAGTTTTGGGTTTTCAAGACAGTGTTTCTCTGTGTAGCCTTGGCTGTCGCAGAACCAGCTCTGTAGACCAGGCTGGCCTCATATTCACAAAAATCTGCCTGCTTCTGATTTCCAAGAACTGGAATTAAATGTGTGTGCCACCACTGTCGAGCTAGCATCTGAATTTCTTATAAGCTTATGGAACACTTCTCTTCCAAGTGGGGCCTGCACCTCTCCCACATCTTTCTACTGTCACCCTGTCATCTGAAGACTCATGCCAGTACTTTGAATTTTTCTTGTATGTGACTACTACCCTTACCCTCTTGGGAACACGAATTTGTAAACATTGTTCTTCTTGTGGTTACTCTAACCCTTTGAGCCTTCAGTAGTAAGTAAACAATTGCTATGTCAGTAAGAAGTACACAAAGAACATAAAATAAATACATAGTAGAATACCTTGGGTGTTAGTCTCTCAGGAGGCAAGGTATTGGCTAAAATCTTACCCATCTCTATGTTTCCTGCCAATAGGAAGTTTTTAAATGATAATTTACCTCTATTTGCCCATGCCAAGACATCTGTTATCATTTTTGCTGGGTTTGTGCATCTCTGAAAGTGCAAGAGTCACAATAGTGAGAGCAAAGCCATGAGGTTTTGTCAGAGTTTACACTGTTGTGTGGTGATGGGAATCAATACATCCTGAGTGAGCAGACACATCAACTCACTCTGTTAGATAACGTGGAAGTAAGAGATGCAAAAAAAAAAAAAAAGTGACCATGGTTGGTCAAGAATGCTGTCATCCAAACTAATGCCTTATTATTTGTAGAGTCTTACAATTATCACCATGAGAGTCATGCTGTGGTGTGAGTATGCACCCTGTGTGTGTGTGCGTACATTAGGAAGCCTCAGATAGTATTCCATTTTCAAGAAAAGAATCAAAACAAATATCTCCATGAAAAATTATTGGTTCTATAAGTCTATTTCTTCATGTTTCTAAACATTTATTGTAGAAAAATTTTTTCAAAATTATATCACTACTGCTTCAATGAATAATAATATGCAATGGGATTTGCAGTGGGCACCCAAATGCTTCTGTTTCCTCTCTGCTTTTGTATGTTTGAAGGAAATGATGTGAGCCGGGGAATACAGGAGAAGAAAGGCAATGGAGAGAAGGCAGGCTAGGTTTTGACTAGCTCTTGTTCTATGGATCAATGTCTCAGGATCAGTAACACAAGCACAGCTGAGCTGATGACTCTTAAAGTCTGAGTTTCGTTCCCCAAAATAACATTCAGCCACATGAGATAGTTATACCCATGGTTATGCAGAGGTCAGCAGGAGACCTTCATTGAGTAGCATCACTTTGTATTACGAAGCCTGTATCTTCAAACTCTGGATTCCTCACCTCTATGTATAAAGCCACTGACCACACAGAACATGTTATGTGGCATTATTGGATATTTATTTCAGTTGTCAGCTTGTTCAAGTTGTGTTATATATGTCTGGAGGGGTGAATCAGAGCTGATATTGTCTGATGTCATGATATTTGGAATTTTATGTATTTAGATGTTTTAGAACTGAAACTACAGCTTGGGTGATAAACTGTTTTTGCCTTGTGTTCCTCAGACCGTGAATTCAACTCCAGCCATGCTTAAACAAACAAGAAACAAAAAAATCTAACAAATTCTTAGAGGTATAAAATTAATTTTTTAACATTAACATGAATATATTTCATATGCTTTATATTATGTACTTTATACATTATAATTATTTAATATTTATGAAATAAAACTTTCAGCAACACATCTTTAGAGAAGAAACAGGAGTGATGCAGAATAGAAAGAGAACATGAGAAAGTACTAATCTTGTGTGACATCTCTGCTTAGAGGATACTTGTCTTCATAAAGCCTTTTTGTCTCTCTTGACCTTGTTTCTACAGCTTGAAATAAATGAACTCTAGGTTATTTTGAGTCCTGTTCCTCTCCATACTCCCTGTAAAACCAAGCACAGATTGAGAAATTACCCAAAACAAATTTCATTTAACTACAATATATCCCAAACCCTATTGTAGTAACAAAAATATTCTGAATTATTCTACATTGTCAGAGGTTCCTAAGACTTTAGGATCAAAACCTTACATAATGACAAATTTGAACAGTCCTTAGATATTGTGGAATTCAGTCTTTCATTCTCAATAAAACAGAGCAATTTCTGTTTTTTTAAGACGTAGGATTTACATCTTGGAGAATTGTCTAAAATCATGCTGAAATTTATTACTAACTGGACATGACAACATATGAAATATAACCAATGAAACTGGGGTATTAGCCCGTTCTTAAATTCTTTCTATTAAAACTCTCCTAATGCTAAAAGGAAACAATTATTTGTGTCTTTTATTTATTTTAAATTTTATTTATGTGTCTTTGTGTTTGCCTATGCGAACATTCACATACATGCAGTGTCCCAAGAATCAATAAAAGAGTTTGGAGTCCCCTAAAGCTGGAATTATAGGCAGTTGTAAGCCACAATGTATGCATTGGGAAGCAAATTCATGTTCTCTCTATAAATAAGTAGTCTTAGCCTCTGGATCATCTCTCCAGCCACATGTCTGTATTTTTGGTGATAGAAATAAAGTGTGAAGCATGAAACCAGAAAGGCTCACGTTTTACACCATTAAAGAATTAGCTATGCATTGTGGAATTGTTTAAGCAGAACAAACCTTCACAAAAGGGTAAGTTTGGGAGTGGTTCTTAAATGCTCATATTCTTCACGAAGAAATGAAACTGGAGTAGCAAACCCATGTGTATTACATATAAGTGAAGCAGCAAAGGGGAATTATGGAACTTAATTAGAGTTCAGAATACTTACATTCTTGAGTTTTAGAGGTAAATCTGTTTTTGTTATTTTCAGAGTTCTGTTGGAACAAATTATTATAATGGCAATAAACTAATTACTAACAATCTAATATAACTGCTTGGATTGTAAAATTTCCTAATCATGCAAAATCTGAGTCATGTTGGGAATTAGTATGCCTAAATCATGTTAGCATCAAAGTCATTTAAATCAAATCAGGAGAAGTACAAACACTTGGTAGTTCTAAATTGGATTACCAACCTCATTAGCTGAAGTTTCACGTTTTATAAGAAATATCTTTTATTTTGTATACAGGAAAAGCATTTCTCTTGGCAATAAAATAGTCTCTTCAAACAAATAGGAGGTAATACGCGGGATACTCGTGAGGAAAGAAGGTATATTATGAGGAATTCTTTAAGAGAATACAGTAGGAAGCAGGTTATTACCTTCATGGGGTAATACAGTGGACTTCTGTAGTTGGTTTGTTGGTTTGTTTTTCCACACAAAAATAAATCACATAGAGTCTTGCTCTTTCTTATGAATGCCTGCCCTTAGCTTGGCTTATTTCTAGCTAGCTTTTCTTAACTTATCCCATCTAGCTTTTGCCTCTGGGCTTTTATCTTACCCTATTCTGTATACCTTTCTCTACTTTTTAATCCATGGCTTGCTGTATAGCTGAGTGGCTGGCCCTTCTTTTCTTGCTTTTTCCACTTTTCTTTCCAGATTTCTTCTCCTCTTTATTCTCTTTGCCTGCCAACCCCATCTATACTTTCTCCTGCCTCTTTATTAGACCAATCAGGTGTTTTAGACAGGCAAAATAACACAGCTTCACAGAGTTAAACAAATGCAACATGAAGAAAGGCACACATCTTGCATCATTGAACAAAAATTACACAACATAAACGAAGGTAACACGTCTTCAACTAATGTTCTACAACAGAATCTAGTTGAAATTATGTGTGGGAACAATGATGCTGCACTAAACCTATACCTAAGCTCCAGAACAGGCATCATCTCAGATGCTGGTAAGGGAAGTGTCTATTCATGTTCAATGCACACTGAAAGGTCTACCAATGTAGACAGCCCTCCCTCTGCCTTCAGGGGGTTCATTCCTAGGAAGAAACCAATGGTGAAGACTGTAGAAATACTTAAGGAACAGGTCAAAGTTAAGTAAGACCTTCATTGTAGAATTAATTGAAATAGATGATTTTATTGCAGTTGCAATTAAGGAAAGCACATGACCAGTACAGAAAGCAAATAAAGAACATTCAATATGCTGGCCTATCCATAGAAAAGTTAATTAGATGTATGGAAAATAAAATCTCAGTCTAAAATTACGAAGGCTTAATATTGGTAATTGTCTTTGACATGTTTGAGCATTTCAAATACCACATTTAATTTTATTAACTCATGCCATGTTATTTTTTTCTGCACAGAATTTAAAAATAAATTTTGTTTTGTTTGTTTGTTTCTTTGCTTCTTTGTTTTCAAGACAAGGTTTCTCTGTAACTTTGGAGCCTGGAACTAGCTCATGTAGACAAGGCATGCCTCAAACTCACAGAAATCTGCCTGTCTCTACCTCCCAAGTATTGGGATTAAAGGTGTGCACCACCACTGCCCAGCTAAATTTGTAAATTTTTAATATTTAAAATCTTTGTTCTTTGTTCCAAGTTTCTAACAAATACAAGCTTGTTGAAAATTAATACTCTATGCTGTCCTTTATCTCTAATAAAATCCATTCTACTACTTAGGGTCTATTATTATCATTTTAATTAATAACTACTTGATTGACACAGAATAATGTACTGATTTTGAAATGTGATAGTCAACTGATAAACAAGCTAGTGAATCATTGGAAATGTGTGTTGAAATGACAATAAGCTCTTAAGTACTTTTATCACATTAGCAAAACAAACACATTGGCTAAAGAAAGATTTATCTACAAAATACTCCCACATCTAAAGTTCGGGGAATCTTGCAGAATGTTGGAGCCTACAAGACTATCCAGTAAATTTACAGCTGACAGACCAATAGACTAATCCACAGAAAGTGGATATGTACATGTCCACATGGAATAACCTGTTTTGCAGAGCTGAGGGAACACTTGTCTTTTGGAAAAGTTGCTGTCATTTGTGTGGAAACCTTGCTAGAGCAAGATTCTCCCTTCAGAATGGGATTCATTCCCAGAACACCTCAGCAGTGTAACTCCTCCTGCAAGGGCAACAGAATGACCCTTTCATTTCCCCACACCAGGAGGCCTTAGAGTGATAACATTCACTCTTTGTTCTATCAGTTAAATTTACATAGAGTCAATTCCATAAAACTACTTGCTAACAGACCACATAGAAATTTCTAAAGAAAACAGACACTGAGCAGGAAGGTAGCTTGCCCCACCCTTGCTAACAAAGAAACTTGGGTGTACCCCAAAGCTGGTTATCATGAAAGAGATTAGATGAAGGGAATAGGTGAGTTCAGGATTCAGGGATATTTAGTAACTTTATCTAATGGTTTGGAATGTCAGTCTGCCCCAGCCTTGCAACTGTCAACCACATTCAGAGAGACTAGTTTTATCCTGTACTTGTTCCTTTCCAGTCTGGCTGGAGTTGGTGAGCTCCCATTAGCTCAGGCAGACTGTTTCAGAGGGTGAACCCATCATTGTCTTAACCTCTTTGCTCATATTCTCATGAGCATGTAGTTCATGATCCTAGGGGAGCTAAGTAATACGGTGAACCCAAAGGAAAACTTATATAGAGTCACCTGGAAATTGGAAACAGAGAAGATTCCCTGACAAAACTGGGAGCATGGTGGTGGGATTGGAGAGAGAGTGGAAGGGGAAGAGGAGAGGAGAAGGGGGCAGTTGAGGAGAACTTGAGGGAATGGGATAGTCGAGATGGAGGAAAGACAGAGATGAGAGCAAGGAAAGCGATATCTTGATTGAGGTAGACATTGTAGGGTTAGCAGAAATTTGACTCTAGAGAAATTCCCAGGAAGCCACAAGGTTGACCCCAGCTAAGACCCTAAGCAATAGGGAGAGGGGACCCGATCTTGATTTGCCCTGTGGCCAGACTGATGAATACCTTAAATATCATCATAGAACTTTCATCCAGCAACTGATGGAAACAGAGGCAGAGACCTACACTGGAACACTGGACTGAGCTGCCAAAGTCCAGCTGAAGAGTGGGAGAAATGAACTTCATTTTTTAAATTTTTTTTTCTAGACCGAAAGTATACTATGTCAAATGCTCTCAAGATATTCACTGTAGGCTAATATAAATATTCTAATCATATTTTACTTAGGCTAGTTTAATTATTGATGTAGGTTAGCTATACTAAGAGCAGTATTCATGTATTTGAATTTAAAGTAATCTTCAAAACTTGAGTACAAACACATATAAAGAGAAGGTAACATGTAAATAGACAACAGTTTAACAAATGACTGAACCCAAGACACCAGAGTCAATTAAGTGTACAAATTGCTATCTTTTAGTCAGCATCCTATTCCCATGGTAACTGTACCCTAAAGCATCCTAATAGAAAGATGAGGGTATTCACAGCTCTTTTGTGTTTATTTCTTTGTTTGATTGTTAAGATTGTGACTCTAACAATCAAATCCACAAATGAAATACATAAAATTTTTCAGTATTTTCCTTTTTAATATAAACTTGCCTGCCTATAAATTGAGCTTTGCAAATAAAAAAAGAAAATAAGCAAATGAAATTGCTAAAGTTCCCTCAGCATTTATTCTTTTAATCTAAGCTTGTATAATGTCTATAAATCTAGCCTTGCAAATAAATAAATAAAGGTTAGTGCAAGACCTCCCAAAGGTAAGTGCCTAGGGTGATAGTTTCCAATTGAAGGTAACTAAAATATTAATAGGCACAGTTTCTGTGTTATTGGAATGTGTCAAGTACCACAGTGAGTGCTTTATTATAAACTGCTTACTATAATTCTCATGACAGACTTCTGAGATAAACATTATTACACCAAATTTTATATAAGGGAATTCAGAGACAATATATATAGCTTCCTTAACATTATGCATGTGTTACCAAGCAGAGCAGGGAGTCAATTCAAACCTGACCACAACTAGAACGGATCAAGGCCTCTACTCACTTGTCTCCATGTAGTGTTGATGCCATGCAGTGAGATCAATAGAATCAGAGGACTTTTTCTCTGTCCCATGACTGTTCTGTTATCCTGAAACTAAAGCCTCTGTTTCTCCATCTGAAGACACTATGGCTTTGCTTTTCTACATATGCATATTTGAAGAAAAGCTTTAGAAGAAACAATTGACACTAGGAAGGTTACAAACTGTAAAATCCTCTATTCTAGTGCTCTGCTTTCCAAAGTTCAATATATATATATATATATATATATATATATATATATATATATAGAATGCGAATACATATAGGATATGCAGAATAGATATATACATATATATATACATATAGAATGCATACACACACACGACTCACCCTGTCACAGATAAACTGAAAATTCTACACCTAATTTCAAAATCAAATATTTTAGCCACACAAACATGATTCTAATGAGGATGCAAACATGTTCATTATCTCTATAGATATGCCTCAATGCTCAAACCATTTGCCCTATATTTGCAGAGGTGTTTGGATTTCTTTTGCATTAGTACACCAATTATTCACCAACAAGCTTACAAAATTTAAATTACCAATTTCAATCTGTAATCTGAAGTTATCAGTAATATAGAAGAAAATGAGAAATAAGGATGGGAGGGAGGAAGGGGGGGGACAATGAGAGGGAGGAAAGAAGGAAAGAAAATAACAAAAATGAAATGAACCAATTTTAATTTTGACGCTACTCTTAAAACTCTACTAGAGGCATTTTGGCCACATCTTAACATCAATAAGTAAAAATCTCTAAATCTAACTGGCCTTCACCTTATACTCTCTGGTCATTTATTCCCTTTAGTTCCTCTGTATTCTCCTCCTCCTTTTCCTCCTTCTCTTTCTCCTCTTTCTCTTCCCTTTCTTTTTCCTCCTCTCTGTCCTTATCTATTGATAGTATAAGTTTTTCAAAAGTGGGTAGGTTAAATGTTCTCTTTTCAGTTAACTTATTTAAATAAAATGTTAGTAGTTAGCAATTTGCATGAGAAAATATTCACACTGTACCATGGGGTGAAATTTTACTTTTTCTTCTTAACTCTACCATTTTTTACCTAGTGTATTTGTGGTGTCAAGATGTAACAGCTCATGAAATAGAAAGAGGCAACGTGAAAGGAGAAGTCTATACACCATGACAGCTCTTAGGTGGGAAATATGAGCTACGCTGAGCAGTGTCAAGTGAGAATAAACTCATGAGCATTCTTCTTTTTATAAAGCTAGAAAAAAAGATAAGTTATATCTTGGATGATTTGTATAACCATTCAGAGCTGAAAATGGTCGAGGAGACAGTTGCAAGTTTCAACAGACCCACTTCTATATATCAATGTATACATCCCTTGCTCTATCATTGACCACATTTATTAGCATTTCCAGTAATTGTCTTATCAGGCAATCAACTCAAAATTAAAATCTTCATTCCATAATAGATAGCATTACACACTGTCTCTTTTAACTTAAATAAGAATGATAATGTCTCATGTCTCCACTATACTTCAGGGAGAACCCATAAGCAACTTGGTGTATAGAAATGTGCTAATCTTTTACACATGAAGACAACGACTCACATGACACTTTATATTAAATGCTGTAATAATAATATTACTAGTTGTATTCCAAATATGAGCTAAGATTGCAATTTTCACACATTTATAAATCAGTGTCTGCTTTTAGGTACCTTTGAAAGAAACAAAAATAACTGATGATCAAGGCTCAGATGGGGTAGTCCATCCTTCACTTCAAAACCTCACCTTTCTGAATGTTTGTCAAGCACTCCTCCGCCAACAGTACAAGTTTTTCACACTGGAATAATTGAAGGGAGAGAGAGAGCTGGGTATCACTTCTCTCTTTCCACAAGCTTCTGCAGATACTGGTTCAAACTCTCTCACCACACTGTAGTCTTAATAGTCACTGTTTATGCAACAGCCAGTGTTGCCTAGATCAAATGTATCCAGACATCCAGACACCTAAGCAGGAACCTCTAGGAGTCTAAACCTTGAGAGATGTGATGGACTCCACAAAGGATTGCTGCCATTTAATTTTTATCAGTTTTAATTAATTCATGGTGTCAAAACAGAGGCAAACGAAGTTTAGACAAAGTCACAAATACAAGAGAGTATATTATTAGGAGTTTTACTGGACAGTTCATACAGCAGTAACACTGTCAGTAAACCTCACAGGAATTTATTCAAGATTATTGCATAGTTATTGATTTATTATAGGAATGAAAGAACTGAAATCAAGACCAAATAGTAAAGAAAAACAGCAGTATCATGTTCTAGGGCAGGTAGTTATTTTGCCGTTGCCAGCTAGAATCTATTGGCTGCTCCGGGAGAAAGAGTCACTCTTCACTGGGGAGTTTGGACTTTGGTGGTGCCCATGTCTCAACTCATAGCCTCACATCTATGGACATATGAACTAATTGGACTCATGGCTACATAATAAAGAAGAAAGACATATAGGTTTTGGTGAGAAAATATGTTGGGAATGAGCCCCTTGTTATTTGGAGGAATGCTAGGTGTATGTGGGGTCATGATACATTGCATATATGCAAGAAATTTTCAAGAAATAATAAAAATATTATTTTAAAACTCAAAGAACATTTTGTCTAATTATCAAGCTAATTAAGGAACATTCTGTTTTTACAACTGATTAATTGCTTTTAGTCATCATATTTGTGTCCTCATACAAGAAAGAGAAAATGTCCCTGCTGGCTCCTATGTCTAAATGCAGCTCCCAGCAGGCAGTCTTGTTGAAAGCTGTGCAATGATGGGAGGTGGAGTCTAACTGGAAGAAGAGGTCCCTGGATGGGTGGACCCTGATGTTCAAGAGTAAGTCCACTCCCTCTCCTTTCTCTGCTTTTTGATCTTTTTTTCTTTTTTTTTTAACTGATTTTTTTGAGCTCTACACTTTTCTCTGATCCCCTCCCTGCCTCTCACCTCCCTCCTTCAACCCTCCCCTAAGGTCCCCATGCTCCCAATTTACTCAGGAGATCTTGTCTTTTTCTACTGTCTACTTCCCATGTAGAATTGCAAGCTCTAGCCAGTGGAATTCCAGAGACCACATTACCACACCCTGTAACTTGAGCTACAGCAGAGTCTTCTCCTCCAGGTAGTGCCTTTTCTTTTTCCTTTTCATTTTCATTTGTTTGTGTCTTAGTTAGGATTTCCTATTGCTGTGAAGCAAATCCATGATCACAAGAACTCTTATCAAGAAAACATTTCACTGAGGGTGACCTGCTTACCATTTCATATGTTCAGTCCATTACAGCCATGCAGGGGAGTATGGCAGCATGCAGGCAGAAGTGGTGGTGTCAGAGCTGAGAATGATGCACTTGCAGGCAACAGGAAGTTGACTGACTGTCCCACTGAGGGAGGTTTGAGAAAAAGAGACCTCAAAGCCTGCACCCACAATGACACACTCCCTCCAACAAGGCCACACTTCTAAACAGTGCCACTCCCCTTGGGGCCCATTTTCTTCCTCAACACCATAATTTGTTCTAATTTGGATGTATTTACTTAAAACTTTATTGGCAAGATGCAAAAATGGAAGACATTTTAAATAGATTGAGTTCAGACCTTTGTGGCTGATCCTGTTAGATGAAAAAAAAATCCCTTTCTTAGCATCTGTCTAACTATGCAGAGGTGGCTAATAATAAATCAGCACATACTATTTTCTTTATCGAGGACAGTGCTCATCCTTCATAGAAAGCCTCCAAGGAATACCTTGATGCGTATTTGATCACAACAATGAGAAAAGAAACTAATACAGAAAGAATATTGTATTTGACTTTTGAGCATGCCTGGCTTCTAAAGTCAAAGTTACCTAAGTAGATATCTGACTAAAAGATGCCCTCGTTTAAAGAGACTTCCTGTACAATATCTCCTAGTAGGGGTCTGGAGAGATGGCTCAGCAGCTAAGAGTACTGGCTGCTCTTCCAGAGGTCCTAAGTTCAATTCCCAGCCATGACATGGTGGCTGCTCACAATATCTCTGAGGTAGAACCTTTCCTGGAGACCTGGACAAACAGACAGTAACTTAGACAAGCAAAAATGAGGGTCCTTGCAGAACTGCAAAAGAGGGTGGAGTATCAGATGATTCCAAATCCCGTGAAGAACAAAACAAGATTCTTGTAGTTTGTTCTAAGATGTGGAGTCAAGGAAAGTTTTGAGTAAAGAGTTTGACTTAATGCTTTTTTCCTTCTGGAGAGAAACAGAGAGAGGCAGTAAAAATAATCTCACTCCTTCTTGCTTCTGGGATGAAAATAGGCAATATAAACAAAACAAAAGAAGATATGCCTTGGTAGCTAACACACACATTTTTTGATTTTTACTTTTTGGGATGAGGATCTTCAGAAAAAGAAAGCACATACATCTAGGTAATATATACAATAAATACACAAATGCAGAATGACAGCAAGGTAAACAGAATTCCCCTTGGAGTTGTGCCACCTACAATTTTCCTAGATGTAACTACCTGGAAGCCACAGGAAGAAAGTATTTCAAAATTGAAGGAGTATATCATAAGTTACCATGATTCCATTCACTGGAGTGCTGGCACTTGATTGATAGATTTAGCGACATGAAATATGTTCGAAAGCTTAGCAAAGCAGTTTGAACAACAAGGAAGATTTATTGCCAAAGTTGGGGACTTTCACACAAATAGGTTTTATTTTGTTTGTTTATTCCTTCAGTGTAGTCATAGCAGGGGAAAACATAATTGCTTTGAGTGTAGAATGTCCCACTCCAAAGAAAATACTTGCACAATATTTCTGAGATGGAACATAGTAAAAATAAGAGATCAGAAGAGATTGGAAACGTGTCGTGACATGATAAGGCAAAGAGAACAGAGACGGGATGCTGTGGGACTATGATCTCGTACCCTGTAAAGGTTTGTCAGTTGTACTTATTTAATAAAATGCTGGTTGGCCAGTAGACCGACAGGAAGTATAGGTGGGGTAACTACGCAGGAAGTATAGGCAGGTCTACCAGAATAGGAGAATTCTGGGAAGAGGAAGGACTGAGTCTGCAGTCATCATTCAGACATAGAGAAAGCAAGATGAGAATGCCTGGCTGATAAAAGATATCAAGCCATGTGGCTGACACAGACAAGAATTATGGGTTAATGTAAGTTATAAGAGTTAATAAGAAGCTTGACCTAATAGGCCAACTGGTTTCTAATTAATGTAGATCTCTGTGTTTCTTTGTGACTGAATGACTGCAGGACTGGGCAGGACAGAAACCTCTGTCAACAACAGGCAAATGCTAGTGGACAAACTTCCTTCTAAAGAGCTAGATAGCTATATGCTTGCATAGTAATGAAGATACTTTGAAGGAAAAATGGTATTGGGAAGAGAGAAAAGATGTTGTTAAGGCAACATCATGAAGCACCAGAGGGAGAATGGGCCCCAAAGCACACATAACATGTGGGGATAGCTTGGAAGTATGACATCATCTATCTGCAAGAACAGACAAGAAAAGGTATTCAGACATTCAAGGCTGGTAGGGCTATAAGTACACTGGTTAATGTATAAATGTTTTCTGACAACTATAATTTTTTCAGTGGGCAGTCAACAAGAATATCAAGTAAGTGGCAATCAGCAAATAGACAGTTGAAATCTGAGAGCAAAAGGGTGAATACAATGATAATTACCCAGCAAAGTAGGGAGGAGTCAATGAACCAGGTCATTAACTGTAACTGAGGTGCATCTGTGCATCCATGCTCAGCAGAGTGGTTGCAGGATCTCAGGAGCTGGTGTCTGGATAGAATCAATAACAAGGTACGTTCCAAAATGACCACATGTGTTTTAGCTTGATGGTAGTGAAGTTGTGATAATAGAAACAATTATATTACACTATCAAGTCATCACCCAGGATTCATATATATATATAGTTTTTATTGACTAGTTATATCTTAGTAAAACTAGAAAATTAGAGTATTTTGAGCATTTATTTTAATATTTGAGCATTCCAGAATGTTTTCATTGCATTTATAATTAAGAAAATAAAGTCTTCCTAGGCTCAACATCAATATATAAGCAATGACATTGGAAAATCTAAAAGCAAGAATAATTGAAGGCTAGCAATTTTGAGCTTCAGAGATATTATTATAGAGATATAAGGTCATAGACTTGGCACATTTAGAGAAAAAAAATCAATCCAATATATCAGATGACCTGAAAAACAGAGATAAATCCTCTGGTATTACAAAGGACCCTGCGAGTTTAGGAAATGCCAAAGTAATGAAAGTTAAATGAGATGACCCAGTTATTTCTCACCAAATTATACAACAGCGATCTTTTTAAGAGCACAGTTGTAAGCCACATACTTCTCCTAAGAAACTTTATGAATTATCTGACATGAAAGAGGGTAAAATATACAAAGGATCACAGAACGGATTATTTCTTATCTTTCTTCAGTCTTCATGGACACGTGTTCCTTTATGATAGTTAATGGTGAGGCTACTGGAATACTAACTTCTACCTTTTTCCCTAGGTGTTCAATTTCACATCCCCTAGACTGTACTGATCATCTGTAAATGGGCCCAGAGTTAGGAAAACACGCCTAGTTTATTGTAAATGCAGTCCCTAGTGTCATATCTAACCTGGGCATTGAAAGGAAATTTACATTGGGGGAAAATTGACTTCAGGATGACTAATGTGTCTTTAATTCCAGTGTAGCTGGGGAAACAATGGGCTTATTTTCACTTTTTAAGTTTACTTTAAATTGCCATGTTGAGTACTTGTGGAGAAAATTATTTACCTTATAAGGCCTAAAATGGGCCAAATGTGAGAAAAGGAAACCAAACAAGCAATCACAGCTTTCACAGTAACATCAAATCTTTTTCTCTCTCTCCCATTCACTCTTCCTGTCTGAATTTTAACAGTCGTATTGGGCACACTCTGTGGACTGTAATCTATAAGAGTTGCTCATGCTTCACAGCAATTGAGTGTCTGTGATATACTCTGTGTCTTAACAGTCTCCCATGAGCCCTTGTGTTAAAGGGATACTCAGTGGTCTTTGTAGACTGTGGCGTCTTTAAGAAGTGGGAGGTCTCTATGCCATTGACAGTGAACCCTGAGATGGATTGTGGGATCTATGTCCATTTCTGTCTTTTCCTCCCTACTGTAAGGGAACCTTGTGCTCCCTGCTGCTACAATGAACACTCCCAACAGAGGCTGAAAGTCCAGTACTGAGTTAGTTTTCTCAAACATGATTATGGTAACAGAATGTCAACTAATAAGGTGTCCAGCTATGCTGGAGTGTGTTCTCATCCATTCACAAACGAGTCAATGGTAGCATTATGGGTATGAAGCTGGCATAATGGAATATCTGGGTAATGGTATTTTACATTTTTAAAATGTCAAAACTGAAGCTATTAGCCGGGCGGTGGTGGTACACACCTTTAATCCCAGCACTCGGGAGGCAGAGGCAGGTGGATCTCTGTGAGTTCAAGGCCAGCCTGGTCTACAAGAGCTAGTTCCAGGATAGGAACCAAAAGCTACGGAGAAACCCTGTCTCAAAATCCCCCCCCCCCAAAAAAAACCTGAAGCTATCTAAATTTGATGCTTGGTTTCCATATGAATGCCAGGTCAATAGCATGTACTAATACATAGATATAGGATATATAGGATGCTTCACCTCCTCATACGGAGCCCGGCTTCCTGAAGGTGGCCTTTTTCTCACTTATAACTCCTCACTCACTGTTTCCTTTTAAGTGAATGACAACACTCTTATCATTTCTGTTAAAACAATATTTGCGGGAGTAGTACATTAGTCCAGTTATAAATTGCATGACTGTGGCATCTAGATCAGGGTTTAAGTGATGTGTCCTCTGGGGTAGGTGGCTGAGATGACTCTCTCAATAGGATGATGAGCTCCCTGATTCCTTCCTTCTTGGCTGACTCTGTCCTCTGTTGTTTCTGATCAATCTTTACTTTTGTTGCTATAAGAACCCCCCTTTCTGTTCACATTACATTTTGTCTCTTTTTCTATAACTTTCTTTTTTGCCTTGTAGAAAATGGATAGGTGTTTCCTGGTTGTTGGAACTGTTCAGGGTGGGAGGATTTAAAGAGATTCACCAGGTAGCAAGGCGATGTTCTTGAGAATCTTTTTTTTTTTTTAGTTTTTAGGTTTTTTTTAGTTTATTTAAATAATCTTTTCTCATTTTATATATTAATCCCACTTTCTAATCCTTCCCCTCCTCCCATCTTCCCCATTTCCCCCATCCCACTCCCATCCACTCCTCAGAGAGGGTGAGGCTTCCCATGGGGAGTCAACAAAATCTGGCACATCCCTTTGACGCAAGACCAAGGCCCTTTCCCCTGTATCTAGGCCGAATAAGGTATCCCTCCAAAGAGAATGGATTCCAAAAAGTCAGTTCCAGCACTAGGAATAAATCCTGATTCCACTGCCAGTGGCCCCACAGACTGCCCCAGCCACACAACTGTCACTCACATTCAGAGGGTCCTAGTTTGGTCTTTGGCAGGCTCCCTGCTATCAGTCCAGAGTCATTGAGCTCCCACTAGCTCAGGTCAGCTGATTCTATCAGTATTCCCATAATCATGTTGATCCCCTTTGCTTGTATTATGGTTCCTCCCTCTTTTCGACTGGACTCTGGGAGCTCAGCCCAGTTCTAGCTATGGATCTCTGCATCTGCTTTCATCAGTTGCTGAATGAAGGTTCTATGATGACAAGCAATCTTTTTCACAGTGAATGACAAACTTCCCTACAAAAGACAAATGTTATTCAGCTGCTTTAGCCGATCTATTAGTGTATTTCCTCTTAGGCAGCTTTAATAGAGTTAACTCTGAACTACCTAGTGAGTCCGTATCTCAAAAGAAAAATAACGAATGTCTGAGCAGGTGGCCCCATGGCAGAACAGGCGACAAACACATGCATGGCCCTGGATCCAATCCCTAGGACTTCCAAAAAAAACTTTTAAAGATTTCACTTACATTATAAAAGGTTATACTATATAAAGATGGACATTAAACAGTAACATACACTTCATGGAAGAAAAGAAACCATAGCATTATAAACAGTCATGCACTTGATGCTATGCCATCAGTATATATGAAACATAACTCGTCACATATCAGACGAGCAATCAATTGCCTACAAACACAAGAAGGTTCAATCCCCCAGTCACAACAATGAAGTAGAACAAGCAGATAGAAGGGAACAAAAGTGTTAATACAATAAACAGACTTGATGGAACACCCCACCTACAAGAGACCATGCTCTTTTTTCCAAATGCACACAGTGTTATTTTTGTGGTTGTTTTATTTTTATTGACTATTTGTAAATCTCACATTATGTGTTGCAAACACACTTACCTTCCAGTCTTCCTATTGAACCCCTCTCCCCTGTGTCCATTCCCTCCAAAAGGAAAAATGTTCATTTTGTGTTGTCCATATATTCACTGGAGCATGGTCAAATTCCTAGAGGCCAGCTCCCCAAGGGAGGATGAGTCTTTCTCTGCCTGTATCTGTGCAAGAAGCCATCAACACAGAAGAGCCATTTGGTGGCCACAGGAAGGTCAAACTAGCTCTCCTGCGCCCATGCCACCACCTGCCCTGAAAACACATACCAAGTTTTAAAGACGAGAAAAAGCATTATTAAGCAGCAAAGGAGGTGTCAAGACTTAAATCAAACATTCAAAAATCCTTCAAATTTCTACATACAATAAATGAATTATGTAAAATATTAGTCATAAAAGAATCCCATTTAAATAACATCAAAATGACAGTATCACTAAGAATAAAACAAATTTGAGTAATAAGACTCCAGTCTCCTAATTGGTGACAGGCATCACCGTGCTGGAAGGAAGCTATCCCCCTAAGGACAAGATGCTTCAAGTATCAAGCCTCCTAGATTAATCCTAGGATCCTTCTCAGGTCCTGATTTGTGCTGCTTGTAAAAACTGTAATCACAGGCCCAGTACTTCTGAGTTCTTGTAGTTACTCAGAAGAATCGATGACTTGGGGGCGGGTGTGAATCACGAGAGCCTCTCGATGTGAAGCCCTTTGTCAAAGCAGGGCTTGGGACATGTGCTTGAGAGTAGCAGGCATTCTCACCTAACCAGGTACTCAATTCCCAGTCATTCATGCAGGGATTGAACTGAACCTGCTGTGTGAAAGTTCTAGATGTGTGAAAGCTCTCCGAAAGAATAAGCCAAGACAAAACAATTCACACTTTTCCTAGCTCTTCACTAAATAGCTACAGATTTTCTTATTTTTTAAATTCATTAAATAATTCTTCCTCTTTTTGAAAATAGGGTTTTTTAAAATCTTATATAATATTTCCAAATTATAGTTTCCCTTCCTTCTACACTGCCCGTTTTCTGCTACCTGCCCACCAAATCAGATCCGTCCCCTTTCTATCTCTCACTTAGAAAACAAACAGGGATAAGGGATATTATTCTCAGGGAATATAATAGAACATAATATAACACAATGAATATGATGATAGAACAAAAACTAACAGATCAAAACAGACAGAAAGGAAAGAGCTCAAGAAATGCCACATGAATTAAATGTAGACACAGAGACCCACTGGTTCACACACTCAGAAATTCCATGAAAACACTAAACTTAAAGCCATGATATGTACACAAAGGATCTATAGGATAAAATGAGTGAATAAAATAAATTATTTTTATTTGTAAGTGATTACCAATTAGAGATAGTTTCTGGGTGAGGGATGGGGCATGTTTGGTTTGGGATAAATCAAAAGAAAGTTATTTTAAGTTATACATACTTAAAGATTTTATTATCTCTCTCTTTCTCTCTTTCTTGAGTTCAATACTCTGTAATGTATCTTCCTTTCTTCAAGGAAAAGAAATTACCATTTTTTAAGAAAGCACAGGTCTTATTTTTTAGAAGTCCATAAAGAAACCTCGAATGCTCAGTATTTAACAGGAGATCCTGTGCTATAAGAACTGATGATAAATTCAAATAAAAACCAAATGCAATTTCGCACAAGTAATAACCAAATACCAAGTTGAATTTGACTTCTAAAAGTGAGCTTTATGCTGAATGTAAGAACTATCTACTATAATCTCGACAGAGATTAATATTGCCAGTTAACCTGTTTATAATTTAGAAAATTAATGTTTATTAATGTGCTATTTCAGGACAATAAGTAATGCTTTACCTTAAAGAAAACATAAATTTAAAAACATTTTGAAGAAAATCTAGGAATTATAAGGTACAAACAGAGGACAGGTAAAGAAGGGCAAAACTGTGGCTTGGACAAATAGGGTAGGGGTTCTTGATTACACCCCTATGTCCTTCTATTCTCAGGAAGTTTAGCATTAAAAGAGACAATATTGAGTCATGTGCTATCTAGGGTGTAACCTGTAGTAATATGAGCGGCGGGGCTGCGTCCCCAGCACCAGGCCACCCACATGGCTAGCTCTATGCCCCGAAATAATTACACGGAAACTGTATTCTTTTAAACACTGCTTGGCCCATTTCTATATAACCTCTTCTAGGCTAACTCTCGCACCTGGACTAGCCCATTTCTAATATTCTATGTAGCACAGCTAGGTGCACTTATTGGGAAGATTCTAGCCTATGTCCATCCTGGGTCGGAGCTTCATTGCTTGTGTCTGCCTGGGAGCTGCGAGCATGGTGTCTCTCTGAGGCATCTGCTCCTGAGAGGAGAGCTGTGGAGACTGAGCTCACTTCCTCTTCCTCCCAGCGTTCTGTTCTGTTTACTCCTCCCACCTATCTCTAACCAATGAGAGCCAAGCAGTTTCTTTATATTTAACCAATGACCTTCCTCCATCAGTAACCTTAGAGACAGATCAAGAATGTCATTTGAAATACAAGATGTAATATGGTTTTTAAGTTATGAGAAGATAAAATGAAGCATGTTGCTTACCAGAGCTGCAGAATAGAGTCCAGTCCTGGATTTTCCTAATCTAGTAAATTTCTATTTATTTAGCAACCCATGTTAATGACAAAGACAGTTACATTTTTACAGATATAAGCATACAGTTGCTTATTATTTTCTTTTGAGTGGATAGATGAACAGGGCAATGTCACAGAAATTATGCAGCTAGCTTCCCAGGGAGCACATGCATTGACCTCGTGGTAGCCTCCTGCGTACGTTAATCATCTGTCCTCTTTTACCAAAGATACAAGAAGTAAACAGTAAAGCAAATTACAGTTTTCCCAGTTACTACAGAATTCAGATTTTTTTATTGTATTAAATACAGTTCAGGTTCTGAGGTTTGTAACATCATGAACGTCTGGTGTATGTGTCCTGATCAAGCCTGTTAACAGTGTTAACCATCAATTTTATCCATCAGTTTTAACCATCAGTACAGTAACTGCTCTCACCAAGTAGGTAAAGCAAAAACAATGAATAACTTCATGGCACTTTAAGGCAAGTTGTGCCCCCAGATGAAATATGTCAAAATTAGTTTCCATAATTTTTGAACTTCACAATTTCAGTTAAAATTTTTGTAGTTTTAATAGAGTTATTTCTCTGTTCTTATTAATACTTATAATTTTCATCTGAGAAAGCAATACTGCAATTAAAAAATCAAACTTAGAGCTCTACAATTAGCATGTTGTTATGGAAGATTGAAGACTAGTAGTATCAAAACATGTGACAGACGATTAAATTATACTCTTCTTCAATTCTATTGGTACATGAACATACTTAATAGCATGTACCAAAAATGATAGCACAAAGGTGACATTAGGGTATTAGCTTTATCCTTGGCAGAATTATTCTTCTACTGGATATATATTAACAGAATTATGATTTAATAGTTTCTACTAATTTCTTGGTCAGCACATCCTATGGTTCCCAAAGGCCACTCATACTGATTCTTCTTAGTTTATGTTATTTGCATATTTTTTGCTTTAAAATGGGAATATAGAAATTAGAACACATTATCTGGTATAACAAAGCGAAATTATGAAATGAGGTAGAAATCAAATCGATCATGACTGTATTAGAAACCATTGCCAGCAAATACCCACAGAACCATGAGGACTACGGTAAACGGAGAGGGAAAAAGAAGGCAAGTTATATAGGTTTTCATGCTGTGCTAAAATATTGGAAATGAACACTCAATGCAAGAAAGGCTTATTAAGACTGAGGATTTCAGAGTTTTCAATCTAAGGTTAGCTGGCTCCACATCTTTGGGTGATAAGTCAGAGTAGTACAGGGATAGAAACATGTGAGAAAGGAGTCTGTATGCCTCACTTCAAGGAGAAAGGAGAGGTGAAGAGGTACAAGGAGCAAAAGGTACACTTCCAAGGCACACACACAGTGATAGTGGCCCACCCTCCTCCACTAAGGCTCTCAGTAGCCCATTATACTCTTGACTCAACTATTGACCATTGAACTTAAAGCTTTCCTGATCCTATCACCTGCCTCTGCACACTGCTTCACGGTAGTCTGAGTCACCTCTGCAAGAGCTTCTGGGCATCATTTCATGTTCTAATCATAGCAATATGAGAATCTGATCTGGATTGGATCTTGTTTAAAAAATCAGCTAATCTTCAGTTGATCCCAGAAATGAATTTATTATTTATTAGATAGTTGCAAAATGGCCATATGACTACCCACAGGAGCATGAATGTGTGGGCATGGGAGTGATTATGCTTCAGAGTTTAACATCCTTATTGACCATCTAGAAATTTGATGAAGTATGTGTATAATCAAAAAATGTTCTGTACAAATTATTCTTTCAAGCATTTTTAGAGCCTTATCAATATCCTCACTAGCCACTTACTGGAGTCAGCCACAGTTGAGTTCACTGAGTTTTCACAACGATGAAAAAGGGCCAATTAAAGACCTGGGGACATTCTCTGGGATTGTGATTTGTGGGCTGGTTTTCTTTGCATTATGTTTAAAAACCACTTATGAGTGAGTACATGTAAAGATTCTTTCTATATCTGGGTTACCTCACTCAAAATTATATTTTCTAGCTCAGTCCATTTGTCTGCAAAATTTAAGATGTTATTTTTTCTTCTATGTAGTACTCCATTGTGTAAATGTACCACATTTTCTTTATCTATTCTTTGGTCGAGGGGCATTTAGGTTGTTTCCAGGTTCTAGCTATGAAAAAAAATGCTGCTATGAACATAGTTGAGCAGATGTCCTTGTGGCACGATTGAGCATCCTTTGGATATATACCAAAAGTGGTATTATTGGGTCTTGAGGGAGGTTGTTTCCTAATATTCTGACAAATCTCCATACTGACATCCAAAGTGACTGTACCAGCTTTCATTCCCGCCAGCAATGCAGAAGTGTTCCCTTTACTCCACAATGTCTCCAGCATAAGTTTTCTCCTGTTTTTTGATCTTGGTCATTTTTACAGGTGTAAGATGGAATCACAGAGTTGTTTTGATTTGCATTTCTCTGATGACTAGGGATGCTGAACATTTCTTTTTTATTTATTTTGGTTTTTCGAAACAGGGTTTCTCTGTGGTTTTGGAGCCTGTCCTGGAACTAGCTCTTGTAGACCAGGCTGGTCTCGAACTCACAGAGATCCGCCTGCCTCTGCCTCCCGAGTGCTGGGATTAAAGGTGTGCGCCACCACCGCCCGGTTTCTGAACATTTCTTTAAGTGTCTTACAGCCATTTTAGATTTCTCTGCTGAGAGTTCTCTGTTTAAATCTGTACTCCATCTTTTATTGGACTATTTGTTCTTTTGATGACCAATTTATTGAGTTCTTTGTATATTTTAGAGATCAGATCTCTGTCTGATATGGGGTTAGTGAAGATCTTTTCCCACCATTCTGTAGGCTGTCGTTTTGTCTTGTTGACCATATCTTTTGCTTTACAGAAGCTTTTCAGTTTCAGGAGGTCCCATTTATTAATTGTTTCTCTCAGTGTCTGTGCTGCTGGGTTTATATCTAAGAAGTGGTCTCTTATGCCAATACATTCAAATGTACTTCCCACTTGTTCTTCTATAAGGTTCAGTGTGGCTGGCTGTATGATTATTTGGGTTTCTAGGTAGCTGGTAAACAGTTTAAATTAAATCAAAGAGTAACTTTAAAATTTTGCATATATTGTAATATTTGAGATGTTGAAATGTTAATAACAACAGTGATTGGTTGCCAAGGCTTAAGTTCAATAATAATGCAGCATTAAATATACTTGAAGCAATTAATCTTTTACACTGTTTCCTTTGGTTATATTCATATTTAACAAAATGATACTAATACTCATTTTCTCTTTTAATTTATATTTTATAACAAAGAATTAAAGAGAGAAAAGATAATACTTGAACCAATTTGATATGATAAAGACATAAAACCAAAAAGAAACAGGAACCTTCAACATTATTATTTGATCCAAGTTCAATACTAATAAAAATTATGACAGGTCTCTGACCTCCCAATCATATTCATTTTTAGGCCCATTTGTACCCAGGGAAGATTTGTCTAAATGCAAGTCAGGACATCCTTAATGTCTCTTACCTCAAAGAAAGCTACCAGTCTATCATTTGAAAGTCAAATCCAGTACTTCCTGATAATATTCTTCCAAATTTAACTTTCAGAAAACTGGAGACATCAAAGACTGGAATTGGGTTCTCAAATCAAGTCATAAATCTGGATTCCTGAAAACTTTATGAAACCTGTATTCAATGGAAGTCATAAGAATACCCTGAAATTGACAATCACAACTATCTAAATACCGTAAATAACAACAAACCTTGAGAGCATTCCACAAAGTCTCTGTTCAAATGATAGACAATTAGTGACAGCTGTGTAGGTCGCTTGATCATCAAAGCATCAAAAAGTGTTAATAATCAGTTGTGGGGGAACTAATAATAGATTGGTTATAGCATGGTCAGAATGAGACAAGAGTTAGCTTACTAATATGTGAACTGAGAAAATGAACCTGATAGTGCTTGCTAGGAATTATACAAATCAAGTTTGAATAAATGGAATAAATTGGTTATGAATCTATGAGAATACGTCTTCTTTTTTTTAAAAAATCAATCTTAGTCAAAAGACAAAGTCAAAACAATAAGAAATTTATATTTTAATGGAAGAGACAGAGAATCTGAAAAATTGCAGTAGGTGGGACAAAACTGGATCCCAGTTCTGGATGTCCCCTTACAATATGTTACCTTCAGACTTTCTCAGGGATGGACCTGAAATAGCACATTTCCCTGATTGAATGCCCCTAGAGCCACTCCATCTCTAAGCTTACTGGCTTCAATTTCTTTTCTTTTCTGTGAAGGTCATTGTAGGAGATTGCCTTAAATACACTGCATACAAATCTCATCCCCTGGCCAAATTTGCAACATCTTTCCGGTTTCTGTACCCATTATAGTGTTTTTTTTTTCCCCTCAGACCAAAGTAGGCCAACACAATGAATAAAACATGTCCTTATATCTAGTTTCTATTTCTGTCAATACGCAGATGATGACTGGACAGTCACAAAGAAGCAGCTAGTGAATCCTTTTGGGACCATCCTCTGAGCCTCACTCCTCTCTGGTGTCTTTTGATCAGTAGATTAAACTTTCTTCTTGCTCAATTTTGATACCATGATGCCATTCTTAAAAGCTTAACTTGTGTTATTGTTGCTCTTTTTCCCAAAACACACTCATACAAAATTTTGTGTGATCTAAAATCTATGCGGCCTCCTTGCTCACAGGGCTATAGATGAGCTGCTTTGTCTTCGTGACCTCATCTCTCCCCGTTCCCAAGTCATTTCCTACTCAAATGACTCTACATTCCTTGCATCTTCAAACCTACTTCATGGCCTTTGTATTTTTTCTTTCCCTCATGCCAGGTGTCATGATTCCTGCTACCCTTTTTCTAACAGATCACCCTTATTCTCTCCAACATCTTCTGTTATGTACATACCATATAGATTCTAGTCAGAAAGATTGAAGAAGAGAAGTCTCATTTCTTACCACATAAAGAAGTTTATAAAAGGTAGATAGTCAAGTATGGTAACAAATATTTACACGCTGGACTCTGAAGCAAGAAGAGGAAGCACTCTAAGGGGAGTGTCTAATCCTATAGTCAGTTACAAAGATGGTATCATTTACATGATGTTGGGAAGAAATACTAAGAGCCACCCTGAAAATAAGAGTCAACTCTGATGAAGAAAGTGGCCAAATACTGTAGTAGCTTGACTAGTTTGTACCTTCCAAGGGACCCACAGAGACTCTCTGCAAGCTGAAGAAAGAAACTATAATATTTTCTTATTAAGTTGTTGGATACTAATATTTCTGCTACAAATAATATATAATAGCCCATCTTCATTTAATTTATACAAACATTGAAGGACTGATTCACAGTCTTGACACAAATAGCATAGTTTTCACAAGCCACCAGACCTGGAGCCAAAGATGCCCCAACAGTTCAGCCTAAATGCCTCGTGTGATAATAAAACTAGGTAAAATCTTCTAAAAGCCCAGAATGCAAAGTCAAGAAGTAATATCATCAAGCAATGATTCTACTGTCACAAGTTTATCATTATGATCTGGACTCTGTCCTAAGAAGGATGTCTCTGGGTTGATACCATCATCTCAACAACTAACAACCCATAAATGAAGATGCTATTACATCTGCCACTAAAACCAAGACTAAGAGTAGTTAAAAGTTCTAACCATGTCCAAGCAGCTAGGAGAGGGTAATAGAATTTTGTTCATTTCTTTTATTATGAGAATTTCATTTTGCTATGAAAAATGGAACATAAAATATATATAATGTCTTTCTTCAATCAATATAACTTAAAATTTCAAAAACAAGGGTAACACATTGAAGAAAAATATCAAATGAGTCATTTAGGCTTAAACTATAATTTTTTGAAGCTTAGTTTTATAAATAATTTATTTCTGGCAAGAGGGGATAACAATGATTAATATTTATGACTAAGATTTTAAAATAATGAATTACCTGCAAGTTTATCAGAATAGAAAAATATCAAACTTGTTAAATCACCTCACATGAAACAAATTTCTTTTGTTCCTTTCCTTGGAATTGTGCAGAATTTCATAATGGAAAATTATTTTTAAATATAATTTGTTGTTAAATATTAGTTGAAGGTATGCTGTGGAAGATTTGTTTAATGATGAAAAGATGTGTTGCATTCTTTTATGTTGCATTTGTTTAACTCTTTGAAGCTGTGTTACTTTGCCTGTGCGTAACATCAGATTGGACTAATAAAGAACTGAGAGGCCAATAGCTAGGCAGGAAACATGATAGGTAGGACTGGCAGACAAAGAGAATAAATAGAATAAGTAAAAGACACAAGAGGAGAAGATCAAGGAGCAATAAAAGGAGGAGAGGAGGACATCATGGACCAACCACCCAGTTACACAGCAAGTCTCAGAGTAAGAAGAAAGTTATACAAAAATAGAGAAAGATAAAAGCCCAGAAGCAAAAGGTAGACAGGATAATTCATGTTAAAAAAAAAAACTGGCTAGAAATAAGCTAAGCTAAGACCAGGCATTCATAAGTAAGAAGAAGCCTACATGTATTTGTTTGGGAGATGGTTGGTGGGCCCCCAAAGAGTAAAATGCAAAAAGTAAAAGAGTAAAACAACAATAACAAAAAACACAACCATCATTTACTCTCTATTGATCTGAAATAGGTTATATAAATCTTAGAATGCATTTTTATCAAAGTCTTTCATTATAAACACTTCCACATGTTATTATAGTGTTGCTTGTATGCCTCATTTTTAAATGTCACTGTTATCATAGTATATGCCCATGTATAATGGAGTTGAACATTAATTCACACCTGATCATTTTCTGTCATCAAGTGGTCCAATTTCTTCACTCTGTCTTCAAGTCCTGGTATTTTGTCTTCTACCTGATCCATCCTACTTGAAAATTTTGCTCTGAATTTTCTAATTGTGTCTTGAAAATCTTCAGTTTCTTCATTTCAGCTTGAGTTCCTTCAGTATTTCTATTTTTATTAAATTCAAGTTTTAAGTTGTGTATTCCTTTTGTAATTTCTTTCACCTATTCCTGCTTTCTTGTCCTTCACTTAAGAATTTATTTCTTAGTACTTTTTCTGACATCCTTACTATAAGGAATCATACTATTAACTATACACTTAAAATGTTTATAGTACTTGTAAGTCTGTGTGTGTGAGTGTGTGTGTGTGTGTGTGTGTGTAAATTCAATGAAAAATTTCCATCTGGGGTGACAAAGCGTCTTCTGAGAGTCTTAGGTTATCTAACAAAAACTCCAACACCAGCCATGAGAAGCCCTACTTTGAGCTGTGGGTCAGGGCTATTCAAAAGAATTCCCAAACAAGGCTATTAAAGTTGAAAGATAAGTTTATATTGAGGAAGACACCAGGCACTTTAGATACAGGGCCCAGAGAACCTAAGTTGGAACTGATATGAAAGTCTTCTACCTGAGGACTAGCTTTCATGTTACCAGAAGACATGCAAATTTCCAAAGGAGGGTAGTAACCAATAATCCTACCCAGCTATGAGTCTTATTAATTACAACAATGACCAGCATAGCAAGACAACCCTGATGGTACAGTAATGGTATGTTTATCTTTGTGATAACCAGAAATTTTCTGATTCGATTTAAGGCTCACTCAAAACAGGAAAATCATACCTGGTACTAGAAACATAGCCAACTACATGGAGCTGATAAAGTCATGAATTTTGAAAAAGGACCTACAATAGCCACTTTACTAGACCATAATAATCCCTAGCTACATTATCAATACTTTTCCTTATACTCACTGATGAGTGGTCACCACCCTTCATCAAGGAAATTTCTCTTTGCCACAGACGAAGACCATTATAGAAAACCACAATCAATCACAATGCAGAGGTGTAGAGCCCAGCACAAATCAAAACATCTCCAAAAATTTCCAGCACCAAATATTCAGGCGTTATTTAAGAGGAGGTTGAACGATTGTGAGAGACAGGGAAGCAGGAATTTTGCTGTGAGATTACATTTCTTAGAAATGCCAGAGAAGCTAAACCCATAAAGTCTCATCAACACAGTTAGCTAAACATGATCCCAAAAGTACAAACACAGTAATATGCTATTGTGAAAGGAGGGGAGTTAGCAAAGTCTTAACCCCAGTGAAAGAACTACAAGCAATTAAGAAAAGCTGAGAGGGGGGTAAATAATCTCCTGTAAGGATGAACATGACAATTTGATTGCTCAATACCACTTGGTCAGTCCTAAAAACATATACATATAAACAACATTATGCACATTGAGCAGGTTGTGTTTATATATTTAGAAACACATGTACACACACACAAATACGCAAATATACATGCAACAAATATTAAAGACAAAGAGGCTATGAATTTGAAATAGAGCAAGGGTGAGTGTACATTGTAGGGTTTGGAGAGAAGAAAAGGAAGAAGGAAATAATATCATCATATTATAATCTGAAAATATAGAAATCTGTAGCAAAAAGGGCTTATTTTTGTCCTCCTTAAGTTCATGCAGGCATTTGCTTTTATTATCCTTTATGAATCAATTGATGGTGTTTATAATTGTCATTTTAATTGTATACATACATTTTATACCCTGTTCCTTTAAATTCGTGTTCTGATTTTCTTGTAGATAATTCCCATTGGAGAACATTTCTATTAGAGTGGTCTTTGAGGATTGATAAGCATAGTATCTAGTTCTTTAACATACTTATTTATGAAATTTAAAAAATTAAAAATTTACGCATTGTCAAAAGTCTCCATCTATTCCTACATATCCCAGACTAATAGAATAGACTGATTCATTCCAGTAGCCAATGAGAGAAAAGTTGAGACCAAAGACCAAGCTTCCCAACTTCCTATCTTTAAGCTTTCATAACTAGTATTTTCTTCCTAGTAAAATGTGTGTATATAATCATTTTATGCTGACTAAATACAGAAAATAATACAATTTTTCAGTAAGCTCCAATTACAAATAATGCACAAACTATGTTTGCCTGTGGTAGACTTAGCAGTTCTTGTTAATAATGCCATTGCTTCACAGTGTAACTGAATTGGTATATGAAAAAGGAGGGCCAAGGTCAAAGAAAAGACTCTGTATTTGAACTCTAATCTCAACTCCAGCAGAGACACTCCCGCAATTCCAATTACTAATGAGTCATTTGGCAAAAAGTCCTCTCTTGCTATTTGTCTTGAGCTGCTTTATCACAAGATTTATTGTTTCAGTTACTCTATAGTTTTTCATTGCTAAATGCCAATTCTGTATAAATTATCCCCAATTATAATTTAATTCAATAAAGGGTTAGAGGGGGAAAGCCCCACATAGTATTCTTTCTTTTCTCTGACTACTTGGTGTGAATACAAATAATGTTTCACAAAGCCAGAAAAAGATCCAAAAGGTAATTTTAAGCAAAAGAAAATAAAATTTTATTTCAGATACAAATCAAAAAATACAGTTGAGCATTTGTGTAATATGACAAATACAAAAGATGTAAATATCCATGTTTAGACTGCAGCAGATTCCAGTCAGTCAAATTCTGAATGACTACAGGAGCGCTCTATTGGAGAGTATAACAAACCCTGCTGTCTGTCCATGAATGCCTCAGGCAATTCTTGAAGATCACTGCCTAATGACATTGCAGACTGACCATATAGACCCTGAAATAAATTGACCCTTTGCCATAGTCTTCGTACATGGAAAGAGCATTAAAGTGGCCTCTGTAGATGTCTTTTTCCCAACAGTTTCTGTCAGGAGATAAGTAAATCTGTAATGTGTCTTCTCTGCACCGCTGACTCAAGAAGAGGAGGAGGAGAAGGAGGAGAAGGAGAAGGAGAAGGAGAAGGAGAAGAAGAAGAAGAAGAAGAAGAAGAAGAAGAAGAAGAAGAAGAAGAAGAAGAAGAAGGAAGAAGAAGAAGAAGGAAGAAGAAGAAGAAGAAGAAGAAGAAGAAGAAGAAGAAGAAGAAAAAGAAGAAGAAGAAGAAGAAGAAGAAACAAAAAAAAACTGAACCAAACAAAAGGCAGGGAATCAAATTTTCCACTTTCACCTTCAACTCAGGCAATAATAACAATGTAAACCTGAAAGAACATTAATACCGAGACGCACAGAGGCGCAGCGGCGGCGGTGCCAGACGCACAGAGGCGCAGCGGCGGCGGCGCCAGACGCACAGAGGACAATGAGGAATACTGAGAATTCAAGAACAATTGCAGTGGGTTTTTGATCCTACTGCACGTACTGGCTTTGTGGGAGCCTAGGCAGTTTGAATGCTCACCTGGATAGAGGTGGGCAGTCCTTGGGCTTCCCACAGGTCAGGGAACCCTGATTGCTCTTCGAGCAGATGAGGGGGGGGGGACTTGATCGGGGGAGGGGGAGGAAAATGGGAAGCGGTTGTGGGGACGAGGCAGAAATCCTTAATAAATAAATAAATTAAAAAAATATTTTAGAGTATGCTAGTAGACTGAATGGTAGGGTCTGAAGTATTTATTTTATTCTTATTCATAATACCTAGACTATATATTACTTAAGTGTATTTTTCATTAATGTGTGTGTTTGTGAATGATGTGTGTACATGTAGTCTCCACAGTGTGTACATGGAGACCAGAGGACAATTTTGTATGCTGGTTCTGACCTTTTACCAATGCATGGTTTTCACGGATCAAACCCAGGCTTCAGATTTCCCAGCAAGTGCATTCTCTCATAAAAAAAAAAAAAAAAAAAAAAAAAAAAAAAAAAAAAAAAAAAAAAAAAAGAACATTAATACCTGTAGCGATTCTACTGCTTTTATATTATGTTTGTCTCACCAAAAAGTTCACAAAATTAATACATTTTGGCAAAGCTGTCTTTCTACTAAATGACAGAGACAAATGTAATAGTCTTCAAATGTCATGTTCCAGGTGAGTTTTTATACCATCTCAGTCACACGCTATGTTAGAAAAAGGAAATTGCATCTTCACCGTCTAAGCACTTAGATCCTTAGATGGGACACAGTATGCCTAAGATTAGGAAGAGGTAACAGTTTACCCTTCTACCTTTTTCCATGGGAAGATGTTTGCATTTCCAAACGACATTACATCAGAGGAATTAATTCAGATCAGGAAATCATAAAGAAAAGCAACAACAATAGGAACAAAAAACCTCCCAAACAAACAAACAAACAAACAAAAACAAGGCAGTAGGAGTTTCCCATGACTGTAGGAACAGGATGACTTGCTTGGTACCAGAGAGCTAGGGATGGAGTTAGGTTAAGGTTATATCTCTCCAGGCCTATGCCTACACAACTGTTTCTAACAGCTTGTTCTAATGTCTGTAAGTTTCCCAAACTTCTCCAAACAGCACTACCATGGTTAACAACATGAATTAAAAGTCCCCAAATCCATTCTGAGACCGAAGGCTACTATAAAACATAAGTTACATGCTTCAAATATATAATAAAACATAATAAACATTCTCATTTGAAAGGGAAGGCCAGAAAAACGAGCAGCTAATTCTGAAGCTCAGTGTTTGAAATCTGGGGTAGCATCATCTGGGCTCCAGTAGGGGTGAGCAGTCCTTTTCCTACAACTCTGGTGCCTGCAGCCCAGGTTGCCTATTTGTTTGTTGAGTTGGCTCTCTCTGGTACTTCAGGTTTTTTTTCTTGACCGACATCTCATGTCATTGACTTCATGCTAACCTGTGATTTAAGCTTCATCTTTGATGGAACACTCCAAAGTTCCACTTAGGGTAAGACTGAAGCTGCTATAACAAACCTCATGACCTCATTTTTTTTCTGGAACCTTGGTGAAAGCCATCATGGTCTTGTCAGTGTTTGCTTTGGCATGACTGCAAGTCTGTTATTACATGGCTGCCACCCCCAACCTAGGCTGCCAGCAAGAGTCACGAGTTGTTCCACTTGAAACACAGGTGCAATGACCAAGAAACTGGGGTACTGAACCTAGAAAAACAATGTGCTAGAGAGTCCTATGGCAACAAGGATCTGTGTGTAGAATCTCTATCTTCCTAGGCAATCTCATTTCTGCCATGGTCCTGTCAAAGGTCCAGTTTTGGTCTCTCCCTGTAGGCAAAGAACAGTAAGCGTTAGTCAATTGTAACTGTAAGGATGGGAGAGTGAGTTGGTACCTCCTGCATCTGCGCCCTTGTAGGCAAAGCAGACATTTTAACTCCCTCTACTTCGTATAATTGTTGTGAACTTTAAATGCAGTGATAGAAACAGAAAGTGTATTTTATAAGTGCTGTGTGATAATCATTTCACACATTTTTTGAGTCATTTATCTACAAACCTATGTCAGTGCTCAGTTCAATCCCTTTTAGGAGCCATACTCCCAATTAGCTCTCCAGTTCCTGAAGAAAGTCCTGCCAGTTGTTCAAATTCACCGACATGCACACAAAATGAGATCCTCGCGTTTTCTCACACTGAGAAATACCTTTTAGGCTGCAGCGCACAACGCCTGTCTGCGATCTGTGTACAGTTTATGAGCTTCAGGCAAGGGGCTGGAGATTGAAACATACCAACAGAGAAACAGAGACACAGACCTCTAGTCATTGGTAAGAAGCTCCTTATTCAATAGCACCATGAAGGCTTATATACCTAACAGTCAGGTGGGCCAACAAGTGAAAACCTTATCTTCTGACCCTCAAAGTCAAGGCAACACGTGCTTGTGAAGCAGAGCTGGTAAACAACTTTGGCACAGCTTTTAGTAACTAAATTCAGAAGGACAGTAAAGATCACTAACAGGGAAGGGCAGCTGGAGGCCAGGACTCCAAATGGTCCCAACGTCAGGCTGCCTCAACTCTCTTCCTTTCGCTTGAAAGCTAAACTCTGGTTTGCATGGTACTTTAATATGCTCTCCTTTCCTGAAATGTGGTTTTTCTAATCTGGGTTTTTTTTTTTCTACATTTGAGTTTTTCATATGTCTCTCTGTTATATGCAACTTTTGTTATATGCTCCTATTGTTGAAAGATCAAGTTGTTTCTCCTTACCTCATTCTCTTCTGGCATCTCTTACAGATGCTGGATTGTAGGAAACATAATGAGAAGCTGATTTCTGGCACACGCACACAAAACCGTGGGGTTAAGTCTGTGAAAGCACTGTCTACAACGTCAATGGCTTATTTATTGATTCCATATTTGCAGATTGCAAATGCCATATTTTATTAACATCTCTAAATGTTTTCTTCTAGAAATAGTTTGTATAGTATACTAAACTTTAAAAAGCGTGTAGAAAAGTTTTTTTAATTGAAAGGTCCATGAGTTTAGAAACTGCGAAGGGTTTAGAAACTGAAGGTTTAAGGTTCGGTGTCATCTCACAGCTAAACAACCAAAAGAATTTGCCTTTCATGATTTTAAGTCTGTTACCTTCAATAAGTACTTTATAATTTATATCTACAAATAAATTGATATCTTGTCATACATGAAAACATTTATAACATGATGCCATTAAATATATGTATTGTCTCATGACAGTTTTAAGTGCTTGTAAAATACCATTCTCTTAGGAACCTTTCTGTAAATGAACTAACCCCTTGGTAGTGTCTGAATGGCCTTTAAATAGCTAACTAATTCCTTAATATCTTATTTCCACTATTGGCTTCACTGTTTGCATAATCACAGGCTTACCCTTAAGAAGGTCAACGCTGCATGAAGAGTTTGTAAAAGGCCTGCACTTCAAACAGAAAAGTATCTCTATTTGTATCTGTCAGTTCCGTTCTTGAAATTAGATAAATTTCAACTTATGTATCTGTCTTTAAATAACTTCTCCATAGTCCTTTCTTCATTGATTTAGTGCACATGAAACTAGGGTTCTATTAAAGGCTTTTCTTTGCCCACCTTCTCTAAGCAAGGTACTGAAAATAATAAAAATGTTTGAGTGTGAAATATTCAAAAGCTGGTGGAGGCATGCTTTTCTTCAATCCCAGGAAAACATGACACTATAGAAGCTGTGCTTTTATGGCCATAGAAAACTGTTACCCAGTACACTGAGTTTTGATGACCTGCTATCTGTTTGACATATGCCAGGCACCAACTAAGTGAAAGGCATGATTTGTCCTTCATGGAGACAGTTGTGTATGAGGGATGTAGATAAGAGGAAGCGTGCAGCATGGATTTGGCTGTGCTATATATAAAATATGAATGGAGATTAGACAGAGAGGTGAGCTAATGATCTTGTTGCAAAGTGTTATAGAGGAAGATTTTTCAAAGTTACATTCATAAATATGCTTCCGTCCTCTTTACAGGGTTTTAATATGCCCCAAGTCAGGACTATACAACTATGCATAGTAAATATTTATCATGCATCCTTTTATGATCAGAATTCTTCATTAGCCCCAATGGTGTTGATGGAAAGCAGACAAGTATTCTGAATGAATCCAAAACAGCATCATGGCTGTAACTGGCCATGTGAGAGAAAATTTTCAAATGGCTTTTACTCATAAATTCTGTCCCATATTAAGTTTTATTTCATTCTTCTCGACATCTCTTTTAATTGCAATTATACAAGAGTATATTGATGCAATGTGATGTTATTGAATAGCAAACAAATATAAGTAAATGTAATACTGAGATGTAGGCTCATTATACTATTTTTAAATTAAAAATGTAAAATAAAACTATTTTAGAATACAAATCTTCTGAAATCACTTCAGACTGTCTTTTTAATAATATACAAATTTCCTAAATGTCCTTCAACTTCCAGAATTCAGAATAATAGAGTCTTGATAATGCCTAATTTACATTAGAAAAGTCCCACAGCCAAGACTCTGAAGATTAGGCCCACTAGGAAATCATTGTTCCTTAAAATTCCATAAAGCATAGAAGATAGGTTGTAGACTGCCTTTAGAGATAAAAAGTTTGAGTCCCACCTTATCTAATGTTAACTAACATTGAGAGAAAGCTCAAGGAAACAGGGCTTCTAGCCTGGCTTGTAAGTCATTCTTTATCACTCTGACGAATTCCTGAGACTAATAATGTAGATGCAACAATTACCAATTTCTGTCTCAGATTTATAGTCTATGGTCACTTGAACCATAGGCAAGGCCAAACCCATAGGAGAGTAGGTGTTGAAGCATTGCAACTCCCCTCACTGTGGCCAGGAAGTAGAGAAGCAAGAAGACATGGAGGAGACTCATTAAATCCTTCAGTGAAATCCCTCCAGTGACCAACTTCCTTCCATGTGACTCACCTCCACCATGATGTAACTAAGACTTAACACACAGAATTTGGGAAGAACTAAAAATCCAAACCATGATAGCAAGTGTTGAGGCAAACACCACAGCTCTCATCTTAAAAGTAATAAGAGATAACTCATTCTGGAGCCATCTTGGAACATAGATCTAGGTTAGCCCAAATTCTGTGTTCCAACATGGAAGTAGTTTCATGCAGTTTTATAGCTTTACAAAAATACAGGAAGTAAAAAAAATAGGCCAAGTTTAAAATATGTTGGAGGGCTCATTGAAGAAGCAAGTATAGCAAGATGGGGAAGCCTTTCTATAGGTTCAGGATGTCACCTGGGCTTTTGGATTGGTGGGAGCCTAGATAAAAGATCCCAAAAGTCATATGATGTTAGTTCTGACACAGAAGTGGGCAATGAATGACTGGTCTGGATGGCCAGAACTAGTCCTGATAGCCTCTGGACCTGCACCATTCCAATCTCTCCACGGTACTGAAATTCTAATCAGTTCTCCAATTTCTGTAGACACAACTTTTTTTTCTAGGAGTTTCCTTCACACATTCTATGAGTGCATTGTTTCTGGCAGTCATTGATAAAATTGAAGGAAGCCTTGAACTTAAAAGCTTTGTATTTGCAGGAGAACCCATTCCAACTTATTTCGTATACAGTTAAATAGTTATAATAGAAAATCGCAACATCAAAAGCATATCCTTCTACAAAATAAATGGAAAGAAATGAAAGAACAAACAAATAAAACCAGACTGCAGAAGCATATGGCTCCTTGATCCTAGCTTCCTGTATGTTGTTGGCTACTGTTACACTGAGGCCATGCCTTCTGTAGCCAATTGCTTCATCCTCTGGTCACATATGCCTTTGTATACTTTTTAATCATTGGCTTGCATTTGGACATACCTATCCCTCTTTTTTTGGATTACATGAACAGTTCCTATTTCCTGGTACACAAATGTCTCTCTTTCTGATTAAGTCAGCTTCAGCAATCCTGAGATAGACATTCTCCTGCATCAACTTACTAAATGTAGTTTCCCTTTTTCAAAGTCTTCATTGATGGACCCACAAGAAATTCTGAAACCACATTCGGTTTGAGGCATGAGACAGAAAGTAAGTAAAAACAAAGTGTGGTAGTGCTTGGGTAACTGAAGCATGAAGACAACCATGAGTTCGATGCTACCATAGGCCATATATTTCTGGCAAGCCATAGTCACATAGCAAATAATTTGAAATGAAACTAGAAATAAAAAAAAAATCCAGTTCAGGCTTCCTGTGAAAGCAACAACTCTCAGTGGGTTAAAAGTGCAGCCTGGAGTTCATTTAGTTGCAGCTACCATTTCCCTGTTGTGTAGCGTGATGGAAAATACTGCTTATAACTATTCTTGACTGAAAAATATAAAACCCAGGAAAGTATTGTCTTTACAAATAGGTAAGATGACTACAGATCATACACAAGTATTCATTAATCTGTGTGTAAACTGTTCACTAAAGTCTAAATTTGATTGGATCTAAGGTGACTCACTTGAAAAATAAGTCAATTGTCTGTTCTCTCTGAATCTTGCCATATTTAACAGGCCACCAGGAGCCTGATAGGTTTCTGTCCTGAAAATTTTTATATTACTTAATTAACTGTCTGTAATGTTGGTTTTGCTTTCATTTAGTCAAGCCCTGCCTAGTAAGATGAAGTTGCATTTAACTATCAAATATTAGTTTTATGAACCAATAAATTTTAATGAGTATGAATATTTATCATTAACTTAAAGTAAAAACCAAGGTACGCAATTAATGAAATCCATCGACTTTTGGTTGACCTATGTTAGTGGATCTACAACTAATTTCTCTGAATTGTATTACAAAATTGAGCGAAGACTGAGGAGAAAAATTGGAAGTAGGAATTACAGATATGGAAATGAGGAAAGAGGAGAGATTATCTAAGGAGGGGATTCCACTGCCTTCCCATGTTGAAAGTCAAGCATCAAAATTCAGATAATGATGAGAAGTATCATTGTAATCAATAGTGCAAAAAGCAGCGCATGAATGCTTAGTGGAAGGCTGTGCATTCATGAAGGAGGAGGATGTTGTACAGTACAGACTATTCCACTGCCTGTTCCAAACCCTAGGGCAGTGGTTCTCAATATTCCTAATGCTGTGGCCGTTTAAACAGTCCCTCATATTGTAGTATCCCCCAACCAAACAATTACTATTGTTGCTACTTTGTAACTGTAATTTTGTTACTGTTATGAATCATAATGTAAATTGCTGTATTTCCAATGTCTTACTTGATCACAAAGAGATTGTGAATCACATGTCAAGAACCACTGCCCTGAGATCCTCCTCAGGATTGCAAAGCAAAATGGGTGTTTGGATTGTATAGACATAAATTATCCTCCCTGAATATTTTTCATTAGCTCTGAAAGTCAAAATGGTAACTGCCTAGAAGACAAACCAAGTCACTGTAATACTGACTTGATAACATTGAGCCAAGCGCCTGTATCAGGAATGAACATAGTCAATGATGTTGGCTTCTTTTCTCACATGGGGAAAACTCAGTAACCAAGAAAATCATTACAGAAAAATTTTGGTGAGGGATACTTATATTTGAATGCAGTTTCTTTCTATAAATATTAGAAATTAGCTCATTCTTAGGTTAAAATGTAAAATAATCAGATAAAATTATCAGGAAAACAAGGTTGATCTCTCTATACTATCTTATGTACTAAAGACCTTATGCAAAATATTCAAAACCATATTCCAGAACACATGTCTTTAAGTGGTGACAACATGCTTACACCTGTAACGAAATATGTTTTCTATCTCTGGTGGACAAAACAATGACTCCCAATGTTGTCCACATCATAATCCCCAGGATCTGTAAATCTATTAAATGGCAAAAGTTACCATTCAAGGATCTCTCTGAGTGAGAAGTCAGATGTCAATAGGGATCATGTCCCAGGATCAGAAGATGATCAGTTTGTGCTGATAGAGTGATTTGACATTACCACATGGCATTGTCACCTACAAAATCCGTAGTCAAGAAACACAGAATTGAGTTACAAAACAAACAAATACCAATAAAAAAACCTACATAAAAGAACATAAGAAGCATATCATACATTTTGAGTCTTTACTATTTTATGCTGGTCCACATGCATACTATCCTTAGCTCATTTCATTTGCTTATATCAACAGAGTTGTGAAGGTACAGATAGCATTACCAGTAACTTTGTTCAAAGCCTGACTATGAAATTTGTGGGAAGACTTATTTTATATTTGTTTCGAGATGAAATTCTTTCATTAAAATTCTTCTACAACACATGGGGAAACCTTTTCTAATTCATTTTAAGTTGCCTCCAGGAAATACTTTTAGGATATAGTAAATAAATGGTGGTAAAGACAACATGATGAGTATGGATATGAAGCAAACTTAGGTATCTTTACCTTCATATGTCTGGGTCAACAGTCACTATTCAAAGTCTTGTAAGTCATTGTGTCTTTTCCTAGCTTATTAACAAAAATGTAACAGCAATGAAATACTTAATTGTGGCAAAAAAATCCCTCAAACTTTTGTTCCTGAACTATTTTTGAAATAGGCCAGGCCCCATAATCCTCCTGTCTATTATTCACTGTAACCTAGAGTTTCCTTGTGTGCTATAGAAGAATTTCAGTGAGGGAGTTCTCTCATCCATGAAAAATTCTTAAATATATTTTTCTTGATCATTTTTCCTATTATTTTCAAAATTACTATGATACTTATAGCAATATGTAGAAAAGAAATACAAATTAAATAATGAAAGACATAAATGAAAATATTCATATAACATCCACAAAATTCCATCGAAACCTATTGTGATATATATGGAAGCTGTAGTGAGGTTTTATATGAAAGAGGACGGGTATTCTGTTATTCACAAACTACCGTGATATCTTTTAGCTCCTCATCAGATTTTGTGGTGTTATATGATCAAGTTAGCCTGATGAAACATTGTATATACTGAAAAAATTTCACCAGAGGTTTAATGGAAAACTACTTCTTTCCCTTCAGTCTGTGCTACTGTAAGAAGGTGGCTCATTAATTGTGATGGGTTCAAGTGTCAGAGCTCCCTGCAGATCCGCGCTGCCCAGTTATTAATGACCAAGGAAATAAAGTAGTCACTCAGGACTAGATGCTCAGCAAGAGGAGAGGGGCTGGCATGACAGGCACTCAAATTAGCTCAAATTGGCACTCAAGATAATAGGCACCATTTTACAAGAGCTTGCTTAACTAGGTAGATACAAAAGCCTTACCCTGAGACTCCATCTTCAAATCTGGGGTAAGCCTGGGCTGGGTGTCTAATTAAAGACATTCTGTCCTTAAATATGAGAAAGGACTGATTTTGTATGACACAAGGTTAATCTGATTGCTGATTGTCACTTGATACCTGACACTGGGCAGATCTGTGCTTGAATTATGTCTGCTATTCACTAGCTTTCTGAATTTGAATGCAATACAAAAGAACCCCAGACCCTGGTTTTCTTTGTTAATTATAGCCATGTGAATGACTTCCTCTTGGGTTGCTTTAAGTTAATGTGTTAATAAAATGAATATACATTAAGTAGCCTGTCAGTAACATGCCCATCATGGTCAAGAATGGTCAAGGGAATTACATTTTGGTACCAAGAAAAGGGATTGTCAGAAGTGTGTCTTCATGTTACAATATTTGCTTTTAAGGAAATAAGAAAGTGGAATAATAAAGGAGAGGGAAGCGTTTATGCAGTTACCACATGAGTACCTGTGAGGTAAGAATATTGAGTGACCTGCAAAATCTCATGTACTGAAGGTTTTGCCTCAACTAGTGGAAATTAAGAAGAGTTTGACTCACAGTAATATTAACTTCATCACTGAGTGGTTTGACCACTGAAGCATTCATAATGGACTGACTGTTTTCAGTAGGTGCTATTTGGAATAGTCAGCTCCCTAGGGACATGCCTTTGAAGGGTATATTTTGTTCTCTCTCTCCCTCTCCCTCTCTTTCTCTCTCCTCTCTCCCCCTTTATCCCTCTTTCTTCTGTCCTTTTCTCCTTCCCTCCTCCTTGGCTTCCATCAGGTAAGCTACTTTGCTGCTCGAGTCCAGCCTCAATGGGTTCATAGTTTCCAGAGCAGGGGTGTGTGGGTAAGAAATGTTAGAAAGAAAAAAAAAACAGATACAAAAGAAAAGACAGCCAGAGACACAGGATAGAGTTGGGAGGGAACCTTAGTGAATACCGGATCTGCCCCCATTATTTCTCATAGGCTTTAAATACCCCAATCCAAAGTGGAGGGGGAAGATAAAAGACTTCTTTACCACAATATAAGGAAAACCCCAAATAATCATCTTTTCAATACACAAAACACCAAGTAATCACATCCTAGATCTTTTTTTTTTTTAACACGGCTTTTTAGTAGCCACACCTAGGGTCCTATCAATAATCTTGAAGGAGCAAGAATAGGTCAGAATTTTCTGACCTTTGGCCAAGGTGGAATGCCTCCATGTCTGTGGGCTCCCACACTTTTTCCCAGCACAAATGAACTTAGAAGCAAAGAAGCCAAGTGATCGTGATCTTGAAAAACTCAGAAACTGTGAATCCAAATGGCTTCTTCCTTTTGTGTTGTTTCCTCAAGACAATTTATCGTAGTGATAAAAAGATGCCCGACTTGGGGCAATTGATAAAGTCTTATAGATGAAAGACTATGAAAAAGATTAAAATGTTTTCATAATAAAATAGTCCAAAAGTATTATGCCAAGGAAATGCACTTAAGGAGAGTATGACTGCAGTAACATGAAAAGGGTTGACATTTATATTCAATATGAAAGTCAGTGTGGTTCCCAGTAGGAAACTGAATATTGAGAAATAGGCAAGTAACACACTCATGAATAACTAAACAGATGACCGTGACAAAAAAAAATAGAAAGAAAACAGTGAACAGCATAACTTAAGCCACAGATTCTGAGCTTGTGAAAACTGTTTCAGAGCTGAGTCCAGCTTCAGCCTGGGTGGGCTCCACATCACTGTTTCCCAACAGCAAGAACTGACAGGTGACCCCCATGGCAAGCCCATGTATCTACAATTTATTTGTCAATTTCCAGTGACCTGAACACTCATTCTAAGACTTTTATGTCTGGGGAGATGATTCAGGGTTTAGTTTCTATCTTTCTATTTTTATTATTAACTAAATTTATTCATTTGTTTCACATCCCAACCTGTTTCCTCTCCCTCCTCTCTTCCTATTCCCTCCCACCTCCACCCCTCCCCCTTCCCAATCCACTTATCCTCTGTTTCTGTTCAGAAAGGGCTAGGCCTCCAATGGGTGTCTTTTTGATTTGCATTTCTTAGATAACTAAGGATATCAAACAATTCTTTAAGTATCTTTCCACCATGGCACAATTAATGAAAGCTCAGAGATAGAAACTGGGGTTTGAAATGACAGCCAAAAAGCAAAAGAGCAGGCCACTGGCACTTAACCTCTCTACCTCAAACCAAAATGGTGATCTTGCCTCCAGAAATCTCAGAATGAATCTGATCCTGAGAGCTGTTTCCTCCCACCTCTCTAGTTCAGGGATTAAGGGTGTGCACACTTTTGCCTGGTTTGTGGGGCAAACTAGCGTGGCTACTAGAATTAAAGGTATGTGCCATCATGGCTACTGGGATGAACACAAATCTATATGTATTCTTCTACATGCTGACATCTAGTAGTTATGCCAGCACCATTTGTTGGATACTTTCTTTTTTTCCATTGTATAATTTTGGTTTATTTTTACAAAATCGGGTGTCTGTAGGTGTGTGGATTTATATCTGGGTCTTTGATTCAATTCCATTGATCCATATGTATGTTTTTTTTTTTGCCAATACCCTGCTGATTTTTATTATGCCAGCTCTATAGTAGAGCTCAAAATCAGAGACAGGGATACCCCTAGAAATTCCTTTGTTGTACAGGATTGTTTTAGATATCCTGGGTTTTTTGTTTTTTCATATTGAGGGTTGTTCTTTTGAGGTCTGTGAAGAATTGTGTTGAAATTTTGATGGGGATTGCATTGAATCTGTAGATTGCATTAGGTAAGATTTTTACTATGTTTATCCTATAAATATATGGGAATGGGAGATCTTTCCATCTTCTGATATTGTCCTTCATTCTTAAAACGGGACATTCTTATATTGAAACTTACTAACTAGAGTACTTTGGTTTTGTCTCAGCTTTTGTGGGAAGTTTACCATTACATCAAAACATTTTAGGATCTTTATCTTGTATAATGTTTGCAGTTAAATATCAATATTTCCTATTTATATTTTTTCCATTATGTTGTACCAATTATGTATGTCATTGAACCTTCTTGCTATGATTTTATACCAGCCCTTCACATACAAGTGTGAGGATGATGCATGGCACAGACCTTGGAGCAGGGCAGTCAGAAGAGATGTGATATCACAGCAAAGAGACAGAGGAAAAAAAATGTTGGAGATCCATCTCCCTACAAGATGGTGTGACCCATTGCTTCAGGGCCTACAGACTCCTGTTCTTGTCCTCTTCAATAGATCTCCTCTCAGGTATCAGTTTCCTTCTATTATATTTGGAAGTTGACTTTCAATTTCAGAATTCAAGTCTTGATTCTTCTGTGAATATTAAACTGTCTATATGATACTATACCCTTGTAATCCCAACACTGATGATAAACATGAGAGATCAGAAGTTTGAGCCCAGCCTAAGCTACATGAAACCCTGTCTCTTCCCTCCCTACCACACACAAAAACATATTCTTTTTTTTAAATTTTTTTTTATTGCGAAAAGAAGAAAAAAAAAACATAAACAAAAAACAAGTTTCCACCTCCTCCCAGCCTCCCATTTCCATTCCCCTCCTCCCACCCTTCTCCCCCTCCTCCCACCCTTCTCCACCTCCCCCCACTCCTTCCCTCCCCCCTCCCTCTCCAGTCCACAGAGCAGTCCGGGTTCCCTGCACGGTGGTAAGTCCTAGGTCCTCCCCCCTCCGTCCATATCTAGGAAGGTGAACATCCAAACTGGCTAGGCTCCCACAAAGCCAGCACATTAAGTAGGATCAAAACCCCCTGCCATTGTCCTTGGTGTCTCATCAGCCCTCATTGTTCGCCATGTTCAGAGAGTCCGGTTTTATCCCATGCTTTTTCGGTCACAGTCCAGCTGGCCTTGGTGAGCTCCCCGTAGATCAGCTCCACTGTCTCAGTGGGTGGATGCACGCCTCGTGGTCCCGAATTCTTTGCTCATGTTCTCCCTCCTTCTGCTCCTCCTTGGGACCTTGGGAGCTCAGTCCAGTGCTCCTGTGTGGGTCTCTGTCTCTATCTCTATCCATCACCAGATGAAGATTCTATGATGATATGCAAGATATTCGTCAGTATTGCTCTAGGATAGGGTCATTTCAGGTTCCCAATCCTCAGCTGCCCAAGGAACTAACTGGGAACCTCATCTTGGGCACTAGGGAGCCCCTCTAGGGTCAAGTCTCTTGCCCACCCTAAAGTGGCTCCCTTAACTAAGAATTGTGGTTCCGTGCTCCCCTATCCACCTTTCCTTTATCCCAATTCTCCTGTTTCCCAGGTCCCCCCTCCTTCCCTTCTACCTTTTCTCTCCCCATCTCCCTTTACCCCCATCCCACCCCACCCCCAAGATCCCATTTTCTCCCCGGAAATTTGGTCTACTTCCCTTAGCCAAGAGGACAACTATATGTTTTTCCTTGGGTTCACCTTCTTACTTAGCTTCTTTAGGTTCACCTCTTGTAGACTCCGTGGTCCTTATTTATGGCTAGAAACCAATTATGAGTGAGTACATCCCATGTTCGTATTTTTGGGTCTGGGACACCTCACTCAGGATAGTGTTTTCTATTTCCATCCATTTGCATGCAAAATTCGAGAAGTCATTGTTTTTTACCGCAGCGTAGTACTCTAGTGTGTATATATTCCATACTTTCTTCATCCATTCTTCCATTGAAGGGCATCTAGGTTGTTTCCAGGTTCTGGCTATTACAGATAATACTACTATGAACATAGTTGAACAAATGCTTTTGTCATTTGATAAAGCATCTCTTGGGTATATTCCCAAGAGTGGTATTGCTGGATCTCTAGCAACCTCCTCTCTGCTACTGTGGGAGCAGCAATACACACAGCTGACTCAGCTCTTTCCAAGCACACAGTGCTGAAATGTTCTCACGTGCTTCTGTTCACACAAGCACATCAGGATGACACAGCCCCAGTGGTATTAACGTTGACGCTTCCTCCAGATGACAGGGAAAAGTTAAACAGTGAAAGTTACAACTGTACAGATGGCAAAAAAATTAGCTTTGATTTGATGTCTTAATTTTCACTGTGCTGTGCTAATTTGGACTGTAATTTTAGATACCCTTTCATCTTCTGACAGGCTTTGCGATACCATCTCATCTGTTCCCAAAGCAGAATAGATGTCCTCAGTAAAACATCCCCTGTATTTGTGACTTTCAAATGTTAGAGAATTTTCTCCCCTGTTTAGAAATATGAACATAACTCATCAAGCATTAGCTCACTCATGACACATACTTCTGCTTTCTCACCATAAAGTTGCTAAGCCATGTTCCTTCTCATCAGAACCTGATGGTCAGCTATACATCTGCTCTCCCCATATCATCTCTCCGGTATTCTGACCTCCTCTTCATTCTCCTATCAATAGTATGTTTACTTCATGGGTTCAGTAGGTTTTCTTCCAGAAAGTTTAGAGAAAGTCTTATCTAGGAAGGATCACACATCAAATAATTTCCACAGAAAATATCAGACTTTTGGGAAGAGAAGCCCAAATCATGTGTTTACTACTCTGGTCAGTCTCTAGAGAAATCACTCTGGTGGCTCTGGAAAACTCTGTAAAGCTGGGTAGAAAAGGAAATGAAAGAGACCAAACCTCTCACCTTACATTCATTATGACAATTCAATTGCACAGAAACTTCTGCTGCACAAACACCCCTGGAGTATCAGATACGTCACATAACCAATATTTAAGATCTGTTTGTGAAGTCCTTTAGAAAAGTGGGCAGAAAAGTTGTAAGAGTCAGAAGAGATAGAGGGCATGAGGAGAACATGGCCACTGAATCATTTAAGCAGGTCTCATAGGAACTCACAGAGACTGAAGTGGTAGCATTTGGCCTCATACTGTGCACACATGTTTTGATTGCTAGCTTGGTTCCTTTGTGGGACTCCTAACTATTGAGTGAGTGTGTCTTTGACTCCTTTGCCTGTTCTTGGTATTCTTTTTTTCCTGTTGGGTTACAATATCCACCCTTGGTGTGAGAACTTATTCTTTTTCTTGTTGTATTTTGTTTTTGTTTTGTTTTTGGTTGTTGTTGATTTGAAGGCCTACTCTTTTCTGAAGGGAGATGGCTGAGGAGTGGATCCAGGTGAGAGAGTTAGTAAGAGAAAGCTAGGAGGAGTGAATGAAAGAGAAACTGTAGTTGGGGTATATTATATGAGAGAATAATCCTTTTATAATGATAGTAAATAAAAACAGGTCTTCTTTTCCATGTTGACCTAACCATATCACTGCCAAGTAACCAGAGAGGTGAAGAAGGACCTGCCGTCAAAGGAAGATCAGGCAGGGCTTTACTACAAGTGTCCTTGCTTGGTCAAAGAGATGGTATACAGAGGAGCTTACAAAACCGGTAAATGAAACTATCTCATACGCTATGATCCATACATCATATAGTTACTTGGTTTGTCTCCTCTAAGCATATGCCTTCCTGTATCTAACATCTACACTGCTACTTGCTTCCTCCAAATTCCATGCTTGACTTACTCTGCTGTACAATTTTGTCCTTTCATAGCTTCATTAACAGCACACTCAGCTGCTTGTGAAACTCACTATGTTCTCCAAACACTGTCCCTTGAGTCAAACTGAATGATGCCACTTTGGCTCTGCAGTAGAGGTCAGGCAACAAGTTCTACAATCGATGCTGTAATCTTAAGCCTACAGGACTGGCTTAGACTATCTCAGTAAGGAACAAATTCCCACTCTCACTCCCACACCTTCCAGAGAGATACATTGACTTAAGAAATTAGCAGAACTGTAAAACCTTGTCTGCTCTCTGAGGTTTTGTTCTCATTTTGTGACAGGTATGAATGTGGAGGCTCCCAGAAGCAGTAAACTAATGAGATTCTTATTCAGGAAATAAGATATTTGCAGAGGAAAAGAGGAAGCAGCAGGTGCGCCTGGTAGTAACATGAACTCCATGCTTTAATTACACAGCATTCCTCACAGAGTGCACACATTTGTTGTTTACTCAACTTTTTTAACACATCCCTAATCCCCTTCTTCCCATCACACAGGTTAAAAGATTTCTTTTAAGTAAGTCTCATTACAAAATTTGTTCTCATTAAGAAAGGAGTATATAATAAGCACTAAGCCTGTGGCAAATTTTTATTCCTTAGAGAATGGTTGGTGTAGGAATTCAGCTAAAACAGGTCATCATCTTACAATAATTGTTTAGTCCAAGTTATGCTTATTAGTGGGATGTTATATTGAAAAGAACTATGCTTTCAAATTATAGATCAGAGAAAAAAACACTTTTGAGAATTTTCTCTGATGATTATAACTAGAGAAATGTCCACATCTGTAATTCTGGCATTCTTCCATAATGAGAGAGGCTTGTGTCAGGTGGCTCCCACTGTGTAAGCTACTATGTTTTCACACGCGCGCGCGCACACACACACACACACACACACACACACAACCACAAACACAAGAATAAACACACACACACACACAGAGGAACACAGGAGTTAAACACAAAGCCATCACACACTTTAGGTTATCACTCCACCAATGAGCTATTCCCACAGTTCATTTGTCCTTTCTAATTCAGATGTAAGAACTCTGTAAATTATCCAGACTGGCCTGGAACTCACCTTGTATCCTAGGCTGTCCTAGAACATGGGATCCCCCTGCCTCAGCCATCCTTTCCTAAGTCCCTATGTGTTACAAGGCCTGGCTACTGTGCCGTATTGGCAACTAAAGAGTTGTTGACCAAGAGTTCAGATTCTATGGGACACGCCCATGTCCTTAAAGAACTATTAATTTAAAGTCACTGTCATGCCTAGGAATCTATCACTGTGAGTCATAAAGTAGTCTGGCTTTTAGTGATATTGGAGAACTATCTCAAGAGGAGAGTATGTGTGATTCTGTGACAATGTTAATTGTCATACCTCATTGGATTTAGAATATGAGTGTCCCTTGGAAATTCATCTAAGGAGGGAAGACCCACCCAGATGAGGCTGGCACTATCCCACTGTCTCGACTCCTGAACAGAATGAAAAGGAGAACATGAGCCAAGTAGCAGTATTCTCTTTTCTCTGCTCCCCGATTGTGGATGCAGTTGGCAAGGGTCTGCTACTTTGCAGCCTGGCTTCCCACAATGATGGGCTATGATCTCAGAAGGTGAGCAAAATACATCCTTCTTTCCTTAAGTTTCTCCTGCCAGAAGCTTTGTCAAAACATGAAAAGCAAACAATGTAACGCCTTTCCGTCACTTGGAGTCACAAACCCAGAGCATTTTGTGACAACACGTGATGCCGTTGTGTGTTTGAGAGACAAGTTGCTCGCTGGAGAAGGTTAACTAACCCATATTTGAGAGACAAGAGCAAATACCTCAGAATTATAAATATCCTATTCTATTTTACATCAGAGTGTTGAAATGTGCACTCCCAAAAGCCAATTAGAAGGCACGTTAGTGCTTTAGGATGAGTTGGTATGTCTTGCAGTCACAGCATCAGAGTGCTGGCAGCATCCTCATGCCACAGCCCAGGAACATCAGGGGAAAATAAGAGGCATTTGCTTCATTTGAATCAGATGGGGCAAGAAACCTTCAGTGTCTAACATATCTCTGCTTATCAGAATATCAACACCCAAGCAATCTAGGACAGCATGCTTGTGGTGGACACATGCTTGGTGTTTTTGTTCACAGCATAACACTACGCTGATGCTAACCAGGGTCTTCATAATGAGGATGCTGAAGCCAGACGCTTAAAGGGCACTGCACCAAAATACACACGTGGATCAAAAAAGTTCAGAAGCAGTCACACTACTCTACTGTGTCAACACACAGCTTTGTTTCCCAGAGGCTTATGAAAACCTTCTCCCCCAATGGTCTAGAAGCCAATTAAAAACAGTCAAGTGCAGAATATATGCTGTTAGGACAAACGTGGTGTAAATTTCACAGCAGTGTTATTTGTGCTTTTCCTCATGCAGCTTCTCCCACTGTATGGTCACCCAGGCTTCCTCTAATAGCAAATATGAAAAGCCTTTTCAAAGTTTTAATTATTGCTACTTATTGAAACAAACTATAAAGCTAGATTTTTGTGAAGCCTTTCATAGATCTAACTTTTCTCTTCCATAAAATAAATGAAATGCCGATTAGAATTGAAAGACAATGTGCAAAGGGAAGAATAACATCTCATTTGCCATTTTAAGAAATTCCTAATTTCCAAAGAATAAAGGAATATAAAATTACAGTTTTCTTTTATCACTATAAAACTAGTCACTTTAATGGGACTTGAAATATGCAAAAACAAAGTCAACACTGAATCTTATTCAAAAAAGCATATCTTTAGTTTTACGTAACACACATCTAATCCCAGCACTTAAGAGTCTGAGGCAAGAAATTGCCACAGATTTGAGATCATGTCCAGCACATACCACGCCAGCATGGGCAACACAGCATGATTGATTCTATCTTAAACACAGCAACAAAGATAGAAACAAAGCAAAAGGTGTACTGAACGCAGGAATTCATATAGAAAATCTTTTCCTGCTGATGACTAATCAATAAAGGAAGCAAATATTCAATCCAGCTGATCTTTCTCCGGGTCTGATATTTACTGGCACACATGGTTTTAAGAGATCAGGCTTCCCCGAAGTATCCTTTAAGAGTAAATATAAAGGTACCTTTCAAGGAGTCCCTATCTTTGCTCTAAAGATTCACACGTATTTATAATTGTGATCCCTGTTTTATTGCTGCAAATTTCATACTCAAAGATTCCAAAGAGGAGGCCAGGTACATGTTTTGCCATATCCTGTTACATTGCCTTCATGCAAGGGAGATGGTGATGAGCGTTGCCACCAAATCACTGGGAAACAGTGTCGCCAGTTACTTCAACACATTATTTTTTTATGACTTGAGGACTAGATTGAAGACTGTGAATTTATTATTTGTCTTCTCAGTAACAGTCATAGTTGAACCTCAATAAAAGTTGGCAGAATCCATGTGAAGACATGTGGCTTAGGCATTAGCAACTATCCTTTGTAATAAAGATTAAACTTGCATTGGCCAGTTCACTTTCATTTCAGTATGATAAGTGAAAAACTTAGACGCTCATACATATGCACGCACATACACACACACACACTGGGGGTAGAGAAAAAAATTTAAGCCATACAAAGTTGCTATTCTTGAAAAGAGGTCCGGCATCACATGGTGCTCAGTGTGGATAATTAATTGAGAACAGACTAATTATCTAGTAAATCCTGGTGGTACTTAGTCCATCAGGATAATTAAGACAGACTCCATGCATGATGATTGCCTTGACCTCATATTTCCTCCTCTCGTTTCTAGACACATTATAATATATCCAAAGCCTGCACTTTAGCTTGTCAAAAATGAAATGTCACGACCAAAGTGTTTCCTGGGTTATAATGGAATTTTAATAAAACTTTGAAAAATAACTAAAGTGGTAGCATTAAAATGATTTCAGGTTATATTTTCTGTAATATTTTATTCATTGAATGTCTTTTAACCCTCTAAACTTCATTCCAAGTGAATCTAATTTAATGTACATGGCCTATGCCTTATTTTTGTTGAGAAGTAAGTAAAATATATGTGGCTGTGACAATATGTTTCTATCCACTTTGCTGTAATTCATGTTTTTTTTTTCCATTCTTTTAAGTACAGTAGCCCAGATTGCCTTATGCAGGGAGGCAGCAATTTATTTTTATACTCTGGTTTATTATATAGGATTGATTCCAAAATTTCATCTAAATACTTTCTTGGCGTTGCTGAATTGGAAAAATAAAATTTGATTTATGAGCAAAACAACTAGAATGTATTGCCAATTTATTATTTTAAAAAAAATCAAGGAAGGTAATCATTGATTGACAATGCTCAGAGCCAGGCTGACTGAGAGCTTGCTTGTAGAGGGTTCGATAGTCTACGGACAGCATTTCTAACAGGAAGAATTTAAGCAAATCCTGTTAATCCACTTTCCAGCCTCTAGCCACAGAGGAGGAAGGGGTTTGGTTTTGCTTCTGATTTCAGAGGCTTCTGTCTAGAGTTCCCTGATTCATGGCTTTGATGGGAAAAGGAGGCAAGGAAGGAAGGTAGTAGGAGCCTGTGCTGGGAGAGCTGTTCACTCCACAGCACCAAAACGAAAAGAACAGGAAACATCTGTTCCCTTCAACTCGGTCCTCACCTTCCCATCATCTCCCACTCAACCATAAAAGTATAAATCCACTAAGGAGGTAGAAGTACCCTACCTAACCAATGCCTGGTAGCCCTACCTCAGAATACCACTATGAGAGGCACGGAGTGATCAGCTCATTACTCTCCGAGCAACTTTTCAAATCCACGCTTTAACAGATATTGAGCTATTCCCAATTTATCTCAAAAATTTTAATTAACACATCTAAATAGCTTCTGGGGTATGATGTGATGTTTCAATACAAGTAACAAATTATGTAATTAACAAGTCAGGTAATTAGCATCTCTATTACTCAGACATTTATCACTTTCTTGTGGAATACACATTAAAAGATGGATCTTCCAGTTATTTCGCAATCTACATTGTTGTTAACTATGCTGTGGAACAGAACCTCGAGATTATTATCTGCTCACATGTTCATCACCTGCCCTGTGCCCTCCTTCTCTCATTTCTGTCCTGGCCAGGTGCTAGCAACCATTGCTCAGTTCTTGGTCAATATGAATAAAGTCCCGTAGTCCATGACCTTCTGCATCTGCACTAAAGGCCTCACTGCGGTGTTGGATAACAGAAAATCTTCTTGTCCTGTGCCTGAGCACTCTATCAATTCGTTTTCTTCCCATCAGCTTTAATGAAGCTTGAAGTTTCTAAGGATGGAAACACAGAATCTTTGAAGAACTGTGGATTCAGGTTAAGAGAAGCAAAGAAATGTTTGGCTTCTGGTTGAAATTGCTTAGGATCATAGCATAAGAAGAAACTGGACTGATGTGGGAGTGTCATATATCAATCTGTTGATTTCATTGGTTAAGCAATAAAGAAACTGCTTGGCCCTCATAGGTTAAAACATAGGTGGGAGGAGAAAACAGAATGGAAGGCTGGGAGAAAGAAGCTGAGTCAGAGAGTCGCCATGATTCTCCCACTCCAGGCAGATGCAGGTTAAGATCATTCCTGGTAAGCCAGCTCGTGGGCTACACAGATTATAAGAAATGGGCTAGTCCAGGTGCAGGAGTTAGCCGAGAAAAGGCTAGATATATTGGGCTAAGCGGTGTTTAAAAGAATACAGTTTCTGTGTAATTATTTCGGGGCATAAGCTAGAGCTAGCCATGTGGGCGGCCGGGTGCCGGGGACGCAGCCCCGCCGCTCTTATTTCAACACTGGACCCAGGGCTAAGAGCTGACATTTGCTTTGAATGAAGGGACAACACTTCAGCCATTTAAGTGGCAACACCTTCTGTCAGAGGAATTATCTTAACAACAATAATAGTTTATTTGCAGAGATTCTTTGCATGCTCACAGGAGGAATGGTCCTTATAGCTAAAATCTTGTTTTTCCTCACTGATCTTTGTTTTTAAAATCATATCTGCAACATGGTAGTTTAATAGAATTATTAAAAGTTAGATAAGAGTCCTAAATAATTGAGAAGTGTGTTGGAATATTATTATGCTTATGGTAGGAAAATTTTAATTATCATAATGTTTACTTGAACCTGAGTTTGTGAGGTACTTTGGATAATTCTATAGATGACTGGTCATTTTTTTTTTTTTTTTTTTTTTTTTTGGTTTTTCGAGACAAGGTTTCTCTGTGGTTTTGGAGCCTGTCCTGGAACTAGCTCTTGTAGACCAGGCTGGTCTCGAACTCACAGAGATCCACCTGCCTCTGCCTCCCGAGTGCTGGGATTAAAGGCGTGCGCCACCACCGCCCGGCTGACTGGTCATTTTGAAGCAGAGTTTGGAAGGAGATATAGCCAATGAATGCTCTATGGGCAATACTATGGATGAGGCTTTGGAAGCCGCTATGGGTGATGCTATGAATTATTCCGTTGAAGATTGGTCAGTTTTTACAGAGGAATATATTAGAACATGGGTGGTAACTTAAAAAGAAATAGAAATTACCTGTGAATTTACTAACAACAGGGCTTACCAATTGTGCATAACATCTTATAATAAAGAGACTTAGTAATATGTATATATATATATAATATATATAAGTATATATATATAAGTAATATATATATATAATATATATATATATTAGACCACACCAATCCAGAAAGACTCCAAGCAATAGATCAATAAGCTCATCAAGAGTTCACAAGAATGCATTACTGCTTAACTCATCAGTTAAAGCCACAAAATGGCCTCACTGAAAGCTATTTTAGTTTATAAACACATTGAGAAGTCCAGCCTGCTTGGCAAAATGTGATTGGTCACTAGTGCCATAGTGGCATGAATGTTATTGAGTAACCAATTGTCCTCTGATTGGATTTAAGCCCTTGTCCATGGGAGGGACCCCATGCCTGGTACTATAAACCTGGTTAACAATCTATGCTTGGGGAAGTTATATGCTCATTGAGAAAACTTACTATTTTGTTTAACTAAACTGACAGAACAGCAAACTATCTTCTATAGCTACTTGTATCTATACCCATATACAAAGCTACCCAGCTTTATTCAGAGAATCCTTTCTTCACAGTCATTTGATGTAAATTCAGAAGCCCATGACTGCCCATCAAACTGAAAATAAGTGCCAGCTGTCCCATCCTCTCTAAGACTCAGGGAAAATTACAGAAAAAAAGAAAATGCCTGCGAGAGTCTTGCATTAGGGTGAAGGACTGAGAAATGGAATTTTCTAGACTCGGAGCAACCACTGTAATATTATAATCATGAACTCACAACCTCTGCGATTACCTGCCATAGACTCTCAAAAAACTGGTTCTGTCAAATACCATCATGGAAGAGGCAGGGTCCCACAGGGCCTTACATTTTCCTCCTTAAACATTAGCTAATCATAGACCCAGAGAGAGGGAAATTACTGCAGCTCTTAGATGGGTATCCTCTGCTGAGCCCACCAACCTCCAACAGATAGCTCTAAACCCATGGACACACAGACAACTCTGATCAATGCTGATGGGTTGTAAAATGAATAGACACAAAAGTGAGAAAGAGATTTACAGAGGAGAGAACCCAGGATCTGTTCCCAGCACTTCCTCAGTGACTCAAAACTGTCTCTAACTCCAGTTCAAGGACATGTCTTGTCCTGTACTTGACACCATGGACATAGCATGTTATGAACATACACATGTACAGGCAAATACTCACATCCAGAATTTTAAAAATATCTCTTTGATATTTAAGCAAGTTACTTACATTTATTTACTGGGTATATGTTATGGCTATATGTATACTTATCAAGAGATTATTCGCTGCTTTCAAAGAATGTAATTGAGGTTTCAGAACTGACCTAGGATATAACACCTTTATAATTTATTGATTTCAAAAAGAGAATAAACACTTGGAAATTCCCAGTTGGGTTTTGACACAACTTGGAAACTTTAATGGAGAATAATTGTCTCAAACATAAAATTTAAAGCACTGTAAAATTTTGTAAAATATGAACATTTTTACATTTATCAATTTACTGGGTAGGTTGCGGCATGCAAATCTTGCTGGAGTCAGTTCTCTCCTTCCTTCACAAGCATCCCAGCAGGGATCTCAGCAGCCCCCAAATACACATTTAAGAATTCTGGAAGATTTTTATAAAGAGTTCTTCTTATATAATTGTTATATCATTGTGTTTATGCATGTGTGTTTAAGCATTGGCGTGTCTGTGTGTTCGTGAACACGTCTCTTCTCTCATTTTTTTCTCATTATTACTAAGTGTGAGACCATCTGCCTGTGGATACCTAAATTTACTTTTTAGAGAATTTAATTTAGAAAATGTATGATTACAAATGTTTCATTTTGAGATATAGTTCTTTTTTAAAATCTCCTATCAAACATACAATGTAAAAATGATTTCTCTAACACTTGGCAAGCTATTTCTTTGAAAGTAGCCTGTCAATCAGCCTCCTTGGGAAGGTAGGAGTCTCATTTTGGTAGACACATATCCAAGACACAAAACATCCTTTGGTCAGGAAATTGAGAAGATATCCTTTTCTTTAAGAAAACATAGTTAGGTAACGAAGTGGCTGATGATCTTCTCTGCTCCTATCCCAGGAAACAACTCTCTTGTTTATGTTATCAGGTTTGTGTTCATAGGTTTCCTGCCTCCACTCCTGCAAGAGCATCACTTTGAGCTAAAAACATGGAAGGGGAGGGAAGCTGGTTAAGCTACATTCATGATTTAGCATTATCAGTTTCAAGTCCAAATAAATTTCAAACACCTATTAATCCTTTGGAAATTTGAGAACTCAGTGACTGTCCCTAAGTTTCTCCATTCCTAACGAAAGGCTTAAAGTGTCCATAATCCTGCCGAGGGTTGGAACACATTCATCTGAGATCAGTATACCCTGACAAGATTATGTGTGAATATGCTTGAGGAGGAAAGCTAATACGACATTTGAAAATTTTCACACCCGGAATAAATAAGCAAAAATGCATTTTCATGTCTTGCTGATTCCAGTTTCCAACATGAAAGTGTGGACATCTGTTGAATTCATCATTATTGGTTCCCCAGATATAATCTGAAATGGAAACTACTTTAAATTCCCGGCATGGCATCTCTGATGGTTATTCTTGTCAACCTGATTATAATGCATTGCCTAAAATGATAGGGAAATACACATCTGGGTATATTTGTGAGGTGATTTCAGAATGCATAAATCCATTGACAACTGTAAAAGTAAACCCCTCGGACGAAGTACACATAAGGAGGGTGGAGCCCAGTTGGAGGAATGTGCACCTTTGAAGAGCATGTCTGAGTCCTCTTCCTTTCCTATTTCTCCTCTCTGTGCTTACTGATTGCCATAAAGTTACCAGATCTACTGAGAATGAAGAAATCATGGCCTTCACCCTCAACACAGGCCTTAGAAATGGAGCCAGTTGATCGTGGGAAGAAGTCTCTGGAGTCATCATTAAAAATCAAATCTTCTGACCTTTCTTCTCCCCTTACACTCTTGTCAGGAAATATGGCAGATTTATACATGTGTTAATGATAACAGTGTCAATATTGTTCACACATAGAATGGCAGAGATGGTGAGGTTAGAAGAGTGAAATTTAGACTCTCTGTATTCACACCCAGTATTTGTTCACTTGAAAACCCAGGTTAATTTGGGCATAAATTCTCTCAATTCTTGTTCATTACTAATTTTCTTTGCAAATATGGTTTAGTAGCTCTATCATAGGGGTAAATTATGACAACACATAAAACATTCCTCCACCCTATATGACATGTGAAAATCTTTCATTAAATTATCATAATTATCGCCCAAAAATACATCATTAAGGGAAATAAGAAACACAATCTCCTTACCACTAATGAGATTTTGATCTTGAATAAAGCTCCTAGCCTCTTTTTGCACTCGTTTTCTCTGATTGGAGGAACTCATTAACTCCACTGAGTTGAATGCAGAAATATTTAAAGTATTTCAGAATAAATGGGGGTCACTTAAGTCTTAAAAAAAGAATAGTGCATATTGGCTCTTTAGATGACAGACACACAGCCCACAGAATACTCAACATAATTTCAGAAAGAAGTAGTTGGAGGGTAGAATGTTTAATCAGTATAATGCTTACTCTAAGCAAGACTATCTTCATGTTTATTCTCAATTCTTGACAATAAGAATGACCTTACCAGAGTAACTGGACGTTGTCAAGAAAATGTTAATGTAAAATCTTCAAGCATAGCTCCAATATGTTTGTAGCCAGTAGATAAATTGTCTAGCAATCCCTAAATCAAAACAAAAATGGTATTAATAAAGCAATGTGGAAACCTACTGCTATATAAATCTATTTACAAAATATAAGTTTGAAGTAGAATAGGAAGAGAGCTATCTTTTTCACTGCTGGATGCTTCTGTTCCTGGAAATGCTGAGTTATTAAACAAACATCCCAGAACCAGGTATAGGATACTCCCTAATGTATGATTAGTCACGGGTCCTCGAGACTCTTGACATTCCTATTGGTGACCACACCAAAACTAGTTGATGAGACTGTTTTGCTGAAGATAAAATATACCTTAGGTGTTAGAAAAGTCAAGCTGTAACTGAGGTGGAAGTTTCCTCACCACTGGCTGGCTTTCATAGTACTGGAAGTTGCTACCCAGGCTGCTGGGAGAGAAAAGTCATTAGTGGTCTTCTCTAGCTGTAAACCTTGCCCATGGTGATAGTAGGATGCTGGGCACTTGTATAAAGCTAGTATAACTGTTATAGAAGGAATCGCCTTCTCCCTGACTTGATTTAGGGCTCCCTCTACAGGAGAGAATTCAATCCGGGTACTAAATATCTGGTGAAAAACCCAAGGTTGCTTAAACTTTAGGCCCAAAGAGGCCCTTACTAGTGTTGTTTAGCTACAGTTACATTACACCAAAACCCCTTTATGTTCATAGTCATGGACACATGACATTCTCACCCTTTATTAAGGCAGTTTCTCTTTGCAGTGAAGAGTAGTCAATGCAAAGACTCATTTCTTCCTAAGATAACTGGACATAGTGACTATTGAGCACTCATTCCTAAACAGGACATTGATACCACCTTCTCTAAGAAGAAGGAACAGAAGAACTGTAAGAGCCAGAGGACAAAGAGAAGGGCTGCAAAAACCTATAAATCTTCAGGACATGACATTGTCATTGCCAATCTTCTTTTCTCCCAGCAGCCATGGTTGCTGTCCTGGGACTGTCGATGACTAGCTCTCTAAATAGTCAGACTTGGATAGGGGAGGGTCTCAGGAGGCCCTGTCCATCCCTCCTAAGCTGTCAGCTATAGATGATATTTAGGGAACAGGAACTACTGGTCTTAAAAGTTGTGTGCTCCCTTGTGAGCCCCCCAGAATCCGTTGAAAAACTCCAAAGCACCGGTCACACAGGCAGTTTTGATTAAATTTAGTGGGGCACAAAGTCAAACAAAAAGACATGAATGTGAGATTTGTAGGGATGGATGGAGATGGCAGAGACAGAAGAGAGGTTAGAGTGGGTAAGGTGCAAATAACCAGAATACATTAACACATGGATGATGATGATATTTGCTTTATTGATGAACATGAATGTTTTGTTCATATGTGTGCCTTGTGTCCTTGGTACACTTGAAAGTTAAAAGAGGGCTTCAGATCCCCTGGAACCACAGTTACAGATGGTTATGAACCACCATGTGGATGCTGCGTATTGACCCCAAGTCTTCTGCAAGAGCAGCCAGTACTTGCTTAACTACTGTGCCATTTCTCTGGTCCCACAAATAAACAACTTTATCCAATAAAAAATTTGATTGAAAAAAATATCCTTGTAAAGTTATTTATTTGAAATGAATTAATCCCAGATCCCCCTCTTGACTTTGAACTCAAACAAGCTCATTGGTCGGTTCTTAAATTCCAGACAGTGGACAAGGCCAGGGTTGTGACTGATGACTTTTCTTTGCTGTGTTGTGATATTTGGGGAGATTTAGAGAGTGGAAATATGTGGTGGAAATGGTCAAGTTCGATCGTTACATGCATGAAATTCTCAAAACTATAGAAAAATTAGATGAAAGTATTATACTAAGAATTGGAAGTCAGACTGGAATGACTGCTTTTGTTCCATAAACAAACCCACTCAACCAAACATTTGATCTTTTCCATATTCCAGAATTCACTAGATTTTCTCTCTGATGCATTTCTTTCAAAGATCTGAAAGAATGTACAAGCTAATAATGAACAAAAAATATTATTTGTAACTTTTCACTGGCCAAATTCCCCCAACAAACTCCCATTGCCCAGTAACTTTATACACATTTGACACCTAAATCATTTACAACAGAGACAAGCAAAAAATTGAAACATTTGCTGCAAGAAATCATTCCTTCAAAAAACAAATATCTTACTTGTTAAGGGATATTTTGTCACTTGGCTATTAATTTAATTATCTACTTCATCCCATAATAAACTAGAAAATTTCAGCCATAGTTCACAGGCAGATGTAATGCCACCTATCATTTACATAGAAGATAGATCTCATCACCATTAACAGAGGTTTAATAAGTTGTTTCATGAAATACACTATGTATGGAAAATTAAAATTACAGTACCTGATGTTGCTATCTAGTGGTAGTTGTTTATTTTCTTACAGGGATGCTGTCTGGAATTTGGCATAAATTAAAAATCATTATTGGCTTTCTTTTTCAGGTAGGGATTATAATAATGAGTTTGATTTAAAGACCTCAAAACTATCCAATTAGTATTGAGACATGTATGTTATACAAATGATCATTTTACATGTCCATGTTTGCAGAGAGGAAACGAATCCTATTATTTGATCAACATGAGGCTCTCATGGGCCTCAGTGCTTTATAAGACCCTCACCAACCTGACTGTTGTCTACATGATCATGGTCAGCAGTTGTACCAGGAAGAGAATTAAATGCTTCATTTGCCAGCAAGGTGAATATTATCAAAAGGCTATGTGTAACATTAACTCTTTAAGTTATTATGGGGCTCAAAAGCAACCTGAAGTTGTGAGCAAATGTCTTTGGAATATTGTGTTCAATTAACTTTTGATTTACCCAAATATATTACTGAAGGAGCCAGAAGATATATCTCAATAAATTTTAATACAGGGAGGCTGTAAATCAGGCATAATCTCCGCATTCGTATTCATCTTTGACTAGGAAGTGAAGTGCTGCCTCGGCAACCCGTGGTTGTCTACCTTGGAAACACAAAGCATAAAATCACAGAATTTGCTACAACCTTTTGGAGGAATGGTTTTTCTCGTTTTAATTAACAAGCATTGTAGTCTTCTGTGGCCTTGGGGATGGCTTCCCCCATGATCTCCTGGTTCTATCTGTACCAGAATTTTAAGACGCCAGCACACAGAAAGTAAGATAATGAGAATAACAGACCCTAACGTACAACGAGGGCTCAAAATCTCTACCTAGTGATTTTCCTAAGAATAAGCGAGGAAGGTCACAGGAACACATCAAAGGACTGAAGTTCACAGTGGAGACGGTCTGACAGGGGCTAGAAACCAAAAGAGCAGATTCATTATGAGGCCGGCAGCCTATGATTGAAATCACCAGCTGTGAATGTACAAATCACCCATGAGAACATTGCCAGCACACAGCACGCACTGCCCTTTTCATAGATAAGTTGAAATACGTACATTCAGCTATAGGATCTAAAAATGTTTCTTAATTTTACTATTTGCCAGTGTTTCCATCCAGAGCCTCATATCATGAACACTGCCTGGACCTCCAGAGCCAAAATCGAAAAGAGGGCTGAGAGACTATCTATGTTGTAAACCAAATCCAGTGTTCAAATTACAAAACCCAAGTGAAAAAAAAAATGAGACAATCCAAATTTTAAAAATGGGGGCCTAGTGATACCTGCTCATCATCCCCTGATGTGGGATTCCCCTCTGTATGTTGTGAACACCATTGGTTAGTAAAGAAACTGTCGTGGGCCTGCACGGGAAATAGAGATAGGTGGGGAAAGCAATGGATGCTGGGAAGAAAAAGGTGGAGCCTAGAGAGAACCTATGTAGCTGGACCTGAGACAGATAATGGAACTTTAGCCTGTAAGCCACAGCCGCATGGTGACACATGGATTAATAGAAATAGGTTAAATTAATAAGCAAGAGTTAGCCAGTAAGAAGCTAGAGCTAATGGGTACAGTTTCTGTGTGATTATTTTGGGGCTAAGCAGCCGGGAACTAACTAGTAGCCTCCCTACAATAATCCCCTCATTGGGTTGGTGAAGACAGATGAGTCTCTGGGGCTCCCTGGTCAGCCAGGATGATCTTGGCATGTCTGCTTGAGCCCATTCTCTTTGGAGGGATACCTTGCTCAGCCTAGATATAGTGGGGAGGGCCTTGGTCCTGCCTCAATGTCATGTGCTAGACTTTGCTGACTCCCCCATGGGATGCCTTACCCTCTCATGAGTGGATGGGGGGTAGGGGAGTGGAAGTAGAGAAAGCAAGAAGAGGGAGGGAGTGGGAGCTAGGATTGATATGTAAAATGAGAAAAGATTGCTTTTTCAAATAAATTAACTAATTTTAAACACAGCAAAGGAACACCTGATAAAAAAAGAAAATCTGATGATGATTCCGGGCTTAAAGTTACAGAGAATTGGAAAATATAAAATGCATGCTTGTATCAAATGTGCTGCTTTATCTAGGAAAGGGAAAAAGATGTGCATGCACTAGAAAACTAAACAAATATGAGGGAAAAAAGGTTTGTTAAGGATCTTGTCAAATTTTCAAAGGGAAAGAGTATCCTCAGTGAAGTTAACCTAGAAAATCATGAAACTCAATTTGAAATGCATAAATTTTCAACCCAGACTAGAAAGGCATACTGAAATTAATGTCTCTCCCATAGCAGCTGATAGCAGGAAGGGAAGTATGGGAGAATAAAGAGTGGAAACTGTCAGAAACATTTTAAAAACACACACCGAGGGCTTATGAAATAGTTGGAAATTTACATAAAGCAAGGACCTCCTGTAAGACGAAAGATGAAATGAGGGGCTGTCCATTCCTTCTCGTTTATGCTGAAAGTAGAGGGTTTTATTTTTCCTGGAGAAAAAAAATGCAAGCTCTCAACTCATCATAAATATTAAGAAGCGAAAACTAAAAGTTTTAGTACTTCAAAGAAACGACCATCCTTTCAAAGATGTATTAAGCAAATGTTTGAAAAAATAGAGATCCCAATTAAAAAGAATCTTTTGTTCCTCAAATTAAAAGAGACAGAATCCCTAATATTGAATTAAAACCGTATGAATGTGTATGTTTTACTGCTTATAATAAAGTCAGTGTGTTGGTATCTGAAAATGGCCTCATGTTTGTCTTTCCATACTCAATGAATTTCTCAGCTGTGGGTCATTTAGTATAGCCAAAGGGTCAGGGTGTTTATTGCTCTTGCAAAGGACCTCAGTTTTGTTTGCAACATCTATGTCTAATATCTCACTTGTAACTCCATCTCCAGGGAACCCAATACCTTCTTCTGGTCTCCACAGGTACCCACATGCATGTGCACATACTTACACAATATACTGGTAAATATTTCTTTTTTAAAAATTTAAAAGTCTAAGGCCCTTCCCTTAATGCAGTGATTTTTCAACCTGTGGCTGAATGACCCTCTCATAGACCAACAAAAACATGGGTATTTACAATACAATTCAAAAGAGCATCAAGATTACGGTTATTAAGTAGTTACAAAACTAATGTTATGGTTGGGGGTTACCACAACATGAGAAACTGTATTAAAGGGTCACAGCATTAGGAAGGTTGAGAACCACTGTTTTCAGGGTATGATGGCATAGTCATCCAAACCTTGTGCTCTTGTGAACTTGCCCGCCTCAGAAGGACCTACTTCTGCTTGAACATTAGTCAACAGCTTCCCTGGTGCATAGATTGTATCTCTACGTACTTCTCCCTTCCACTCCTGTTGAGCATCCCTTCTAGAAAAGTATCATCATGCTTTCACCCTTCAACATTTCACAAATGACTACGATGTGCCTTCCCTATTATTCAGAAACAGTTCATGAAAAAATTCATTTGAATGAAACTCTGAATGGTTTATTATTTTGAAACATGGAAATAAAACTACACGAAGCAGACTCCTTGGGTAGGTCTATCGGCTTCATTCTTTATTAACCACATAAACATCAAATGATTAATAATTAATACAAATATCAGATTAAACATTTTCATGATTAGTTTAACATTCATCTTCATCTAAATGACCAGAGTACAACTAGTGTGTGACAAGCATGTGATTCAGAATCTCACAGATTTTTTTTGACTATTAAAGTCAACAAATTGGTAGAGACAACAAGCATATGTTGAGATTAAGTGAAAAAAGAGAACAAACCATAGTAAAAACAAATTAGAAATGAGAGGAGACCTGCCACTGGCCCACAGAGGTCAAGGGATCCTAAGGGTTTGTGGTTGTTTGAATGAGAAATAGCCACTTTAGTCTGGGGCCTTTGAACTCTTGGTGCCCAGTTGGTGACATGGCTTGCAGAGGTTTAGGAAATATGACATGGGGTGTTGGGAGCAATGAGACCCCAGATTCTGAATTTCTTGTAATCCCCTGATCTGAGTGCCTACAACTGCTCTGAGAACAAGACCCTCAGGAGTTCCTGATGGTAGGAGAGTGGTTTCTGGTGGGTTTGGCTGGGGCGTGGCTATCTCTATATAATCTGCCCCTGAACACAATAAAGGGGTATTCTTGGGGAATTCAAGGATGACCCGTGTCGCTGTCTCTCTGTCTGTGTGTGTCTGTGTATTTTAATCTCTAGCCCCCTTGCCCGAAGCTTGCAAACTGGTGCCAGCGCACAGAGCGCAGACACGGGGGCGCGGTGCTTGGCAATGGGGGGCAGACTTGGAGATTAAAAGACTGTCATCACTTGCAATCCTCTTTGCTTTGTGCTTCTGGTTCCATGTGAGTGCTCAGCTTCCTGTTCTGGCTGCCATGCCTCCTGACTTAATGGACTCTTAACCCTCTGTACCGCAAACTTCAGTAAATGCTTTCTTCTATAAGTTGTTTTGGCAATGACTTTCTCTATTAGAGCAACAGAAGAGTAACCAGTACAAGGATCATACACCAATAAATTGGATAATTTCAAAGTAATGGAAAAATTTCTAAAATACACCACCTATTATAATAGAAACAAGAAGAAATGTAAACATTGAACAGACAAATTAAAAGTGAAAAGTAATAAAATGGAAAAAACTCATTAAAGGATATCTCAGAAACATGTTACTTCATGAGTGAATTCTGCCAAATATTTATGGAAAAATTATTAACAGTTTTTCTCATACTGTTTCAAAAAGTAGCAAGAGACAGAACACTTATATAAATTAATTTTGTGAGTCTAGTACCAATTCAGTACACAAGACACCGTAAGAAAAGAAAATTGCAAAATAATGTCACCGAAAAACATGGACGTAAAACCCTCACATTCTGCTAACAAAAAATACAGCATCATTGCAAAATAACCACACAACACAAACATGTCAGGTTTGTCTTTAGGATGCAAAATCATCCACAAGTAGAATTCAGCCAGTGTGTGTATCACCAAATTAATATGAAACACAATTGAAATCTCTTGGTCTTCTTAATAGATACTGAAAAAACAATTTCATGAAATTTAGTTATGCTTTCAAGAGGAAACCTCTCAAAACACCAGGATAGGAGGAAAAGAAAATTGCATCTACACAATGTAAGTGAGTCATGCTAAACTTGCTAGAAACATCATATACATCCATAAAATCTGTGTCATCCTCCTGTAAATACTGGCAATTACTGCTACCTTCTCTGTATTTATGAGCATGATATTTAAAGACAGCTCTTCTCAAACCAGTGGAATCATCCAGTGTGTGCCCATTTCTAAGCATGTCATTAATAACCTAGTTTATGTTTCAGTACTCCGTTTTTGTAATGAGTATAATGATGTTTCTCTTCTTTCTTTCTTTCAAAAATTTTCTCTTAAAATGTACCTGTTTTCCATTTCAAAATCAACAACTGTGAGGTATTTTCAAGCATATAATCATTGAGTGCTCTCATAAACAGCTCCAACTTCATGCCCATGCTCCTCCTCCTTTGGAGATTTACATGCCCAGATATGATGTACTGAGGCTCATCCTACCCACACAATCAGAATTTGACCAACTTGTTCAATAAATTGGTTTTTAATCATGTGATACCTAAAGGAATTTGAATCACAGATTCTTACTCAGTCCTTCCTGAAGAACAAAGGTCATTAAAATAGCTCCAAAGATTAAGGTGTGGCTTTGAAAATAGAATTTGCAGGGATGTCACTGTACAGGCATTGATTTTAGCATCTCCCCACCAACAATCTAACCTGTCTCTGCTGTGTAGTTGCTTATTTAAACAAACAAGGACTCGAGAGATGAATTGGTTTGGAAAGTGTCTGCTATGGCAGTACAATGTCTTAGTTACTTTTCTATTCCTAAATAAAACACCATGACCAAGACAACTTATAAAGGAAAATGCTTAATGTGGGACTTATGGTTGCAGCTACAGTTCATGAATAGCGTGGTAGAGAGAACTGCAGCAGAAAGGCAGACATGATACTGAGGCAATTGACTGAGGGTTTTACATCTTGATCCACAAGCACATGGGAAGCTATGGGCTTCTGGAATCTCAAAACCTGATCTGACTCCAACAAGGCCACACATCCTAATCCTTCCCAGATAGTCCCACCAACTGGGGACCAAGTATTCATTCAAATGAGCTTATGAGGGACATTCCCATTCAAACACCACAAACAAGGACCTGAATTGGAAGTCAGCACCATGTAGAAAGCATGATGGTCTGAAGTGGTTACCTTGATGCTGGCAGAAGGAAGAAAGGAATCCATGGAACTTACAGGCCAGCCACCTTCACTGTCTGAGAATCTCTGGTTGAGTAAGATAGCCCATTGCAAGAGATAAAGTCAACAGTGGATTAAGAGCGCTGAACAACATCTGGCATCCATCTCCAATATACAGAAGGCACATGTGCTTACACACATATATTCACATAGTTAATAAACTGCACAGTATTTATGGAAAAGAACACTAGTGGCAAAGCTAATGGATAATTACTGGATTTTGATGGTCTTGCTACTAAATGGATGACTGTGAATGACAAATATGTCAATTATCTATAGTGACTTGTCTTACTACGTGAAGACCATAACCATATGTTATATAATCCACATATAGCCAAAAAGTTTCTTCTTGAAATGTTAAGAAAGAATATATGTAAAGCAATTATGAGTTTTGGAAGGCTATAATTCTTTACATTATTCAAATCTGTGCTTTATAACCAAGAAGCATACTGTAAACATACAAGGAACAAGTATGGTCCTGATGGATGGCCCACAAATACAAAAGGCAAAAGAGAGGAGGCAGATGAATAGGAAAGAAGATTAATGAACTGAGAGTTGGGTAAGAACTGGAAACTATAATAGTAGACAAAACTAAAAAGATCACAGGAGAATAATTGCTTGGGCAACTAAAAAGGGAGGCGATGGTATCTGTGAGACTTACAAAGCAAACTTGCTAATATTAGTATGAATGAGCCCTTAAAATGTCTGTACCTGAACACCAAGTTAATACTAAAACTTATTAAAACTTCAAAGTAAGTTATGTAGAAATTCAGATATAGACCTGGGATTCATTTACATTTCTTTGTTAGGTACCAGTGCTTAAAATAATAATTTTCCTATTCATAGTTTGGAGTAATATTTGGCGCTATTCTGCCTTTGAAACAGCATGCTCCTCGAATGATATCTACTATCTTTAATATTTCAGTTTTGCTGCCTCCTTCACACACGTCCTTTCTTGAGAAGAGAAAGAAAAGCTCTTTCCCCTCTCAAATGGTTATCTTTGATCAAATATGACCTAGAAAGCAGGTTGAAAATTCTAATTATCTGAGATATTTGGTCAACCGTATGCTAATATTAATACAAGACTCACACAAGCCTCAGGATGAGCCAGATTTCCATAGCACCACATTCTTATTTGTATTTGATATTTATTAACATAGAAATAAAAGCGGCTAGGAAAGACATGAGTGTATTGAAACTAAACCTTGTAAAATATTATAATGTTTGAATATCGAAGTTAGAGGATTTTTTCACTGTCTAGTTTTGATGATTTGGTAACATTCTGCGTCCCTGAAACTGTTGCAAAGAATGGCCATTTAATACTGGATTTCCACTGGAGCTCGGGTTACTCTCTTCAGAACTATACAGACAGATGTATGCTTCTCAAGATTACAGATGCAAATGAGATGATGAGATAATCCATATTGTATAGCTGCATGAATTCTCCCCGAATGAAAAATGGAAAAAAATACACATATAGATTATTACTCACAGTGAAGACACTGTGAGCGAAAACTGACTTCAAAGACTGTTTATGTGTTTGGCACTCTGTATTTGAAATGATACCTGTATGAGACCAAGACCTCAGAGGAAAAGTGATTTTTAATTAAATGTGGAATTATAGATACATGTATTTTTTTTCTTTTAGGCAAACCACAGAGAATTTTCTTTCCTAGTAGCAAGCTTTATAGAGTATATTTCATTTAGGAATGATTCCTAAAATCCCAAATGTAAAGTTCTCAATATTTCTAGTAGTTGGGGTTTGTCTTTAAATATTAATTTCAGAATAATTTTTATACTTGTTTTCTTACTGTGAAACAACACTAACACAAAATTTTAAGTAGATTTGAAATTTAGTTTAAATATATTTGCTTCGTTGCACTTAAATTTCAATATCAAAAAGCTGACCAGAGATACCTTTCATTTTACTCTTCACTTATGTTCAAATTATATTTTATTTACAGTAGTTATCAGTATCATGTTTGGAATAGCTAAGCAGGCAGAATAAGTAATAATTCAGAAAATAATAAGATATTGCCTGAATAAGTAATTTAGGAAGCAGTGAACAATTACTAGAAAGTTCTTCCCTCTCTCTCTCTTTCTTTCCTTTCTCCATCCCCACCCCTGTTTATTTTCTCTGTTATAAATGGAACTTCTAGAATAACTTGGTAATTTCATGTTTCTAATTACTTCTGATTAAATTTTAATGAATTCTGGATCAACAGTGGCCAGCCTTAATGTTATTACAGTGAGGATACCCAGGCCTCCAAACTCAACAACAACAACAAAAAAATCAACACAAGATTACTTACACTTCAGCCTGAAGCAATTGAACTCAACACCGGGGATTCTGGTAGTCTTGAGCTGTTAACATCACTACTAAGAGGAAAACATCTTATGTCCACAAAAGGCTAAGCTGCTAGATAGGTGGATGACTTTCAGCCATGATCTTAATACCAAAACACCTGGAGTCAATTGTCTTTTAGGTTCCAGCACATCTTCATTTAAATTATGACTCTTGGTAATTTCAAAAATTGCAATTGCATTTATTCTAACATCTCATACTAGGTAATTCCAAAAATTCCAGTCCTGTTGATTCTAACACATCAAGATTTCTATTAATATATTTATCGATGTCATGAAGACACACATTCAAACATTAAACTGGTAAAAAGTGTAAGAAGTAAGTTATGAAGTATAGTTTGAAGATATTTAGTATTTAAACACTGGAAAAACACTTCTTTAGATGAAACTAGGAAAAATCAGGGCACAAAACCTCATTCCTAGAGTTGGGGGTATTTACTCCCGTAAAATAAATCTGAACTCTTAGAAATGGAGATTTGTATAAGCAGAGAACTGTTGTCGCCACTTTTCTCCCTTTCCCAAAGTGAATCCTGTGCTTGGATTTTCACATTGGAATATAACATTTCTATTTTCATCATAAGTTGGTAAACATCAATTGATAGCATACTTTTCTGATGAAAAATTTGATTTTGGTACAAATATTATGGCCATTATAAACTAAGCATGCTTTAAAAATATTTCTGCCAAGCCTAGTGATTCATGCTTTTCATCCAGCACCCAGGCAGCAGAGGCAGGCAGATCTCTTGAGTTCAAAGCCAGTCTGATCTACAAAGCAAGTTCTAGAAAAGTCAGGGCTACATAGAAAAACCCCTGTCTCAAAATAACCCAACATGCACACACACTTACACACACACACACACACACACACACACACACATGCACACACACACATTTTACAAGTATTGAAAATATTTTCCTGCTTTCAGTTTTACTTTGTTCATTTTTATAACCCTAAGCAACTGAAACATGACAATGCAGATTAATCTAAAGGTTTCTGTTATAACTGAATCATACACAAAATTGAGAAAACACAGACTGTATCAAAATGATAGAATGATCTGTGCATATATGCATGGGAAGAGGGAAGCAACGGAGATAGGGAATAAATCAATTTTCCTTATGAGTTCAATCAGTTCAAAACATGTTTTACTACCCAACAGGCATATTGCCCTCCTAAGGACAGAAAAAAATCATGTTTTTGAGATTTACTTATCTTATGTGCATGTGTTTGTGTGTATGTGTGTGTGTGTGGATTTGCACCCTGTGTCTGTAAGCACATAAAAAGCCAGAAAGGGCATCAGCCTCCTGGAGCTGGAATTACATATGGTTGTAAGTAATGTGATATGTGAGCTAGGAACCAGACACAGGCCCTCTTTAAGAATAGCTGGTGCTCTTAACTGTTGAGCCATCTCTCCAGCCCAATTCATATATTTTATATAAAAATAAAATTAACCATTTACTATAGAAATAAGTCCCATGAGGAAAATATTAAGCAAATTCTGTGTATAAAAGACCGTTTTTAAATTTGCATATACTCTTTATTATAAACAAAAACAAAATTTACCATTTCTTTCCCAAGGGAATTTTTGGGTGCTTTAATTTTTACATACCAATTTTCATTTATTTTGATATAATTACTATATCATCTCCCTGGTTAAATCTATAATTCAGCAGAACTTAGTGTGTTCACAATCATTACAAGTTGTGCAGTTGTTACCATTACCCAACTCTAGAACAATTTCTCTCTTGCAGTAATCTGTGCCCTCTACCTGTGCTCTGTCCTCAGTCCAGGCAAATAAATATTGGTCTTCCTTCTCTTTCTGAGATTCACTTACTCTAGACATTTCATATGAATGGAATCATACAGTAAGTCACCTCTATATTTGCTTCTTTTGGTTAGCACCATGTCTCATCAGCACTGGCAGGGATGTGTTTGCTCTGCCCTCCCTGTTCTGTCTGAATGCTATTTCTTTGTACTGCTACAGTGCATCATGTTCATTCATCAATTAGATCACAAGTAGATAAGCTTTCTTCCACTTTTAGCCACAAGGATATTACTGCAGTGGGCATTCGCGTTCAACGAACCTTTTGAACATCAGTTTCCAGCGCTCTTGGATGCCCTCATTGTGAAAGAGTCAGGTACTCAGCGCCCTCATCTACAGCTTTCCAAAGGACTTCCCTATTTCCTAAAATGCCTGCGCCATATTATGCTCGCACCAATCATTCTTCATATCTTCACCAAAATCAATAATTCTATTACTATTTTAACATACCAAATTTTCATCAAGTTTCTTTAGTTACTTTAATTTTCTGTCTTTTTCCATTTTTCTTAGTGAAAGAAATTCAAATTAATTTCTTCATCCTCTCATTCGCTCCCACAGATTAAAATGCCCAAGGGCCTGCGACTGTTAGTAATTTAATATTGATGTATTCTATGGAATCATCTCATTATACATAGTAAATAATGATAGAAAACATAAAAGAAAGGACAGAAAAGCCTACCAAAGGACACAAAAGTACTTACAGTAAGAACCAGATTTAAGCTTACCTTCTGTGATAATCCATGATGTTCAAGTTCAGCACACCTTAAACTAAAGAGTCCAATGGCTACAGAAAGTAGCCTTTGCCTCTAAGATGTGGTGCTTTTGAGATCATCAATGGAAGTATTTTAATACATCTACTCTTTCAAAAAATAATATCAATTTGATTGAATTGTCTATAAAGCTTATTTTGATTTTGAACTTGATCAAATCTGGGCTCAACTAGGAGATACATGTCCAGACTTGGCTGTGAGGGAATTCCCATGAAAAAGAAAAAAGTAGGAAGAGGCAGGCAGATTACTGTGAGTACAAAGCAGGCCAGTACTACATAGGGAGATATTGCATCCAAAAAAAAAAAAAATGAGACAAGAAGAAAAGAAATGACATCAAACTCCATCTTCTTGTCCTTCCACTGAGGACTAAAGTGCATCTCCAACTTATGGTTGGGATTTGGTGATGTGACCTTTAGGAATCCTCAAAACAGGACTGTTGGAGCAATCAACCCCAGGGACTGAGCACCACAGTATTTTCAGTCTCTCCACGAGATAGGTTGTCACTGCTGTGTGGCGCAGGCTGTACTATGCATGCCAGTCTCGTAAATCCCATTTCCAATAGATATCCAGTCTATTGGTCATTCTCCCATAGAGAGTCTTAGTATGCATAGTAGACTGGTCATTAAATAACACATTAAACATTTTGCATAGGTTATTTTTGCTTTCTCTTCTGAGGTAACCCCTTTTGAATGTATAACAGAAGCAAAAGGAGAATACATGCCCTGAACAGATCTCACAGCTACAAATGCCAGAACTGGTGGCTACCGACAAGCCTGTACGGCAAGGAGACTAAGGTATCCACAGCTAATGAGGATGGGCTTGCCGAGATAGGCTGTCATATTCTCATCTCTACAGGAATTTCCAAATGACATAAAAGAAAAAGCTACCAATGACTTCAGCACTGGATGTTGTCTATTTATTTATGACTAAATTTGGTCATTTTGGTTACTTTAATACTATATGAGAAGTATAGAAACAGTGCTGCGGTTTTCAGAGAACAGCTCCTTGTCACCAACACACAAGCTCAAAATGAAGGCAGTTATGTAGTTTCCTTAAGTGCATATTTATAAACTTATACTAAATTTTGCAATGTTTCGTGTAACTTGTGCATAACTAAGTGTAAGAGTCTTTCTCATAGTTCTTTGTATTCTTATTGTCTGTTAAGTAGGTCAGAAAAGATACCACATCAGCCATAGATCCTTACTGGAAAATTTCCCATAAAATATCCCATATCCTTTAAAGTAAGAACAGCCTTGCCTTTGTGGCTATTTATTTTGAGTACGTGAAGATTCAGTGAAATGTCACCTTAGCTTATGTGCTTTTGGTAGAGCAAGCATGAGGCCTGAGCATCAATAAAGTTTAGCCAGTTGTGGTGAAACATGCTGGTAGGATTTGCTGAAGGAGGCAGAGGCAGGTATACTGAGTAATGAGTTCAAGGCCAGCCTGGCCTGCGTATTTAGAAAAAAAATGCTTAAACATATAGTATAATCCATTGCATCACATTGTTACATTTGTGATGCTGATATGAATAAAGTATTAAAAATAAAACATAAAATAATACACAGAGGGAGAGAGAGAGAGGGAGAGAGAGAGAGAGAGAGAGAGAACTGACGATCACACAATATTGCAGCTAGCTGTGGTAAGAAGGACCACATTTTTAATCATCTCACTATATAATTAGAATTACCCTGAAGGCAGGGTGGTATGACAACTGTGAACTTCACCAGTATTATGTTTCTGCCTGCTGTTTTCTAAAGAATAATACACATGAACTACAGGATCACCTTACTAACCCTTTACCTAGAGAGGGAGGCAGTCTGATAAAATAGTGCTTGTTCCTCTGGGATACAGCTGATAAGATTTTAATTGTGTCTCCTTACGTAGAAATCAAGAGATGTCAAGAAGATCAGAAATAAAATCTCTGCTTGAAAAATCTATCGAGTGTTTAAAAAGAGTGATGTTACTTTTATCACAATTTATCATTTTGCTGTTTTTCTTATCTAGAAATAGAAATAAACAAGATGCATAAGCCACATACTGGCTACTGTGCTTTCCAAACCCAGGGGTCCTAGAAGAATCAGGAAGGATTTTATTTTATTGCATAGCCAGGAAAATAGAGTTGGCGCTTTGAGAAACTCTTCTTCCGTATCAAGTGACTGAACGTAATCTCTCAATGATCATTGCTTTTAAATGGGATTCTTTCAATCATGAAATCTCGTCACCAGTAAAATTGATCTCCATCCAAGCCACTAAATACAATTCAAGCCTGTTTACAAGCTAGGAGCTGTGTCTTTCAAAGCTGCTGTTCATTTATAGAAACTTGCTTATAGCCTACAGCATCTAGGAAGAGAACATGAGGACATTTTTAAGAAGTTTTCGTCTTCAAAATTTTGTTTTTGAGATATTAATTTCATTTCTCCCTTCCCTCTTCTCAAGACCTCCAAACTCGAGACGCACAGAGGCGGAGCGGCGGCGGCCAGACGCACAGAGGCGGAGCGGCGGCGGCCAGACGCACAGAGGCGGAGCGGCGGCGGCCAGACGCACAGAGGCGGAGCGGCGGCGGCCAGACGCACAGAGGCGGAGCGGCGGCGGCCAGACGCACAGAGGCGGAGCGGCGGCGGCCAGACGCACAGAGGCGGAGCGGCGGCGGCCAGACGCACAGAGGCGGAGCGGCGGCGGCCAGACGCACAGAGGCGGAGCGGCGGCGGCCAGACGCACAGAGGCGGAGCGGCGGCGGCCAGACGCACAGAGGCGGAGCGGCGGCGGCCAGACGCACAGAGGCGGAGCGGCGGCGGCCAGACGCACAGAGGCGGAGCGGCGGCGGCCAGACGCACAGAGGCGGAGCGGCGGCGGCCAGACGCACAGAGGCGGAGCGGCGGCGGCCAGACGCACAGAGGCGGAGCGGCGGCGGCCAGACGCACAGAGGCGGAGCGGCGGCGGCCAGACGCACAGAGGCGGAGCGGCGGCGGCCAGACGCGGCGGAGCGACAACGCATACAGGAAGAGGCTTTCGGGGACCGGCGCAGAGGCAGACCCAAGCGGCGGGGACAGGCGTGCAGTAAGGAGAGCAGATCGCCCTACTACAATTGAATCAAAGAGGTAGGCCTTTGGTTGGCCAGGTCACTGGCACAAGGGGAGCCTGGTCCTGTCCTGAAGATCCTTCAGAGGGGTGAGAGGGTTCTTGGCCTGCAGCAGGAACCACAAAAGAGAGTGAGGGCATTTTGTAAGCGGAGCCCTTGGCCAGCAGGGAAACCTGATCCGGTTTTTAAAGGACCCATTGGATAGGATCAATAGGAGGAGATGGGCAGGCGCCAAGGCAAGAATTCTCCCAATAATCCGAAAAACAACATGAAAACATCAGAACCCAATGATCTTACAACAGAAGTATTTGAACAACCTAACACAGAAGAAGTGGAAAAAATCGACTTTATGAAGATAATAGAGTCCCTTAAACAACATGTAAAAAATGCCCTTATAGAAATGGATGAGAAGTATAACAAAAAGTTTGAAGAAATGAGTAAATACGTACATGATACCCTGGGAAACCAAGAAAAAACCATCAAACAGGTAATGGAAACAGTTCAAGAATTGAAAACTGAAATGAAGGCAAAGAAGAAAATACAAACTGAGGACCAGCTGGATATGGAAAATCTAGGCCAACGAGCAGAGTCTACAGAAACAAGCATAATCAATAGAATACAAGAGCTAGAAGAAAGACTCTCAGATGCTGAGGACACCATAGAGAAAATAAACGAACAGATCAAAGAAAACAGCAAAGCCAACAAATTCTCAACACAAAACATTCAGGAACTATGGGACACAATAAAAAAACCAAACCTAAGAATAATAGGAATAGAAGAAGGAGAAGAGTCACAGCTCAAAGGCCCAGAAAATATTTTCAACAAAATTATGGAAGAAAACTTTCCCAACTTAAAGAAAGATATTCATTTAAATATTCAAGAAGCATACAGAACACCAAACAGACTGGATCAAAGAAAAACATCTCCTCGCCATATAATAATCAAAACACAAAATGTACAGGTTAAAGAAAAAATATTAAGAGCTGCAAAAGAAAAAGGGCAAGTAACTTATAAAGGTAAACCGATCAGACTTACACCTGACTTCTCGATGGAAACTATGAAAGCCAGAAGGTCCTGGATAGAGGTTCTGCAGAAGCTAAGAGACCATGGATGCAAACCCAAACTACTATACCCAGCCAAGCTATCGTTCATTATCAATGGAGAAAACAAGACATTCCAGGGAAAGAACAAATTTAAACAATACGTAGCCACAAATCCAGCCCTACAGAAAGTAATAGAAGGAAAATCGCAACCCAAGGAATCCAACACTGCCTACAATAACCCAGGCATCTAATGACCCTTCACGAGCACATCTCAAAGAAGGGAGACAATCTCTACTAACAAAAACAATAAGAATAACCGGAGTAAACAACCACTGGTCATTAATATCACTTAATATTAATGGGCTCAATTCACCTATAAAAAGGCACAGGCTAAAAGATTGGATACGAAAACAGGATCCAACATTCTGCTGTTTGCAAGAAACACATCTCAACCACAAAGACAGGCACCTACTCAGAGTAAAGGGTTGGGAAAAGGTGTTTCAAGCAAATGGTCCTAAGAAAAAAGCAGGTGTGGCCATACTAATTTCTAACAAAACTGACTTCAAACTAAAATCAATCAGAAGAGACCGAGACGGTCACTTTATACTCATAACAGGAACAATTCATCAGGAGGACGTCTCAATCCTGAATATATACGCCCCAAATATAAAAGCACCTACTTATGTAAAAGAAATATTACTAGAACTCAAGGCAGACATCAAACCACACACACTAGTAGTAGGAGACTTCAACACACCTCTCTCTCCAAGGGACAGGTCAATCAGACAGAAACCTAATAGAGAATTAAGAGAATTATTGGAGGTAATGAAGCAAATGGACTTAACAGACATCTATAGAACATTCCACCCAAATAGGAAAGAATATACCTTCTTCTCTGCAGCTCATGGAACCTTCTCAAAAATTGACCACATACTCGGAAACAAAGGAAACCTCCACAGATACAAAAAAATATCAGTGTCCACCTGTGTCTTATCAGATCATCACGGATTAAAATTAGAAGGCAACAACCACGCTGCCCCCAAAAAACTGACAAACTCATGGAAACTGAACAGTCAACTACTGAACCACACCTGGGTCAAGGAAGAAATCAAGAAAGAAATTAAAGTCTTCCTTGAATTTAATGAAAATAAAGGGACAACATACTCAAACCTATGGGACACAATGAAAGCAGTGCTAAGAGGAAAGTTCATAGCACTAAGTGCCCACTTAAAGAAAACGGAGAATGCATACATTGGGGACATAACAACACACCTGAAAGCTCTAGAAAAAAAAGAAGCAGACGCGCCCAGGAGAAGTAGAAGACTGGAAATAATAAAACTGAGGGCTGAAATCAACAAAATAGAAACACAGAAAACAGTCCAAAGAATCAATGAAACAAAAAGCTGGTTCTTGGAGAAAATCAACAAGATCGACAAACCCCTATCCAAACTAATTAAACGACAGAGAGAGAACACGCAAATAAATAAGATCAGAAATGAAAAGGGGGACATAACCACAGACACAGAGGAAATTCAGAGAATCATTAGATCTTACTACAAAAGCCTGTATGCCACAAAACTGGAAAATACAAAAGAAATGGACATTTTTTTAAATAAGTACCACATACCAAAGCTAAACCAAGACCAGGTGAATGATCTAAATAGACCGGTTTCTCGCGAAGAATTAGAAATGGTTATCAAAAATCTCCCTTCGAAAAAAAGCCCAGGACCAGATGGTTTCAATGCAGAATTCTACCAGAACTTCCAAGAAGAACTAATACCTATACTCCTTAATGTATTTCACAATATAGAATCAGAAGAGTCATTGCCAAATTCCTTTTATGAAGCTACAGTTACCCTGATACCAAAACCACAAAAAGACCCAACCAAGAAAGAGAATTACAGACCGATCTCACTCATGAACATCGACGCAAAAATTTTCAATAAAATACTGGCAAACCGAATCCAAGAACACATAAGAAAAATTATCCATTATGATCAAGTAGGCTTCATCCCAGAGATGCAGGGCTGGTTCAACATACGCAAATCTATCAATGTAATCCACCATATAAATAAACTGAAAGAAAAAAATCATATGATCATTTCACTAGATGCTGAAAAAGCATTCGACAAAATTCAACACCCCTTTATGATAAAGGTCTTGGAGAGAATAGGGATACAAGGGTCCTACCTAAATATAATAAAAGCTATTTACAGCAAGCCAACAGCTAACATTAAATTAAACGGAGAAAAACTCAAAGCCATCCCACTTAAATCAGGAACACGACAAGGATGTCCACTCTCTCCATACCTCTTCAATATAGTGCTTGAAATTCTAGCAATAGCAATAAGACAACATAAGGAGATCAAGGGGATTCGTATTGGAAAGGAAGAAGTTAAGCTTTCGTTATTTGCAGATGATATGATAGTGTACATAAGCGACCCCAAAAATTCTACCAAAGAACTCCTACAGCTGATAAACAGCTTTAGTAATGTGGCAGGATACAAGATCAACTCCAAAAAATCAGTTGCATTCCTATACACTAAGGATAAGGAAGCAGAGAGGGAAATCAGAGAAGCATCACCTTTCACGATAGCCACAAATAGCATAAAATACCTTGGAGTAACCCTGACCAAGGAAGTGAAAGATCTACTTGACAAGAACTATAAGTCTTTGAAGAAAGAAATTGAAGAAGACACCAGAAAATGGAAAGACCTCCCTTGCTCTTGGATTGGGAGGATCAACATAGTAAAAATGGCAATTCTACCAAAAGCAATCTATAGATTCAATGCAATCCCCATCAAAATCCCATCAAAATTCTTCACAGATCTGGAGAAGACAATAATCAACTTTATATGGAAAAACAAAAAACCCAGGATAGCCAAAACAATCTTATACAATAAAGGATTGTCTGGAGGCATTACCATCCCTGACTTCAAACTCTATTACAGAGCTACAGTATTGAAAACAGCTTGGTATTGGCATAAAAACAGAGAAGTCGACCAATGGAATCGAATAGAAGACCCTGACATTAACCCACAAACCTATGAACACCTGATCTTCGATAAAGGAGCTAAAAGTATACAATGGAAAAAAGAGAGCATCTTCAACAAATGGTGCTGGCAAAACTGGATGTCAATCTGTAGAAGAATGAAAATAGATCCATATCTATCACCATGCACAAAACTCAAATCCAAATGGATTAAAGACCTCAATATCAGTCCAAACACACTGAACCTGATAGAAGAGAAAGTGGGAAGTACTCTACAGCACATGGGCACAGGACACCACTTCCTATGTATAACCCCAGCAGCACAGACACTACGGGCATCATTGAATAAATGGGACTTCCTGAGGCTGAGAAGCTTCTGTAAAGCAAAGGACACTGTCACTAAGACAAAAAGACAACCCACTGACTGGGAGAAGATCTTCACCAACCCTGCAACTGACAAAGGTTTGATCTCCAAAATATATAAAGAACTCAAGAAACTAGACCGTAAAAGGCTAATCAACCCAATTATAAAGTGGGGCACTGATCTGAACAGAGAATTCTCAACAGAAGAACTTCAAATGGCCAAAAGACACTTAAGGTCATGCTCAACTTCCTTAGCGATCAGGGAAATGCAAATCAAGACAACTTTAAGATACCACCTTACACCTGTCAGAATGGCGAAAATAAAAAACACCAATGATAGCCTTTGCTGGAGAGGTTGTGGAGAAAGGGGTACACTCACCCATTGCTGGTGGGAATGCAAACTTGTGCAACCACTCTGGAAAGCAGTGTTTCGGTTTCTCAGGAAATTCGGGATCAACCTACCCCTGGATCCAGCAATACCACTCTTGGGAATATACCCAAGAGAGGCCCTATCATACAACAAAAGTATATGCTCAACTATGTTCATGGCAGCATTGTTTGTAATAGCCAGAACCTGGAAACAACCAAGATGCCCTTCAACGGAAGAATGGATGAAGAAAGTATGGAATATATACATATTAGAGTATTACTCAGCAGTAAAAAACAAGGACTTCTTGAATTTTGCATACAAATGGATGGAAATAGAAAACACTATCCTGAGTGAGGTAAGCCAGACCCAAAAAGAGGAACATGGGATGTACTCACTCATATTTGGTTTCTAGCCATAAATAAAGGACATTGAGCTTATAATTCATGTTCCTAGAGAAGCTAAATAAGAAGGTGAATCCAAAGACAAACACATAGGCATCCTCAGGAATATTAACCTTCATCAGGCGATGAAAGGAGACAGAGACAGAGACCCACACGGGAGCACCAGACAGAAATCTCAAGGTCCAAATCAGGAGCAGAAGGAGACGGAGCACGAGCAAGGAACTCAGGACCACGAGGGGTGCACCCACACACTAAGACAATGGGGATGTTCTATTGGGATCTCACCAAGGCCAGCTGGCCTAGGTCTGAAAAAGCATGGGATAAATCCGGACTAGCTGAACATAGCGGACAATGAGGAATACTGAGAATTCAAGAACAATTGCAGTGGGTTTTTGATCCTACTGCACGTACTGACTTTGGGGGAGCCTAGGCAGTTTGGATGCTCACCTTAGGAGACCTGGATAGAGGTGGGCAGTCCTTGGGCTTCCCACAGGTCAGGGAACCCTGATTGCTCTTCGAGCAGATGAGGGAGGGGGACTTGATCGGGGGATGGGGAGGGAAATGGGAAGCGGTTGTGGGGACGAGGCAGAAATCCTTAATAAATAAATAAATTTGAATTAGTTGCGGTTGTAAGAAAAAAAAAAAAAAAAAAAAAAAAAAAAAAAAAAAAAAAAGACCTCCAAACTCCATACACCCTTCCTTGCTCTCGTTCAACTCCAAAATCTCTATTTTATTCATTGTCATCATATGCATACATGTATATATATACATACATATTACCAAATATAGCCTGTATAATATTATTCTTATATATGCTTTCATTTGGATGAATAATCGACATTGGATAAACAATTGGTGTGGTCTTCCCTGGGGAAAACTATTTTTCCCATTGTTGAAATTTCCTAGTCACCTACAGTCCTTTGGGTGTTATAGAAGGCTGTGTGTTGGTTCCCTGCCTCTTAGCCCTCAAATAATTACACAGAAACTATATTATTTAAATCAGTGCTTGGCCAATTAGCTTTAACTTCTTATTGGCTAACTCTTACATCTGAATATAACCCATTTCCATTAATCTGCATCACCACCAGGTTGTGGCCTACCAGCAAAGTTTCAGCACTTCTGTCTCCACTGGTGGCTCCATGGCTTCTCCCTGACTCTGCCTCACTTCTCCCAGCATTCAGCTTAGCTTTTCCTGCCCAGCTCTGTTCCTCCATAGCTCTGCTATAGGCTCAAAGCAATTCTTTTATTAACCAATGATATTCACAACACACAATGATATTCATATCATTTGGAGAGGGTCGAGGCCGTTTTAAGCTTTCCCCTCTCCTCTTTGACATGTCTATCTGTGTCATCATGTATAGATCCTGTTTAGGCAGTTATGCCTTTTGTCCTTTTAAATAAAAGGTTTCATGCTTTGCAGAATGATTCCACACCGTGCCACTCATCTGGGCTGCATCAGTGTGTATGGTATTTTAAGTACTAAGGTCTCACTGTGAAGCAAGTTCTCTACAGTGGCAAGATTCTCAAGGGTCACATTAAAAGAAATATAGGAAAAATTAACCATGAGTCCAATTCTTTCACACAAGCTTTGCAGTTACTTTTGACTATTTAATTTAATATTTTTAAATTTAATTTATGAATGTTTTCTCTACATGAGTGTGAGTGTCTGGTGCTTGTGGAGGCCAGAAGAAAGCATGGGATCCGTGGAACTAGAGTTACAGATGGTTGTGAGCCACCATGTGGGTGCTGGGAATTGAGCCAGGGTTTCTGGAAGAACTGCCAGTGCTCTTAACAGCTGGGTCTTCTCAACCATCCTTTGTCTTCTATTTTTACTTTGCATGATATGAATTTGGTATTTTGATAGTTACATTTCATGTTGAAAGTTTCACATTTGTTTTATTTAGCTGTTTATCAATCCAATGAACATTAAAGCAGTTAATAATTATAAGTAGACACACATACCAGTTTGCTATATCATACGTAGAGAAGCATGTGTTTCTTGATCATTCTTTTCTCATGTCACAGTAAAGGACAAAGCTATTCTCCTATAGTAATAGCTCAGTAGTTAATAATGCTTGCTGTTCTTGAGGAGAACCTAAGTTGGGTAACTCACAACTGCCAATAACTAACTCCAGGTCCAGGAGACTTATCATCTTCTTCTGGCCTTTATGGGCAGATATACATGCATATGTGCATGCACAGACACACATACACATCCTTAATACACATAATCAAAGTAAAATAAATCTTTTTTTTAAAAAAAGTGAGAGATATAAACAATGAGAAATATCACCTATAAACATCTGATTTTGATAAAATAAAAAGCCAAAAATATACAATGGATCAAAGAAAGCATCTTCATAAAATGGTGCCTGGTGTAACTGGATGGCAGCATGTAGGAAAAAAACATCAATAAACTACATTAATCCCTGTGTGATTAATCAATGGCCACCTTAATATGACGCTTTGTAGTAGGAAATCTTGGTCTACAGATACACATGTTTGGTGAAAGAATTATACTTTTTGAAAGTCTAGGTGAGAATTCATGAAGACTGCCCAAAAGACACATGAAATAATGGGGATTTTAGGACAAAGATCCCAGAGGAAAGAGGACAGCAAGTCTGGCAGGACTAGTAGCAGGTGTAGGCACACTCCACCTGCAGCGGAGAAACAAGAAAGAGAAGAGAGGTAGCACAGATGGGCAAACATAGTGGGTTATGATATCTTGAAACCACAGGATGTCACACAGATGCAGAAATTCAATGAGAAAGTCTGAGAGTGGAAACAATGTAAGATAAAGCACAGTGTCCTCTTTTCCTTTGTGTTGTTGAGTTAAAACACTCTACCAAAGTGATTTAGGGGAGGAAGGGGTTTACTTCATCTTACACTTCCAGGTCATAGTCCATCATGAGGGAAGTCTGGACAGTATCTCAGGGCAGGAAACCTAAAGGGAGGACAGCTTGCTAATCCACACATCATCACTACTAACCAGGGAACTCGCTCACAAGAGAGAGTACACAGCAGAAACCATGGAGGATTCTAATTGCAAACTAGTTTGTTACCTGGTTTACTCACAGGCTTCAGCTTAGATAGCTTTCTTATGCAACGGGAGACCACCTGCTCAGGAAAAGGATGACACCAAACCATCTGGACCCTCCTATATCAATTAACACAGTCAAGACAACCCATCATAGAAATGTCCTCAGACATGCCCAATGAAAACAATCAATCGTGATTCCTTTTTGAGGCGAGTTTAACCTGTGTGAAGTTTACAGTAAATACTAACTAGGATACAATGGAAACCACAGTCAGCATCAAATCCTCTATGGTTAAAACTATCATTTAAAAATTTGAAAAAGTGGCTAAGATAAAATAAATAATAAAAAATGAACAAGTGGGCCTTTTATGTCCATTCAATAAAATTAAAACATGGATAGAAGGTCATCAGTTCATTCTTGTGTTAAATCATCTATTGCTTGTGTTAAATCACATTTTGGATAGTGCTCAGTGGTCTGAAAATCCACTTATACTCCTTGAAGTTTGCAGAAACGATAGTGGAGCCTGGTGAATAAGCAGGGCAGCTTGAGTGCTCAAGAGTGAAAGGGCTTGAGGGATGTTTTAAGCCCCAGACACTAAAGCTCAGTGGAAGACCTATACTCAAAACTCTACAATGAAACGACAACTACACGTGTCCAGAAGCCTAGGGAGTAATATATATTATATATGTGTATAATATATGTACACATATATGCATATACATATAACATACACATAATGATATATATGTATATATGTACATAGTAGGATAGTAGAATTTTTGGAAGAATTGATGAAAACAGTTACTCATAAACCTGATAAGTAGAAAGAAATGATGTTTTATAAGGATAGTATAGGCTGTGGGAAGTAGGCGTTATAATTTACTAAAGTACTTGTCAAGTCGTTGCTAGAAATCATCTTTATTGATTTTCCTTGAGTAAATGGAGTTGCTTGGCTTCTCGGCTGACAGCAGCTAGAAGTCCCTCTTGCACCCTGCTGCCTTGCGTCAGAGCTGTCTTGCAATCATCTCTTCTTTGATGACTAGCTAAATTTTTATAACAGCAGCTTGGCTTCTTTGACCATGTAGTGAACACAATGAGAAGATTCCACTGAAGCAGTGACCATGGCTTCACCTAAAGCCACATCTACTGTTTGAGAAGACCTTGCTTCAGTCACTGTTGCTCCAGACAGCCCAAAGTGGCATAGGAGCACCAGACATGACAGGAATCAGTGACAGCTAGAAGACCCCATGTACAATCTCTTTAGATGTTCTTGCCTATCTTGCAGCTATCCCAAGAGGATGAAAGTTTATCTTCCCCTCGATGACTCAGCAAATACCTATGACTGTCAGACTGGAAAGTGGACAAACAGCCATGCCTCGAATGTGGCTACAAAAGCAGGCTGCTTTTCTCATCCATGGAGGCAATCCTGTAGGTTTCCCTTCATAAGCATTCATCCTCTGTACACTTTATGCTACAAAATCCTTCAATAAAATCCTCTGCTGACTACTTTCTTAGTGCTTACATGGGTCCTGCTGCAGGTAGAATGACTGAGCGGCTTGTACTAAGAACACACACAACACCAGACTTCCAGATGCAGCACTCAGCCACAACAGTGATAAGGTGATTCGATCACCTAAAGCCAGGAGTCCACAAAAAATTCTACAATCTGTAACCATTGAGTTCAATCAGCATTTAGGATATACCTCCTCAGCTTCCAGGATGACCAGGAGTATAGATTGTGAGGGCGAAAAGGATAGAGGAGTACAAAGAGGCCAGAGCTAATGAAACACTGAGTACATAAATCTGAAAGTTCCAATGAGCCAAGGCAGTGGGAGAAAAAAGTGCAGAATACAGATGTTGGTAAAGACCTGAGGCTGAGCAAGGAGAGACTGAAGAGTAAGTCCAGACTCTGGTTACTGGAGGAGTTTGTCACCAAGGGTTAAATGCTGAGAGCTGTGATACCTGGAGCTCCAGGCTATGACTGTGCTGTCACTGACATCCAGAGCCTAGAGGGCTAAGGATCTTGTTTAAGTACCTAGGTTTGCAAGCCTTCATCTGTGTAAGCCTGCAGCTGCCAGTCCCTACTTAAGTAAGGACTAGAGTCACAAACCTCTCAATTTGAGAGTCTATAGACATCAGCCCTCAGTTTTCAAGCTACTGGATTTAAAAGGCCAGAGCAATAAGCCTCTGACTTTGAGACTTTGGAGGATGAAGTCTTCCCTTTTCAGATCCCAGTGCTATAAATATCTGGGTTCATGTATCCCCCATAATTCTCTTTTAGGGTTGCCAACAATAAAGAAGATGGTGCTTGGCTATTCATGGAACTAAGATACTATGGGCCTTTTGTAGTGTCACCAACAACTTGATTAAAAAGGAGAACATCGCATGACTCAGAAGGTTCACTGCCGAGAAATCAATTCACCCTGACTTTTATAAGTAGACTTGGCATCCATTGTCCTTTTGAGTCTGATATTTTTTCTCTGTGAATATTATGCGCATCATACTCAAAAGTCAGCTGCCTATTGAAATGCACTTATTGTAATTTCTGAATACTTTTTACTTTGTGCACACAACACCTTTGTGTTATTGCTGATGGATGCTTGGATCACTTCCAGCCCTTTAAATAGTTTTGCAAGAGTGTCTATAATCATTAGGGTCCTTGTATTTTGGTGATGATATGTGTGTATTTTTATTGAGTATATGTGTAGAATAGGTTGCTGCACCATTAGCCAAAGCCTTATTTAACTGTAAAATATGAGTGTCAGAAATTTTCTAAACATGATTTTCCTTTGATAAAACTCACTGGCAGTCTGAGTTACAATTCTTTCTTCCCTTTAGATTTCTATTGCATGATTCTATTCTGAAATAAAAATATAAACTTTGGAACTGGAGAGATTGATCAGTGGGTCAGAGTAGTTGTTTGCAAACATGAGTACCTGAGTTCAAATCCCTAACATACAAGTAAATGACCAGGCATAGCTACATGCCTCCATAAGCCCTATTTATCTATCACTCCATATCCAGCTTCGCAAAGACATAGCTGTATTGTACCGCAACTATCTACTGTTTCAGCTGAGTATACAGGCCATCATTTCCATATCCTCAGCTCATCACATCTCCCTTCAGGTTCTGCTTTGTAATCTGCCCAAGAGTGAATACTGAGAAACTGGGGCTGAGATGCCAGCATGATCTGTTGAGCTGCAACTCTTTTAAGAGGCCAAAGCATGTATAGTATTTGCATAAAATTCTGCATTTTTAAGTATATCTATTCTTGATGTGTTTTGACCTGGAAGTCAGTTTTCAAGATAACAAATAAATTTCATGACAGATGATCTATTGTACTTTGAATAAGAAGTATCCCTCACATGCTCATGTGTTTGAACACTTAGCTTCTAGTTGGTGATGGTGTTTGGGAAAAGTTATGATATCAATGCTGGAGGAAGTCCATCACTGGAAGATGAACTTTGAAAGTGATCACCAGAGAGGGTAAAACAGGAGAGGAGAGAAAGACAGGGGATTGGAGAAAAATGTATAGCACAATAAAAATAACAAAAATATCAAAACACATAAACTAAAAAAAATAATGGAGTAATAAATCTTTTACTGATATTTTATTTATTATGTATATCTTTGAAATATTAGCAATCTTGATCTGTGTACACATTAAGTGTTCTCAAAAATGAGTACGATTCTACTCGTCAGTATGGAGAACGCTTCTCTGGGCTTGTTTTTGTTTCTACACATCCCATATATAACTGTGATCTTCACTTTCATACTCAGACTTCAAGTTACATAATTTTCTCTGTGTGAGAATAAAGAACAAAATAAGTATGAAATCCTTGCTCGTGCTCTCTCTCCTTCTGTTCCTGATTTGGACCTTGAGATTTCTGTCCGGTGCTCCAATGTGGGTCTCTGTCTCTGTCTCCTTTCATCGCCTGACGAAGGTTAATATTCAGGAAGATGCCTATATGTTTTTCTTTGGGTTCTCCTTCTTATTTAGCTTCTCTAGGATCACGAATTATAGGCTCAATATCTTTTATTTATGATGGTGGCAGCGGGGAAGAGACAGAAATCTTTAATAAATAAATAAATTTAAAAAATTGAGCTGAGATGTAAAACGGATGATTGGGTTCTGAGGTGCATATGGTTTTTCTGCCTTGTTATGTTGCCTGTGATCAACATCTTTGCTTACATTTTCCCTAGAACCCAACTCAGTGCTTAGCAAATGATGATATACAATAAATACTTATTGTATAACAAAAAAGTATGAAATGCAGATGATTATTTATTTGAAATATTTTAGTAGCTTATGTATCATTCCCACATCTTACTTAACATTTAAAATATGTTTTGATGATGGTGAGCAAAAGAAGTGGCTTTAAGGGTGAATGGGTAGTGCTCTTGAAAACGACCAGAATTTGGGTGCTAGCGCCCATGTTAGGAGACTCACAACTGCCTATATCTTCAGCTCCAGGGCATCTGACTTCCTCCTCTGTCTTACTGACCTCCAGAGTCACCTGCGTTCATGGGTAATACTCCAACACAGACTCACATGTACATGTACAAAAATGAAAATAAAATAACTCTTTAAAATATATAGTTATGAGTGACATTATTTTGAAGTAGTATTTAGGAGTTTTAAATGCCACTTAAAAAATTCTCTTTGGAATGTCTTCTAATGGTGAGTATAGTAGAAAGTGCCAAGTTTACATCTAGCTTAATAAACTGACAGAACTCTTCTTTAATTAGTAAGATGAAATGCAGAATAGTTCCAACTGTTTGATACAAGTTCTAACTATTTTCTGTAGTTAATCAAATGTGACAAAATAAAATATAACAAGATGAAGCAAAACTGTCATATCTTCTTGGCAATCCAACAGGAGGAAGTCCTTATAGCAGACAAAGGAGTCAAAGACTCACTCATTCATTCTTGCAGCCAGGAACCCCATAAAAATACTAAGCTAAGAGATATAATATCTACACAGAAGACCTGGTGCAGACCCATGTAAGCCCAGTGCTTCTTTTTTAAGTATTTGTGAGCTCATATGTGCCTTGCCTAGTTGATTAAGAAGACCTTGTTCTCCTGGTGTCCTCCACTCTCACTGGCTCTTATAATCTTTCTAATTCCTTTCCAAGGGATTCCCTGAGCTCTGAGGGTGATGTGAGATTCCCCTCTGTATGCTGTGAATATCATTGGCTAATAAAGAAGCTGTTTTGGGCCTGTGATAGGGCAGAACAGAGCTAGTCAGTGAAAACAAAACTGAACGCTGGGAAAAAAAGGTGGAGTCAAGAGAAGCCATGTAGCCTCTCCAGAGAAAGATGCTAGAAAGAACTTTGCCAGTAAGCCACAGCCATGTGGCAATACACAGATTGCTAGAAATGAGTCAAATTAACATGTAAGAGCTAGCTGATAAGAAGCTAGACCTAAGAGGCCAAGCAGAGATTTAATTAATATAGTTTCGGAGTGATTATTTGGGAGTCTGGGTGGCCAGGAAACAAACAAGTAACCTCCTATGATGTGAGGGGAGGGATTTGTTGGTGACCTCCCATTTAGACTCTTCCTCAGAATAAAGTCCGGCTGTGGGACTCTTCATTTGCTCCCATCTGCTGCCAGAGAAAGCATCTCTGATGGTGACTGAATAAGGCACTCAATTACAAACATAGCAGAATATCTTTATAAACCATTTTAATTATTTATTTAATTTGTTTTTAAACCAGTTGTGTTTGGTTTTACCCTAGGTCTCTGTGCAATCTAATGTCTGGCTCCTGGTTACCCAACCCATGTCAGGTTCCTTCTCATGGAGTGAGCCTTAAGTAAGATCAAACATGTTCTGTGCCAGCATTGCCCTAGCATATTTTTCAGGGAGGACAGATTGTAGGTCAAAGGGTTTGTGGTTGGATTGGTGTATAAATTTCTCTTTCTACAGCCTGCATAGTACCTTCCTGCACCAAAGAGACTAGAACATAGGGGTAAAGCTCCATGTAGGCATTCACCCAACTTCGCCATGTTCAAGAAGTTGTGTGTTATCCCCGGAAACGTCCCTCCCAGTCAGTTTTCAGAGAGCAACCTTTTGTTTTAACATCAACCAGGGTTGTTTGGGGGATTTCCATGGGACTTCCTATCCAACAACTCAATTAAATGCGGTCCAGCCCCACCACTGGAAGCCTGGCCCGACTGGAGGAGATGACCAGATGAGACTCTATATCCCCGTGACTAGGAATCCTCATTACGGTCACCTTCATAGATTCCAGGAAGTTTCCACTGCATTAGGTTTCCACTCCATTACCCAAATGGCCCCCAACTCTCATTCCAAACTTGGTAGCAGTATTTTCTTATTTAATTCGTCACTGAGCAGCTCAGAAGAAGCTGAAATAGAGCCTAGCGAGATGATGCAGTACTCTAGACCATTTACTGCTCTTGCAGAGTACCCAGGTTTAGTTTCTCACAACCACATAGTGGCTCCCAACCATCTGTAACTGCAGTTCCCAGAACCCAATGCCATTTTCTGGCCTCTGCAACATATATATGAAAACACTAAGATACATACAGATACACATGAAAAAAAATAATAGGTACTTTTTAAATAAAACTGAAATTATTCTAACAGATCTGCTCTGCTCTTTTGTTTTTTTTTAATTGACAAGAATTCGTGGTAAGTTTTCCAACATACATGCAAGATTACCAGTATACATATATGTTGCTAATATTATTCAGGGAACCCATAAAAAAACTAAGCTAATAGCTATAATATATACACAGAGGACTTGGTCCAGACCCATGTGGGCCCTGTGCTTTTTCCTTCAGTCTCTGTGAGCTTACATGTGCCTTGCTTAATTGGTTAAGAAGGCCTTGTTCTGCTGATGTCCTCCATTTTCTCTGGCTATCACAATCTTTTCAGTTCCAGTAGATTTGGGTTTTATTTAACTTATTAGGACTAATGATTATTAATTAGAGTTTATTTAGAAAGTCTCATTCAAACAATAACCCCTAAATTATGTAGCAGGAGTTAGAATCACTGATACCATCTGTTAACGTGTAGTGAGAATACTGAGGTCCATTAATTCATTGTATCTATTCCCACCCAAGCTCACAGTAATCACATACTTATGATCATGTAAAAATATTAAATCTATTTGGGCATAAAGTCTCAATTTAAAGGGGTCAGAATTGAGATAAACAGACTACAACTTTGGCTATTTACTCCTTGCATTGAGTCCAAGAGAATCCTATAGAAGAGATGGCTTGGTATAAGGGCAAAGAACCATGCTTTCCAGAGAATAATGTATTTGAAATTGAAAAGAATAATTATAGCCTACATCAAAACCCAGAGAAAAAGACCAAGAACATGACAAGCTAATTATAACTACCATATATTAGATCTATGTCTTTAATATTGTTGACAAGCCTAAGGAGAATTTAATTAATAAAACTTCCAAGGCTACTTTATATTAGAACTAAAAACATAAAAATTTAGCCTTTAATTACTAACTGTCACAAAAATAGAATTATGGCTAATTTTGTCAACAATAAATCCATTCATTTTCAACTGTTTCTGAAGGACTCTTTTGTGTGTATGGGATTGTTTCTTATGTAGATTTCTGATGTATATGGGCTATAATTAAAACTTCAAATGCATTTTCAAATATTAATATATTTAAATTGCTGACATAGACTTAAAAGAAGACATTGAAAAATATGAGCAAACTAATAGAAATGGATTGGCCTGCATTTATTTGAAATGTCCAAAGATCTTTCCCTGAAACATTATAGAACTAAACACAAGATAAGTTTTGAATAACCTTGATGATAGATTATTACCTATATGATAATTATGAAAATGTTAAATTGATCTCTTCTTTGCTTCCTATTTGCTTTCTGTCATTATAATAAGAGTCAAACTTTACAAATACAAAATGTCACTTGACATATGTGTTTAAAATTAGGTCCTCAAATTCTCAGTACTAAATGTTTACTTGATGGGGTCAATAGTCTTAATTTTTAATAAGCATATTCTGTGTTACATTTCTTGAAGCCCAAGAATGAACTACATGGAATGATTTGAATGAGAAATGTCTCCCATTGGCTAATGTGTTTGAATACTTGTTCCCCTGATGGGGACACTGTTTGCAGTGGTTACAGAACCATCAGTAGTTAGAGCCTTGGTGGAGGAAGTACATCACTAAGGGTGGACTTTGGGTTTTATAGCTTGGCCTACTTCCTATTGGATCCTTGTCCTGCTATATGTTTGAATTGTGATCTGGTTCTTCCCTCTGCTGCCATGCCACCATCACAAAGACTCTCCCACTGGAACCAAACACCAAAGGAAACATTTCTTTGACCTGTTGCTTGTTGTCATGGTGTTTGTCACAGCAACAAGAAGGTAACTAATACACAACTGCAAAACTTACCCCAGACCCTGAGAACAAATTCCTGCACTGGCTCATCAGATGTCACTAGGTGGTGTGAAAAAATTTAAGGGAGATAGAAAGGGGAGTTAGGGAAATTATAAGGGAGAGAGAAATAAATAATTTTCTTATAAACATTCCCTTGGCCACGGTGTGTCTTCACAGAAATAGCAACCCTAACTAAACCACATCCCAAGTGGATTTATCTGTTATATATTTAGTTTCTTTGAGATATTTTAACAAATCTTCAGAAATATCCTATCTTCTGCTTTACAGCTGACAAGCTATACAGTGTGTGTAGAATAGCTAAATTACTCAAATATCCCACACATCTCCTCCCAAACCCTGACTTTGTTAGTGAAGCCATAACTGTTTTCTTAAATATAAACTCCCAAGAAAACACTTCCAAGCCAGGGTCAATGAGGTTTCTGTTGCCACTGAAAAGCTTGTTCCTTTTATACACATGCTGTTTGAGCAAGCCCCAGGACCACACTGCATCTATACTGGGCAGAGAAAGAGACTACTGGCTAGAAGGTGCAGCAATATTGTTTAGTCTGATACAGAATTTCCAACTTTTTACTTCCTGAATGGCAGGAAAAACACAAGTGGTGAAGTTCTCTGTGACCTATGCTTCAAACAGAGGTGGGAATTCAGCTGTGTCACAAAGCCTAGACACCAAGGAGGTTGGGTCAAGAAGGAAGGAACGGTGCTTATGAACCGGAAGAGTTCTTTGTGTTAAATACATGTGAGAAACTAATTATGAGACAATGAGGTTGCGTCAAGAAGGAAGAAACGGTACTTATGAACCAGAAGATTCTTTGTGTCAAATGCATGTGAGAAACTAGTTATGAGGGTTTCTTTATTTGTAGCTGTTTCTTCCAAGAACCAACAATTAAGTAAATGTTCCTAAGCAGCAGTTTTTGTTCCTAGAACATGATCATATTCCACAAGAAGTCACAGGACACAGATGATTGCCTTCAAGAAAAAAAAATATGGATTGCATTGTAAAGATCTTAGACAGCTAACAGAATACTTGGACTTGTAGCTATATTTTAGTTATTGTATTACCTGATGTATGTTAAAGGAAGCTAAGAATTGCCTTTTATTGCTCCTTTCAGGAGGATTTATTTCAGTGGAAATGGGTATTTGTTCAACTGCTTTTCAAAATCACCTCTTTACATAAAAGGTAATTCTCCTATCAATTCTACAATTTGCTATTGTACAAAGTTTCTTATATCTGTATTTTGAATATTTTGTGGAATAAAAAGGGATGTGCAATCAAAGAATTCCACATTTCACTATAGTTTTCTCTAATATAGAAAAACGCATGGGGAGCAATGTTTCCTTCATGAGCACATGATGGATTTTGCATCTGATTTATATCTACCAAGAATATTAATTATAAGGAGATTACTACTAAAATTGTACAGATATCATCTCAGAAGATAGCTGTGATAGGTGGGGGTTCTCATATTAAGCTGAACTTGGCTGATAGCATAGTTTGGGAGCACCTCTACAAGGATTCCAAGACCTTATACTCTGGAACAAAAATAATTGAGTACAGGCATTCACACTCATGTTACAAGAGAAGTGGGTTAATCCATTAGTAAGAGGCACTTTTCATAAAGGAAGAAGGCTTTGTAGAGAGAGTGTAAGCTCAAACATTTCCAAAGTATCAAGTACAAGTCTTTAATGTCACCTTGCCCAGGCTTTTGGTGACTTCTAGAGCATGAGCCGTCTCATGCATGTTCTGTTTGTTACCTCTAATGCCACATATAACCCCACGTATTACTTGTCATGTTAATATCACATTAACACGTTAACCCAAGTTGTGTGTTTTAGTGTTGTTATGAGTATAGGTCCTGCTTAGGCACTAGAATATCCTCATGCCTGCTCGTTAGTTTCCTGGATATCCAGACCTAGTATAATCACACAGATACTGTATTAATTACAATACCGTTTGGCCAATAACTTAAGCATATTTTTAGCTAGCTCTTAAATCTTAAATTTACCCATTCCTATTATTTTGTATTTTACCACGAGGCTTGTGGTTTACTGGGAAGGTTTCCAGGCGTCTGTCTCCTGTGGTGTCTTATGTCTCCCTGACTCCACCTTCTTTTCTCCTCTGTCTCTGCTTGGTATTCCTGACTTGTCATACTTTGTGCTGCCATAGGCCCAAAGCAGCTTCTTTATTAACCAATGATAATGAAAGATATTCACATCATAACGAAGGGAATCTCACATCAGTGGTCAAATTTAGTCAGCCTCTCCTGGGGGACTTCTGGTCCTTCTCCTTTCTAAAACACACAGACACACACACACTATACATGCTACATATGTGTAAGCATATGGCCTAATGTACTCACACACACACACACACACACACACACACACATATATATATATATATATATATACATATTATACATACTACACAGACATATAAATAGAGCTTAATGTTCTATGTTATACAGGATTTCTCAGACCTCTCTGGAATATTCTCTTCCCTCAGAATTATAAAGAGAAACTACTTCAGGTATGATATTTCAGTTCAGCAATCAGGCAGACAGATACTTATAAACCCTGACAGGTTAGACCATCAGTGAGTACTGAGGGAGCCTCACCTCCCATCCCTCACACTCTTTGTTGTATTGTGAGGCTGATGGTCTTTTATCTCCCATTAAAATTTAACTTTCTCAAACATATAAACCCTAACCTACCCTAAACCCCATCCTAATCCTAATCCTTTCTTTTCTTATTTATTGTTTTGAAGAAAGACCAATGCATTTCTGTTGATCAATATGTAATATGGATGAGCTTAGATGTGTCTTTTGGTAATTATCATTAGCTTTGTTTAAAAAAAAATAAAATACTAAATAAATTGAAGATCTACATTTGACCAAACCATTATCACAGGCTAAAGAGTTGATAAAGCATAATCTTAGGCCACCACAAGGATCATACTATAGTGTTTTGAGTCTTCAGTGACACAGGAAAGTGGATACCTCCACGATCACTGAAGTCTTCATGGGAGTTTTAAGATGTTTTAAGAAAAGAGTCAGGCAGGACACTGAGGACATCTAGAAATGATGTCAGTAGTATGCCTGGAATGAAAACACTAGGCGGAAGGCTCTAGTAGCTACACACTGACAATTACCATACCAGATATTAAGTTACAACGTGTTCATTTCTATTCCTTTCCTTTTAGAAAGGACTCCCATCTGCCTATGCTTATTTTGCATCACTCCTCAGCAGGAGTGTCTTGGTGCTTGGAATGCCAGGGCTTCTGGAGGGGATGTTAGGGTATTGTTTACATGCTGTGAGCATGGGTCATATAGGCTGGGCCAGTCTTAGCTGGCTTAACCTTTTTTGACAAAGTATCAGATTATGCAGCTTAAAAAATTATTAAACATTTTGTTTCTTACAGCTATGGAGGCTGGGGAATCAAAGATCACGATAAGAGCAGAGCTCATGAGGGCCCAATTCCTGGCATCAGTGGCCAACTTCTGTTCCCTATCAGGTAGAAAGAAGGATCCGTGAGTCCCCATTAATTTTTATCCACTGATGAAGGATCCACACTCATGGCCTCATTCCTAAAAACCCCCTTTTCAAACATCACCCCTAAAGTGGTCAGGATATGAACAAATGCAACATTCAGTCCATGGCACTTCAACTCTTTCATTAATTATAATTTTGTTTTGTTAAGTTTATCACTGATAAACTAGCAAAGCATGTGACTCTCACATGATACATGTAAACGCTTCAGATCACATATATAAAATGTTTAGTACATTTTATATGTTTAGCACATATGTTGAGCAGTTGTTGACCTTGCATCCTGTCCCTAATCAATCTTTTTTTCCAAGTGTTTCTCCCTATATCCCCCATCTGAAGTCCATTTTATAATAGTCCTAGTCTCTCATACACATGTAATGTCATGCAAGAATTTTCAAGTATTCAAATAGCCCTTCCTCCCATTAAAGAATTCTGGGTGTCCATTACCAAATGGTAAAATTGCCTAGAAAGTGGGACCCCAGTTTGTGTCTATAGCCTAAAAGACAATAATGTTCCCTTTACAGTCTTCCTGGTTGCAGCAAGAAGGTCATTCACACTTTACATCCTTTCTTTCTTCAACCAAAAGGTCTCATATGAACATGTGGCTGTTTAACCAAGTATTGCTACTGAAGTGTTTCTTGTAGTTAAAACTCTACACATCATTAAGCAGTCATCAATACACTGCAAGAGGCTGATTAGCACAAGACCATTTCCCTCAAATAAGAAGAAAATTCCTTATTTAACTCCTTCTTTCTCTGCTTTCTATGACCTAGTGAACGGCAGTGGCTAGCTTCAATCACGTGAAAATAAGTGCCTTGGTCCTATAGTAGAGAAGGGAAAGAGGACATCAGTCTAAGACTGAACTGCTGGTCTATAGCTGCCCAGGTTGGTTCTGCTGTTACTGGACATGGGGTCTGATAAGAATGTGAGAAAGTCGAACATACAGGCTGCAGGCAGGACTTGAACTGACCAAAGAGAAGTCAGGCTGATCCTTGGCTCAAGGGAGAGGCAATGATGTGCTATTGGATGGGCCTCGGCATTATGGTCTGGACATTGATGGAGAGAGGCAGCCAGGCTGGGGTAGCACATGTACTATGTGTTCTGTCGATTTAATGAGAGTCAGGGTAATAGGCTACTGCTACATTTCCTAAGTGACCTAAATACTGGAAAACTAAGTGTTGGAATATAAAAAGAAACACACAGTTAGCCAAGGGCTACCCCATGTATCTGTTTTCCCACCTCCTGTGTCCCTACTATCCCACGATCTCACTATTCATCTTTGCCATGCTCCAAGAGAAGAAGAAACAGCTGTTATAGTTTGGGAAATCACTGTATAAACCCTGTCTTTACCTCACCTAATACTGTCTCTGCTGTCAATCTAATACTGTCACTGCCCTCTGCTGTCTGGCAACATCTAGAGGAATTCAGACTGAATGATGTCCGATGGGCTAATGCCTTAGCTTTGTGTGCCTGACATTGATGGAGAGAGGCAGCCAGGCTAGAGGTAGCACAGGTACAATGTGTGGCATTGGAAGCATTTCTACTTTTAGCTTCGCTGCAACGCCTGACTTGGTCAGCATCTAAACTCCTCCTGAAACTGTCACTACAGCTTGACCTAAGCAGCTGTTGTCACTTCAAAAGTCTCAGCTGTCTCCTTCCAGTAGAGGCTAAATGGAAAGGAAAGTGTAAAATCCCTCTCAGTGTTTGCCTTCTAAGTTCTTGAAGGCACAGCTAATTTCAATAACTGAGCCTAACATCATCCTTTTCTTGAGAGGGGAGGATCCGAGATTCTCAAGTGCTTAACTTTTGAACCCTCTTTGCCCAAAGAAGGTGACGTAGGATTCCAATAGAAAGAACTCACCTGGAAGCTGAGAATGCAAATTATTTCCTCTAAGTCCTGAACTCATGGGCCCACAAACTGAATGTTTTGTCTCTCAGCCTTACATCTCCCTTAGCACATCCTGTGTTTGAAAATGGCTTTCTAACCCAGGTGTGTCTGCAGTGATGGTCCACGCCTGGAATCCCAGCACTGAGGAGAGGAAAGAATTAGCAGAAACTTTAGGCCATCTTGGGGTACCATGAGTTCCAGCAAAATCTATGTGCTGCAAAGTGAGATCTTATCTTAAAAAAGGAAAAAAGAAAAGAAAAGAAAGGAAAGAAAAGGAGGAGATGAAAGGAAAGAAAAAGAAAAGTAAACCAAAGACGGAAAGAGAGAGGAAATGAAAGAAGGAAATCAGAGAGAAAAACTGGTACCACTTTTCACGTAATTTCCCCTTCCCTTCTAATTCTCTGCACATGGAAATTTTCTGGATTATCTCTTCTCTCTATCAGGTTTCACATTCAGTCAAGGTCCGACATTGTGTTCCTTAGTGAAGTGAGCCTGAGGTAAAACTATTATGTGCCATAATTTTATTAAGAAGTAAAGAATAAAGACAATGGATTAGGAAGGGCTGATAAGATAATGTGTTTTTCCCAAGTATTTGCTTAACTCCTTAGGGAGTTCTCTTCGACACTGAAAAACTGTGTCACAGGATGGACTGTCTTCTTAGAAAGGGGTAAATCTATCTCCACATCCTTTCTTCTCACCTCATGTATTATAGATAAAAGTTCAACCTCAGGCTGGTAACAGTGATTCAGTCTGAGACTGCCATACAGCACGCACACTGGCTTAGTTCTCTCAACATTGCTCATCCGCTGTTTCCTGGGGATGACCCAGAGGGGAGGTCCAGAAGTTGTGTTGTACCAAATGAGAAGTTGGCTACGTCCCAGAAAGAAGAATCTTTGCCTGCCAGGAAGATAACACTGCCTCTATTTCTACTGCTGATGCCTCCGGCTCTGCTAAATATTCCTAAGCACACAATCAAGGTTAGAGGGAAGCGTCCACTACAGACCTCCCTGCTGCAGAGCCTTCTAGTTCTTCAATGAGAGCAATCTTCTGCAAGCTTAACATTGAACCTAGTTCAAAAGTAGTCAGGATTTTAAATTTTGTGAGGGCATCTAACAAAACATATTTAAAGATCCCTGCTTTCTATCAGCATCCTTCCATAGCAGCCCTGCAGTGGTCACATCTCTTTCTCCAACAGTGGAGTCCCTCATATATATAGATCCTGGTCTTGGAGCTTGGTATAATCTATCATGCCTCCTCAAAGCCCACAGATTTTTCCTAGACAACATTCCAGAGGTCATCAGGTTTGGTAAACCATGCCCTGAGCTAAAAATCAGCTGACCTTTATTATGTCTGCCTTTCAAATTTTAAATGATCTAATGGAGTCTATTGATCCTATCTTACACCAAAATCCTTATGACCAAGTGGTCACAGTAACTGTCTGGCAATTCTCTTTCCATGGGCAATTTACTCACTATGAATGTAAGTATGGGCCACTGGAACACCCCTGCATGACAAGTTTTCCTTGCAAAGATAAATGTATATTTTATCAGTTCCTAACTTCTGAGTAGTGCAGCTAAATAGCTTTTGTGTCTACCAACAATAGGCATGGTTGGCTGGGGTCCCAGAAAAGGCAGCTTATGGTTGAATGGTGGCATGTTCCCTCAATGAGAGAATGAGAGAAGTGTTTCTTCTCCAGTTCATATCACTGATAACTGGCAATTACATCTTTAATATATATTTAGAATAAACATTTTTAGTGTTTTGGACATTCACATTCATCCTGCCTATTCTAGCCTTCATCTCTCTGATGTCCACATTTACCCTGGATCTTTTTATGACCACCTCCAGCCTCCATAATAGAGGTGCCTGCCTCTAGCTTGCATCTTTCTGATTCTCACCTCCAGCCTGCATCAATGTTTACCTACCTACATCCACACAATATCAGCTGCAGTAACAGATTTTCATATGACCGCCTACTTTCCTATCACTTGTTTTGATTGCTGAATGTGAACATATTAATCAGTCACATACCTTTCCTGCTCAGAACATACATGCATACATATAGATGTATATATGTACATGTGTGTGTGTGTTAAAATGTCACAGAAAATAGAAGGTAAACTTGAATAAAATAAAAGGTAGCAATACTATGTTCCTCCCCGATAAAGCTGCATTAAGTTTCTTTGATCTGGTAATAAGTGTCTTACTGTGGGCCTTCGTTATACTTAAATTCAGAAGTGAATCAAACAGTATAAATAATGTAAAAATTCCTTTGCTGGAAGTGAGGTTAGTACGCTAGGGTAACATTTTATTTATTTAAGGTTATTACTTAAAATATGTGAACCAGCCCACAGGGACTTCAGAGTAATGTGTCATACCATAATTCCTTTATTTTTGTTAAGAACAGATGGGAAAACTGTCCTGACTCATAGCTGGTCATCATCTCTCAAGAGTACAGACCCATTTAATTCCATAAGGCACGCTCACCTTCATCACAGGCCCCCTCAATCATTAAACTGATGAATGCCACTCACAGGTGAAAACCAAGAGCAACATAACAAACAGCCTGCCCAGACGGGAAGATGAGGAGCTTGTGCTACCCTGAATTCCTTTAAAAATGAGAGTTTCAGCTCGATAAATTATAGTCTGGAAGCTTTGTGACAAACAAACCAACCTCCCTAAAGTGATTCCGAGAAGAAACTCGGAGGACATATCAGGAGACATATGTATAATGAAGTGAATAGATTTTTTAGATGAATTCACAGCAATGGTCTTTATGTTAAGTAATTCACATTACCCTTGAATGATTCACACACAAAGTTTAAAATGACCAGCTTTGTGAGTCTAACAGTGATGACATTTTTGCTGATGCACACAGACAAGATAATGACTAAAATGCTCCTGTAACTGTGGTATCCAATTCTTAAATTCACGAATTGATAAAATCCAAAGATTAGCTGGGCAGGGGTGGTGCACGCCTTTAATTCCAACACTTGGGAGGCAGAGACAGGTGGATCTCTGTGAGTACAAGGACAGCCTCCAAAGCCACAGGAAAACCCTGTCTCAAAAATTAGATCAGTAAACTATTCTGATGAACAGCATTTGGAAAAACAAATAGCCTTTCATGGTATAAGAAAGGGATGAATTTAAAATAGAAGGATACTGTGCAGGTCCTGCACTTATTGTATATGGCTTTCAGATTGAAATTCAGTCTTTCTACAGCAAAGCATGCCTCTTCATAAAACTTCAGGACAAGAGCTTCACTGACTGCGCCATTTACCCAGCTCACTATTGTTTTTCTTTGGCCATATGTAAGAAAATATACTCAATACCAATCTTAATTCCCTCACCTCAGACATTTTTACAACACTAAGAAATTTGCCTTCGTAATTATAATTCTATGGGACTTTTATTCAATAACTCAACAAAAATGTCATAGAAACACTGAAATTCAAGCATTTAATTGTGTACTAAACTCATTATATAATAGTCATACAAAATATTTTACATATCAAAAAATTCTTACAAACAATTTATAATACTCTGTAGATATCACACATGAGATGATTGTTGTTTATTTGCTTGTACTGTAAAAAGAAAAAAAAAGTAAAAAGAGAAAGCTGAAGATACTAGTGGCACACCCCCAATCACTCTTAGTACTGATTGAGTAGAGGACCAGAGGTGTGTATAGTTAAGCTGTTTTCATCAAGGGAAGGATGCAATAATGGAATCATATTATAATCTCTAAGTGAAAAGAAGAAAAAACAAGAAATATGCAGTAGTGGTGTTTATATCTGTCTCTGTCTCTCTCTGTCTTTCTCTGTCTGTCTCTCTCTCTCTCTCTCTCTCTCTCTCTCTCTCTCTCTCTCACACACACACACACACACACACACACACATATACACACACAAACACACCTGTACCTAAAAAGATAATTTCAATTTTTACTGAAATTGTTTCACATTTGATTTATTGGACATGAAAACATAGGTCTGTTGAAATGTAAAATGAGATAAGAGTGTTTAGAATGGGGTTTGATCTTTGTTTACTGTTTTGGACAGAGCATTGCTATGTAGCCTAGGAGGACCAAGAACTTGTCTTGCTTCACACTCCTAGTTCTGCAAGTACAGATCTGCACCAAAATATCCAGTAAGATCTGTGGCCCTTAGAGACTCCAGCATGAATTTCTTCAGTTTCTGTAGACATATAAACACCAGCTTAATCCTGATATGCTCCAGTTCAATGTGGAATTGAATTTAAAATGTAATACAAAGTACAGGTACTTCTAAAGAAGCGATTGTCTTTCAATTCCTGCTCCCATATGCATTCTTACATGGCAAAATGCAGCATAGTTATATACCTAAGAGAGGAAGGGTTTGTGCTCTCGTATTCTTTGTATTCTTTCTTATGCATAGCAATATGTAGAATTGCTGTAAATCCATTTTTCCATCTCACAAAGAATTTTGCATTTAGTTCCTCACACTGGAAATTCATGCCAAAAAAACAAAACAAAAAAGAAAGAAACCAAACAACTTGACATTTTGCATGCTCTCATATCCTTTAACTCTCTAGTTCAGGCTTCTAAAATATAAGCAATCATAAAATCTCCACCTACATTACTGAATCGATTTCCATTGTTTCTTTCAGAGCTATAATGTAATATATGTATAGCTTTCTTTTGCGATTTTTCTTGATTTACATTTCATTAATATAAAGAAAGCATCACAGAACAATACCTGCTCGATGCAGAATCATTTGTTTTGCAAAATAAGACAACACACCAAGGTTTTGAGTATGTCAGTGCCATCTACACCTGAAAAGTTGGTCCAGTCATCCCATGAATGGTTAGTCATGAAGTCTTGAGGTTAGCATTTTTCCTGCAACATGTAAGTCAATCAAGGTTTGGTGCTGCTTCTTAGAGACACTTGCAATAATGACGGTGGTGACTTCACCAGTGGACTATTGATTGCAGAGTCTTCCTAAACGTCATACTGAACTTGAAGGATTTATCTGTCTCCAGATATTTTCTGTAGCTCTTATCAGAGTTGAGAATATTCAGAACCTTGACAGGTGTCCCTCAGAGTATCACATTCCCTGGAATTTATTGTTAATAATTTTAGCTCCACAGAAAAGGAATGATAATTTCAGAAACATTGTTCTTTCCTTATCAGTACATCCAAATGCACAACCTCTGGTCTCTATTCTTTGCTCCAGCAGTGTATTTTAGCCAGATTCTCATCACTCATAGGTGAGTACTGGAAGAATTTTATTCTCCGGTATGAAAAATTCCAACCCATCATCATTTCTCTTTGAAAGCTAATCTTCAAACTTGCTTCTGATCCTGGCTCATACCTGACCCATAAATCTACAGAGATTTCTTTATGACTATAAAGAAAGGCCCAGAGTCTATTACCTACTTTCCTGTCTATTTCATCTACTAATTGTGATTTCTGACCTTTACCAATTTCAAGGTAATTGTCTCTTGACTAGATCCAGCGTGTTGGAGTACTTGAGCCTTGACCTTAGCTGACAGATAAGTGTATTCAGTCTCTTAAACACACTGCTTCTGTAGGTTTTACAGACATGTCTCTGCCATAGGCATTTGCTCTGCAACCTTGAGCCTTAGCACACTCACTCAAAAAGAATTTCATACCACCCCATCAACTCTTGTCTTGAAAGAATGTTTCAGTTATGATTTTGATATTCTTTGCATTAATTATTCTACTTTCCTAAGATTTATATTTGAGTATGCTCTCTCAAAAAGATTCAGTGAAATTTCAATGGCTTGTCATAGTATCCATAAGGCCTATACAAAAGTGGACATATTTGCCCAGTCAATCTCTGGACATTTATGCAATGCCTGTCACTGAACTCTGTGCGTTCTCTAAGACTGTGTGATTGTTCTCTGATCCTTAACCTTACATAATCCTCTGAGTAGTTCCAATAATCAGCCACCAATCTCTATCCTTAAAAATAATATATAATAAGTATATATTACACTCTCCTACAATGCTCTGCTTTCACTCACCACAACTCACTCCCCCACATTTCTGTAGGCTATGGTCTATCCAGGGTATGTACTTAGATTTGACAATTTGGAGCTAGTAGTTCCAGTGAGTAAGGAAAGGGGAAGTTTGTCTTTGGGGGTTTGAGTTGCCTCACTCAATATTATCTTTTCTAGTTCTACCAATTTACCTTCAAATTTCATGATTTCTCTTTTTTTACAGGTGAATAATATCTTATATTGAATATATACCACATATTCATTATCCATTCATACGACAAAGGGTATTTATGTTGTTTCCATTCCCTAGATAGTGTGAATGAATCAGTAGTGAATATGGCAGAACAAGTTATCTCTGAAGTTAGAGGTTGAGTCCTTTAGGGTTATGCTTTAACTAGGTCTTACAGTAGATTTATCTTTAGCTTTTGTGACACCTCTTCTTACTGACCTCCCAAAAGAATGGACTGGTTTGAAACCCACAAACACTTTAAGAGGGCTCCTTTTTTCCACCACACTTGTGTTGCCCACTGTGTTATTGATCTTTGCCATTCTGACTGGGGTACAATGAAATGTCAAAGTAAATTGTCTTAATTTGCTTTTAAACTAATTGCTATGAGCAAGGAGAATTTTTTGACATGTTTTAGCTATTTATAGTTCTTTTGAGAATGCTGTTCAGATATGTAGCCTAGTTCTGAATGGCTCTTTTGTTTTGTTTTTCACTCTTATTTTTAGTTCTTTATACATGTTCAAGAAATACACCCATGATACCAAGGAAGGGATAAATCTCACAGGGCTCCAACCCTAAACAAGAACTACAGATAGCTCAGGAATACTGGGAATGTAATAAATGGACTTTCCCCAGGACCTGGTGCTCAAGCAGTTATCTATTATCCAGAAATAAGCATATATATATATATATATATATATATATATATATATATATATGTGTGTGTGTGTGTGTGTGTGTGTGTGTGTATTCAAGTAACACTAAATGGACAGAACAGGTTGTGTTTATTATATAGTAATATATGTCTATCTATGTCTATATCTATATCTATTATACATATGTGACATGAATTGAAGAGGGAAAGGGGTACACAAGAAAGAGACTGGAGATAAGATGTAATTATATTTAATTACTCCAAAAATAATAATAGAGAAAGAATTCACATAATACAACTATTTAATAAATAAATAATGTACTAAACAAAACAAATGCTGACAATTGTATAAAAAATATTTTGCTCACGAGGATGGTTCTCCAATGACTGCAATCATTCTGAAAAAAATATGGACTTTTAGAAATAAAATCTACAATGCAAATAGAAAATATTAACTTTCAGAATTTGATGTCATTGTTTTAAAAAGGTACATAGAATGACTTTCAATGGCACACTTCAACATCTGTAAGGCTACAGAGGAGAAACTATGTCACTCATGGAAGGACTCCTTTGGCACTCTGTCCTAGTGCATCAAGGGTATAATGCCACTTTAATAATACATTGTCAAGTGTCACATGCCACTGAGCACTTGGGAAAGGAGACAAGCCACTTGAATCAATTATTGATACCATGGATCCTCACAATGTCGTCAGCTCACTCTCAAGTTCATGAGCCTACATAGCAGGAGTTATGCTCCTTCCCCTTTGGTAGAATATTTGAAAACACGGTGAGTGAAACAAGACTGTTATGGAGTTCCTCATAAGTGCTTGTGGAGGCCCGAGGAATGGACCACGGTCCCACCGCAAACCGAGTATGACATTTTTCTTAGTAATTTTAAGCCCTTTGCAAATTCCACCCACACAATAATAACTTTTATTTGCTTAGAAGTACATGTGCCTGGCATGGTAGTTCACATCTGTGATCTCCAAGGAAGATCACCAGGAATTTGAGGACAGCCTTGCTATTCAGTAAGATTCTGTCTCAAAAACATGTACAGAATTGTCATATGTAGTTACCATTCTTAAAAATTTTTGTGATAGACTTTTGCACATATACACAGAGGAAGTAAAAATTAGAACTATTTACTTCACTCATTTTCTGTGTGGATTTTATACCTCTACATATTCATATATCCATTCATACTTATGTATAAATTTATCATCTATCACTATTACATGTTCAAAAGAATTATGATTGTATATAATCAAAGCTATAAAGTTCCTCTCTATCTGAGAGAGATGCAGAGAAAAACACACACAGAGATATCTCTTCAAGGGAATCACTCATAAGAAACTTTCACTACAGAGGCCAAGTCAAACTAATCAAAACTTTCATTTAACAAAATCTTCATGTATGACTTTTCCTGATGCCTCTAAGTTCAACAGGTAAGAAAGTTAGATACCTTTAGCAAGTATGGTGTTAATTCAACTTTGAGAGTACATGTACTGGAACTAATTCTCTCTCCGCAGTCTTGGTCAATTTATCGTCGTCTTCTCCCCTTCTCCTCCCTGCCTCTTCCTAATCACATTGCATTCTGAAACCATTGCTCAGTGTGTGCAGATACAAAGTAAAAGACTCTAGTTAACACTGTGCAGACTTTCTACATCTGTAATGCCTCCGCATTCAACTTAACATCTGTATGGTCTCCAATCGTAATGATTTGCTGAAGTTTAGTGTTGTTCAACACTTAAACACAATTCTGTGAATCAAGATGCCTTTTGCTGGTGTGCGTATCACTTTGGTTCCTAATAAGTACAAATGCTTGCTCTGATGAAATCCATCCTGGTGTGTAAGCTAGTTTAAAATGCCATAGCCAGATCTGATAAGACATTTACTCTGTACCTGTGAGCTGTGAGAGAGAAGCTAGGGAGCTAGAGATGTGATAAACTACTGGATGGTTCATAATGACAGCCATTTGCCAAGCAGCATGACTGTATCTTGAACCCTTAATTATTATGGTTGTTCTTGTGTGTAGATGCTGAGTGTCATATCATGCCACAATGAAGATATTAACTAATTCCATCCATATTTTGTCTCTTCTTTGTAGATACACTTTGTCATGAAATATTATTTTAACTGTGTAAAGATGGGTTACATTTAAGCATGCTGCAGAATATTAACTGTGTAAAGGTGTCTTACTTTGTTATCCTGAATTTGCTAAATGATGTAAGGAGGTGTTCCATTTGTTTGTATTACATTTGCTTAATTACATAAAGATGTGTTGCGCTTGTTTCACTTTGCCTGCCTAAGGAACCGGATTGGTCTAATAGAGTGCTAAACGGCCAGTAGCTGGGCAGAGAAAGTATAGGCAGGGCTGGCAGGCAGAGAGAATAAATAGAAGGAGAAATGTAAGGTTAGCAAGAAAGAGAGGAACAAAAAAAAGAAGGAGGAAGGAAAGAAGGACACACCTGGAGCAAGAAGCTAGGCAGTCGCCAGCTAAACAGATATGAGAAGCGGTGAAAGGAAGATATACAAAAAGAAAGGAAGAAAGGTAAAAAAAAAAACCCAAGGCAAACAGTAGATAAAGAGAAAAAGATTAATTTAAGTAAAAAGAGATAGCCGGAAATGAGCCTAAGCCAGGCCAAGCGTTCCAAGCTAATATTCAGTCTTTGTGTCATGATTTGGGAGCTGGTTGGTGGCCCAAAAGGCAAAACCCGATACGACAGTTCTATTATATTCCTTGAAGAAAAGCTCATTTCAATGGAATTTGATCCATTTTCTATCTTTTAAAATGACATTATTTATTTTGTCCCATAATTAAAACAGTAAATATGTATCCAAGTTAGTTTTTAATGTCTTCTCTTTCTTATCACGAAATGATGTAATTTAATCTATTGTACTGCACATTCAAAGCTAACCAAGGTCACATTCCTCCTTTATTCCCTACCCATCAATAATTTATATTTGTTTGTCTCAATGTTGTTCTCTCCATCAAGGAAGTTTTAATGTGGTTATAAGAGAAAAATAAAGTCCCCTTTTTCCCCAAATATATTTTCTTGGTTATTTCCTTTTAATACTTTTTATATTTTGTCAGTCTTATTTATATTGACACCCATAGTATCTCCCTTCCCAATAACAAATTAGAGTTTCTCCTGTACTTCTGCCCTATAGGCTATCACCTCTCCACTATTTAGAGCCTCTTAATCAACAACAACAACAATAACAACAAAACAAAAATGAAATAAAACAAAACAAACAACAAAAAACTACACTAGAAGTGGACATGCCAAACAAATTTATTTTACTTTGATGTAACAAATATGATTTTTGAAATCTGCATTTTTATGTACTTAGTAACTTTTTTTACTTTTGTCTCTGTTTTTTATGAGCACTGTCATTGTATTCTTCCCTGGATCAGGATCTATCTTCCTAAAGACATCTCATAAGCATACATGTATGGCTTTCCCACTCTGCCTACTGTGTATTCCTATTCTTTTGTTTTCCTCTACTGTTTCTCTTTTTCTCTTTCCTTCCTTCCTCATCACCATTCTTGCCAATAGCTTTATTGTCTGCATGTTGAACACTTCAATAAACCCACCCTAGTACTTGAACTGACTTCTTGGAGTCCATTCTTTTTGGAGGGATACCTTGCTCACCCTAGATATAGGAAGGGGGCCTTGGTCCTGGCTCAAAGTTTTATGTTAGACTTTGTTGACTTCTTATGGGAAGACTTACCTTCTCTAAGGAATGAATAGAGGTAGGGTGGCTGAAAGTGGGGGAGCAGAAGGAGAGGACGGAGTGGGAACTGGGATTGGTATGTAAGATGGGAAAAAATTGTTTAATTTTTTTTAAAGTACAAACAATAATAGCAAAAAGAAGATTCAAGTATACTCACTAACCCAATTTCTAGTCATTTCTCTGCTATTTGCAGAAACACTTAGCTGTAGCCTGTCAAAGTTCTGTATGTGAACACAGTCTAATTGCTCTATCATAGGCAGTCTGAACAATTACATAAGTTGCTGATTAGATGCTATGGCTATGTAACCACCTCAATTAAATTAATAAAAAAGATGATTTGTCTAGCAACTACACAGGATTAAATGCATGTGTATACAAAGTAGAATACAAGCATACAATTTACATTAGTTTCTGTGTATTTGTCAATTTATCACCAGCATGTGTATTTAGAAGTCTTAAATGACTGAAATATTATTTAAAACTTAAATGATGAAAAAGATAAAAATGTATTAGGTATCATATTGGCTTTAGGTTTATTTAGTCTCAACTTTTCCATATAGATTCTTGGCAGGTTGAGACACTAATTATTCTATCTGATGTCAATTAGTCAAAATATTTATTTGATGCTCTTTTGTACTAACCTTTACTCTAGAAACTGATAAAAACAGAAAATAAAAAAGAAGGAGCTAGGGTAGGGGGAGAAAGGACTTGGAATGATAGGCTATTAAATTAAGTAGAATACATGGAAATAAGAATCTAAGGTAGGGGGTGCAAACACGAAAATAACAATCTTATCCAGGAGAAGCTAGGAGGATAGGGTTGTGTCTCTTGTGGCTATAAAATGTGGTCAGATACAGGCATGGCACCACTGGAGATAAATACTTCAGATAAGAAACTGTCATGATCTGGACCAAGATAGGTATCAAGGGGATGCAGGGAAGAGGATGGATGTGAGATACTGTTAGAAACGAATAGCTTTACTGGCAGGAGGAGGTAGGAGATGGGTCAAATGATGTTTCATTCTGACACTAAGCTAAGTGTAAACTGTCTAAGAAACGTCAAACTAGATGTCAAGCCATTGAATGTTCCCAAAATCTCTGGTTCAGAAAAGAGGTCAGTGCTCAAGGTAAACCTGTTTGTGGAGCGGTGGGACTTCAGTGGGACTGAACTGGGTCACCCCAGAACAAGAGAAGAGCAAACTCAGATACAAGCTTGTCAAAAATTGTTAAGTCCACGAATGGAAATGCCACTGGGGAATATCAAATCCAGTGTGCTTTCTTTCTTTCTTTATTCTTTCTTTCTTTCTTCCTTCCTTCCTTTCTTTCTTTCTTTCTTTTTTCTTTCTTTCTTCCTTCCTTCTTTACTTCCTCCCTCCCTTCCTTCATTCTTATTTCTGTTCTTTCTTTTTCTCTATTTTGAGTTAAAAACAAAAGATTGTCTAACTTCCTTCAGGCTGTTCTATCATTAGAGATCTGCCTGGCACAGGAAAAGTCACAAAAACCATGTGTTCAGGAAAAGTTTATGAATAATATGAGGAGACTCTTTTTTAAACTACTAGACTCACAGGAAACACTTTAATCCCAGGCATAACGAAAAAGGGTAAATTTCCAATACGCATTCTGTCATGGTCAACTTATCGATTGCGAAAGAGCAGAACCGTCAGTCGACATTGATTGACAATATAAAAGATAAGATTGCATTTCCCCTTGAAATTTTCAAGTTAACACGTAATGTTTTTAAAAAGTTAACACAACTATATTACTTCAGATATATTTTTGAAAATTTATAACTGAGCATGGTGCCATGTATCTAGATAAAAGTATATATTCATGAAAGGTGTGTGTTTGTATGCTTATATTACACATGGAAAAAAACCCACAGCCCCCAAATACATACATGATACACATTTCACATAAATATATAATATTATATTTAATTCTTACCCCTATCTAAAGTAGGTAAATGTTGCTATAGTGCTCCAAGCTTGAAAGTTGGATGCCTAATTAAAATGTCATTTCTTTTCAGAAAAGCACACTGACAATTTACTATGTCCCACTTATGCTAGAATGCTGGCCATGTTAGCAAATGCACAGCTCAGAGAAGTGTTGTCTCTCCTTCAGTGTATACCTCAGGTAAACAACACTGTGTATCCATTTATACCATGCAAGCCTGTCAACTTCTATGAGTCATAGGGAGGATACTGAAAATGGCCATGATCATAAACACTCATGACGACTTATGTTGAAGAGGATGTGGGGAAAAGGGAACACTTCTACAATGCAGGTGGGAATGTGTGACGGACTTCTCGACCAGCGAGAAAGTACAACCACCACACCAGGATTCTACTCAGATCACGCTTTACTGGAGTGCCCTTGATTGAGAGAGAGCATGAAGCGAAGGGGGCAGGAAGCGAGGGGCAGGAAATGAGGGGCAGGAAGGGAAGGGCAAGAAGCAAGAGGAGGGCCCGAGAGCCCTAAGGCAGCTGCTTATATCTGGAAATGGCACATGGGTCGCCCGTTGATTGGCTGCCACCAACAGCTGACACCAGACTGCATCAGGATAGGCCCAAGGACCCCTATCCACCACACATGCAGGAAGCGGGGGACACGCAGCTCTCAAAGGCTTAGCCAAATATGGGGTTGTTTATTTCCAACAAGACAGGATGTCGGCACCATCTTGTAATGGCGATCCTGCCCGGCTCACTACAGGAATGCAAGCCAGTACATCCCCTTTGGATGGCAGTGTGGCAATTTCTCAGAAAATTAGGAAACAACCTTCCTCAAGGTCCAGTAATACCACTTTTAAGTATGTAGCCAAAGAATGCTCAATTGTGCCACAAGGACATGTGCTCAACTATGTTCATAGCAGCTTTGTTTGTCATAGCCAGAACCTGGAAACAACCTAAATGCCCCATGACTGAAGAATGGATGAGGGAAATGTGGTACATTTACACAATGGAGTACTACACAGCAGAAAATGACAACATCTTGAATTTTTAAGGAAAATGGATGGAGCTAGAAAACATTATTATTATTATTATTTTTTTTTTTTGGTTTTTTCGAGACAAGGTTTCTCTGTGGTTTTGGAGCCTGTCCTGAGGTAACCCAGACACAGAAAGACAATTATCACATGTACTCACTCATAGGTGGTTTTTAAACATAAAGCAAAGAAAACCAGCCTACAAACCACAATCCCAGAGAACTTAGACAACAATGAGGACACTAAGAGAGACTTACATAGATCTACATGGGAAGTAGAAAAAGACAAGAATTCCTGAGTAAGCTTATTTGAACCCCCTATAGGGGGAAAATGGGCGCATTCAGCTCCCACTTCTTAACAAGAATGAGAATGGGGCCCTTGCCAGCCCATAAATTAAAGCTACATGTTGCTTTCAAAGTGCAAGGTTTTCCTTCAGAAATTTACAAAGGTCATATGTGAACACATCCTTGTAAATAATTTAAGAAATTTCCATGTGAGTTGAGAAAATTAAGGCACTGTCTCTTCCCAGCTAATCAATTTCTGTGCCATGCATACCTCGGGGTGACAAAAGTTTGGAATATATTCTGAGTTTATGTAGTGAATATTATACAATGCGCTTTTACTATGCAAATTAGGCATCTATAGCCATTGCTCTGTGCCTTTGAAATTTCCTTTTACTTAACATTATTCCGTTATTCAGCCATCATGTATTACAACAATACCCCAACAAGCCTTATATTTGACATGCATTTTTATGCACAGAGGCAAGCCTTAGCCTCAGATGAAAAACATTCACTGGGTGTAAATAGAAGACTATAGTCAGACATATTGATGTCCAGCTTGATAATCATGCACTTTTTTCTTCTTAATAATCATCTTTAAAATGAATTCATATTAGCCTATTGTACACAATGTTTCATTTGTGTGGGGTACTTTTCTGGCTCATTCTCCCAAGTTCTTGTCTGTAATTAAGTGTATTCAATTATATTATTTCACCTTTTGAGATACATTTTGCATGTGCACATAATATTTTAAGTAGATACATGTTCAAGTCACATGTGGTGGCTCATATCTACAATCCTTGCACAGAAGAGAGACAGAAAATTTTCAATGAGTTTGAAGCCAGTCTGGTCTACAAAGTGAGATTAAGTCAGATAGAGTTACATAGATGTAACTTGTATAAATAAACAAATATTCATGGATGCATATAATAGATATGTTTACTCACCCATTTATATGTATTTTGGTCATTATTCCATGCAAGTCTTGTATTTTAAATTATTTCAGTGTAAAACTTCATAAACCCTTTCACCATGCATGCTGGGATCTGGGTAGTTTGTTCTTGTGTTGTTCTTACATAATTGGCGGAGGAGCAAGAGTCAGTTTTCTGTAGAGAATATGGTTACTCACGCTCTAGTAGCTGGCACTAAACCTATTTATACACATGAAGGAATAATTGGATTCAGTAGTTTAAAAAATATATGTATTTGGGAGGAAAAAGTGAGGGAAAGAAGGAGGGAAGGAGGTAGGGAGAGGGGAGGGAAGGAAGGAATTGTAGGGGATCAAAACTGGTGGTTTTGTTTTTGTTTTTTTTTTAATTTATTTATTTATTAAGGATTTCTGCCTCCTCCCCTCCACCGCCTCCCATTTCCCTCCTCCTCCCCCGATCAAGTCCCTCTCCCTCATCAGCTTGAAGAGCAATCAGGGTTCCCTGACCTGTGGGAAGTCCAAGGACCGCCCACCTCCATCCAGGTTTAGTAAGATGAGCATCCAAACTGCCTAGGCTCCCACAAAGCCAGTACGTGCAGTAGGATCAAAAACCCATTGCCATTGTTCTTGAGTTCTCAGTAGTCCTCATTGTCCGCTATGTTCAGCAAGTCCAGTTTTATCCCATGCTTTTTCAGACCCAGGCCATCTGGCCTTGGTGAATTCCCGATAGAACATCCCCATTGTCTCAGTGTGTGGGTGTACCCCTCGCGAATCCAAAGACAAACATATAGGCATCCTCCTGAATATTAACCTTCATCAGGCGATGAAAGGAGACAGAGACAGAGCCCCACATTGGAACACCGGACAGAAATCTCAAGGTCCAAATCAGGAGCAGAAGGAGAGGGAGCACGAGCAAGGAACTCAGGACTGCGAGGGGTGCACCCACACACTAAAACTGGTGGTTTTGATCAAAATCATTACATGTATAAAATTCTCAAACGACAAAAAGTAACAGCGATATATATATATATATATATATATATATATATATATATATATATATATATATATTTTGCTACACACCAGTACATTGTACAATCTCTTCGAGGCCCAGCACACGGCTTCATGAATTTGTACATTCTTATTATCAATTCTCTCTTACTTCTTTTTGCCAGTAAAACGCAGACTTGGCATCTCACTGAATTTGCGACAGAGCAACACCTTTTCACTCGAGTTTTCACAAGAGCATTGATCTTGTACTGCTGCACAAAGTGCAGATCATCCTGGGAAGGTTAAGAAAGCCGATAGATGTGCTGTCAAACCCTTCTCCTCCAGCTATGCGGCTAACTTTTTCTTTGGTGACTGCAAGATGGATGGTGTATATTATAGAGTTTGTAAAACTCAATTCTCTATCATTTCGGTATCATAATTCAAACCACACAGACATAACCTCATTGTAAATAGGTAAGTTAAATGTCGTCAATCCAAAGTGAAACACTCCTCCAATGAACCAGGAACTCTCCCATCCCTGTTCTCTGTATCATCCAGGACCTAAGGATTCTGTCTGTCTGTTTTTTTCTTTAATTCTACTGAAAACCAGCCTTGCTTTTTATTGCTTTATCCTGTTTTTGATGTGTCCATTTTATTCTGCCTGATACCTAAATTGAATAACTCACATTTGTGCTTTGTTTTCAACAAAGAGATCACATTTAATTTAATCACTTTTTCACTTGTTTCTTAGTGGAGAGAATCTGTAGTCATTCATTTCATAAAATTTAGGTAGCAACAACGTTGTTCTGCCATTTTCTTTGTCTAAATGCTGTACTCATCAGTGTGACAGACCCTGTCCCCGGGCAAGCAGGCTCCAATATGTTTTTCCTTTTGCTTTCTTTTTTTTTTTTAAAATAACTTCTAATTTATCTCCATGCCAGAGAATATTTTATTTTTCTGATGAGAGACAACAAACACTTAGTTTGTCTTCTCTAGTTTTGGATGCATTACAATTTTTTCAAGCATTATTTTCTGCACACTGTGATCATAAATGGTTCTCTCTCTGAGGATTCAAGTCTTTAATTTCTGAAAGTTATGAAACACATCTTAGAGTATTTTTCCATTATTTGTAATTTTTCTTTTATGACGTTTATTACAGATATTTTCCTCCCATTTATCATTATTTGGTGTGTTCAACATAGTCTAACAAACACATGTTTTTCAAGCTTGCTCTGATTATGCAAAAGTTTTCACTAATGCCTTTCCATCATTACTAGATAAACTGATTTTTCTCAAATCCTTCTCTATGGTTTTTGAATTTAGCTTAAATGATATAGTTATCTGATGGCAAATGATGGCAAATTTTAAATTAAATTTTCTCTTCAATGAGTGTCAGCATATGTGCATTGGTATAAGCAGTTGAGATCATTGGGACTACTTTTCTCACACAAGGATCCACCTAGCAGAATCAACTTTCAAAAATCATGGATAAAACTATTTCGAGCTGTAATTTTATAACAAGCAAGATAAAAACTGTAGGAAGCAATTCATCTATTTATCAGTAATATAATGAAAATTTGACAGAGAAAAAAGATAAAAATAAATTAACAAAATTTACCAATGACATTGAATTGCAGGTATGTGAATCTATATATATATGTGTGTGTGTGTTGATGTATATATATCTACAATGCATCTATGTGTGCATATATTTATATCTCTACCCTATACACATATATGTATATACATATATGTGTATATATATGTGTGTGTATATCTCTAAATTATATGTATAAATATAATTATATATTGTATATATACATATGTATATATATTGTGCTCATTAATGTTATCCTCTAGGTGAGGAGAGGCACATAGGATATAATAGTGGGTACTTTTACCTCAGTTGGCATGTGTACTTAACATGACAAATCTTCATGAAGTTTTATATTGGTTATGTGCTCTGCAGATACTGGAATGGGAGCCTATTCTCCTCAGACTTTCCTGTTCAATTTTAAGATTCCCCTCCCAACATTTAACTTTAATTGACTGTAGTCTTCTTGTTAGTTAAGATAGTTGAAAAGGTCTAAGTTTGTTAAATCAGTATATAATTTAACGGTCGATTTAAAACCACATCTTAACCCAATAATGGCTCTACATATTTCATTAAAGTTAGAAGCAATTCTTGACTAGAACCTTTAAAGAGAACCACTTAAACTGACACTCTAAGAAATCTCTTCTGAGTTGCTGTGGCGGTTCTGTGTTAATCCAGCATTTGCGGTGTATGTAACATAAATAATGCAAGGAGCTTTCCTTCAAATGACTCCTTACAGAGTAAGCACAGCTCATTAAAATACTAATGGAAAACACTGATGTGACTTACCAAGTGATTTGCTGACGCCTAACAAAAGAAAAAAAACACAACTACCTGTATGCATTTTGTTTCTGTTTTGTTTATCTGCTTGTTTTTAGCCTAGCTCTCCCTGTTTTAAATCTAAACCAACTTCAAACTCAATTTATGGCACAGGCTGAATGATACAAATCTCCTGCCTCCACTCCCTGAATGCTGTGACTAAATTTATGTGTCACCTCACCCAGCAGACATTCTAGGAGCTGATATGCTTATGGCCAATGTGAATTAAACTATCCAAGTAGTTCTGTACTCAGGAGCATTCCGGCTCACAGCCATGTTTAAAAGTAACATAGCAGTGGACCAAGTGCACCTGAATTGTCCAGGATATCACCGTAGCCAGTCAGCTTGTGATAGAACGTTAGAACACTTGATGGCTAGACAGCGGCTGTGTCTTTTCCTTAATGTTTTCCCCAAATTCATTTGATTCACTAAAATTAAATATCTTTCATTCATTTGCACTTTTCCTCCCTATCTTAAGTACAGATGATAAAATCATAATTATTCATCTTTGAGTAGAAAAATTAACTTTAAAAATAACTGAGAAAATAATAGACAGCACACTTCCCTGATGAAAACATTTGCTTCTAACAATGAAAAATACAATATTCTTTAATATATGTTTGTGTGTACATATGTATATTAAACTATATATACATATAGTTTTAAAACTGTACTTTCAAGGACTATATCTATACTTCATTACTAGATAGATAGATAGATAATAATTACATATGTGTAATATATGGAATCGTTATGTATAATATATACTGAATATATAGCTTAATTAAAACACTTGCATTTTTTAAATTTCCTTACATTAACTTTGAACAGTTTGAGTTTATCCTAGAACATCAGCTGAAGAGGCGACACAATCCCAAGACCTCTGAGATACGCTTTCCTGTGGCAAAGACTGAATGATACAGACACACACGTCAGGAAACAGTGGGCTTCCTGAAATTTATACATTCTCCTCATCACACCCTTGACTGGAATGTTTAAAATATAAGCTGCCTCTGAAAGCATGGACTTTTCTGAATATAAGGTTCAGAGATTTATATGGGCATGTTTTTAAGCCTTATTACATTATTGATTTTCTTGGCTATAAAAATGCTTAAAGTTTAATGAGTTAAATGAGGTAAGTTAATAGGTGAGCATGTATCTTTAATATAAGTTAAAATAAGGCACTCTTTTCTATTAGCAATGCCCTGTGATTTTAGTGTTGCAGCATTCTGGTTGTAGGCTTCTAGTCTGTTCTGTTATAAAGATATTATTACTTCAGCTGAAGCTTAATGCGTTAAAAACTAAGGTTAATGGATTTACATTGGATTTTTATTTTTTGCCTTGATGATTAAACAGCAAGGGGAAAGAACACAATATGTACTTTTTTTAAAATAAAAAACACAGTTCAACTTGCTTAGCAGTCACTAAAGCCATGAGATATAATGTTCTGGGAGATTATCTTGCTGCATGTGAGGAAGGTATAAACAGAAGCAAGGCTTTAAAATTTTCAAAAAAGAAGTCTTCAAGCCAAGATACTTCTAGTTAAAAATGGTGATAATACACATAAAAGAAAGGTCAGGTGAGGATGGTCCCTATACAGTAATTACAGCACTCAAGAGGCAGATGGGGAATAATACTTACTTGGAGCAGCTGGGTAGTGGGAGGGGCCGTATATCATGTGCATTCAGTTTGGTGAGAAAGCCTGCATCAACATTTAAAATACAGGACAGTTAAGAAAGAAACTGAACATCAACCTCTCTAGCCTCTATTCTGGATACATAACTCAGTCCGTGTTTAAATACAAAAGGGACTGGAGTTACCTAAAGGTGCTCAAGAATTTAATAAAGTTGGACTTTCCCTTTTGAAGTGGCTACTCAGTAAGTGGAATTGCTGACAATTGACATCAAAAACAGATGTTATTAAAAAAGCATGATGTTGCCCCATAAATACTGAGTATTAGGAATTGTAGCCACCAAATGTACCCTCAATAACAGTTTAGAAATTGTGCTAATTTAGTAAATTTAGACGTTGTAGATTCTCCTCTAGAAACCACGACTTCACTAGCAGTAAGTAGCTAACTAGGTTTCTGCACAAAACATAATTTCCCTATTTTTTGAGATGGTTTTAAATCCAATTTGAGAGATGTTGGTTACTACCAAAGTATGTGTACCGAGTCTGCACCCTTAGGGTTATAGTTCCATGCTGGTCATTGATGCGGTTTCTAATTCATTAATATCATTATTTACACAATGAGTCAACAGGTTTCACCATGCTGGATATAATACTGGATTTCAAATCTAAAGCCTGTACATAGTCCCCTTTTCTCTCTGAAGTACATAGTGGCTTCTCCCTGTTAATTGGAAGTGGGGAGGTGATACAAGCATCTCTCTTTCCTGCCTATGTCTTTATTTCTATTAAGTTGCATTGAGATACCATAGTCTCTTAATTGGCATATGCTCATGTCTGACACAGGCATGCAGGTGAAGGGATGCACAGGGAGTGGTACACATGGAAGGATGAGCATGTGGAGGGACACACACTAGGATGTATCTCACAAACAAAATAAGGTCAAAATTAGCCCATACAAAATATCAGGAAAAATAAAGTAGTAAAATTCATCATTTAAACATTCATTATTTTTATAAAAATAAAAAGCTCTGAACAAACTTTTTTAATAACAAGCTATAACATAGCAAACACTGCATGTGTCATTCCAATAGCCAGCATAGACACATCTTGAATAGGAAAAGCTAAAAGCATCTCTGTTGAGGAATGGGACAAGAGAAGGGTATTCACTGACCTGCTCTAATCTGCTCAGGGCTGGAGTTGCACCTGATCCACCAGGCAAGCAAACACCCGTACTATAAAGGGCACAGGTCTGAGTATCCCTGTTTTCAGATGAACTAATTCTACATGGAGAAAATGCTAAACATTTATCAAGGGTCATTACGACTAATAAATTGATTCAACAAAGCCAGGATGCATTGTGACTGTTCTGTTAAGATATGAGGAAAAGAGAATGGCCACCATTTATGGATTCAGATTAGATGAAGAACCACAGTGCACCCTTTATCCAGCAGTCTCTGGAATAATATTATTATTTTATAATACTCTCACCTTAATTATATATTAGGAAATGAGGTCAGGGAGTTTAAGATTATGTAAATTGTAAAATGTCCTGTTAAATACACAGAAAATTCAGTGAATATGCAAATTTTATAAACAAGATTAATTTCTACTCAGTGGGTACCTAGAATAAACTTTCTGAGAATGGTATATAATCATGCAAGCAGGCTAGCTCTGCTATCTCAAACTGGACTCACATTCCCAATTAACTTTATACGATGTACACATTATGCAATATATGAATTCCATTTCAGACTAAAATTCAATATTAAGCTATCAAATAAAGATGTTATAATTAGGCTGAATATGTAGTATTTTATTTGTGCCATTAGAAAATCAACTGTGACCCAGGAGGTGGTGACATGCGCCTTTAATCCCAGCACTCAGGAGGCAGACAGGCGGATCTCTGAGAGTTCAAGTCCAGTCTGGGCTACAGAGTGAGTTTCAGGACAGGCTCCAAAGCTACAGGGAAAGCTTGTCCCAAAAACCAAAAAGGAAAAGAAAGAAAAAGAAAGAAGGAAGGAAGGAAGGAAGGAAGGAAAGAAGGAAAGAAGGAAAGAAGGAAGGAAGGAAGGAAATTCAACTATGAAAGTAGTTTCTCATAAAATTAAGAAATACTGCCGGGTGGTGGTGGCACACGCCTTTAATCCAGCATTCGGGAGGCAGAGGCAGGGGGATCTCTGGGAGTTTGAGGTCAGCCACAAGAGCTAGTTCCGGGACGGGCATCAAAGCTACAGAGAAACCCTGTCTCGAAAAACAAACAAAAATAAACAAAAAAAAATAAGAAATACTGCGAAACTTATTATTTTTGCAAGTTTCATCCATTATCATCATATGGCATTGTAGACAATGAATTAAGAAGTAATTCTCATGACAGCTTGTCTGTCTCATAAACTGCAAAACTGACAGCTAAATCAAGTGTCTCTTTGGAGATGGAGAAATGTCTCAGTAGTTAAGAGCACTTGATGCTCTTGCAGAGAACCTGAGTTAAGTTCCCAGCACCCATATCCAGTGACTCACAACTGGCTAAATAACATATCCAGCTACAGGGGATAGAATGTGCTCTTCTGGGCTCCATGAATACCTGCACTCACATGCACATATCAACTCCCAATGGAGAGACATAATTAAAAACTGAAAACAAATCTTTTAAAAGGAGAGTATTTGAAGAAGTCAGATACAAGGTTTTGTTACTGGAGATATTTCCATACTCATTCAGATTGTTTTTATTAATGGCAACATTTCCAAGACAGGTGTAACTAGAAAAGGAATTTCATCACAACAGGAGTTTGTCTCTGCGCTCATGAACTGCATTCTCAGTTATATGGGGTACATCTGATTAGGAAGATATTAATTGAGAATGTTTAATAGTAAGTAACCTGAAAATGAGATTTGAAAAAACTGTTACTGTTTAATGTAAAAATACAACTGGATATACACAGATTATAAATCTCATACTCTGAAGTTTGCTAGTATTACTCCTGGGTTGAATGCATTACCTACAATTAAGAGTCAATTGACATTTTCTGCTTTATTTGACTAAAATATTCTTTTGCATTAAATGTACCCTGAAATTGTCTTCTGATTCCCAACTTTGTAATGAAGTGAAAAGTTTGCATTATTGGATCTTTTAATTAATTCGGTCTGGATTTTAGTTCCATCAACCACTGAACGCCTCTCCAACGTAACTGGGTGTGATTCACTGGGAATTTCAGATTAGACACATGGCTTCCACGACAGATAATGGTATTGCACACTGGTGCCCACCTGCCGAGATGAGAATCATGCCACAGTATTCCATGACTTTTCCCATTCTCCGCTTCTTACGTGCACCGCAAAATGCTAACAAAGAAATTACTGCAACCATTATCAACCCATGCTTTATAAAAAGAGAATGAAAAGAAAGAAAACCAGCCAGAGAATCTGTTCTCTAGGGGATCCATATGTGGCTTGGAAGCCAGTGCACTGAAGCCAATAGCATATAAGATACATACAGCACACTCATAAGCAACACAGGATGCAGTGTGTTTAAATTTTGGGAAACATTCTGTGTAACAAAGACAAGATACAAACTATAATCTCGAATTAATATTCATTTTCTTACCATATATGGAAATTCCTCTTTTTCCTTTCTTTTCCTCCCCTCATCTCCTGTGAAAATTAGGGGTAATTTCTTTCCTGAAACCCTGGAGAAAGGAAATGCATGTTTTGAACATTTGTTTTAAGTTTTGCAACTTGACAATTACTGTTGAAAGGCTGGGGAATTTGAAAGTGTATTTGCTAGTTTCAGGGAAGATATAGTAATCTCTAGACTATGCTCTAACTGGCATGGTGTGGTCCATACAGTGCTGGTATTCTGTTTGCAATTCCCATGAGGCCATCATGGATGCCACTTTGCTGTGTCCTTGTCCTGCAAAGCAGTTGGAACCTATGCAGATTCCAGTTGTCTCAGCAGAAGACCTGTCTGCTAACTAAACCCGATAGGACTTACAAACATACTATCACTCCATCTAAAACCGCAGTTTAAAATATTTTAAATGGGTTTCTAAAAATATGTGTCATGATATTTGAAGCTCACCAAAACTTAAGCTAATGTATATCTAATACTTTTCTACTGAAATGTTCTACCGTATGGAGTATTAGCATGTCTTTGCAATATACGGTTTTGCAATAAAAGGTGCTTAGATATTGTCAGGAGCATGCTAATGTGGTTATTGATTGAAGTCTTATCCATAGGCAGAAAGTTATTTGTGAATAAGAGTTCCACACTCTGGAATGGAATGCATTCTACTTTTTCCTTTCTGTCAGTAAACTCCATAAGCTATCTGTGTGATGAGTGGAGCCACTGGATATGTATTCCCTTCCAAAATACAATTAGAGTGAGCGGTGGCATATAAGTCAGAAGTGGGACATTTGCATAGCTTGCACGAGGTCCTGGGTTCAATCCCCAGTACTACAAAAAAAAACATAGAATATAATTATAGGTAACTCATGGAGAATAAAATATACACACCTGGACATCACTGCATGCATCTGCAATACTTTATTGACAGCAGCTATGGAGTCTGTAGTACAGTAATTTGTCACTAAATTTAACCAGATTAAACAGAAACTTCTAGGTCTATGAATGCCAGGTTCTTGTTAGGTCATTTATTTAACCTGATGAATGGAATGTAGGAGGAATTAAAATGCATCCCACTAGCTTCCTGTTAAGAACTCTGGGACATTCTCCTTTCTAGGGCCTGCAGGATTCCCATACACTTTAATGGAGCCTCCCACTGATCTCAAAGCAGAACAAGTAGTCCTCTGAGTAAAGTCTGCACAATACATGTTATTGGAGAACCGCTGTGGACAATGAACCTTTTAAAACTGAAGAATTTCACATGCGTGCATGAGATCTTTGGAGCATAATGTTGGCTGTATTTTTTAATGCCCTCTGCAGAAAGGAAATATCTGGCAATAACAATAATGGAGTGATGTGTATAGATTTTTAATTCTAATACTCTCGAAGGAGACTCACACACATACTTTTTTAATGTAAGAAAAAAAAACATAAAGAATTCACTTTGCTTCATTAAAAGGTAATAAAACCTAGGAAAACAGGGAAAATGGTATTCGTAGCTAGAAGCTAAAAGTTTTAATTCAGGCTTACTTGCACTAGAGATTAGAATGCTTTAGTTTAGCAAAAAGAAACATATCTACAGTGCTGCGGGTTGGTTCTGGGGCCCATGTGTGAAGCAAAGTCTGTACCAAATACACTTGGAAGACACGGGTTTGCTCCTCAGCACATTTTGTGTAGAAATTTCCCACAAAAATAGCAGTCATCTGATGAAATTGGAACACTAAAACAGCTCCGTGGAAATGAAATGAATGAGGAAGAACAGCTCTGGTGAAATCAGGAGGAGAAAACTTGCCAAAGTCAAATTGAGGCAGCTGAACATTATGGGTGAAAAGAGGAAATCCTGGTGACATTGTCAGTTACAGACAGGTACAGTCACACTGTGAATACGGAAGTGTCAACTACAGACAGCCACAGTGACACCCTGATTATGGTATTGCCATCCACAGGACAGAGACCACAATATATACAATGACCCTGGCAGTGCCATCAACAGGACTGATGGTAACAGCGCATACCATGGCAAGTACGCTGAGCACTAACTGGAACTTACTCTTAATTATTATCCAGATTCTGAATATGTAAACTATGTGGAATCAAATTTACTTTACTCACTTGTTTTTATTTTTAATCTATCAAAAGAGTAAATGTTTGTTTTTAAGATAGGCTAGGAATATAAAAAACATGATCCCAATTTTAGTTTGAGCTGATTGTGGACAGCAAATAAATCCCAAGAGCTCACAGTAATTCATATTTCTCATAGCTGTGTAACAAGGAAGAGGAAACTTGAGTCAAAGTGAGATAAGTCCTTGACTATTGTGGCTCGATTTACCAATGTATTCATGGTAAATGGACAGGGCTAGGATTAGAAATGTTCTCTAAGCAAGCTTGCTAAGCTTCACATTAGTCTCTGAACAGGTGGCAAGCCCAATGCAGTTGCTAAAGAACAACACAATGGGGTCTTTCCTCTCCGTGGAAGGATCCTTGGAAAATAAACTAAATATTCAGTTGGTATGGACAAGACAGAAAACGAAAGAGTAAAACAGATGTGCTATGATGTCCTGTAATCCAGACACATGAAATGGCTGGATAGTGGTGTTCCCAGAAAGGCCACTGAAGAAGCCCTGAGACCCTTCACCTCCTCCTCATGCTAAACACCTCTTTTTTTAAAAAAAAAATTATTTATTTATTAAAAATTTCCACCTCCTCCTCTCTTCCCATTTCCCTCTCACTCCCCCACACCCCTCTCCATCCCTTTTCAGTCCTAAAAGAAGTCAGGTTGCCCTGCCCTGTGGGAAGTCCAAGGACTTCCCCTCCTCCAACCAGGTCTAGGAAGGTGAGCATCCAAACAGACTAGGCTCCCAAAATGCCAGTACATGCAGTAGAATCAAAACCCAGTGCCATTATCATTGGCTTCTCAGTCAGCCCTCATAGTCAGCCACATTCAGAGAGTCCGGCTTGATCACCTCTTTGCCTGTGTCCTTTGTCACTTATTTGCTCCATTGTCTGTGCTTGAGGACCGGTTGTTACTTTCTAAATGTTGTTCAAAGTCAACTGGAACTGCGTGTTTCTTCAGGTGGATCATGCAGACATAAACAAATGAGTTAGGTATTTCATCGTTTGAGTTGGTTATTGAACACACACAGACACACCACACATACACACACACATTGGGTAATGTAATTGTTTTGTTACAGGTGAGCAAGGGAAAGTTACTTTGTAATCAGTAAGTTTTCCTCTTCCTGGTGATTTGCCTTGGAATTTTATTTCAAATTGTTTATTGTCAGAGCCCTCGAGCCAACACTCCTCTTCCTAAAAGTCTTTCACTAAAGATGAGCATCCATATTTCTCCCAACTATCTCTGGAATCAGAATTTATGTGGGGACCAATTTTCTGCATAGGTGGTACTTTCTATGTGAATGTTTTCAAAAAGAAGCTTCTGATGATTCTAATCTACAACTAATTATTTTTCTCCAGCCCTTCACTGAACTTTCCCCCTTTGTGTCATTGGTGTCATCAGATACAATTTAGATAATTACCAGCCAGTATCACTGTGAACTTGTAGGGAGAAAATAAGCTATTCTTGAAATGTTATTCATTCTAACGGGTCACCTAGGTCAAAATCGGGAAATGTTTGCTGGGGATTGGACTGATTGGTGTTGTTGCATTCTAAATAGTTAATGCAATTTCCTCACTTAAAATTTAATTAACACCAGGATTTAGCACGCTGGAGAATCTTTGCGGCACATTTCCAGTTGGCAGTAAATCCTCACGCCCTCCCTCCTGCTTAAGCAGATTCTTCAGGACAAAGTGCCTGGGTGCTGACTGGTCATTTCCTTTGTTTCTAACAGACTGAGTTTTGGCTCCAAGGTTACAAGGTCCAAGTGTGTATCAGAGAACATTTGGCAGAGGGAGACACCAGTAATATGATAAATTTCAAAGCTAAAGTGGGCCTCTGTGTTCATAGGTCACTATATTTTTCTGTTGTATTTCATCAAAAATTGGTCAATAGTCAGCACTTATTCACCATTAAATGCTCAATCTGTGAATGATCCATGTTTGCTGAAACTAAATCACATGCTTCTTTGATATTCTAGCATTTCAACTCTTTCTCAAGGCTATGATAACTTTAGAATCATCATCCTTTGTAGCCTTGTCAAGACATGTTTTCAAATCACTAAACAGTTATATGTAGAAACCACATATAGACACATATTATATGTCATATGTGAAGATGTGGACAATAGCCACATATACACGTGTAGATATGTAACTAAACACATGTGGGCTGGACTATGTGAACACGTGAGTAGATGTGCACACATGTATATGTACGCAAGTACAAATATATGTAGTAGGCACATATGGACACATAAGTATATGTACGCATGTGCAGATATGCATCCAGTAGCCACATGTGAATAAACACACATTTGCAGATGTGGAAATATATGTGAGTGCAATGGAAAAATCTCAGGTGGATTTCTCATGGCCATTTTTCTTCTTCACAGGATCAAGCAGATGTTTGGGGAAAATGATGACACTGAGAATCTCCAAGAGACACTGGAGAAGTCAGGGAGGATTATTTCCCATAAAAACTGGCAGAGACAGTGTACTTGATCTAGTTGTTTTCTCCATTATTTTATATTTGATATCTGACACTAATTTTGTAAACATAGAAAAGATAATTTTACAAAATTCACTTAAAGGGTTATGGTTTTCCAGAGTTTATGTTTCTGAAACATCATTCCTTCAAGACACAGTGAATACTGGGGAAGAGAACATCATAGAGACATGAAATTATCCAAATAAAATATAGTAAACTGTGTCTCAAAAAATATATTTTGTTCTTATGTGGGTGAGTGCAATAAGAGTCACATTATTTTATCATCTTGAAACTCATAGCAATAGGACATATATCATCTTTCCTGAAACAGATGAAGAAAGCCATGCCTGTGGGTGTTGGGTACATGCCCTGATTCACACCAGCGGAAAAAGAAAAGGCAGACTCAAAAGCTTTTCAAGTAGAGGAAAGAACTTAAAGTCCAGGATGGTGCATTGTTTTGTGAAGAGGGAAATAATCCTCAATATGTCCTAAGGTTGGTGTAGACATCTTTCTTATTACTATGATGCCATGCAGCATAGAAACAGCTTGCACCACAAGAGTTTTCTTTAGCTCAGAGTGGGGAAGAAGTTTAGGTTGTTATAGTGGGAAATATATATTGAACAGATTCTTGAAGGTGGGAGATTTGACAAAGTTCTCACATCATCAATGGAAAAGAAGAGAAGAGGACCAGAAAGAGAGCCAAGCTATAAGCCTCAAGAGACTTGCCCACAGTGGCCATTGTCCACCACCCTGGGACCACACTTTAAGTGATTCACACTCTCTAAGCAATAGCATCAGTAGAAACTAAGTACTCAAAATGTGACCCTGTATGGGACTGTCCAGATTCAAACAACGACATTCAGTAATTAACACATCAGACATGCTTGTTGTTATGACAATAATATCAGACTCACTCAAAACTCTTCATGAAGGAAGAATAGGTGGGCACAGTCTATACATTCCTCAAGCTCTTCTTTTGATGTTGACTTGTATTTTCTTTAGAGTGGGGCAAGTGATTTACAGAGAGTTTAGAAGAGTCTTAAGCAATGATCTTCATTATACCATCCCAAGTGGAGATAAACTTTAGACTTTTGAATGCCGTCTCTCTAAAATGGCATTTCTTCTACTTTGACACACACATGCACACACACACACACACACACACACACACACACACACACACTCCTAAAACTTATGTCAACAGAGAGACAACAGACTGCATCATAGTACATCAAGTTCTAAAATAAAATCAAACTAAAATCTTCTACTTCTTCACTACCTTAGCAAAAAGAGTGAGTATTTTTTTTTAAATAAAATTAGTAACTTTAATTTAGCAAATGCCAGCAAAGCTGTGGGTGTATGGGATGAAGCTGAGCGATTCCCTAAAGAGATAGCATTTGGGATTTAACTTGCTGGTAAATGTCAGCATGCTTTGTTACTTTTCAATTTACATTATGTTGTAAAAATTACAATGTTCTTAAGCTTTGGTAAATTGAATTTCTGATTCAGGTTTAAGGGCAAACCTCTCTTATGAGGAGAAACCTCTTGAAATAAACAGAAATAGTTTCAAAGTAGTTTTTGTTCCCTTTAATTTTTATATATTTGAGATTTTTATTTGACAAAAAGAAGTATATATAGTAACACATAGTGTTACTTAGTAATAGTGACATAGTAACACTTAGTAACATCATTACTGGTAACAAACTACTTCAAACAGCATATCATTGTGTGATAATTTTAAAAATTTACACTAGTGTGCTTTTATCCACTGATAGACAGTTATATCATGGAACCTTGTAAGGATGAGATGTCTTCATTGTCACAATAAAGGCAAGAGGTGACAGGACTTGAAATTTTATTGGTGAGAGTATTCAAGGGTAGGTGCTTGGGTGGGGTGGTCTCTTTCTATAGCCCCCTTTGGCTATCATGAAAGATACTTTTTAGGGTATTTGTGAGATAGTATCTCAGGTGTTTCTGCCTTCAAATATTTTGTACATATCTCTAGAACTATAATTTCTTTATTATAAATTGAATCTGTTTGACTTGTTACAAAGTGGCCACTATAGGATGCACCTTCCCACCAGCAATAGCCAAGCTCCTGGTGTTGTTATATTCTAGCAGGTGTTTGTTATTGCTCATATTCATATTAGCCGTCATACTGGACTTAAAGTGGCTATTTTATGCAAGTTTAATTTGCATTTGCTGATAAGTAGTGACTGTGTAACATTCTACACACTTTTGACTGTATGTACTTCTCTGGCAATATTTGCTTATGTCTCTGACTACTTTTGAATTGTGTTGCCTGGTTTTTTTATTGTTAAACTGTAAGGGGCCTTTAAATACTGTGAATATAAAACTCTTCACAGACTTTTAATTACAGATACCCTCTACAGAATTACTGTTTCTGTAGGCCATGTATTTGTTTAGCTCATCTAATTCTTTGACTCACAAAATAGTGAGTCTTAGTGAAGTGCAACTCATTTGGTTTTTTTAATTTTTGACGTGGCTTTTGGTATTAAATCTCCTTCCCTCGCCTCAATGATAGAGATCCAACTCAGGCAGTGCCTCGCCCATGACAGGATAATGCTCAACCACACAGCTGTATCTCAGTCTTTGGCATTATGTCCTGCGATTCATTCTCATATCTCTGTGTTCCCTGCTTCATAACCTTTCTCCATTTTGGATTCATTGGACCATCTAACATCTCACGACAGCTATAGGTAACCAAGATTACTCTGTCTTTAGTTCTGTGGTCTCATCTCATGGTGGTGGTGGTGATGGGGTGTGTGCATGTGTGTATGTGCATGGATGTGTGTGTGTGTGTGTGTGTGTGTGTGTGTTGTATGCTTGTTTGTGTCACATATGTGTATATATGCCGGTGTGAGTGAATGTGTGTGGGAGTGAAAATGAGAGGACAACCTTAAGAGACTGTACTTCTTATGTATGGTCTACACTGTTTTCTGAGCCATGGTTTCTTAATGGTGCTGGAATTAGTCAAATTGCCTAGAATGGCTGGCCAGTGATACCCTGAGTCTAATATGCCCCTGCTTTCACAGCATTGATATTATACATCTACACTACCACATCCAGCTTTTTTATTTGAGTTCTTGAAGTCAAATTCAGGGCCTAATGCTTGCTTGGCAAGCACTGTATAAGTCAGAAAGCTGCCCAATCCTGAAGTGAAGTTTTTCCACAAAAGGCTTTCCTCATGACTCCTACCCTTCAGAGTACACTTTAACATTAGAGAGTAAGAAGTGGAGCTGTTCAAGTAGACAAGCTACTTTCAGTAAGATTTCTTCCAGAAAGAAATATCAGAAGAGGGGAAAATGTCTGGAGTGGACAGTGGCAGGATTCCACAACCCTGTGAAATTTTATCTATCTGGATTCTACTGATAATTTGGATTCCTTGGGTATTAAAGTGATAAGTAAGCCATGTATAGAGTGACCATTTATTCAATAATTACCAGGAAAAAAATGGTTAATACAAATTTGTTGGTTGCTATTTTACAGTTAATAAAACATCTCACTTCTATACTGAGTCTACATCATCTGGCCAAAGAGGAGTCATTGAGGTGGTCATGAAGTTTCCCAGGAGAGATGGTAGCTCTCCTCCAGTAAGAAAAACACATCAATCTATATTTCTTCTTTGTTGCACAAATGAAGCCATTGCTAGATTTAAAAACATACTTAGCAGCAGCCATGGATAACGACAAATGCCGTGCACACATGTACCAGGTGAATCATGGAGTGAACTGATTCATATTCTCTTCCTGTAATATTTCTAAAGGCAATAAACAGCAGGACTTTACCGCTTAAACTTAGGAATCCACATTGGTAACAACCTGGTAGTCTTTCTCGTTCATTCAGTTTGAAAAAGCCAGAATGTATGTGTTCATGAAAGGCTACAGAATATAGCCCGCAGACAGCACCATCTAAGGCTCTTTATAGAGATCCAGTGCTATTCATTCCCTCCCTTCAGCCTCCCTGAGGTTTCTGTAAGAATTTTCACAAAGTGGAAACTAGTCCAGACATTTTATTTCGTTTCATTTTCTTTATTCAAACTAAGAGCCTCATGTAGCATGAAGACTCTAAAATGCCCTTCTCTGTAAATGTCACAGGGGACTGCCAACGGTGATACCCCCAGGAATGGTGAAGAGCACCGTTATTACCAGTCTACATGTATGAGAGAAAATCTAACACCTTCTAAATGAAGAGAAAATCTATGAATTCTAAAAGGCACCATACTTAATCTTTCACTTGCCACTAAAAGAATCACTTCGATATCTTTGCTAAAAGCTTAATAGTATAAAATCTTATTGTAGGATACATTATATTTTGCCATAAGACATCATTGGCAGTGTAATTCTGATAGATTTTTAATTTAAAAAGTTAAAGATTGGAGGAATAATCTGCTTCAGAGAGATATATAAGCATCTGTGTCATTGAAATCATCACAAAATACAACCAAAGGCTTTAAATGTCATTTGGCAAATGAACCCACCATATTTTATAAAAGGAATTTATAAATGCTTGAAGACACATGATGAATATTTTATGCTTATTGGTAGGAGAAGAAAAGATAGCACATTAATCAAAAATATTTTATTATCTAAGTGTCTCCAGAAAAGACTGAGTAGCATTGTGCATAGTCTCTTAAGCCATTTAAATGGGTAGACAGTTTCTGCCACTGAATTCACAGAACATTAGATGTGCAATAAACATCCCTGAGCTTCAAAGTCATCTATAGGCTGCATGCCCAGCCCTGGTGGCTTTTAATCAGCTACCTTTTGTGTTTTAAAAGCCTGGGCCTTGCAATCTAAGTGACTTATAACCCAGTTATGTCTTTGATAAGCTTTGTGTCAGAGCAATAAGAGCTGGAATATGAGTGGTTGTTTTACAATAGATCATTCAACATTGCATTGATAAAGTATTTTGACCCCAATATGCTGAAGTCTCCTTTTAAAATATATGTCATAGGCCTTACAGTGTTAAAAGAAGCAAAGAACATAAGAAAGCTCTCCTACTCCAGTAACAATATGCAGGATTTCTGGTAGAAGATAAGACAGAAAGTAATCTTTGAAGGAAAATATCAAATTTTTATTGGAAGTTTTCATATAATATTCTCCAGATTATGGCAATCCTTTCTTTAATTCAGTCACTGGTCCCAGGAGAGAGTCTCAGACATCACCACTCTGTGAATTTATTCACATTACAAGAAATGATGAGATAATCTCCGTTATGATAAGAATATAAAATGGGAAAAATCAATTTTTCATGACTGTATCATCTTTGGTTTTCTTTTCCTTGGATGAGTATAGCTTTTTAAGTAGATATGGGTACATTTAATCTGTGTCATTATCATAGAATAATAAAATGTATTTTATATTTATGGGAAAAAACACTCCAGTGACCCCAAATGGTACCACAAATACTTTCTCTCAAAATACTGATGTGATCCGGCCTTCACCTTCTTCACGCTGTGAAATAGGATATAGCTGGAAGATGGAGAATTCAGGAAGACCACAAGATTACAATTGCTTGGCCTTGAGGATGAAAACATAGCCTGTCCCCTCAGTGTTCTCCGTCTGTCAAGAGAATTTCCTGTCAATTGACTGAAAGAACCTCTCCCCACATCCTACACATTTTTCTTTCACACAATTAAAAGAAGCACTTCTGGAAGTTGCTGCAAGAACGAAGATGCACACACAGAAAGGAAACAAGAGGAAGGAAAAAAAAGGTTTGATCTGAATTGAACGCACTATATTCACCTGTAGCTTTAGGATCCCAGTATCAATATGGCCTGATAAAACCTGAATATGATTTTTTTATTGTAGATCATACACCAAGCTATTATATATGGTGTTGTTTGTCTGCAATACAAATTAGCAAATTGTACTAGTTATTTTTTCCTGGGCTAGCGTTGAAATAACTTTAAAGACACTGGAGAGGAAAAAGAAGAATTATTTCATGACTATCTTGATATCATGATTGTTCAGAAGTGGAGTATCACTCCAGAAACTTCTGAAAGGTCATTTTCTCTTCCATTTAACACAGATTTGTCACTATTGTCTGGTTGCTGAGAGATTATAATTCTTATAATAATCTCTGCACAGAACACACACACTCTAATCATGTATCACTATATCACAAAGACCATGTCAATAGGTGTCAAGCTACAATATAAATATACCTTTTATAACCACTTTACATAATGTTATTTTTTCAGACATGGAAGTAGTTTAAATATCAATAGTACTTACTAATTAATGTTGTATACATATAACTGTATGTATGTATGTATAGAAATATATGATTGTGATTCTTTAGCTATATATTATGCCTAAACTGTCAATATTCATAACAGAATACAGGATTCATAAAGATTGACCTCCTATCTATTTCAGTCACCATCCATTTGTGTGTTTGTGTGTAAGTGTATATGTGTGTGTATATACCACACAAAATAGTAACTAAGCAAATGTAAAGACAATTCAACAATTTTCCTCAGAAATGATGACATTTAAGATAAAATAAAGTATAGCAAACTCTAGCAAATTCTAGCCTTTGAAGAATTTTCCTTCCTTATCCAAAACAAAATTTACAGCAGAAACAATAAACAAAATACTTTTTAAAAAATTTGGTGATTTTGTTCCTTTATCATTTGGGCTTCTCAAGAAGAACCAAAACATTGTCTCAGGGTTTAAGAATGGTGAGCTTTTGAAACAAGAATAGGATGAATTTCATTAAGACAGAAACTGACTGCTTTATGCTGAGACTTAAGGCCTGTGGAGAGTCAAATTGAAGCAATCATAATCAATTTTTCAAGGAGATAATAGTACAGAGATAGTCACAGTGAAAAAGCACTCTGAAATGTTCATTTAACCATAGAAAAATCCCTCAAAAGGCAATCATGAAAAAATAATAGCAAATGTATGAGAAATTACTAAGATTTGATGGAAATATTTTGCACAATTATACTTTTGGAATAGGGTCATTGGCCCCACTACGATAAACAGATGTTGTGAACCATGTGTTTAGCTAACACTGTGAAGGACAGAGCTAGTCAGGATTTTCTATCCTATGGACATAACTTGATATCAAAACTTTGTCTTCTACTTTCTGGAAACTCTCAAGTAAACACTGAATCATATTTAAAGAAGCACAAAAGATTTCAAGGAAATTTTCTAACTATTTCTTTTGTAGTCGCCTTTGGTCATGGCCAAACTTTAGTTTGCTTTTCTCAAAATGCTATTTGCATTCCTTGAAAGTCACACATACTCATACCATGAAAATTTATCTTACATATCTACCATTCTTTCCACCTTACTCACCACCCCACTGTCCCTCATTCTTTCTCCTCTCCAAATTCATGCTATTAACAATGTCTTAAATGATCAGGGAGATGCTCAGTTTGGGAGGTATTTAGGTTAAGAACACTTGTTCCTAATCTCTACCACAGGACCAAGAGTGGTTCAGAGTAATCACTTCAGGAAGTCACTATCATCTGCAGCTTGTTCTCCAGTGATCCAAATCATGCTTTTGACACACACACACACACACACACACACACACGCACACACAAAGAAGCAGTGATGCTCATATGCACATGAGATGGGTGTAGGGCCATCCACAAATTACCAACAACCTCATTTCGAAGGAGAGTGAGTGCTTCTCTGTCCTCCTGATCCCACCTCAGCAGCCCTCAGCTGCCAATTGCTCCTCCAATAGATGTTTGTTCTTCGAGACCCCTCCTTATCCATGCAGAAATTCTGATTTGACCTTGTGCAGGCAACCATAGCTGCTGTCAATCAAGTCTCAGAGCACCCAGGTCATGTCTAGAATTCTGAGTGCAGTGAGTGTTTCCAAACTGAAAACCGTTTTAGGATCTAATGGATGACTTTTCATTCCATTGACGTCCTTTCTGGTCAGTGTCAGAGACAGAAAATAAAAGCCTTGGGCATCGTTCATGTGCAATCTCAGTTTGCTTTTGTTGTCCTGTTGACCAAGGTAAGAGCTCCACAGAATTAAAATCCAAAAGAAAAAGAAAGAATCTCTTTTGCTACTTCCATAAGAATTTTCCCCTAACATGTATATTTGGGTTTCTTATTGATTTTTCTTCTGTTACCATATTGAGCCCATCAGTGTAGGTATCATGGTACAGTTCAAGTAATGGAAATGAAGTGGTTATTTGATGGTAACCCTACCACCTGAGATATCTTTATTTCTTCATAGACTTTATCATGATTAGATGAAAAGAGTTTGAATATTGCCTGATTTGGCAATAAAGCCTCCATAGTCAAATGTGTGCCTCAGTCACTTTACAATTGTGGGGAAATGGCATATTAGGCTAAGGACAAAATAGCTAATGCATAGAAGCAATGCTAGAGAAGTTTGGATAGACATTACGTCATTTCCCACCATCTGTTTTCTCTTCTTTAAAACTAGATTAACAAATGGGAGAGCTCAAGAAAATAAAAAAAAAATAGGAATGAACCAATATTCAGATCCATACATAGAAAACTTGAGATAAAAAAACCAAGAAGCTATAGCTAAACATTGAGAAAGCTACTCACAAGTGTAGTCAGAAATTTCTATAAAGACACTTTTAACTGATCATGTTAAATTGAGGAACTGAATAGAAGATACAGGCGTCCATCTGAATTGCTGATTCTTATGCTCCTATACTATCTTCTTCCTAAGGGCAGGAGACACAGGAGATCTGTTTATTGTTTATTTTCTTGCTCAGCACTCTTCTTCCTCTATAAATACGACCAGTTCAATTCCAAATTATCTTTAGCTCAAATCTTATGTTATTGTATAACTACTGTGAGACATAGATGTCATACCTGTATATTTTATACAATAGTATATCATAATATCATGTTATTATAATATATAATATTTTTGATACACACCTGTATATTTTATAAAATATTGTATTATTGTTTTGAAATGCATAGAAACAATTTTTCATATTGTGATGGGGTTAAAGAAACAACAAACTTAGGAACATCAGAGACCACAGAGTCTGTTTACTTAGCCAACATAGAAAAGCAAAGAGAGTCAGTTACTTTAGTATGCAGAGCCAGATTAAAATCAACTACAAAGGTGGCATGCACACACATCTCTGGGACAAGAGGCAGCACTTATATATGAACTATCCAAGGACGCCTTAAGAAACTTTATATTTTTAGAGCATTAATAACTTGTAGTTACATAAAAGATGTCCTCATTTAAAGAGAAGCATACTACCTGAGGCAACGTGTCCAGCAAAGATACCAACAATATAAAGTGTCTAGCTGTCCTGGTGTACTGGCCACACCTTTAATGCCAGCATTTGAGGGTAAAGGAGAACTCTTGAACCTTCAAAGCTAGCCTAGGTTCGATAATAAAACTCAACCAATAAAGTGTGTTTGTGTGTATTGTTGCTAAACACTAAGCCTCAAAACTAGGTGGTGCATATGTATGTTCATTTTGTCTTTCTTTTCACTTCTCTACGTATTTGGGTTTTTCTTCAATAATAAAAAATAAAAGTCTGTGATGGATGAGTAATGTTCCAAATAAATATTATTTCTTAAAAAGAAAAACTGGGAAAACTACTTTCTTAATCAAAGAAAATGAGTTATTTTAATATCTTGTCTGAATTAGTGTACTTCTTTCAAATGATATTAAAACTTAACTCTGAGGGAATAAAACCTTTTGAGGACACTATAGGCTGAGAGAAGCCAACCTGACCTAAGAGATGGGTGACAGCAGACAAATGCTAATGTCCACAGAAATGAAAAAAATGAAACCTCAGAGAGTAAGTAGACCAGGAGAGCTTAGAGTTCACTCTGATTGACAGGTGCTCTTCTCCCAGTGAGTACAACTTAGAGAATCTGAATGTTATCTAAAGGAAAGGAACCTAGATAGTCACAATGCACTTTCCATCGCCTATAAGTTAAAGAATGTAGAGAGAGCCGGGCGGTGGTGGCGCACGCCTTTAATCCCAGCACTTGGGAGGCAGAGGCAGGCGGATCTCTGTAGGTTCGAGACCAGCCTGGTCTACAAGAGCTAGTTCCAGGACAGGCTCCAAAGCCTCAGAGAAATCCTGTCTCGAAAAACAAAAAAACAAACAAACAAACAAACAAAAAAGAATGTAGAGAGCCAAGAGCAGAAAACAAAACAAAAATCCCTTCTCCCATTGTCACAATATAGTTAAAATTCTAAGTAGGTGAAGAAACCATCTTGAAAGATGCAAGAAAAGGTATCTTCTCAGGAACACAAACCTATCTTAATTCTAGCTGATTTCTCAACAGAAAATAAAAACTCAGTATGGATGGAACAATGCATCTCAAGCCCACAGACTCAGGTTGCTTTTTCCTGAAGTCTATCGTCCATAATTGAAGAAGACACACACAAAGTAAAGGGATTCCTGGGTGTTGAACCAGTACTCCCGAAGAGTCAAGAAGGGACCCAAGGAGGACATAACTACATTCATATGCTACAATGAAAACAATATCACTAGAAAAACTACCAGACATTCTATTAACAACAAAATGACTAGTATTACCACACATCTTCCAATAATAACTCAGAATGTTAATGGTCTAAATTCCCAGTCGAAAGAGGCAGATTGACAGCTGAGTTCAGTGCAGGATCGACCACTGTTGCCAGCAAAAACTGTACTCCTGGTAAACACAGAACACTGTCTTAGAGAAAAAAGACATTAAAGGAATCCCAAGAAAACAGAAGTAGAAATCAAACAGCTGGAGTTATATGAACATTTAACCAAATAAAGCTTCAAACTAAATTTGATGAGGAGAGTTAAGTTAAATGATCAACATATGCATAGGAAGAACAGCTCATCAAAGAGATATTACAATTATTTTTATTTGTCCTTTCACTTTCTTAATGTTTTTAAATAACATTTTTATTGATTGATTGATTGATTGATTGGGAATTTCACATCATGAACCTCAATCACACTCACTTCCCAATCCTCCCAGGTCCTCCTCCCACCTGTGGCCTCCCTCCAACAAAAGAAAGGAAGAATGGAAGGAAGAAGAGGAAGAGGAGGAAAAGAAGAGGAGGAAGGGGAATATGAAGATGAGGAGAAAGAAGAAAACAAATCCAATTTGTGTTGCTCTCATACTTTATAAAGTATGGTCAAATTTCCAGTGGCCAGCCCCTTAAAGAAAACTGAGTCCTTCCCCATATACACCCCTGCCAGAAGTTGTCAATTATGGAGAGCTAGACTTCAGCATCCTCATCACAATTTTAAGCTTTCTGTCTAGGCTGTTGTTTTTAAGGGCGGTGGTAGGAATTATTACAGAAGCCTTCCATGCCCCTCTTTCTCAACTGTGCTGTGCATCCACTGATAAAACTGCAAAAATAACTTTCTTGTGTTTGAGGGAGGGCTGCTTGTTTATTCCCGGCTGCTCCACCCCAAAATAGTTACACAGAAACTGTATTAGTTAAATCACTGCTTGGCTCAGTACCTCTAGCTTCTTATTGGCTAACTCTTATATTAATTTAACCCATTTCTATTAATCTCTGTATCACTACATGGCAGTGGCTTACTGGTAACGTTTCTGACTCTGGAGGTGGCTCCACGGCATCCCTCTGACTCCGCCACTCTTTCTCCCAGCAGACAGCCTAACTTTCCCTGCCTAGTTCTCTTCTTCCCTGCCATAGGCTCAAATTAGTTCTTTATTCATTAACCAGTAAAAACAGCACATCGACAGAAGGACCTCCCACACCATTCTTGTACTTTACAGTCAGCGGGAATATGGATCATGAACTTTTATATGGTTTCTGGTGATGGCACAGACCATGAACATCTATATGTTGCTAACATACATTCAGAGAACATGGCCACACAAGTTCCAAAGAAACAAACAAAGAAACAGACAAACATTGTGTGGATGTGAAAGAACAGAAATAGTTTTTTAAAAAAAATAGTGGGTAATATATAAACCCTACACTCACCAACTGATGGGTCATTCAGAACAAAAGCATAAACAATTAAAAAGAAAAAAGAAACATCAAAGTAAAATGGCATTTTATAGTAAACTTAACTTCCCAAATATTCTAAAATACACATTCTGTTCAGCAGTGAATAGAATTTTCTCTAATGTGAACCACATAAGAGGACACAAAACACGTCTTAGCAAATATGAGAAATTTATATAACTTCTTGCCTTCTATCTGACCATAATGAAATGATCTGGAAATCAACAGGAAGAGGAACTAGAGAATGTTCAAGAACCCCATGGGGATTGCACAAAACATTTCTTAATCTTCAAGGAGTTATGGAAGAAGTCAGCAGTGAAATTGAAAAATTCCAGAACTGAATAAAATGAAACACAACATTATCAGTCCTTGTTGGATAAAAGAAAAAAGTCCTGAGAGGAAAGTTGATAGCTATAAATTACTACATCAAAGAATTGTGTGAATCTCAAATTAATAATTCAAGGTATTATCAAAAAAAAAGCAGCTAGACCCAAGACAAATGGTTATAAAGAAGGAATAAATATCAAGAAATTCATCTATAAAATTAAAAGACTATTGCAAAGAATCAATAAAACAATATAGACTGAAGTTTCTGTCTGGCCCAATCGCAGAGCTGTTCAATCACAAAGAAACATACAGAGACTTACATTAATTACAAACTGTTTGGCCTCTTAGCTCAGGCTTATTACTACCTATCTCTTACAACTTAAATTAACCCATAATTCTTATCTATTGTTAGCCATATGGCTTGGTACCTTTTCTCAGTAAAACATTTTCATCCTGCTTCATCTGTGTCTGGCTGACAACTGACTCTCTGCTTTTCCTCTTGGAAGAATTCTTCTAGACTGGTTGCCCCACCTATAATTTCTACCTGGCTACTGACCAATCAACATTTTATTAAACTAATATGAGTAACAAATCTTTACAGTGTACAAAAGCATTATCCCACAGCATTAGCAGTCAAACCCAAGGATAATAACTGTAAAGAAAGACTAAATATCAATACAGTCATCTATTAAATGGAAATTAAACAACTATCACAAAGAATCAATGAAACAGAATTGATTTTTAAAGATAAGAAAGACTGACAAATAGTTAACTACTCTAGGCAAAAGATAGAAAAGTCATAAAGTAATAAAATTAGAGATGAGAGGGGATGTCATACAGACACCAGAAAATAATGGGGCATTTTCAAAACATTTATTGTACTCTAATTTGAAAATACAGATTTAATGCATTTCTGCTGATATCTCAGTGGAGACCTCCAATTGCCGATATCTCGGTGGAGACCTCCAATTGCCTCGCACCGCGCCCCTGTGTCTGCACTCTGTGCACTGGCAACCAGTTCGCAAGCTTTGGGCAAGGGGGCTGGAGGTTCAAATACACAGACACACACAGACAGAGAGACAGCGACACGGTTCATCCTTGAATTCCCCCAAGAATGCCCCCTTTATTGTGTTCAGGGGCAGATTATATAGAAATAGCCATGCCCCAGTCAAACCCACCATAAACCACTCTCCTACCATCAGGAACTCCTGAAGGTCTTGTGCTCAGAGCAGCTGTAGGCACTCAGATCAGGGGATTACAAGAAATTCAGAATCTGGGGTCTCACTGCTCCCAACACCTTTCTAAATACAATGCTCTGCCAGGAACAGGTCATAATAACCAACAATGCATTTCAAAAAGGAATAAAACCTCTTTACTTCCAAGTAGAGAAACCCAAGCCCAGGCACCTTAAAATTCAATGCTGAATTTTAACAAACATTTAATAAGTAAGCACCAAAATCCCTCTAAGTACCAATGAAGTGAAAAGAAAGGACCACAAAATTTGTCTTATTTATTCATTCATTTTATTGAAAATAATTTTTTCATATAATATATTCTAACCAGTTTCTCCTCCCTCATCTCCGCCTCAATACTCTCTACCTCCCCACTCATCCAACTCAAGCCTTCTATCTCTCTTTAGAATGTAAACAGGCAAACAAACAAATAACAAAAACAGAATTAAAAAGAAAAACACAGTACACAAAACACATATAAAACAAAAATATAAATATAACCAGACATCTATAGAACATTCCACCCAAATATGAAAGAATATACCTTCTTCTCTGCAGCTCATGGAACCTTCTCGAAAATTGACCACATACTCTGTAACAAAGCAAACTTCCACAGTTACAAAAAAATATTCGTAACCGCCTGTGTCTTATCAGATCACCATGGAATAAAGTTAGAATTCAACAATAATGCTACCCCCAGAAAGCCTACAAACTCATGGAAACTGAACAGTCAACTACTGAACCACACCTGGATCAAGTAAGAGATAAAGAAAGAAATTAAAGTCTTCCTTGAATTCAATGAAAATAAAGAAACAACCTATCAAACTTATGGGACACTATGAAAGCAGTCCTAAGAGGAAAGTTCATAGCACTAAGTGCCCACTTAAAGAAAACAGAAAAAGCACATACTGGAGACTTAACAGCCCACCTGAAAGCTCTAGAAAAAAAAGAAGCAGACTCACCTAGGAGGAGTAGAAGACTGGAAATAATCAAACTGAGGGCAGAAATCAACAAAATAGAAACACAGAAAACAATCCAAAAAATTAATGAAACAAAAAGCTGGTTCCTGGAAAAAATCAACAAGATTGATAAACCCCTATCCAAACTAATCAAACAGCAGAGAGAGAATATACAAATCAATAGGATCAGAAATGAAGAGGGGGACAAAAGCACAGACACAGAGAAAATTCAGAAAATTGTTAGATCTTACTACAAAAGCCTGTACGCCACAAAACTGGAAAATGTAAAAGAAATGGACACTGTTTTAGATAAATACCATATACCAAAGTTAAACCAGGACCAGGTGGACAATCTTAATAGACCTGTTAGTCATGAAGAATTAGAAGCTGTTATCAAAAACCTCCCTACCAAAAAAAGCCCAGGACCAGATGGTTTCAATGCAGAATTCTTCCAGAACTTCCAAGAAGACCTAATACCTATACTCCTTAATGTATTTCACAATATAGAAACAGAAGAGGCATTGCCAAATTCCTTTTATGAAGCTACAGTTACCCTGATACCAAAACCACACAAAGACTCAAACAAGAAAGAGAATTACAGGCCTATCTCACTCATGAATATGGACGCAAAAATCCTCAACAAAATACTGGAAAACAGTATCCAAGAACACATTAGAAAAATTATCCATTATGATCAAGTAGGCTTCATCCCAGAGATGCAGGGCTGGTTCAACATGCGAAAATCTATCAATGTAATCCATCATATAAATAAACTGAAAGAAAAAAAACCATATGATCATTTCATTAGATGCTGAAAAAGCATTTGACAAAATTCAACATCCATTTATGATAAAAGTATTGGAGAGATTAGGGATACAAGGGTCATACCTAAATATAATAAAAGCTATATACAGCAAGCCGACAGCTAACATCAAATTAAACAGAGAGAAACTCAAAGCCATCCCACTAAACTCAGGAACACGACAAGGCTGTCCACTCTCGCCATACCTCTTCAATATAGTGCTTGAAGTTCTAGCAATAGCAATAAGACAACATAAGGGGATCAAGGGGATTCGAATTGGAAAGGAAGAAGTGAAACTTTCGTTATTTGCAGATGATATGATAGTGTACATAAGCGAACCCCAAAACTCCACCAAAGAACTTTTACAGCTGATAAACACCTTTAGCAATGTGACAGGATACAAGATCAACTCCAAAAAATCAGTCGCCCTCTTATACACAAAGGATATGGAAGCAGAGAGGGAAATCAGAGAAGCTTCACTTTTCACGATAGCCACAAACAGCATAAAATATCTTGGGGTAACTCTAACCAAGGAAGTGAAGGATCTATTTGACAAGAACTTTAAGGCATTGAAGAAAGAAATTGAAGAGGATACCAGAAAATGGAAGGACCTCCCTTGCTCTTGGATTGGGAGGATCAACATAGTAAAAATGGCAATTCTACCAAAGGCAATTTATAGATTCAATGCAATCCCCATCAAGGTCCCATCAAAATTCTTCACAGATCTTCAGAGGACAATAATCAACTTTATATGGAAAAACAAAAAACCCAGCATAGCCAAAACAATCCTATACAATAAAGGATCTTCTGGAGGCATTACCATCCCTGACTTCAAACTCTATTACAGAGCTACAGTAATGAAAACAGTGTGGTACTGGCATAAAAACAGAGAAGTCGACCAATGGAATCGTATAGATGACCCGGATTTTAACCCACAAACCTATGAACACCTCATTTTCGATAAAGGAGCTAAAAGTATACAATGGAAGAAAGAAAGCATCTTCAACAAATGGTGCTGGCACAACTGGATGTCAACCTGTAGAAGAATGAAAATAGACCCATATCTATCACCATGCACAAAACTCAAGTCCAAATAGATTAAAGACCTCAATATCAGTCCGAACATACTGAACCTGATAGAAGAGAAAGTGGGAAGTACCCTACAACAGATGGGCACAGGAGATCGCTTCCTAGGTATAACCCCAGCAGCACAGACACTAAGGGCAACATTGAAAAATGGGACCTATTAAAACTGAGAAGCTTCTGTAAAGCAAAGGACACTGTCACTAAGACAGAAAGCCAACTTACTGACTGGGAGAGGATCTTCACCAACCCCGCAACAGACAAAGGTCTGATCTCCAAAATATATAGAGAACTCAAGAAACTAGACTTTAAAATGCTAATTAACCCAATTAAAAAATGGGGCACTGAACTGAACAGAGAATTCTCAACAGAAGAAGTTCAAATGGCCAAAAGACACTTAAGGTCATGCTCAACCTCCTTAGCGATCAGGGAAATGCAAATCAAAACAACTTTGAGATATCATCTTACACCCGTCAGAATGGCTAAAATCAAAAACACCAAGGATAGCCTTTGCTGGAGAGGTTGTGGAGGAAGGGGTACCCTCATCCATTGCTGGTGGGAATGCAATCTTGTGCAACCACTTTGGAAATCAGTATTTCGGTTTCTCAGGAAATTCGGGATCAACCTACCCCTAGACCCAGCAATACCACTCTTGGGAATATACTCAAGAGATGCCCTATCATATGACAAAAGCATTTGTTCAACTACGTTCATAGCAGTATTATTTGTAATAGCCAGAACCTGGAAACAACCTAGATGTCCTTCAATGGAAGAATGGATGAACAAAGTGTGGAATATATACATATTTGAGTACTACACTGATGTAAAAAACAATGACTTCTTGAATTTTGCATGCAAAAGGATGGAAATAGAAAACACTATCCTGAGTGAGGTAACCCAGACCCAAAAAGATGAACATGGGATGTACTGACTCATAATTGGTTTCTAGCCATAAATAAGGGTCACAGAGTCTACAATTGGTGAACCTAAAGAAGCTAAATAAGAAGGTAAACCTGAGGGAAAACATATAGTTATCCTCTTGGCTATGGGAAGTAGACAAAATTGCCAGGGAGAAAATTGGGATCTTGGGGGTGGGGTGGGATGTGGGTAAGGGGAGATGGGGAGAGAAAAGTGAGAAGGGGAGGATGGGGGGATCTTGGGGAAACAGGATGATTGGGATATAGGAAGGTTGGATAGGGGAGTATGGAAGCACAATTCTTAGTTAAGGGAGCCACCTTAGGGTTGGCACGAGACTTGAACCTAGAGTGGCTCCCAGGAGCCCATGGAGATGTCCCCAGTTAGTTCCTTGGGCAGCTGAGGATAGGGAACCTGAAATGACCCTTTCCTATAGCAATATTGACGAATATCTTGCATATCACCATAGAACCTTCATCTGGTGATGGATGGAGATAGAGACAGAGACCCACACTGGAGCACTGGACTGAGCTCCCAAGGTCCCAATGAGGAGCAGAAGGAGGGATAAGATGAGCAAGGAAGTCAGGACCATGAGGGGTGCACCCACCCACTGAGACAGTGGGGCTGATCTATTGGGAGCTCACCAATGCCAGCTGGACTATGACTGAAAAAGCATGGGATAAAGCCGGACTCTCTGAACATGGCAAGCAATGAGGGCTGATGAGAAGCCAAGGACAATGGCACGGGGTTTTGATCCTACTTCATGTTCTGGCTTTGGGGGAGCCTAGCCGGTTTGGATGCCCACCTTCCTAGACATGGATGGAGGGGGGAGGATCTTGGACTTTCCACAGGGTGGGGAACCCTGACTGCTCTTTGGACTGGAGAGGGAGGGGGAGAGGAGTGGGGGGAGGAAAAGAGGGGTGGGAGGAGATGGAGGGAAATGGGAGGCTGGGAGGAGGCTGAAACTTTTTTTTCCTTTTCTCAATTAAAAAAAAAGCAAAAATATATATATAAATTTGGAAACCACAATATACAAGCAAAACTCAGTAAGGTAAAAATGATGCAACAAAGTGATATGAGACAAAAAAAAATCTCCAAAAACTCCACTGAGTTAATTTTGTGTTGGCTATTGACAGCTGGGCATGGAGTCAGCCCTAAACTGTGGTTTATATGACCAGTGCCAAACTCATTTTATAAACCTATCATTAACCTAATTCCAAAACCAGTTAAGTACCTAACAAAGAAAGAAATTACGGCCAATACTTCTAGAGAGCAGTAGGCAAATATTCTCAAAAAAAAAACACTTGTAAACTGTTTTTTTAAAAAAAAAAATTAACACGCCAAAAAGATCATTTGGCATGCCCAAATGGGATTCATTCCAGAGTATATAAAAAATCAACCAATATTGGGCCTCACCACAGAAAAGATACATGTAAAATGATTATCTTACTAAATGCAGAAAAGGATTTGATACCATTCAACATTTTTTTCATGATAAAATCCTTTTTTTTTCACCAATGGAAGGTAGTTTATTGGAAGGGTTTATATTTTCCTTCCTCTGATTTCATTTTCTTCTATTCAATTTTGGTGACGAGTCTGCTCCCCCATTTCCTTGAGATCCTTCCAACCTCCCTTCCCATCTTAATCCACATTCAAAGGCTTTAAACCAGGGCTGGTGAATTGGCTCAGGGGTAAATGCAAATTTGACATAGTGATCTGAATTTGATCCCAGGAAACCATATATGAATAGAACGCAGAACTCATACCTACACATTGTCCTCTGACTTCCACACATGACCAGGCCATGGGTGTTACAGTACATTTTCTTAGTTCAAACTTACTTTTCTGAGGCTGGCTTTTAGATCTTGATATCCTGTGTCTATACCACTGTGCTCAACTTCTGACATCTATGCCAATAGATATAAAACAACTGTAATGAGCTAGGCAAAATCACATCCTACACAGAAAGAGTAGAGATGCTGACAGAGGTCATTAGAAAGAACAACCTTAAGAAAACTAGATAATTTTTTGGTACAGTAGGGGAAAACATGGCAGGTGGTTCCCTTTAACTACCATCTCTTTCCTAGGAATCTGTCATAGTCAATCCACATAAACTTTTCCAAACTAGACTTTCGTGAAATGTAAACTGCATCTATAACCTCTCTCTTTGATTTAATTCATTATTTTATTCCTCTTTTTTGAGATAAAAGCACTCTCTGCTTATTACTTGCAAGGACTTGTGTGATACATTTTGTATACATCTGAATCCTCACCCCACATTTTAAATATTTTTTCTATATGGCCATTTCTGGCTTGCGCAATGCATAGCTGAGTGAGCTATGTCTTTAATACAAGTCTCACTCTCCACATCCAGTTCTTTCAACAGCTCTTTTTGTGAAGGACAGATCTTCTGAGTGAAATCCATCCTTACAGCCTGCCATACACTGCCCTATTTTAGCTTGGTTGGTTAGAATTATTTCAACATTGCCATCCCAGTAGACGATTTTCAAAGTAACTATTTTCAGCCCGGTATTCTTTAAACCATCAATTCAGCTTTGGTTGGACTTATCTAGGAAGTCATCCTCTCTGGGCAGGACTTTTTATCTGCCCCAGGCAGCTGTCAGTCAGGAGAAATGTGTTTATAGAAAGGAACTTTAGCACATAACTGATGTGGGATTCCTCTCTGTATGCTGGGAATACCATTGGTTAATAAAGAAGCTGTTTGGAGCCTTTGATAGGTTAAAGCAGAGCTAGGCAGGAAAAACTAAACTAAATGCTGAGGGAAAGAAGGCAGAGTCAGAGAGATACCATGTAGCCCTGCTGGAAACAAATGCCAGAAATTTAGCTGGTAAGCCACAACCTCGTGGCGATACACAGATGAAAAGAGATGGGTTAAATTAATATGTAAAAGCTAGCCAATAAGAAACTAGAGCTAACAGGCCAAGCAGTAATTTAATTAATGCAGTTTCCGTGTGGTTATTTTGGGTCTGAGCTGCCAGGTGGCTGGGAAACAAACAAACGGCTCTTACAACAAATTGGTGTCAATATAGCCAACTGAAATCCACTTAAAACCTGAGAGACCTTGAAAAGGAATTTTAGACACAAACACAAACCAAAAACAAATACAGAGTTTAACACAGCTTCTTGTTGTTTCCTGGCAGTGTGCCATAGCTCCTTTAAGAGAGATTTTCTTGACTCAGCAGTAGCAGGAAAAATATGTAGTTTCAAAACGGTGGCTTCCTGGGTATGCTGTCAGCACAAACTCTGGCTCTTTCAGGAGACCAAGCATTTAAATGGGGTCTGTAAGCAGAGTGCTACAACTTGCTTAATGGAGACATAGACCCACTGTGTGCCTAAAAATGGGGCCATGTGCATGGCTCTCAGAGGCAACAAACATGCCTCCAGCATGTTGGACTGGGCAGAACAAGCAGGCAGGGCCATGGTGTCTCCAGCCATGCCCACTTAGCATTAAAGAAAAAGCAGTTCTGGTCCAAAAAGAATTACAGATATGCAATAAGGACAGATTCAGACATAAAAGAATACTAAACAAGGCACAGTGTGTTTGAAAAATGTATGTAGGTTTGGGAGAGAAAAGAAAAAGAGTAAAGAGACATTAAATGTAATATAAAGGAGTATAGACAGTCATAGATTAAAGGAGTAAAGATGATAAGATAAATATTAAACTTGTAGAAAAGTAATAGAGTGAGAAAAATAAGCCCTGTAATGATGGAATACACAGAGAGTCTGGATTATAAATATTATTGTGTACTCTTTAAATTTTTTGACTGTGAAGGGGCTAAGTACAGAGAGACATTTAATTGTATGGGCTACTAAGATAAACCAAGCTATATATTTTAAAGTTATCTTGATTCCAGAATTTGGAACTAAGGTTTTGTGGCTTTGGAAAAGAGGTTCTTCTTTTGTTTCCACAGAAGACGAGAACCTGTGGATTAATTCCAGACTAATGTGGTTTGATTCATCAAGAACCCTCAAAAGGTCACTGCGGACACCCCCCAAAATTACTTTGCTTAATAAAAAGCAGGAGGCAGTTTGGAGAGAACTATGCCCGAATTTCCAAATATTGTTTATGAATGTTTGTTTACATTTAAAGGGGGATATGCTATAGAGATTTGCATGAGTATGGATCTTGCTTTACTGATACAAATTTAAGGTCAATTTTGTTATATGTATATTTTTGCTCTTGATTAAAGTATTGTGTTTGTATAGCTCCTTTTAAAATGTAATGTATAATAAAGAAATATAGGTTAATAGATAACCATCAGTAATATTCATGCTTGTAGTCATGTTAGTTAGATTTTCTAGATTTATAATTATAATTCAGTTAGATAAATATTCTTCACAACTTTTAGAGACTTTCAGAATATGGCATTTAAATGTTTTAACAACTTGGGACTTTTCATAATATTGTATCCTTCTGGAGTCCTTGATGGAGCTAAAGAATATATAGTTCTAGTTTTCCTTAGTTATGATAAGAGATAAAGTAGATATAAATACTGTAACTATAATTCTTACTTGACAGCCGTTTTGTTATATTTAATTTTAATTTGTTAAAGTTACAACTTTCCTTTTAATTTAAATAGAAAAGGGGAGGTGATGTGGGATGCCCCTCTGTATGCTGTGAATACCACTGGTTAATAAGGAAGCTGTTTTGGGCCTGTGATAGGGTAGAGCAGAGCTAGATGGGAAAAACTAAATTGAATGCTGGGGGAAAGAAGACAAAGTCAGAGAGAAGCCATGTAGCCCTGCCAAAGACAGATGGCAGAAAATTACCCAATAAGACACAGCCTTGTGGCAATATACAGATTAATGGAGGTGGGTTAAATTAATATGTAAGAGCTAGCCAATAAGAAGCTAGAGCTAATAGGCCAAGCAGTAATTTAAGTAATACAATTTCTGTGTGGTTATTTCGGGTCTGAGCTGCCAGGCTGCTGGGTAAGAAACAAGTGGCCTCTGACTACACATAACAGGACCATCTGATTTCTTACATTCTATAAGAGGAGACTAACTGGTTTATATGGTTAAAAAGCAGGGAAAAGTGGGGGAGGGAGTCTCACACACACACACACACACACACACACACACACACACACACACGGCAGGGAGAGATAATGAATGTAATCACTACAGTAGGCAGTAAATTTTGCTCCATACAAATTGAAGTGTAGCTCAGGGACCACATAAGAGATGAGACATACTGGTACTTAATGAAAATGCTATGGTCAAGTTATGAGAAGAGGATAGAGACAGAAATGGCATGTTAGCTGTCAAGTCATCCACTTACAAAAGTGTATCCTGCTGTTTCCCTTCATGTCACACATCAAATGTGTATCATCATCTTGCTGTTTGCTGAAATATTGTCGATAACTCCCTCCTGACAATAAACCACAAGAGTAAACTATTTTTACTTTTTAATTTAAAACATAGCAGAGTCATGCCCTGGTATATGGAAAAACACTTCATAAAAGCTTTAAAACAAAACATTCAAAAGCCAAATAAGGATGTTGTGTACAAATTGGTTCCCTACAGTTTTATAAACATTATAATCTCTATTAAAGCTTGTATGTTTGTCATCTTTTCTCATCCAAATACCAAATAATATCAAAATTTATAACAGTCATAGGAAAAAAAGAGTTCTAGCATTTTTGGAATTGGACAAGAAGTTTACAGAACTGGAATGAGTTGTCTCATTAGCAGAACATAAATAGCTTAAATGTTCCTGCAAGTTCAGCGTTGTCAGATTTTGTGCTGATTGTTCTGTTCACACCTTTTCTCGGAGACAACACTAATGATAGAAGAGAAGCAAGGTGATCTAGGGGGAGGGAGATGGCACATTTTTCCTGAGCGTATGGCTGCTGTGGTTATCAGGCAGGAATCTGGGAAAGCCTGACATACATACAGTGGGTAGGAAGTATATCAAGAACTAAGGGCAGTGTGGGATTATTGCATACAAATGCTAAATTTATTAGAGACATTGAAGCATTGAGTGTAACAGAGAAACTACTATGAAGAATTTCTGTTAGTATCATTTCAAAGTTTCCAGAATGTTAACCCACTTTCCAAATACTGAGTCTTTTTCAGAAGATACAGGAGTGTAAACACATTATGTCCTTTGGGATTGTGTGAAATGTGGTTTTAAGATGAGCCCTGTTAGACAGCTGCTGTTATACAGAAATTCAGAGAAACAGGCATTACTTAAGTTTAGACTTTATTATTTATCTATTTATTTATCACAATTTTGTTTAATTTAAAAAAATAAGGTAAAATAGGCAAAGGGAGCTTGCTCTTCCAAAAATGAAATAATCATCTCAGTGCCAATACCACATCTGTGAAGCACTACACACTTTCAAAACTCATAAGCATTCCTTAGTGAATAAAACTGAGCATGAGAAAGGTGCAGTAGGGGTGGTGACATTGTTCTTTAGCTTAAGGCATTTGCTGCCTAGCTTGGCAACTTGAGTTCTATCCTGGGATTCACAGGAAGACAACAATTGACTCCTGCAAGTTGTCTTTACACACACACACACACACACATAAATGTAATTTTTAAAATTTATATATATTAGATGAATTCATAGAGTTTGTCAAAAACAGGAAACAGAGAAATATGAGTATTTAGCTTAAGGTCAAATATTGGTTTGTCACACTTTGTGCTTTATGTCTAAACAGAAAATATAATAGAAAGTTTTTAGATAATAAATAAAACCCAGGCAATTAATTCACATGTTGATTTTGAAATTGCCTATTCTCTAATGACATATTTTTAGACAAAACATACAAATATTATATTTCTTTCATCACTAATTTTTCTTTGAAACTTTTGTACATTTATACAATATATAAAATTGTATTTATCTGTCACTACGCCTTTACCCCTCATGGCCCCCTGCCTGGTCTCCATTAGAAAGTATCAAGCCTCTGTTCACAGTGGAAACATGAAAACATCCTTCCAGATTGATTTATTTCTGTAATAAATGTATGTTTATGTGCGTTCTTCTTGGCTCCCTTGTCTCAGGATTTTCCATTCTGTGACCTCCTTATGACCCATATTCTTACACAAGAACAAAAGCAACTTGCCTTAAAAATTGCACAGACAGTAGCCACTTCGTGGGGATGCACACCTTTAATCCTAGCACTGGGGAGGCATAAGCAGGTGGATCTCTGTGAGTTCAAGGCTAGCCTAGTCTATAGAGTGAGTTCCAGAATAGCCAAGGCTACACAGAGAAACTGTGTTCAAATAACAGAACAAAAATTGCACAGAGTGGGGCTGGAGAAATGGCTCAGTGGTTAAGAGCACTGCCTGCTCTTCCAAAGGTCCTGAGTTCAATTCCCAGCAACCACATGGTGGTTCACAACCATCCGCAAGGAGATCTGGTGCCCTCTTCTGGCCTGCAGGCACACATTCAAACAGGATACTGACAATACTGTATACATAATAAATAAATAAATAAATCTTTTTAAAAAATTGCACAGAGTTTTTTAAGGGGATATTCTCTATGCTTTCCAGGACATGTGCATGTCTTGGTAAGAAAAATTCTTTTAAACACCTTGCAGGACCGTTCATTTTTCCAGATTCTACTCTTGTTTTCTTCCTTCGCTGGACAAGAGCGAGGCTTGCCTTCACACAGTTGTGTGAGCACCAGCTGTGTCAACTCTTAGGCACTAAATTGTGTCCACTTAAAATATGCTGAACATGAGTTCATTTGGAGATGAACCTTGAGAGGTATTCACATTGTGGGCTTTAATCCAGCTGAACTGCTATATCTTGTTACAAACCAAGAGGGACATTAACTAGTGACACTGAGTAAAGTCCTTATGAGAAAAGGGTTAGAGGGAGATACAGCCTCTAAAATTGCGAGAAAATACATTCCTATTAATGAATCAACTCACTCTGCTGTGTTTTGTATGCTGGCACTAGCAAACAGATATATCAAGCCACAAGTATCTCCTCATTATTGTTTTGATACAAGGTTACTTGTAGCGAGGTTTGCTTCTAGGGTTCTCTGTGGTTGAGGATGACCATGAACTCCTGATCTATCTGCCTCTGCCTCCCAAATGTGTCATGACTCCTAGCTTTTAACCATCTTATTTAAAAACAGAAAAAAATGGCAAAAGACAGCCTTTGGTGTTTCAAGAGGTAACTTGCTGTTGTCAGGGCAGTTGTGTTTCGGTACATGATTCCCACTGCATGCTTCCTGCAGCATGCTTCCCACTGCATGCTTCCTACCACATGCGTCCTACAGCATGCTTCCCACTGCATGCTTCCCACAACATGCTTTCTACAGCATACTTCCTGTAGCATGCTTCCCACTGCATGCTTCTGGGAATAGCAATTAAGAAAACAAATGGGCAGGAATTTCCCCTAATGACCACAAAACAGGATCATTTTCTACTACAAATGTATTTTTGTACACCTCGAATGTGTTTAAACACTAGTCAACATGTGCCTTTCCTACACTCAAATATTCCAGCTCTCTGTTTGTCTGGATTCTGGGGAATCTCTTGGGATATAGATTGTAGTGTGTTCAAAGTTGAATTTGTCAGCCGGGCGGTGGTGGCGCACGCCTTTAATCCCAGCACTCGGGAGGCAGAGGCAGGCGGATCTCTGTGAGTTCGAGACCAGCCTGGTCTACAGAGTGAGTTCCAGGACAGGCTCCAAAGCCACAGAGAAACCCTGTCTCGAAAAATCCCCCCCCCCCGAAAAAAAAAACAAAGTTGAATTTGTCATATTAGAATCTTTTTTTATTGATTTTTATTGAGCTCTACATTTTTCTCTGCTCCCTTCCCTGTCTCTCCTCTCCCCTTTAACCCTCTCCCATGGTCCCCATGGTCCCAATTTACTCAGGAGGTCTTGTCTTTTTCTATTACCCATGTAGATTAGATCTATGTATGTCTCTCTTAGGATCCTCATTGTTGAGTGTGCTTCTCACCCCACACTCCCTCTGCTGGGGGGAGGAGGACTGTACTCAGTTACCACAGCCAGAAGAGTCCCTGTACATTTCCTATGAAAACATAGACATAACTTATTTTCTCACCTCATTGAGTGTCTTCTTTCTTCCACCGTCCTGTGCTATGTGGTACACCCCAACATTTTGCCAGTATGAGACGCATTTCAATCATGATCTTTCTTTAATATGGCTTTTCTGATCAGCTATAAGGTGAAGACACTGGATCATCCCCTCACTCCAAAAGCTACAAGAGTGGGAAGTATTCTTCACAGGGTCCTCATGTGTTTTCCAAAGGGAACCTCAACAATGCTAACTTCATGACTAGTAACAGTTGCAGAGTAGCCAAGTTTCTGACTGGACAAAGGAGCACACATCTTCCTGCTGTAGGGTGGTTATTACTCTAAGCATCTCAGACTGGAAATGAGTGAGAAGTGGTCAAGCCATGAAGCCACTTCTCCGAAAGAGATGCAGCAACAGACGTTTCTACCCCAGTTTAAGGGCTTTGCATCAAACTCTAGCATTACTTTCTCATCTATCACATCTAATAGGGTCTGGATTCTCCCACCCAGACATCCCTGTCTTGATTTTTTCAATTTATGACTATCAAAATCAGACTCGTTTGAACATCAGGATATGACTGGTTGGGAGTGTGTTCTCCCTTGTCTATGCTTTCCTGGAAGGACCAAAGCAAGCTTTATTTGTTAAAACACAAACAAAATACCACCACATTTCCCCTCTTTTGTCTAAAATAAAATAAATGTTAGAACTAAAATAATAACTGTACTATATATAATAAATATGATAATTTTATACTATATATAGGCATTAAGTACATCAACAATGTCTAGTCCATTTACACTTGATAAATCCAGAGAAAACACTCCATCTATCCTATCTTTGTGAGTCCAAAGTGTTGCACCTAATTCATTTTCTATTCTAACTTGCATTACCAACTGAAAATTATATTTTTATGTCTCCCAACCTTCTATAATTTACATTTCTTTAGTGAATTTCTTTTCTGAGTTTGGAAAACTATAAAGAGTCCAATTCCCCTCCTAATCCCTGCCTGCCCTCATGTCTCATGATATTAACATTTAAATAAAATTAGGAAGGTTTAACCCTACATAGAGCTGCAGATCAATACTGACTTAATGTGATGGATGAAACAGGTAAACAGATTGTGGTCAACACTGGTCACCATCTCCTATGCCTTTGCTCTGTGGCCACCATGCTTGTAATTCCCTCAGAAGGAAAGTCTCCAGGTTTAGTCTCGAAATGACTCTCAACAAACAGTTCCTAAGGAAACCATATTTACTTCAAAGAGGTCTCTGCAAATTCAAGCAGCATTTGGACTGTCGATTTAAAATAGAGATGATCCTGCACTTACAATGGCTATTTGTTTTCTTTTTATTTATTATGATGAAAAAGCAACATAAATGGAAATGGATCCATGCTTCAAATTTGAAATTTGATATTTCCCCCAAGCAAATCTCCACAAACCAAAGGTCATATTGATTTTGTATAAATTTTAAGAATCTCTCCTTTGCTGGACACTGGCAGCTAGTCTTTGATCCAGACAGTCATGTGATCACAAAATTAAACACATACCAGTGTACAGTTAGCTTTGCTTCTAAGATAGGGTATAGGTTGATGGATCTGTGTCCAATGAATTTTGGGGGCTTCAGTATATTCAAGTTATTATGGGATTTTCAGAACTGGTATAATTTGAATGTGGAATGTTTCTCATGGGCTTCTGTGTTTGAACATTTGTTTCCTAGCAGGTAGCAACGTTTAGGGTAAGAGTCCTGGCTGGTATAAGGGAGCCATTAGAGTGAATACTCTGCTTATGATCTGCTACCCCATCCCATGACCAGGCACCTAGGGCTCCCACTTCCAACTAAGCCACCTGTTGTCATGCCCTTTCCATTGTGAGGGACCTTCAATTTATGGGGCAACAGAAACTTCTCCTCTGAAGTTGCTTCTGTAGTGTGGTTTGTCTTAGAGTCTAGGAAAGCTCCCAAAACAAAGATGTAACTACATTTTAGGGTGAAGCATCTACCAAGCACATGGCCTTTGTTCACAGAGAAAAGTAGGTACATTTACTCATAAGTATTTCATGATTTTAACAATAAAATGCCTTATAAAACACTGACATGCTAGTGTTCCTGTGCTTTGCTCACGGATTAAACTCGCTGTTAACAGAAGGTGGAATTGTCTTCCCTGCTGCAGAAACCACACTGTTTTTTTTTACTATTGTTGCTGCTTTCCAATTTTTATTAGCTTAGGTTTGGAAACCAAAACTAGTGATTGAGTGAGAGATGATGAATTGTGTGCAAAGTACATTGCTGAGGTCAGGACAGATTGTTAAACAGTCGGTATGAGGAAGGAAGTGACAATATTTTTAAGTTATTTTTTGTTAATTTTAATATTAAAGACTTACTCTTATTATTTTATGTAAATAAATGTCTTTCCTATATGTATGTAAGGGTGCTTGCATGCCCATGGAGGCCAATGAAGGCATCAGATTCTATGGAACTGTAGTTAAAGATGGTTAGGAGCCACCATGGGGATACTGGGAAGAGAACATAGGTGCTCTACAAGATCAGCAAGTCTTGAAACTAAAGAGTGATCCTTCCAGGACCCAGCTTTAATTTTATAGGACTGATTGATTTCATGTTTGATTAACCAAGATATGTTTTATATAGTTATACAATACATTTTTCATTATATTGTTGCTTTCTCTACTCCCCCCTCACTTTCTCTGCCTCCTCCATGCTTCTGTGCCCCCTTTCCTCACTCAGCATTTCTTCTCTCCTTTCTGCCTCTCGCCTCTCCTCATCTCTTTTCTTTGGTTCTTATTCTTCTTTGTGTTCCTATTCTTAGCTGTTAGCCTTATAACTTAATAGAGCCTTAAGTGCACAAATAGATTGATTTCATTGATATTCCCTTAAATGTGTAGTGCACAAACACTGATTGTATCCATCTACTCGATGGTATTTGCAGAGTGTCAAGTTCTACATTAAGGACTTTAGTACATTTTAATTAAATATTGTACAAAGTGAGAGGTGAGGCAGGCATCAAATTTACCTCTTCTGCATATGAATGGATAACTTTCTCTGCTCTGTTTACTGATAAAGTTGTCTACCTGTCCTTCCCCCAACATGTATTTTTGGTACCTATGTTGAATGTCAGTTGGTTGAAGATGTAGGAATGTGTTTCTGGGTCCTCTGTCCTCTGTACTATTGATCTATAAATGCTTTATTGCCAGGGTGAAGCTCCATGAGGTCTTCAAATTAGGCACTATGATTCCGGTTTGACTCTTTCTGTTCAGGGTTGGGTTGCTTTATCTTTTCAGACTTTGTCCTTTCTCCTCTTTCTTCTCAACTCCTCACCCCCTCATCTGTTCTCTCTCTCCTCTCCTCCCTTCCCTTATCCCCTTCTCTTTTCTCCTACCCTGCCTTCCCTTCCCCTACCGTCTCCTCCCCTCTTCTATCTTCTCCTGTTCTCTAAAGAATTTCATTCTAATGGGCATTGTACTGTCCTCTGATCATTTTTGAACAATAAGGGCACTTTGACATTGTTCTTCAAGTCTATGAGTGAGAGGTCTTGTCATGTTTTAGTTTATTTCTCAATTTCTTCATTGCTTTTAAATTTGATTGCAAATTTTTCTTCCCCCACTTCCTTCTTTTGTTTACTCTATCTTTATGTACTTTAGGTTCTGTTGAATAAATTGTATGGAACATTGATCTGAATTTTTTCTGGTATAGCACAGCACTTTGTTTTCTATAACAGTTATAGCTAGTGTGTACTCCTCCAGCCAGAAAGCCTATATTAACAAAAGGAAGTGTATTTAGAAAAGATGAGGTGAGATGCTCATTACTTCTTCCAATGGCTCTTCTACAATATGATTTAGCCAAGAAATGTTAAAGGTTTAAAGTCAACAAAGCAGCCAAAGCTTACATTTTAATTCACTACATCTGTTTCACCAGTGTAAACACAGATAATGAAAACACAGATCAGAATTACATGTCTTGTAACATCTAAGCATGTTTCAAAATGAATATGAAAATCCTCCTCTTCGACTTGTATCCAATTCTACAATTAGAACATTTGATGTTCAAATTATAATTTTAGTTAACAGAATACCAGAATTAAGAACTGTTAACTATACCAAGACATTAAGGTAAGCTAACTTGTATCCTTATTCTTGTACCTTTATTTTTATCAAATTTCTGATGCTTTGCACACTCCCTTGGATATTGTTCTGCTTGTGTTTAAATATGTATCTGGAATTTTAATATTTCATCTTGTATGTAAACAAAAGTGGTGCTTTTAAAAAACACTCTAACTTAAATGTTGAATTTGGTTAGAATATTCAAAATCTCAAAGCCAGAGCTGGCTGGACAACTGAAACTTGATTTCACAGAGATGGGGAAGACTAAAATGAATAGTTTTCAATTTCCCAAACCTTAGAAAGAGGGATCTGGCCCAGCACGCTAATCCTTCTTTCTAAAACAAGAAATAGCTTGTTACAGAGTCTGTGTTCTCAGGCATGGAGGGTCTTAAGATTGGGGACTTTTCTTAGAAGGAGAAAAGCCTTATATCTTAGAGCTCTGACCATTTTGGACAACTTGGAGGGTTGATGAACGGTGAGAAAGGTCGTCTGGTGAAAGAATGTAAATAAATGGGCTTGTGTTCCCTTGAATTTACTGACTGAAACTGATTTTAAATTACACGTGTATTCCAATTCCCTTTACACAGACACCATTATTTAACATAAACTACTTATATGACTGTTTCATGATTTATCCTGCTGCTGTATGACAGTTATCTAACTAAGGACTTTCTAAAGTTGATATTTGACTTACACATGTCCGGAGCTTGTTCATTTCCCATGCATCATGTCTATCACTGAGAAAATATTTCAGGACTGTCAACATGGCATCCACATACATCATTCCCCTACTATGTCCTGGAACCTGTTTGCTCCAGAAATTCCAAACTCAAATTCTTGGGTAATGAAATAAATGATGCCAATATGGAATGAGGGCATCTACTCTTATATGTTATTCCTTATGGTGGGCCTATAAAACCTCTCATAGAATCTTAAGAAAGCATATATTTATAACACCTTTACTGAAGAGAGACTAATTAAAGCTGAGAAAGAATGGGCGACATTTCTGAAGTCACAACATGTCCTTTGCATCTAAGATAAAGCCAGCATTTAGGTCCCTCTGACACTAAAATCACTCAATGACCAGGATGGGCTAAGTTATATTCACTAATAAGTGTTCCTCCAAAACTAGACAGACAAGTTACAAAGTCCACATTCATCCAGAATCCACAGCCAAGCCAAAAAAATGAAGTCACCATGGCTTCCAACAGCAAGTATTTGTACCTCAGTCACATAGCCAAGTGTCCTTCAAAGGTTGGCTCTGCTCCATGCCACATTATTTTCTGCTTGGAATCCAGAATGACAGAGCACTCTTCCTTCTGGTTAAGAATTATTATTTTGCCTAATGAAAAGAAAGATAGCAAACAGGAGGGAATCAAAGCCTGCAGTTTTTTTTTTCTTAGAAGTTATGGAACTCATACCTGTTCCGTGTTATTAGCAAATTTCAGTGCCCAGAGCTAGATGCCAGGCAGTAGGGAACAGACACCTTCCGTTCACATAGGTCATGAATCCCATGTGTTTCATTTGCCTTTTCCCTTCTGCATGTTTATTTGCTTCCACTCCTCACAATCCATTTTGAACACTCTCTACTCTTTGAGGACCGGACAAAAATAGTGAACGGTGAGAAGGGTCACAGGAGAATTTGAAGGCCATGTGATGTTGCATGCCAATGGCAACCGTACTTAGCAGCTCACAGGTGAGATCTTTAATTCAAGTACAAGAGTGGTTGCCCAAAACACACCAGTAGACACTAGGGTCAGATAGAAGGAGATCTGTTGAGATCCTGTGACATCAATGAAGATGTGACTGATTCTCATTTTCTTCAATTGCTATTCATGTAACTGATGTTATTTTAAACCTCAATTCAGAAAGCCCTAAGAACAACCTGACCAGCACTAAATAACTAGAAAATTTTAACAGTCAGTCAGTTGAGAGAATTTCTTCGTTGTGTTGATACTTAACATTTCATTCTGTTAGAAATAGCCTCCAATGGGAAATATCTGAGAGAAGGGTATCAATTCACATTTCTGTAAACAACAGAAAACTGCACAGCCGACTCTTTGAGCTACTGCCGCCCACAGTCTGAAGGGCCAAGTGTGTTCTTAGAAAGTCAGCTTACATAAGGTGTCCAAAGCCCAGTGTACAAGACTGTGAATCTGAGCCTTTAGTCTTGGCCCTTTAATAGCCCACCAGTGGAGGAATGAGTATTGCTGAATATGATCAGAAATGGGCTTGGTTCATTAAGTATACATAACAAAGGGGCATTTTACACTACACACAACACTGACCCTTCCTCCGGTTTGATAAGTGTTCTTCATCTCCTTTCAGGCTAAAACTCTAATAACAGGCACAAGGTCTCATTGGAAATTACTCATCTATACTCATATTTTAATCATATAATTAGAGTCAATATTTTCTCTGAAACATGCATTCTGCACTTAGAAAAATAATGCAAATGTTATTTGCTTTATCTTGTCCTAAAAATGTGAGTACACATTTGCTTGGTAGCCCTCAAAGTACTTTTTCACTTTCTCCCCACTCTCAATTGTCCCCATAAAATATTAAAACCTGAAATAACTACCACTCTAACATAAAATGAGATGTAGCATCATTTTAATTTGTGACTGCTATTCATCACTAATTTTTAACACTATACTTATATCTCTGGATGTTTGTCTGTTCTCTTGTGAACCATTGTCCTTTTTCTGTTCATCTCTGGAGTGTCCACAGCTTTTCTACGAATGTATAACCACCATCTGGACAAATGCCACACAGGTTTGATATAATGCACATCAAACCATTTTACCCTACGCATTAGCTTTTCCTCTCTATAACAAAAAAAAAGCTTATTCAGGCTACTTATAAAAAAGGAAATTTAATTTTGGCTTATGTTTCTGGTGGTTCAAGATTCATGGTTCACATATGGTCTTGGTTTCTTAATACTGGAGTCCAGTAGTACCACACAGCAAGAGAGAGGGCCACACATACCATACCTACCTTTCTGATCTCTCGCCATCTTGTTATGAGCCCTTGGGACTCAATCCTGAAGCAGTACCCAGTGAATTCATATCATCTCTATAGTTATATAAATACTACTTAAAAGCCCACCTCTAAACTTGGTGGATCAAATTTCAAAATTAATATCTCACATTGAAAATAAATTAAAAATCATAAGGGTCTGGAGATACTGAAAGCACTTTCAAGCCAGTGCACTCAATCTGTGATTTGTATTTTCCAAAGTTTAAAAAGCAAATCTGTCAATATCTTAGTATATACCCTCTAGAATCATTGATATGAAAGTTGTCAAAGGCTTCTCCACTGCTCAGTTAAGTTGAGAGGATCCCAAGGCTCTGGTGCTGACTGAGCATGTCTTAAAGGCAGAGTAATCATCAACTATAACTTCTAGTGTCGAAGAAACTCTTGGGTCTTGAGGCAGAATCTGTGCCACTTATGGGGATAATGACTTGACTTCACTTGTCACTTGACAATTTAATGGAGGCAAACTGTTTACTAACTTCCCTTATCCTATGGGCTTCCCTTGGCTTTCATTGTTAATCAACAATGTATAAATTTATTATAATTGTGTGCATATATAAACACATATAAACAACTTCTATTAACATCTAGAGATACATGAGATTCTTTTAAAGAGATCTATTTTTTTTTACTATCCTTTATTTTATGAGTATGACTGCTTGCTTGGATGAATTCTATGTATACCACATGAGTACAGTGCTTAAAAGGGTCAGAAGGAGGCATCCATTCCCCTGGAACTGGAGTTACAGATACTTGTGAACAGCTATGCAGGTGCTGAACTGAACCTGGGCCTTCTGCAAGAACAACAGATGTTCTTAACCCCTGAGCCATCTTTACAGACCCATAAATGATTTTAAAGGAAGGTTCTAGGTATTCTTGATGACAAGATCATTAAGCCTATGTATCGCATATCAATATAGATAAAGTAAATAAAGTAAAATTTTCAACATTGCAGATATATTACAGACATGACCATAATCTAGCTTAAATCTTTACTTATAGAAAAAGCTCATTTAATGATATCATGTGGTTTTTCTTACTAATGCATGTTGAATATGTCTGCTAATGTCAAGTATTTGCTATAAATCTAGTTGACTATGAACATTCTAATTACACATATTATCATACATTGTTCTCATAATGTACACATCTGTACATGCCTCCATAACTCTGTTACATACCTGGACTCTGTTTTCCTGTTGTATACCATACTGCAATAAATAAGCTTGAATATTATTGTCACTTGGTTGAGTGTGTCTTTAGTAACATGAGAGCTGTAATTTAGGTTTCTAAAGGAAGATACAAATTGTTATTCACTTTGCTTATTGGCCTTCCTGGACTACTTCAACTATTTCTTCTACATTAAAAAGAGGTCATCAAATATAATAACTGTAATGTAGACTTATTATCAATTGAAATTCTTTGTTTGTTAAAGTAACTTCATAGAATTAGTAGTCTATAACCTGAACTCAGAATTATTTGAGTTTTGAAGAAACTTTTTTGTTTTTATGTTTTTAAATGTCTGTGCATGTGTGACTAATGTGAACGTATTTCACACATGTGTGTAGATGCTCATAGAGCCTAGAAGAGGACAGTGGAGCTTCTGGAACTGGAATTACAGACATTGTGAGTTGCTAATATGGGTTCTGGGGATCAACTCAGGTCCTCTGCAAAAGCAGCAAGTGTTCTTAACTACTGAACCATCTCTCCAACCACAGAAGAATCTTTTAAAAATCTTTGGCATTTTAATCAAGAAAAATAATTGTGTAGGACACCAACTAAAGAAGCAAATATATGTGGCTTTAACTCTACATAAGTTTATGAAATCAAGTATTTGTAACTCTTATGTTTTTCATTAAAACATTGAACAAATTTTCAGTCATATTTTTAACATTGTTAAGATGCACATATAATAAACCACAACACTACACAAACAAGTATTAAATATCACTATTGATGTTTTGTAAATACTGGTACTGATATACAAAGAATTTGTTGTTTAATAAAGTCAAACTTGACTATATCAGTGGTTCATTCATGCAATTACTTCATCAAGTATTTATCTGGGTCATTTTTTAGGAAGTATCAAGAGGTTTATTCAGCTCATACTTTTGAGGGTTCAAAGTCCAGGATCAGGTAGGACTCATTGACTTGGCCTTTGGTGAGGGTGGTGGATGATGTTACAGCATGGCAGGAGAGCATTTCTATGTGAAAGTTCACATCACAAACAGGGGGCCAAGGGGTGGAGAGACAGCAAAATAGAGAGAAACAGATTCCTTACAGTCTTCTGGTAGTGTTGTCCCCAAAGCTATGAAGCTCCCTTTGGATTCTGCATTCTAAAAGTAATACTATTGCCACCACTCTTGGGACCATGCATTCAACATGTGAGTCTTAGAAAATGTTTAATATTGAAATTATAGCAAGGATAAAGAAGACTTAGCACATAATCAGCAGAATTTGAAATTTGAATCTGAGCACAGTTCTTTTGAGCACTGTCTTCTTTATCTTTGCTATAATATCTGGGTCACTTTATACACCAAACTCTATTTTCAACATTGGGGAAAGAGACAAAGGCAAATGATAAAGCTGTTTTGTATTATGTGCTTTTTATGTATTTTTAACATATAATTCTTAGGTATCTATCTACTGGATTTGACTGTATTATGTAGTGTTGGAGGAAATAGGATTAGAATAAAATCAAAAATACTGAATTTTTAGCAGGTTGTAAATTCATTTGAAGTGAGGAGAAGAGCCCAGAAACCCAAACTCAGGAGACGCTTAGGAGAATGAGACATAAAATGTACAAAGCTCCAAAGTCTCCATGAAGAAGCTCAGGCAGTAGGGTAGCCTTTGCACTTCCATTTGGTCAAGTTGTTCTACTTTCTTACGAGACAACAAAAGTCAGTATAGATGGAGAAAAAAACATTGTTACCGAAGTAATTTCAGACAAGGTGGGAAATAGGAGTTGAACACAGGATGCTAACTGAAGCCAAACCATGTAAAACTTATTGAATCTTTAAAATAAATTCTATTTCTTTGGCATCACTGACTATACACTCGACTTGAACTCATCTCAACGAGAGTATGGCAGCTTAGACATGTTGACATGTCCATACTCAGCTGGATCCATAGGACTGAATATCATTATCAGTGTTATCTTTTTTACTGTCTCCCTCCCAGGATGGCAAGTACTTTGCTTATGCTGCTTGTATTGCCCCAGAATGCTTCCCCACAGGAAAGATCAGGCTTGGCAACCAGATTAGCAACTCCAGTGAAAGGAAGTTTATCCTGGTTGACACTGTCTCAACACACCTTAAAACTCCCATTAGCTCCGCTCCAACCTCCTGCTCTTGAATACTGTTGCCATCAGTAAAGACAGTACTGAGGGCTGGGAGACAGGTGACCCTGAAAGTTTGGCAACCTGAGTTTGAGTGCCAGAACCCACATAAAATCTGTATGTGATGGTGCATATCTGTAGTGCTCCTATGGCAAAATGGGAGGCAGACATGAGAAATGCCTGAAAGCTCAAGGAGCAACCAGTCAGAAATACACAGCGTAACAGCTTAAGGAACAAAAGAAACTGTATCTCAACACGATAGAAGGAGAGAATTATATTCCAAAGGACACATGTGGTGGTATAATTCACCTAATCTCTCTCTCTAACTCTCTCTGTCTCTGTCTCTGTCTCTCTCTGTCTCTCTCTCTCTATCTCTCCATAAATAAATAAATAATAAAATTTAAAATAAAATATGATGCAGTACTAAAATTTGAAATCTTGACCCTGCAGCTGAGGCAAAAGGTAGGCACTGATAATCTCCCAGACCCACACTGATAAGATGAAAAATTTCATAAAGAGGAGCCCTATGCAGGCTGAATGCTACCCCTTTCTTTAATTCCCAGTAAACATAGTGACGCCACACAAGTGTTCAGACTCAGACCTCTGTCCTCATTCCCCAGAATATACATTGGAATGGAAACTTTCAAACATTATCTCTAGCATTCACAAGAACAGTAGCAAGAGATCTATCTGATTGGTTTGATGACTTCCTCATGCTCACCATGGCAACAGCCCCGCACCCTACCTATGCTCCCCAGGAGATCATTCACTGCTGTTGAGTGTGTCCTTTTCTTGCACAAGAGTTCTTACTTTGGAGACTATAAGCATCAGTAGCACTCTTCCCCTTCCTGAGATAAATCAGTAAAGTACTCAGAGCTGCACACCTGATATTTGCACAACAACCTAGAGCACAGTATGGAGTTCTCAGCAGTGAGTCACCGAATTCCTAAGCAACACAGTACTGGAAATCGGCATCCTATTATGGACACTGCAGATAGAAATGACCCTGTTGACATCTCCTTCCCCCAACTATCAGCTGTTGATGCCCTAAGAGCGAGCTGACCCCAACTGTCATGTGATAATGTGCAGAGGATAGACAGACAGACCTGAGATCCTGAAGTTAGCTGTGTTTCAAGACCTGCCTGGGTACTGGTACAGAAGCTGTTAGAGGACACAGTGTTCTCACCAAGAGCATCGCAATGCCAACGATGGTGACTGTCAAATGAGATCTGCTGGCTAGGTCCACCTCTGGGAATGTTTGTAATTGACTAAAAAGGCAAAGTTGAAAATAACAGTGAAATTTCTCTGAGACAATAGTGGTCTGTGGAGAACAGCTTCTATACTTCATATACTTATTGTCCTCCCTTTGTTCTGTTTTATCCTTGTGGGCATGAAATAAATGCTGGCAACAGGACAAGCCTAAACAAACAATAAGTTTGGACTACAAAACAAGTACAAGTAGCTTGCTTTGTTTGTTTGTTTTCACTGAATTTGAAAAGCTGAGCTGTAAATCCCAAAGATTTGATCCCTCACCCTTGAGCTACTCTGATGCACACTGTAATGTTTGCATTACATCCTTTAAGAACAGGATCCTTGTATTATGTTCTACTGTGGTCAAGTTCATTAGGAATAGACATATTCAGATACTCCATCTTTATTACTTAAAGGACACACATTAGGTAAAATTATTAAAATTTTAAATTAAGATCTGTTAGAAACATAAGAAGTGTTTGAGTTTTACTTAATATACCAATTCCCACTGAATGTTTCTCAATGAAATTCTTCTTATTAAAACCCAAATCTGGTTCTCATTCCATTGCTTGCTCTTTGCAATACTATTCGCAATGAAGAATACTGAGATGAAATTATATGCTTATCATAATTCAAAGTCTAATAATTCATTTCACATCTTAACATTTATATAATCGTTTGTGATGCTTTATCTTTAAGCCAGTTCAAGAAACATAAAGATTGAGTCGTATAAAAAAAAAAAGGTGAATTTCCATAGTTTTCCCTTGACTGATAGGAAAGGAAACAGTTTTGTAAATCTCAGCGGGGGTCTTTAGAACAGGAACTTTACAGCACACATTTTTCCTGCATTGGTCCTCATAAATATAAGTATTTTAAATTGGGTTCATGGTTTAGAACATGAGCGAATTTCTTCTGTCTGGCTTCAGCATTTACTTTCTTGTAGAAACTTTTTTGTTTGTATCTCACAGTTAGCAATGGGTGAAGAAGCGATCTGCAGGCTAATGGCATACATTTCAAGCTGTATACAACATGAATTACACTCAACAACAGCCATTCACAGTACTTAGTCATAGTATTAGCTTGGTTCATATTTTGAAATATTGATCATCTATATAGAATGCCCTTATAAATTCTTTTGGGCAAATACCCCTGATTCCTAAGATTGTAACATTCTTATTAACCTGTGAATGCAATAAATTCCCAGTGAACCCTCATACTTTTTAGAAACACAATATTTTCTCTTGTTCTTTTCTTCAGATACAACTCATACTGGATATCAATACAACAGTGTTTTTATGCCTTGAACTTTAAGTGTTTATTATTCTTTAATTTTCTTTCAAAGTCTTAGAAAATTATAGTTCCAAAGAAAGTCATAACTTAACTCATATTACTTAAAATTTGTGGAACATTCCTTCCTCTTTAGGGGAAAGAAATCTTTTTTGTTTATTTTTATGGAGCTCTACATCTTTCTCTGCTCCCCTCCCTGCCTCTCCCCTCCTCTTCAACCCTCTCCCAAAGCCCCCATGCTCCCAATTTACTCAGGAGATCTTGTCTTTTCTCTACTTCCCATGTAGCTTAGATCAATGTATGTCTCTCTTAGGGTACTCATTGGTATCTAGGTTTTCTGGGATTATGATTTGTGGGCAAAGAAATCTTTTTTTGTTTATTTTTATGGAGCTCTACATCTTTCTCTGCTCCCCTCCCTGTCTCTCCCCTCATCTTCAACCCTCTCCCAAAGCCCCCATGCTCCCAATTTACTCAGGAGATCTTGTCTTTTCTCTACTTCCCATGTAGCTTAGATCAATGTATGTCTCTCTTAGGGTACTCATTGGTATCTAGGTTTTCTGGGATTATGATTTGTGGGCTGGTTTTCTTGGTTTTATGTTTAAAAACCACTTATGAGCGAATACAAGAAATCTTAAGCATTACTTGAAGGTCAGTTGTGATGAAACCTAGAGCGTGTACCTATGAACCGAAAGACCATAACACCAGAAGTCACAATAGCAGACAGCAATACATCCAATCCCAGGAGATCCTGTGAGAGAATGAGTCCAGACCACACTTCACAATTTATTAATTACTAAAATACCATAGAATTGTTCAGTTCATTTTGGCAGTGCTCCAATTATTTTAAACCATGAGTCCATTCATGAAGCAATGAACAAAGAGTTCATCACTATGCCTGCACGAGAATTAGGCAATTAGTTTTCAATATATCATTAATTAAACAAGTATTCACTGTTCATATGTCATGTCATGTAAGACATGGGAGTACAAGCTGGAGACTAAAGAGGAGGAAGAAACATTATGAACACAGTTCTGGTTCATTTAATTCAGTTCACCCACACAAAACTGTGGGGACCCCCGAGATGGCTCAATGGGTATAAGGATTTATTTTATTGCCAAAGTGTGGTGACCTGAGTTTGATTGCTAGAACACACATATGCATAAAAGGAAAGAATCGAGTCCCAAAGTTGTCCTGTTACCTCCACACCTATGCTGTGACACACACACACAATGATAGTAATAGTGTAGAGATTTTGATTTAGAACAAAAAGAATCTACCATGAATTATTCTTAGTAACATCTATATGTCAATAAACTAAAATAACATATTTGGTTAGAAGAATTCAAAAATTATTTTTTCAATCTACAACATTAGTCATATGCTGATTGCTAGGAAATATTCTGTGAATTGACCCAAATCACGTATTTTTTTCTGCCTCCTCCACCTACATGTCTATATACATTTCTCTTTCTCTCTGTCCACAATAACTACATTCAGATAAATCCAACAATCACTTCAATATTTTTGTTTAGTGGTTGATTGGTGAGTTATTTTAATTTGTTTATTTCTGTTGTTTATGGATCCTCCTGTGTATGGCATACTATTATGGGTAAGGAAATTCCACTGGGGACAAGAATGACTGACTCCCTCATTCAGAGTTTGCTTGTTAGTGTTCATTGCACTACAAATGGTCCACGAATCAAGGAAAGTGACATTTCTGGGGACTGAAGAAGTCAACCAATGGTTAAGAGCCATACTGCTCTTAGGGAGGATCCGCATCCAGTTCTCAGCACCCACACAGCAGATCGCAAGCAGCTATAACATCAGTTCCAGGAGCTCTGGCGCCCTTTTCTGGACTCTGCAGACACTGCACTTCTATGCCACTCACTTCTGTGCAGGCGAAATACCCAGGCACATAAAGTAATTTTAAAACAATGAAATAGACATTTAAGATTTTTTTTGAAAAGGGTAAAATGTAAACATAACTGTGAGAAGTAGTAAAAATGAAGGTACTCTGTCACATGTTCCTTTAGAGTAGACATTTAATCTAACATCTGAGGATTGGGAATGTTCAGATAGAGATCAGGGGGTACAACAGAGAGGAATGAGACGATGTCATATAGTAATCAAGGAGATGCATTCATAAATATCTCTTATATGTTATATACATTGTATAATATATGTGTGTATATAAAGGTATATGAAATTAGCTTGTTTTTATGCTGAGAGTCACTTCTATACGCACCCTTGGATTTCCACAGGTTTGAGAAACACAACCACCCATTCGCCTCTGCTGTAGCCACCTACCCAAATATCTCTGAGGAGGAAGATGGATCAGAGCGAGTCACCGTTTCATCTAAACGAAGTTCTAACTGTACATAAACTGGACTCCCATAATTGCCTTCAGCACTTTGATGTTCTTATCTGTGCAGCATAATTTAATAAGACACGGAGTCCTCCTACTCTCCCCATCCTTCCTATATGAAATAATTAAACTTTAACTTTTGCAGGTAGAAGACTGGGAGCAAGTTATATCCAGGGAGCAAAGTGCCTGTGGGAGGGAAGGTATAAAACGTCAATCCCTTTCCCTTTTGTGATTAAATTTCACCACTTCCTAAACTGCTACTAGGCTGTGTCAGCTGAAGCTAGTCGATGGTCGTGTTTCTTAGCACATGCCTTCCCCTCCTCTGGGGAATGCATCATGGATGAGAGAGACAGCTTGACCGATCATGATGCACGATGATGGATAATGTTAAAGTCAACAACTCAGCCTCTCCTGTGGAGATGCTTCAGCTGGAAGACATGATTTAGTATCAGTCTAGGATACTTCAGGGTTTTCATATACAGTTCATGCACCTCTCTACTCTAAAAGTGTTGTATGTGGCCGGCCTCGACCACAGTTTCCCATGAAAGCAACAGGCTGTCTGAAGAGGACCAGACCCCATCAGATGGGACATTAACTCCCTAGCTGTGCTTGCCCTTTACTGGCACAGATTCTTCACATATACCACGGTTTTGTAATTAGCATGCTTTGATTTCTAGTCTCCTATTCACACGCTCCCATTTGCAGCTGTCAATCAATGTCTACCTCTCTCTCTCTCTTTCTCTCTCTCTCTCTCTCTCTCTCTCTCTCTCTCAAAAAAAAAAAACCCAAACTCTTGAAAGTGCCTTTTGACCTTAGTGGGGTCCACATCCCAGGATATCTTGCTACGTTTCCTGTGGCTGTGTTTAAATAGCCAGGAAAAAAGAAACCTTATTGTAATTATGGGTTATTTGGGTTCCACTCTTGAGAGTACACCAGTCTATCATGGCGGGGAATTCCAGGTGGCATGAGCTCTAAGCAGCTGGTGGAGTTGTATTCCAAGTCAAGAGGAAGAGAGTGACACATGCTCATATATATTCAGTTAGTTTTCTCCTTTCTATGTCGTTCTGGCCTCCAGCCCAGAGAAAGGTGTTTCCTTAGACAAGAGCAATCTTCCCAAAGCAATCTTTCAAATCTCATCAAAGTAACCCTTTACAGGCATGCCCAGAGGCTATGATAATCAAAGTTATCCGTTACAAATTGCCTGGAGATTTGTCTCATAGGTGAGTCCAAATTCTGTCAAGCTGGCAGTCAATACTGTCCCTCTCATTGGCCTTACTTCTTATCAGCTCACTTATCCTTTCCCTGTATTTATGCTGACCACCTTGTAAATTTCTCATGTGATTTCTTAAGGTTTGTCTTTACTAACCCCAAATACAAAGAAAGCTGCCACTTACCACCACTTAACCAGTGAGCTCTCGGACTCTTCACAACATCTGCCTTAATAGACTTTTATTTCCTATCGTAAAATAAAATCCAAGTCAATGTTTCTGGACATTGAGACAAAGTAGGGTGGGAGAACTGATCGCAGGACATCTAAGCTTGATTGTGGTGAACTTCCCAAGATAATCAGTCAGACAGGAACTCCATGGTTTTCACCTGACTGTATTGAACGTGCTGAGAGAACATTGCTGATGGAGAGAAAGCATATCTTTAATTGAACTTAGAATTACTTCAGGAGTCCTTTAAATATTTTGTATGACACTGTTCTTATTTTAATTTTTCTTTCTCATTTTTATTAGGTTTTTAAGAATTTTGTACAATGTGTTTTGATCATATTCATCTCCTGTCCCCCAACTCCTCCTAGATCAACCTCCCTATCTCCCTATAATACAACTATCAGGTTTTTAAAAACTCATCCAGTCGAATATATACAGCCATAAACTCTTGAATGTGTGGCCTTCCACTGGGGTGTGGTCCATCTATCTGTTCCACACTCCTGAACAAAGCTGACTTTCCCGCTTTCAGCAACCATTAATTGTCTATAGCTCCTCAGGGACAGGGGACTTCTCCCTAACCCATGCTGGGATTTTCATCTTGTTTCACTGGTTCAGGTTCTGGGCATGCTGTCACAGTCACTGTGGGTCCATCCGTGGAGCTGTTCTGCCATGCCAAGGCTGTTTGCTGTAGTCATTCGCTGACTCTATCAGCTGTAGAAATGAAGCCATGAGGGACGGGTTACTGTCCATGAATGTGAAGAGAGAGACTTCCATACTCAAAAAGATAATAAATACCACTTTCTTTTAAGTTTTAAGTTGGTACCAAACATGTTTTAAAAATATGTCTTGACAATATCCAGGACACACACTTTGGAACTTGAAGTCATCATAATTTTCAGATCTATAAAGAAGGCAAATGAATTACCCTCTGAAACAATTTATATTATTTTTATTCAGATTTCTATTTCTTTGTGTAGCTCATGAAACCATGAGAAATTTAATTACTTCTGTGGCAGAGAGAACTAAATTCATTTTTTCATTTTTTATCATACTAATTCCAAACCATCTTTCCCTTCAAGAACTGATCATAGGATTCACAGAACCAGTTTTGCAGCCCATGTTTGGCCTCCAGCAGTACTAAAACATATGTTCAGGGAAAGGCACAACTGAAAGGTTTGACTGTCGCAGAGGCCCTGGCCTCTGACTGAGCAGGATAGCATAGCCAGCTTCGTCTTCTCACCGAGCTCTGTCAGCTCTGTCTCTTCCTCTTCCTCCTCCTCCTTTTCCTTCATTCTCTTGTTGTTTGACTTTGGCTTTTTGGTATTGCTTGTTTGTTTTTTGAGACAGGTTTCTTTATGTAGTTCTGGATTACCTAGAACTCATTATGTTGACCAAGCTGACCTAAAATTTACAGACATCCACTTGCCTCTACCACCCACCTATGGATTGAGATAAAAGGTGTGCAGCACCATGAATGGTACAACCCTGCTGAGGTAAGAGGATGAGAGGGGGTTTGATTTAACATTTGGATTCTGAGTCAAGTACCTGTATGTTCTTAAGAAGTGATTTGTTATGAGCATTAATTGTGCACAGGTTCCCAATGTTATCAATATTACAACCGTTCCTCATGACAGTTATTCTGTTTTCTGTTTAGAAAATTATTTCTCCTAACAAATGATTCCTAAACACATCATTTCTCAGTGCCTCTCTCAGATTGATTATGGTATCTGTGACCTCTAACGTCAGCATCCTCATGTCTGGATTTCTCATGATACTTTCCTTATCCTTGAAAAATTAAAATATAAAAAAGAAGAGAAAATGAATTTCAGAAATCACATTTTGATTTTAATATCTATTGAATATCCACCCATGCCAACATGTTACTTTTGGGGTGAACACATTTAAAGAATAATATAGCCAGGGCTTCTGTGTTTTAGAATCAGTAGCCATAATTCTACAACAGTTTGCCCATCAATGGTTAACCATTGTCTCATTCACCTTGCTGTATACTTGCACAAGTTCTGCGTTCTCTCTGCTTGCAGGAAGTAGGGCTCTATGATAGCCTCGTGTCTGAAAAATTTGTACTGATAGTTCTCAGAAGAAATTCCAAAAACAAACGTAACTTATTATCAGATTCTGAGAGCAATCCCCCCTTGGTCTATCCTTTATAAACAGCCATGTGAATCTGTCTTTTCTGAATAGTGTGGAAACACTTGTCTACACATATGCTACTGACCACACTAAGATGGAAGTTCACATTGCTTATTGTTTTTCATTCTACATCACTTTGGAAAAAAATATAGAAAATCAATATGCAAATATAGATGAGAATGTATAAAATTGGTAAGTTTTTACATGTGTAACTCAGAGAATAAGACACCAAGTCATGATTTCATCTCATGAACGTTTGATTGTAAAACCTTTAGTTTGATCGTGAAACACCTTAAGTTAAGTATGTCACGTGATACAGGTAGGGCATTTTATAAGTGGACATGCTCAAACCCTTAATTCTAAGCTATCCAGCTAGATCATCCTTGGCTTAGGTATTTGAACACCAATCATGCAGTGTCAAAAACAAACAAACAAAATTCTTTTATTCACTCTACCTAAGAAAACAGGCTAGTTCCAATGTTAGTGTGAATCAGATAGCAGAATATTTTACCTAATTCGATTAAGATGAAATAGCAGAATATACAGTGACCATCTACTGGATTAACTGCTTTGCAGTCTATCTAACGCTGGAGATATTTCAGAGAGGAAAAGTAAATAAGTGAAACTAAATTTTAAAAGTAAGTAAAACTGGTGGTAAGTGAACTATTATCCCTTGGGCTTACTTTCAGAACTGCCCTTGACTCCGTTGCTCAGTTCAACCTGTGTACAAACAGGACCAACTCAGGATTATATGAAAGGAGCCTCCCCAGGGTGCTGATGCTGTGGAGCTGAGGGTGGCAAGCTCAGGCTTCTGACAACCAGGCTATGAAATGCCAGCGGCCAACTGTCAACAGTGCTCTGAGATCTAACAGCCTCTGTGTCAATAATCTCCAGAGCAAACATTCAAAGTCACAAAAAAAAAAAATCCAATAGTTTGTGGCCGTTTCTGGAGGATATGAGCCTCCTGTCTCTGCCCTCATTTGCAGATGATCCAAATCTTATTAAAATAATTCCTCTTTGGTCATATATTAATATAAAGAGTTTTAATACATTAGGGTTCTTGGTGCTCAGTAACCATAAATGGCTTAAAATGGCTAAATCATTCTCTTCTTTTTCAGGGTCAAGGCATCTCAGTGCAGGCAAGAGCTTATGATTGCTTCAAACATGTCTGTTCAACTTCCTTGGTCTTTGTAGCATCCTTGGGAGCTAAGAATAGCATGTATGCGTATGTGTACATTCACACACATATGTACATATGTACAGACACATGTATCCACATACACACATTAATATGCACACAGACTCACATAAACACACCTACATGCACACATACACGTGGATGCACAAATATCATATACAAACATAAACCTATGCATTGTGAGTCTTCCTTCAATAAACACATACTAAATGTAGTTCCCATTTTGGACACAATCTGAGGTTTTGTGATAAGAAAACTTGAAAAAATCAGACCCATCTCTAGAGATTAACCACAGCCTGACTGGTTTTGGAAGAAAATCAACAGAAACAATCAGAGTTCAGACATATTTACATAAGTCAGGTTTGATTACCCACTGTGGAGCTCATAACATGGGCATTTTCACATTTTTGTTTATTAAAATGCCATAAGGCAAGTGCATCTAGAATCATTTAATAAACGACAAGGCCAGCATACAATAGTAAAGCCTTCATCTAGCGCATCTGTTAACACAGCAAACGCTCACCACCATCTATTCTGTGGTGGGAATCCATGGCTACAGACTGGGAAATCTCAGACATTTTCTAAGAGAAAAATTCTGACACATTTCTCAAATTAGTGCTATGTCCGCCTTCCCTAAGTAAGCTGCTTTGACCTAAGGAAGTTCTCTCTTCCTCTCCCCAGGACTCTGCAATGATAAAGTATGTGAGAGACATCAAATTCCAGACAGTTCCAGTGAGAGTCTTCTCCCTTTGCCTATAGCAATCTAGTACCTAGGGAAAACCTATAAAAATCAGATTTTATTTTTATTTTGCACTCTGATTCCTCTTCACCCATTCTTTCTTGATATGTACATACACAATTTCAGTTCCTTTTTGATTCTTTAAAAGAATTTCATATTCCCAGACACACATCTTTAATCCCAGCACTTGGGATGTAGAGGTAAGCATATCTCTGTGAGTTTGGGGCCAGTCCGGTCTACAGGGCTGAGTTCTAGGACAACCAGGGCTACACAGAGAAGCCCTCTCTTCAAAAAAATAATAATTCCATGTTTTCTTAAAACATAAAAGCAAAAAAAAATCAGTCCTCTGGACTTAAGAATAAATTGCATTCTTTGGCACCTCAGTCCCCAAACTCAATTTATAGTCACTATGACACATACATTAGCTTTTATAACCCTAATATCATCATAGGAATAAGATTAAATTAACTATTACAATCACTACTATTTTAAGTCTTCAAGAAGGAAATTCTAAATGATTTTTCTGTTCTTTTTGAAGAATCTAACAAGTTCGGGGCCTGTGGAACAAGCGTAAAAAGCTGGAGTTTGAGCAACCTACAATCACATTTTAAACAGTCAGGCATGTGTCTGTATACCCAACACTGTAGGGAAGGAGAAAGGAATATCTCTCGGTCTGTTGGCTGCCCAGCTATATGTTCTGTCTCTGGAATAAGGCATAGAATGGCATTGTGGGACACCCAATGCCATCCTATGACCTTTACATATGCATATTGGCAATGCACCCATATACACACATGTATATACCCCACACACATGTCAGATACACATTCACAAACACTGTTGTAGGACAAGACTTTTCCTGGGGAGAAGATACACACATGTCTATTCACCTCAGTTAGGGTGCCTATGACAGACCAAAGTACAGATACCAGGAACCAGTAAATTTTATTGGGATTAGTTACAGGAGTATGAGTGAGGGGTTCTGACCAGAGCAGAAAGGACTACAAAGACAAGTGCATCACAAAGCCCCCCTCAGTGTGGATGACAGCTGACAAAGCTAAAAACCTATAGCACACGTTAAACTCTGAAGGCAACACAACAGGTTTGAGAGTGTCCTTTCCAGGTGTCTCAGTTAATCTAAACCTCCAACAGGTAGCTAGGCTGGGGTCTGTTTCTTCCAGGGTAGCTGCCTTTTAATAGTTCCCTAATCTGAGATTTTCTAGCTTGGCTATGCTTGGTTTAAGAGGTACTCTCAGTTCTTATTACTCTGTCAGGGAGGGGCCTAGTGAATCTGCTCACTTTCAGGAACTTCCTGCAGTTATTCTGAATTTTTTGCCTTCCTGCTTAAGGTGTTTCCTTGCAGGATGGAAAGTTTCAGAATATTTTAATCTGAGAGAAAACTGTTACACAGCACACACACACACACACACACACAAACACACACACACATACATGCCATCTAACCAGCTCAAAAGTCTATTCCCAGTGTAAAGAGTTTTTCAAGCTTAATTATAAAGTAGAAACACATGCACAGAATTGAACCATTAAAAGACAGTATGGGGCTAAGGGTCTCACTCTGAGCCTTCACAGATGGCTTGGCCAGAATGGGCAAGGTCTTAATTCTGAGCTCAGCACAGCCAAAAGAAATTTTAAATGGATAATACATCTTAACATACTCTATAAAATATAGAGCCCAACAGTTACGTAAATGTATACAGCAATAATTTTAAGTAATCAGAGAAACAGCTCGAGCAAAGCACACTGGAAGAGTCCTAAAAAAGAAGACTATATAGCACAGACGGGAATTCTTCCAGACAGATTATGCACCGTGTAAGAAGAGCAAGTCCAAGGTAGCAGGCTTTAGAATGAGTCCTGGAAATAAGGTATAATTTGCTTGTTCACACACGACATATACTCATATTAGAGAACTGCTTAGAATCTCCCTCACACTGAGGAGGCAGGTTAAGCCAGATGGCTAAGTCCATCTTCCTGTTGCCAAAGGTCCAAACCCTCCTGAAGTACCAGATGTTGTGAGAACAGAGCAGGTGCTCATCACAGAGCCCTAGAAGGAGGTAAGGAGAGATGGATTGCTGCTCAGACTGCTGGTTTTGCTTCATACGTTAAATTTATATCAAGTAATCAAATGGAGCATCCTCCTACAGCCCTTCACATGCCTCAAAATACCAGCTGACAGAGGAAGGCTTTTCCTGCAAATCCTGCAAATCCTCTTGGGGAGTAAGAGTGAGTGACTTGCTCTTGCGCTACACAGATCTGGGCCATGTGTGACTTGACCCTCATTCTGCCATTGCTAGGTGGGCTGACAATACCCCAACTATGTATGTACCTGCTGGTACAGACTTGTTCGGGCATTTCAAATGTAAGGCGCCGTTCACAAGGCCCCTCACTTTTAGTAGGATTCCTCCGAGGACACTGCTAAGGATTTCTTGAATAAGATAAAATTGCTAGGTTTTTATGTAATTCTCATAAGTGTTAAACGACATATTTTACAACAGAAAAACATTAAACCACTGTTAGATACCAAACCAAACATAAGCAAAACAGCAACAAAATGAAAACAGCCTACTCTTAATGTTAGAGAAAGCAAAATGCTAGACGGCACGATAAAGGCAACCATGACTGGTGCCTGGCCCAGCTCCTCACCCTCTCACTCAGTCACAATATACCGAATATGAATATTCATTTAATCAAAATTACGATCTACTATTTAAAGAAGATGAGAGCTCAGAAGTACGCACGTGTGTGGTAGGGACCGGAACATGAAAGAAAGCTGAATTATCATATTCCACAGTGAGAGGCCAATAGATAAAGCCTATTAATAAAATACCCCGAAGCAGCAATGCAGGCATACTATTTAGAGATGCAGAGAGATAGTACAAAAACCAGCTGATACAGCCGGAAATGGTCACATCTGTGCAACAGGAAAGGGGCTGCAGAGAGAACACAGGAAATTGCTGCTTTGGGGGCAAACCTGATAAAAACGGCTTGATATCTTGTGTGCACACGTGTCATTAAGACAAAAGGCAACTCGGAAAATACAGCGCTGAATCCCGGGAACTGAAGCATGACTACGCATGCTCTTCTCTGAGCACATTTTAAATTACTCCAAGCGGACGTCTCTTGTTCAAAGAACTTACTTGCCCACACTCCACTTAAAGCTTGGACAATACAAAAGGAAAACATACTTATCTCCCCTGGGTTAGAACATATACATTTAAATCTATCAAGATAGAATAGCCTATTTCCTTTAGACATATAGGCTAAAGCCACTTTAAGTGGCCGACATTTTCGCTAGAAAGGATGAAACCTTGTTATAAAGAGTTCAAGGGGCTGAGAAGAGATGGCTCCATGAGTAATATGGGTGCTGGTCAAGTATGAGTTACCTGAGACCAGATCACCACACCCAATACGCGCTGCCCTTGTCAAGTGTCACTGTAACCTTAGTGCTGGGAGCGAAGACAGGATGAACGATGTGAAACACGGTCAATAAAAACTCGGGGTCAGAAACAGGGGTTCAACTGAAGCTCTGGAAAGCAAAGTAGCCAGCAACTGGCTCTTACCTCAGCCTCAGTCTGGATTGGTGATCCTGCCTCTAGGAATCTCAGAATGAGACTGTGTCATAAAGGAGGGCTTTTAGTCCTTTCTAGGGCTGGGACTAAAGGTGTGCACCACTGGGATTAAAGGCATACACCAACTGATTTCTATGGAAACTAGTGTGGGTACTGGAATTAAAGATGTGTATTATTGTGGCTACTAGGATTGAAGGTGCATGTCATTGTGACTACTGGGATTAAAGTGTGTATTACTATAAACTGGTCTGTAAGGCTGACCAGAGGGACTGTTTTACTCTCAGATCTTCAAGCAGTCTTTATTTATTAAAATACAATTAAAATGCTACTACAATGATATACCCATCCCCTCCACACACCTGCACACACACACACACACACACATACACACGCACACACACATGTGCACACATACGCTCAGACACACACAAAACAGAGCCACACAGTCCCATATGAAACAGTAAAAAGAATATGCATGCAGGAAAGTGTTATAGAAGGTTTGCTGTCCCTGGAAAATAAATTATATTAATTTTAGCCTTTCCGCATGCCATGAAAGTTGTGTCTCAAAAGGCTTTAAAATTTTGACATTCATAGCAAAACCAAGAGTGAAGTTGTCATCTCCCATCACCAATGTTAGCAAGTCTACCCCAGTGGCAGAACATTTTCATACTCCCTAATTACACTACTTCGGGGTGCTTTAATCAGTTTTGTAACAATGGTCCACAGACGGAAATGTTGCTAAGTCAAAGAAGTATAGCCTTTTGTGACTTTATTACAGGCTCAGTAAGGATGCCTGGCTTCTTTGGTGACAGTTCAGAGTCTTATTTTAGTCAATCTTGACCCCAACATCTGTAGTGAGTGTATCTGTAGAGATGATGTGGGATTCCCCTCTGTATTGGCTGTGAATACCATTGGTTAATAAGGAAACTGGCTTGGCCTGATAGGGTAGAGTAGAGCTAAGGGGGGCGGGGGGGCTAACCTGAATGCTGGGAAAAAGAAGGCAAGCGTCAAAGAGAAGCCATGTAGCCCCACCAGAGACAGACACCTGATGGAACTTTACTTGGTAAGCCAAGCAATGTAAGATAAAGTAAAAGTAAGGGTGCTGTTCCTTGGGTATGTTAACCTAAATTTTCATCCTGATTGATTTTTTTTTTGACAGTTTTGACTTTGAACTACCAATCCTCTAGCCAAGACACCCAAATACTAGGACTTCAAGAGTATAGGAGCACAACTAACTGTCTGGGAAGGATCCATTTCATGGTTCATAGAATTGAAGAAATGACCGTGAAGGCCTGTGCACAGTTTGCCTTCACCATGTGAACTTTCCTGTGTGAGAACACTACACACGCAAGGCTGCTCACACATACCTTTGACCTTAACTCATACAGAGTGATGCCAAAGCTCCTCTTTCAGGTCTGTATCTCAAATTCAGAAATCCAGTCAATCATGGGCTGTTTATATTCTTGGGTGCAAATGTCAGAGTGGACAGAACAAAGTGAAGTGTGTGAGCCTTCCCACAATGGCAACAGATGCCTGCTTTGTGAAGCAAAACACACATAAATGTTTCCCAGCTTTTTTCTGTTGACTGTCAGTGTACTAATGTTACTCCATATACCTAAGATGCCCTGGCATTTATCATAGAAAATCAAAAGCAAAATGATGAAAGAATAATATGTCTACAGCTTTGTTTTCAGAGTATGGCATTGTAAGGCCTGCACAGTTTACCCAATATGGTTTTAGGGAGAAAATAAATAAAACCAAAAGCAGAGTGATTCAGAGTAGGCTGCAAAAATATGTATAAAGATAGATGAATGATGATAATGAAGATAGATAGATGATAGATAGATAGATAGATAGATAGATAGATAGATAATGTCTAACAATAATAAAGAATCAGAGAGGGGGCACAGGAGGAGTTGGGACATGAAGGGGCAGAAATTATGTAGAAGATGTGGTGCTCATGAATAATGATGTTCTCAAAAACAAATGTTTAATTCTGATAGAATTATTAATCTGCCAAATAGACCATGGTCTAATCTTTTTTACTTTCCCTACTGTAATCCTTCTTGTAATAAAATCTTCATGAAATATACCTGACATTCCATAATTGTACATGCTTTGGTTAAACCAAATCCTAAATGCTCATATGTGTGCAGACAATCAAACATACACACACACACACACACACACACACACACACACAGAGAGAGAGAGAGAGAGAGAGAGAGAGAGAGAGAGAGCGCTGAGGGTCAAAATGGATGTTTGAATAGAGAGATACCAACTTATCATAAGAATCGCATTCCTAGCTAGAAGTGAGATTTTAAAATATTTAGCTGAAATCACAATTAAACTGACAGTTGCAGTGTTAACTAGGTGGCTTTTTTATTCCTGGTGTAAAGGTAATACAAGCGAATGTGAGTGGCTTTAAATAACCTCACCCAGGCAGGGGAGCAAGCGAAGGCTCTCCTTCAGTGAGCTTCCTATTGAGAGGTACTGAACACTCAGGCGGCTGTATTTAAACAGCTAATATCTTCTTAAGCACGGAAGGGCTGACAGATGATTAGAAAGACATAATTGCTCTCCATACGTACTGTGAAGCCTGTTAGCAGCTGCTTCCATTAGCACTGCCTCCTATTTTCCTGCTTCAGGATCTGAGAATTTATTAATATGGAAATAGAAATATGACAGAAAGACATCACAGTGGAGATGACCACATCAGCCAGGGCGTCAGGCATCGGCATCAGCAGACAGGAACCATAGCAAACAATCCTTAGAAATAACCTGCAATCACCTTCGCCTACTCGTACACTCACTCCATGTGGCTTCCAGAGACCAGCGATTACTTTTTCTTATAACTGCCAGCGTCTCTGGAAGCTGGACCAAGGTGAAGGCTAGTGACTACAAAATACGATCAAAGTGATTAAAATTGTTTAAAACTTCCAGTAGTTTACAGGATCTCATTGAGCGCTAAGAGATTCTGGAAGAAGGGAAACTGGCAATTCAAATCCGAAAAAGCAAACACGGTAAATTTCACTCCCACTAAACTGGAGCGGCTGTTTAGAAATCAGGAAGAGCTCTTTAGAAAGAGAGTCCTACCGCAGCGTAGTACTCTAGCGTGTATATATTCCATACTTTCTTCATCCATTCTTCCATTGAAGGGCATCTAGGTTGTTTCCAGGTTCTGGCTATTACAAATAATACTGCTATGAACATAGTTGAACAAATGCTTTTGTCATATGATAGAGCATCTCTTGGGTATATTCCCAGGAGTGGTATTGCTGGGTCCAGGGGTAAGTTGATCCCGAATTTCCTGAGAAACCGAAACACTGACTTCCACAGTGGTTGCACAAGATGGCATTCCCACCAGCAATGGATGAGGGTACCCGTTCCTCCACAGCCTCTCCAGCAAAGGTTATCCTTGGTGTTTTTGACTTTAGCCATTCTGACAGGTGTAAGATGATATCTCAAAGTTGTTTTGATTTGCATTTCCCTGATTGCTAAGGAAGTTGAGCACGACTTTAAGTGTCTTTTGGCCATTTGAACTTCCTCTGCTGAGAATTCTCTGTTCAGTTCAGTGCCCCATTTTTTAATTGGGTTAATTAGCATTTTAAAGTCTAGTTTCTTGAGTTCTTTATATATTTTGGAGATCAGACCTTTGTCTGTTGTGGGGTTGGTGAAGATCTTCTCCCAATCAGTAGGTTGCCTTTGTGTCTTATTGACTATGTCCTTTGCTTTACAGAAGCTTCTCAGTTTAAGTAGGTCCCATTTATTCAATGTTGCCCTTAATGTCTGTGCTTCTGAGGTTATACATAGGAAGCGATCTCCTGTGCCCAGCTCCTGTAGGGTACTTCCCACTTTCTCTTCTATCAGGTTCAGTGTGTTCGGGCTGATATTGAGGTCTTTAATCCATTTGGACTTGAGTTTTGTGCACGGTGATAGATAAGGGTCTATTTTCATTCTTCTACAAGATGACATCCAGTTGTGCCAGCACCATTTGTTGAAGATGCTTTCTTTCTTCCATTGTATACTTTCAGCTCCTTTATCGAAAATCAGGTGTTCATAGGTTTGTGGGATAAAATCCGGGTCTTCTATACGATTCCATTGGTCGATTTCTCTGTTTTTATGCCAGTACCACACTGTTTTCATTACTGTAGCTCTGTAATAGAGTTTGAAGTCAGGGATGGTAATGCCTCCAGAAGATCCTTTATTGTATAGGATTGTTTTGGCTATCCTGGGTTTTTTGTTTTTCCATATAAAGTTGATTATTGTCTTCTCCAGATCTGTGAAGAATTTTGATGGGATCTTGATGGGGATTGCATTGAATCTATAAATAGCCTTTGGTAGAGTACTACGCTGCGGTAAAAAACAATGACTTCTCGAATTTTGCAGGCAAATGGATGGAAATAGAAAACACTATCCTGAGTGAGGTGTCCCAGACCCAAAAAGATGAACATGGGATGTACTCGCTCATAATTGGTTTCTAGCCATAAATTAGGGCCACGGAGTCTACAATAGGTGAACCTAAAGAAGCTAAGTAAGAAGGTGAACCCAAGGAAAAACATATAGTTATCCTCTTGGCTAAGGGAAGTACACCCAATTGCCGGGGAGAAAATTAGGATCTTGGGGGTGGGGTGGGATGGGAGTAAGGGGAGATGGGGAGAGAAAAGGTAGAAGGGAAGGAGGGGGGATTTGGGGAATCAGGAGAATTGGGATATAGGAAAGGTGGATAGGGGAGCACGGAACCACAATTCTTAGTTAAGGGAACCACTTTAGGGTGAGCAAGAGATTTGACCCTAGAGGGGCTCCCAAGTGCCCAACATGAGGTTCCCAGTTAGTTCCTTGGGTAGCTGAGGATTGGGAACCTGAAATGACCCTATCCGAGAGCAATACTGACGAATATCTTGCATATCATCATAGAAGCTTCATCTGGTGATGGACGGAGACAGAGACAGAGACCCACACTGGAGCACTGGACTGAGCTCCCAAGGTCCCAATGAGTAGCAGAAGGAGGGAGAACATGAGCAAAGAAGTCGGGACCACGAGGCGTGCACCCACCCACTGAGACAGTGGAGCTGATCTACTGGGAGCTCACCAAGGCCAGCTGGACTGTGACCGAAAAAGCATGGGATAAAACCGGACTCTCTGAACATGGCGAACAATGAGGGCTGATGAGACGCCAAGGACAATGGCACGGGGTTTTGATCCTACTCAATGTGCTGGCTTTGTGGAAGCCTAGCCAGTTTGGATGTTCACCTTCCTAGATATGGACGGAGGGGGGAGGACCTAGGACTTACCACAGGGCAGGGAACCTAGACTGCTCTGTGGACTGGAGAGGGAGGGGGAGAGGAGTGAGGGGAGGGGTAGAAGGGTGGGAGGAGGGGGAGAAGGGTGGGAGGAGGGGGAGGGAAATGGGAGGCTGGGAGGAGGTGGAAACTTGTTTTTTGTTTATGTTTTTTTTTCTTCTTTTCTTAATAAAAAAAATTATTAAAAAAAAAAAAAAAGAAAGAGAGTCCTAGGTGGGATAAAAGGCAACAAGAGGAAAAATAGAGCCGCAGAGTTCTGTCCTTCACCGGGCACACACAGCTGCTTCACAGGCAGCAGTCTAGAGCTAAAGATCCCGTGAACGGAAGGAAATCTTCCTGACACTGTCATGTACCCTTGGCTGTCCCGGAACTAGCACTGTAGACGATGCTAGACTTGAACTCAAAAGATCTGTCTGTCTCTGGCTCCCGAGTGAAGGGATTAAGGGCACGTGCCACCACCGCCAGGCTTTAAATCTTTGGGGGGTTTTGTTTAGTTTCGCTTTGTTTTGGAACTCTAGTCTTATAAAGTTAGAAGAACCAACATGTTCACGGGAACAATTATTACCGTGACAACTTTTAATTATCGACTTGACTAAAGTAAGCAAGGCAGAGCAGTGCCGAGTTAAGCTGTTAGTGTATAAAGGCATTTCTAGTAAGGTTTAACCGGGGATGCCTGCCCATCCTGGATTCTGTGGACTGGAGTCCTAGACTGAAGAAAATGGAGAAAGGGAAATATACACCAAAGCCTAGCATTTCCTTCCTTGATCTCAGATCCACCCAGATGCGAGCAAGAAGCCTCCCTGGCAGCCATACGTTTCTGGAGGTGAGGGACTCTAGCCACAACCCCCGAGCCAAATAAACCCTCCTTCCTCAAGTTGCCTTCCCACAAAAAGAAGAAAGTAACGGATATAGTACTGATTAGTAATAGCAATGCTGATTGAGACTCAATGTTGTCGGAGCATTTCCTGCTTCTGTGATGCTTTATATACAAAGCCTATGGTGTTTAATGCTCTCACCACTGCCGTGGTGTAGCCCTAATGTAAAATACGAATATTTTACATTTGGAGAGACTGAAAACAGAAATTATACCAATCACCTGAGAGTCCAGGTACCAAGCCCATGATTCAAACTGCTATTCAAAGCATGCCTGTTACTCCCCATCACTCAACATGGCAGTATTTTGGATTTAGAGGAGAAATGTTATTTTACTATTGAGAAATATGATAGAGACTTTCAGTCTCTTGATGGCATTTGTGGACAAACCTCCTATCTATCTATCTATCTATCTATCTATCTATCTATCTATCTCCCTTTCTCTGTGTGTGTGTGTGTGTGTGTGTGAGCACACACACGAGCATGAGTATGTCTCTCTCTTATTTATACATTAAATAGAAATGAATATACATACGGTATCTAAAATCAAGGTATACATGCATCGATCCTCTCTGTAAATGAACTGGAGCATACTACATTCCTTTTATCTTGAAATGGAGCAAGAAAAAATAATTTACACCTAAATTTTACCATTATGAAATGGGGGAAATAGAACCTAATGATTTAAAAGAAGTCTCCCTGAACAGCTAGTTTCAGAAGTGCTATTTTGTAAATAGGATTATAACTGATAAAATTTCACCTTGTACTCATCTTAGTAAAAGCATTTACTAGGCCAGAGCAGATGCTGAGACACTCATAAAGTGTGCTTCTCTTAAAGTCACAGCACAGAAAAGTAGCTAAATATAATGGCTCATACAAACTGTCTACTTGTAGACAATGCAAAACCTGTATTTCTAGCCCAGGAGAAAACGAAGGGGAAAACAAAGCTGGTAAATGTTCACCCAAGAAGCTAAGTTGGCAATGCTTAGCTATCACAAGTTAACAACAACAGGGCCCAGATAATTAGGTGATACGGGAAGCCCTTCTGTATATGTGTTGTTTTTAGTGGTTAATGAATAAAGCATTTTTGGCCAGTGACTTAGCAGAATAGAACTGGGTGGGAAAACTAAACTGCATGCTGGGAGAAAGAAGGTGGAATCAATGAGACACCATGGTGCTACCACAGGAGACAGACATGCTGGAACCTTGTTAGTAAACCATGAGCCTCATGGTAAAATATAAAATAATAGAATTGAGTTAATTTAAGATGTAAGAGCTAGCTAGAAATACACTTAAGCTATTGGCGAAACAGTATTGCAAATATTATAGTTTCTGTGTGATTATTTCCGGTCTGAGTGACTAGGGACTAACGAGCATCCTCCACCTACAATTAGGTAGTGATGTAAAACTCGGTGTACTGGCTGGGAGGGACAAATGAAGGAGTGTGGCCTCCAACTCCAGAGGAAGGAGACAGCTCTCCTATTGCAAACACTGTAGACCTATGTGAGGGCTCTACTGCCTGGGGTGAATCACTCTTGTTTTGTTTATCTGTACAATGAAGATATGAATAGCTCATTCTTCTAGGAGGTCTTCGAAATTATTCGGTGAAATACAGTCTCTGTGCCCACCCGTATGGGATATTTGGTATCTTCTCAGATACCCCCAAACCCTGATGCTGTGGTCCCTGAGCAGAATGATCTCTGTGATCTCCCCAAGTCCCTCACACTTTCGTTTTTCTCTCACATCTTCATTTTCTCTTCCTAACACAATGTAAATGGTACTTTTCACGGAATTGCAAGATCAGATTTGTTGCTTATGGTTAGTTATTACACAGTTTAGACATCGGAATTGCTAAATAGTGAAAAGGATACTGGGGCATACACACATGCCTTTTAGGCATATTGATGAATATTTTTTTGTATTTGCATGTTCATATAGATGCAGCAGTGTGGTGTGTGTGTGTGTGTGTGTGTGTGTGTAAGCCAAAGAACATAAGGGATCACCCTGTCTCTATGTGACCAGTGCTAAGATTGCAAGTATAGACCACCACGCTTGTCTTTTTCACATGAGTTCTAGGGTTTGAACACAACTAGTCAAACACTTAACTGACTGATCTATCTCACCAGTCCAAGCATTTTCTTTTCTTAAGATAGAAACTGTGTAGCCCAGAATAGCTCACATTCCGGAGCCTCTTGTCCACCATCTTAATTCTGGGGCTATAGGGACAATTATAGGAGCCACTACCTTTTGCATCTGACAGTCCTCTTATCTGAGAGTTTACTTTCCACACCATTTTAATGACCCTCAGTAAAGCCTGCCAGGAGAGTTCAGAGTGGCCCAGTCACGATCAGAGTACAGAAAAAAGGTTGCACGGGCTCATAGTTTTGCAGGTGTTAGTCCATGTTCTTGTTTCTTCTATAACTACACATTACGGTGTGAGTGCTTGGTGGAAAAAAAAAAAAACCACTCATCAGATAGTCAGAGAGCGAAGAAAGAAGTGAGCAGGGTCCGAAGTACACTCTAAAGGCTTAAGCACCTTGGTGGGCACAGAGTCCTACTGTTGGGACACATCTCCTAAAAATTTCTCTGTTTTTCAATAATACAATAGGAAACCAAGCCTCTAGCATAAGGATCACTAGGGAGACTCATTCCATTAGTATCTTAGCTCCAATAATAATTGTATATAGGAGGACCCTGCCTTAAGTCAGCCTCGGTTCCAAGGGAATAATACCTTAGTTACAAAGACTGGCTAATAAGGTTACTTCAAAACAATAGCTAGGTAGTTTCGCTGAAATCAAATCATCAGAAAAGGTCATAGTGTAGAATGTTATTTTGAGTTATTAAGTTTTACAGCCAAATAATAGGTTTTCCCTATAATAAGTAATTACTCTTTGAGTAAAACTCATCAACAGAATGAACTAAATGGATGCCTTAAAACCTATAGCGCTTATGAATCATAAAATGTTAATCTATTGGACTGCCAAACCTTTCAAATCTTGATTTTACCTTATAGTTCTACAATCGTCCTCTTTTTGTGTGACCAGATTAGATAGATGATAGTAGTTAAATCATGTTCGTGACACTGATGGGAAAATCACCCTCTTTGGAGAAGGCTGAGGTCATAAAAAATTAAAGAATATATACAATACCATTTTAAAATATTCTTTTAATTTTTTACATATGTGCTGAGTGGGGCCATGTGCACACATATGTAGGTGCTCAAGGAAGCCAGAAGAGGACCGTGGATGCCCTGGGATTGAAGTTACAGTTTTTGTGAGCCACCATATGAATGCTGGTTGTTAACCACAGAACCCCCTCTTCAACCCTGCATTATCACTTTGAGATCTGAACTAGAAGGTTGAGGTTTCAGCAGAGCTCGGTTTATTTTCGTTTGCGGGAAATCTCAGATGTTATCAAATACAGAAGAGCCTCCGGACCTCTTAAAGCAGCAGCTGGGATCACAAAGCAGCCCTATTTTTTCCTTAGAGGTAATACCCCGCCCCCTGCTACTATCTGCCCACAGAAAGTGTATTATTGCCAGAAGCACAGGAGATAACTGGTGATTGGGACACTGTAATTGTAATACTTGTAAAAGTCTTTGATAAATTGCCCTTGGTCCAGATATTGCTTGACTCTCATGAAATGAAGACTGCACAAGGCCAGCGAAACATTTTAAACTTTACTGTGTAAGCGTTCTCTGTCTCACTTCAACATAGTAAGTTTCTTGGCCTAATTCCTGCCAAAAAGATAATAAAATGAAAAACAATATAACCCATAGTACATCAAAAAAATATTAGAGGAGTCACGTATATGGCTCAGTGGGTAAACTGCCTGCAACACACACATGGGGACCTCAGCTGCAATGCCCAATATCCACATAAAAATTCAGGTATGGTCGTATGAGTCTGTAACCTCAGGGCTAGGAAAAGTGAGACAGATCTATAGGGCTTGCTGGCAACCACACTAGAAAATCTGTGAACTCAAAAGTGACCGAATGAGTCTGTCTCAATAGGACAAGTAGAGAACAATCCAGGAAGACACTAACATCCAGCTCTGGCCTCCTTAAGTACACACACACACACACACACACACACACACACACACCTATTAAATAAAAAGCTACCAATCTTTTCCTAAATGTATTCAAATGAGAATCTCTCCATGTGGTGAAGGCTCCAACTCTTCGTGTGAGGAAGCTAAAGAATTAATAGGTGGATATTAGTGTTGTCACAGGACCAGCCTACATCCAAATGACCTATCCATCTTCATAATGATTTGTTCTGCAATTAGGTAGATATCTGCTATGCCAGGTGTAACGTGACCTTAGCTGAATTTTTTCCACCTTGTCTTTTCTCCCCAGTGTGAAATAACTGCCAACCTGTGCTATTATTTTTTCTAAAAATGCCATGAAAAACAAAAATAAAACTCATGAATTTGACATTTAAAATAGAAAACCAAGCCAACACAGATCTCTAACCCTGTAGGTCAGAAATTTATGCACCAGGATTCCAAGAAGCCTACATTCCTTTTGAGAGGCCACACAAAGCAATCCATTTCCTGCTCATCCTGGCTCTTTGCAGAGTTCACTCCCTGTTTTCATGCTGTCTCTTGGCTGAGCTCCATTTTCTGTTTCAAAAGACCACCACATTCCTTGGTCCATGGATCCCCTTCTCTACATTTAAGGGAATCAAGAAGCTATATTCTTCCCCATCCCCCACATCCCACAGCTCTCTCTGATGAGTCTTCCTGCTCAAAAATCTACTTTAAGAACACACGATTAATTTAAGTCTGTGTTGGTATTTTAAAAATATCATTTCAAACTGCATACCCAATCCTTTCTTAACAATCTTAACATGATATTTTTGAGATAACATATCATAGGTACCATCTCTGACCTGGTTGCCTTCCTTGGGCTATGGGTCTGTCCTCTGAACCAGAGATCTATGTCCCTTGATGTCATCTTGGAAGACAGCTCACATTTTTCCTTTACTGTACCTCCCCAAGCTTGATGGTCTCTACATTTTATTAACTCAATGGATAGGGATTCCAATTTCTTCCCCAGTGAGCCTTTGTCTCTTAGATGTCACCTTCCACAGACAACATACCAACCAACTCCAAGTTACTCTTTTTTTCATGTCTGCACTGTCCAAACCTTGCTGAGATCAAACCACAGCATAGAAAGCAGCAAGGTCTGTTACTGACCTTTCGTCTTTGCAATATGCTTAGCTACCTGTGACTCTGAGAATGAAAAGCACCTTAATCTTCCCTAGTCTCCAATTTCTGAGACAGACATCATGGTCTACACTTCATCTTGAGAATTAATGTACACAGTATTATTCTTTATCTCAGAAAGGGGAAATATTTGCTCTCATCAGTGAGAGGTAGTCTTAGCATTTGCAGTCTCTCTCTCTCTCTGTCTTTCTCCCCCTCTCGGCTTGCTTCCTCTCTCCTTACACCTCCATTTCCTTTCTTTGGCTTATTCTTTTAAAGAGATTTGTATTCCTGACTTGCTATGTTGGCTGACTTCACATGCCGATAATGTTAAGACTTAAAAACAGGTTAAAAATAAGTTCCTATCCTTTGAAAAAAAATGAGAGATAGATAAAAAGATAGAGATATGTTGATGATAGATAGATAGTAGATAGATACAAACTAGATATAATTGCTTCAATAAAAGAAAAAGATAAAAACAATTTCAACCGATTACCAACAAAATCTGTAAGATTAATATCTGAAATTTATAGAACTACTTATAAAAATTTGATAAACACCTTTTGCTTTTCCAGAATTACTTAAAAAAAAAAGCCATGGTGATTTGCTATTTTCTACTGTATTTTCTTCTCATTCATCTATTCCTTTTGGAAGAGGCTTAGTGTAATTCCTATTTTGAAATAGCAATGCATTTTGAAAAAAATAATAATAGAAAAACTCTTGCGAGTACTGCTAAGCTACCTGGGAACTCGGAATTAAATTAAATTCTTCTGCATTGGCTCTATAAAATTCACCACGAGAACTTTAAAGAATGTGCTGATGATGTACAAATGAAAATGACTCCATTCTGGACAGGGGAAAATAAATTAGCTCTCTGCAGTGGGAAGGCCTGATCCCCAAGCAATAGCCTAGCATCTATAAAGGATCACATGCTTGGGGTAAGGGCATCTATAAACTAAAGGACGAGGTCTGGCTCTCATCATATGTTTTGCCAGTGTACTGAGCTTATACCATTTTGTTAGTTCCACATTCATCCATCTAGTGACGGTTTTTATTCAGCACTGAAATACGTGAAAATGTTCAATATCTAGGTCGCCGGCACGATGCGGCACAGACATGGGGGAACAATCCATTTATAAAAACTTTTATTTATGCAGGGAGACGATCCAATTATAAAAAAAGTTTTATTTTCCTGCTTGCTTTTCACACAGCTCTCCCTGGAATGCACAGCAAGTTAGTAATTTGTAGTTTAATAGGGATCCTTGAAAACACACTGCACATGCAATAACGTAAGTACGTGCGAAGTGACAATTGACTTGCACATACAGTAACATAAGGACGTGCAAGGTGATAACTGGCCACTCATTTTTAAGGAAAAAGAATATTCAAGAAATTCAATTTTTACACTTCTGTTGGGCAAAAAGTTAAAATACAGCAAAAAGTGACAAAAAAGATTGTTTAAGCTGATTATGAGTTTATTTTAAAATTTATTAGAGATAAGGCAGGAAAAGAAATGAGGACATAGACCATGCTGTTTTACATAGGAAACCCATGGTATAGTAGATATTAAAATTTATAGATAACTATTTGTAAACACTGCAAATGTCTGAGAAAGCTTCTTTATGGTGGTTACTTTGGCACCTATGTATTACACAGAGACAAAAGTGTACACTCAGTGCCTTCCAGTTACCACACAGAGACAAAAGTGTGCACACAGTGCCTTCCAATTATTACACAGAGACAAAAGTGTGCACTCAATGCCTTCCAGTTCTTACACAGAGCCAAAGTGGGCACTCAATGCCTTTCAATTGTTTCACAGAGACAAAAGTGTGCACTCAATGCCTTCCAGTTATTACACAGAAATAAAAGTGGGCACTCAATGCCTTCCAATTATTACACAGAGACAAGTGTGTGCACTCAATGCCTTCTAATTCATTTACTGGCAAAGGAAGTATGACTATTAAATGGTTCTACAAACTCCCAATAAATCAGTGTTTTCAGAGAACGACTAAATGGCTACCATGTTCTTATGGGGTCTATGTTCCTTTATCTTTCTGCCTCTCTGCCATGTATAGAACATGGATGAACAGATTACTGAGCCAAGGATTTAGCTCAGTTTGAGGAGTCACTACACAGCATGCCCAAAGAAACACAGTTTCCAGCAGCACACAACTTCATAGTGATGGCTGACACTTGCCATTCCAGCACTGAGAGCTGGAGGCTAGGGGATCAGAAATCAAGGTCATCTGTGGGTACTGCCCTGAACTTTTTTGTTCTGTTTGTTTTGCATTTGCCAGTTTGACACAGGCAAGGAACCTTTGAGTAGAAACTTAACTGAGAAAATGTCCCAACTAAGTTGGCCTGTAAGCAAGTTCAAGGGGCATTATCTTGATTAATGATTGATGTAGGAAGACTTACCTCACTCAGGGTGGTGCTATCCCTGAGCAAGTACTAAGAAATAAGTATTGTTTGAGGAAACAGGCTGAACAATCCATGAGGAGCACCCTGGGGATCAGCATTCCTCCATGCCCCAGTTCCTGCCTTCAAGTTTTCATACCCGGTGTTCCTTCCCTGATTTCCCAGATGATAGACTAAAAGCACTAAGATGAAATAAACCCTTTTCTTCCTAAATTGCTTTTGGTCCTCATATCTTACCACAGCAACTAACTAAGACAAGTACATACCAAGTCTGAGGCCACTCTGGGCTACATGAAACCTTGTCTCAAAATAAAGCTAGTCTTGGTTAGCACCAGACATGACTGTAAGACACTCTGTCTCCATAGGGATGTTATATACAATTATGTTTGCTAAGAACAAAGATAAACTACTTTGTAACATTCAGAATGCAAATCTCTCTGTGGCTTAGATGAGTTTTGTCTGTTTGCTTGTATCTGTACAACAGTTGACTATACTATCTGTCTCATAGGATCTTCACAACTATCAATTAGCAATAAGCCTACAAAGTCCCTGCAGGCTGTGTTCTCTATTTGATGCTCAATTATCATTAACTGCTATTTCTCTTTCATAGTTAACTCAATCACGCTCATGGTGGTGTCAAAACCAAAGATGGGTACATTCTAATATATGCAAAGCACTATTGTGTTAAGGTTCTCAGAGAAATAGAACCAATGATATGTGAGGGGAGAGAGGGTATATATATTTATGAGGGAAAGAAGATGTTGAGGAGGCTGATATTGTGGGAATTTACTCATGCAATTGTCTGGACACACAAATCCAGTGGAGAATCCAGATGCTGGTTGCGCAACTAAGTCCTAGGTTGAAGGCTACGGACCTGGGTAAGGACAGCTCCATCAATTCAAGTGCCAAGTCCTCAAGGCCTGAGCACCTTCAGCTCTGATACCAAAGCTCATAACAAGATGGATGCCCCAGTTCAGAGCAGTGGAAGGGAAAACCCACCTCTCGCTCCCCCTTTTCCTTCTGTTGAAATCTCCAGTGGACTGGAAGACAAAACTCCACATTAGCAAGGCTGAGTTTTCATTGCAAAATCTATTAACTCAAAACTGCAAATACTATCAGAGGCAGAGTCAGTGTTTTAAGTGAATATCTGAACCTAGTCAAATTCACATAGACTCAGCCATCACCATCAGTCACCAAGGAGAGGGCTATGGTGCACAACACTGAGATTCCTACCAAGCCAGACTTCCTTAGCCCCAATAAAGTTTTCATGGGCTACCATGGTGACACAGTTCTATTTGTCCTGTCACAGGACTGAAAGCAGCCAGAAAAGTCAAGAGCCTACTTATGTGGATTGTGTAGGAAAATGGCTCAAAGGGTTTGGGGTGCAGTCACTCACACATCTTGATAGGCTTTCTCCATCGTTTGCACACTAAGTGATGCTTTTCCATCGTCAGTGATCCTCACTTTAGAATCCACAAACAAAGGCCACATTTTCTGCCAGGCTGGTTTATTCTGAGATCTTATTAATATCTGGAGATTTTTTAAAAGCATGTGCTGAGTATCTCTCCCATGTCCTGATTTGGTCAAATTTATCTATTTTGTGGCTCAGGGTGATGTTTTACAAGCTGGATTTATATTCAGTTCTAAGCTCCCCCATCACAGCCCATTTGCCAGGAAGGTCATTTTTCACCGCGTCAGCAATTAGTCTAGAGACTTCCAGGGGTTCTGGAGAAACATAAGTGTGGCTTGTAGAGAGATATTGTAAACGGAAATGGAAATAAATGGCCAAACCCGAGGAATATTTATGAGACACCACTAAAGCTTGAGTGATTGATTACATGCCAGGGCCAAAAGGAAAAGAGAAGTATCGAGGATACCTGCCAGGTGCCTCAGTCCACAAAATATTTAGCAGACATACATCCATGTACACTTAGTGGATAAACATGCCCCATGTTAATATTAAAGAGAATGTGAAACTAAATAATCTTATAAATATTACCTGCCCCATTCAACACCTTTTGTATTATTAAAAGGACTTCGATGTTAAACATGGACATAATGTTAAAAGAAAACAATAATGAGGCTTTTAAAACCCATTTAGTTGAGAAATTATACCTGTTTTATAAGAACTTTGGATTTCCATAGTAATATTTTATTTGAGCTTTGATGCCATGATCCAAGGGCAGGTGTTTTATTTAACATTTAGCAATCCCATTGCATCTGATCACTCAGCAGGGCAGCTGTTGAGAATGCATTGATTTTATTCATGTAAAAGTTATTCCTCTTCTCCAAGTAGTTTCTGCGCTGCTCACTCATTCTAATGCCTGTTCATTCATGCACAAGAGAACATTTTAAGTAACACTCAGAATCTGACCTATGCTTCATAATATTCACACATGCACAGGGCAGTGGTAAATCAAAGGTTCCTTGTTGGAAGCATCGAGGAAAGCAAGAGACGAGAAATAAATGAAGCTCAAAATTAGAATGCTATGCACGGTCCTGCTACAATCTAGAAAATAATTACACATAGAGCTAGGTCCTAAGATGATTTAAGAATGACACTGTCAGACATCTGTGAAATCTGTTCCCTCAGGAGGGGCATCGGTGGGGCTGTCCTGCCTTGCCTGATCAAGTAACTTGGGAAATGCACCATGTAGACTCTGTAACATGAAACCACAAGAGTCTGTTAAACAGTCTCAAGAATTTATTTAGGTATACGATAGGGACAAACGCTCACTGATAGGGAACCAATTAGATGCTGCCGCTGACCCAGCTGGCTTCATTCAGTCATTCTAACACCAACCACAAGCTTTCTCTCTTCCATCTACCCCGCTCCAACCACCAAAGAGAGCACAGGAGCAAGAGAGAGCGATAACTATCTTAATTGGCATCATGGAACCTTCGTCCAGCAACCTAGGGAAGCAGATGCAGACATACACAGCTAAGCACTGGACCGAGCTCCCAGAGTCCAGTCGAAGAGAGGGAAGAGCAATAATATAAGCAAAGGGGTCAAGACCATGATATGGATACCCTCAGAAACAGCTGACCTGAGGTAGTGGGAGCTCACTGATTCTGGACTGACAGCAGGGAACCTGTATAGGACCAAACTAGACCCTCTGCGTGTGGATGACAGTTGTATGGCTGGGGCAGTGTGTGGGGCCGCTCGCAGTGGGATCAGGATGGATCCCTAGTGCATGAACTGGCTTTCTGGAGCACATTCTCCATGGAGGGATACTTTGCTCAGTCCAGATACACTTGGTCCTGCCTCAAAGTGATGTGCCAGATTTTGTTGATTTACCATGGGAAGCCTCACCCTCTCTGAGGAGTGGATGGGGATAGTATCCAGGAAGGCAGAGGGAGCAGGAAGAGGGCAGGGAGTGGGAACTGGGATTGGTATGTAAAATGAGAAAGATTGTTTTAAAAAATAAAAGAGAGAGAGAACAAGACCCTCACCCTCAGTTTTTTGTTTGTTTTGTTTTGTTTTTGTTTGGTTTGGTTTGTTTTTTTGAAATAAAGTTTCTCTGTAGCTTTGAGGCCTGTCCTGGAACTAGCTCTGTTTAGCAGGCTGGCTTTGAACTCACAGAGATTTGCCTGCCTCTGCCTCGAGCATTGGAATTAAGGCATGCACCACCACTGCCTGGTATCCCTCATATTTTAAGCTGTCATAGCAGATAAGAACACACCTGAAGGCTTGCTGCACCCAAAGTCATTGACTAAACCAATCAAAATCCCACAAGACTCCTCTAATGTAATTTGATTTTTTTTTTTTGTATTTTTAATTTTTGGTTTTTCAAGGCAGGGTTTTGCTCTAGCTATCAAGCCTGTCCTGGCCCTAGCTTTTGTAGACCAGGCTGGCCTCAAACTCACAAAGGTCCAAGCTGAGAAAGTGAAGCAATACTCCAGGGATGGCTCAGTCAGTAAAGTACTTGTCTGGCAGACTTAAGGACAGAATTTCACACCTAGAGCCTCTCTGAAAATTGCTAGGCATAGCAAACGCTTAAAATCCCAACAACGAGGAGGTAGAGACAAACAGATTTCTTGACTCTTTGGCCACCTTCAGGGCAGGGAGAAAGGGGGTCTCAAAAAAAATCAGATAAATGACAGTGGCTGGGGAACTCTTTAGGTTGGCCTCTGGCCTCCATGTAAGTGCGCTTCCACACCTGCATCTCTGTGCATACAGACACACACACACACACACACACACACACACACACACGAGAAAAACAAAGCTAGGCTCTTTCCATAAGTACATTTAGAAAACATTTAACACAGGCCACTTCTCACTTATCTCAAATTAACTGGTTAGGATGACTTCCTCTAGTTAAACTATGTGTGCTTTGCCCTTCCTACATCATCTGCAAAATTTTCATCTTCTTACCTACTACAAAGAAACCATTAGAGGTGAGTAATTATTTGTTTAACCCAGAACACATGTTGGATAATCTAGTAACTATTTGTTACTTAGTGTTAGCCCAAAAGTATCACAGAAGATCTAACAATAAACATGTTAAAGTAACACTAACATAAAAGTTTAGTTTCATTCTTTGAAGCAAAAGATGTGTCAACAATAGTTAGAATTCACAGTTTCAACTTTTGAGCTTGCATATAAATGTCACATAAGCCCAGCATCTCTGGTTAAAAACATCTAAAATAGATAGATGCATGAGAAGAAGGCTAGGCTGAAATGTAAGCCTCATCCAATTCCCACATCGTACACTGGGCACTTACATCAAAAACCTTCTCCAGCGGTGGATGTAAGAATGTGCTCTGAAGATCTTCAGAACAGCAATATAAAACACAAATACGAGTGGATCATCAGATTAATAGTGACACCCATATCCTCCAGAAAGCAACACCCAATCTTTGTATACTGCTGCCATTATCACAGCCTTTAAAGGATGAATGGAGCCATGACAGTGACATCTTGCCTGGGGTCTCATAGACAGAGCTGATTCATTTTCAGAAAGGTTTACAGAGGACGGGTGATGTCTCTTTTCTCCTGACAGTTGCTTCGTGAAAATTCAGATATTTTTACCAGAGAATGGAATATTCATGAGGCTCACATGACTTAATTTACAGATAGCATTAACATGGAGAAGAAAAGCCATGTCTCTAAACTCCCAGCATACAGTACAGAACTACCTTTGCAGGGTTCATTTCATCCATATAAGTACAGAAATCACAACGGAAATATTTTCTAGTTAACTAATTGTGAGTCAACTCAAGAATGATTTTCTAAGTAAAAGCAATTTGTAGCAGAAAGTGTCATTTAACATACTGAGGCAAAGATACGCGACTATACACACAGTAGTGGAATCCTTTCTTGAGAACTGCAGGAGCCAGTGAATGTGGATGGTTAATGTTAAGGAAATCTGCTCTCTGACAGTAAGTATCAACTGAACCGATGTCAAGCTTTTCAAGTACCTGGTCCTTTATCCAGTCTAAGTTCTACTGTAGGGAACACAGTCTGTGTTTTCCAAAATGATGTCAGCCCATAACTTAGTTATTGACTTCTTTCTCTATCCAGTATCTTGGACTTGGTATCACCATATAAACTCATTAGAAATTTGGCTATTAATAGAAATAACTCATGAGGTAAATCTGTCTGAACAGATATGACACTTTGTTTGGATATGAGTGTGCAAATATATTCACATATATTGCAGTGACTTTATTTCTTTTTTAACTAAATTATGTGTGTTTATCTGTGGGGGTATAGCACACGATGCAGTGCCAGAAAAGGCCAGAAGTGGGTATCAGATTTCCCTTAAGCTACAGTTAGAGATGCTGTGATCTGGGAACCAAGCTCAGGTTCTCTGCAAGAACCGTGCATTCTCTTACCAGCATTATTTCTCAATACCATAATCCAATCCAGCAACTTGTGCTTGAATCATTCCTATCTATGGTTTTTCATGTCTTAGTTAAGTTTTTCAAAATAATCTTATTTTATAGTTTGAGAATTTATACCTGTTTGACTGTGGTTTAGAATATATCTATACTTGGAGTACTATTTTATGTTGTGTTTCAATGTATGTAATCATTTCTATTGTTTGGGGGTTCAGTGACAATTGCTCTAAGTTACTTGAAAATGGCTTCTTTGCTTTGATCTTCCACAGGGAGTTAATTTCAGAATCCTTTTTGTATACATTAATTGCTCTTGTTTTTCACAAATTTGTCTTTTGTGTTCCTGCGCTCTCTGTGAATCTTGGTGACCAGGCTTTTCTATCTATCTGTCATGCTATTTGTCCCCACACTGCCTCCAAGGGCAGATAAACAATGTCTTATGCCAATTACTCAGAAGCCCATCTCAATACAATCTAAGAAGGACTATTGGCTTAGAAGCAGTCTTTTCCCATGGCTTAATTTTCTGCTATTGTATGGCTATACTCCCTACTAGAGATTTTATCTCTGAACTTACATTCAGTCAGTCCAACACAAAGGGACCTTGGAAAGTGAGCCATACCTGAGCAAGGAGATGGTGTACAACCAGGCCATCTTCTCCCATGATGCTCAGCATGTATGATGCTTTCCTAATGCCCGTAGACACAGAGCTCCTATGAGCCTCATTAAGACCTTGTTCCAAAACATTTTTAAATAATTTATGAAACACGGATTAACCTTGTCATATATGAACAGAGCTACTGACAGGTCATTTAATTTATTTTATCTAAAACTTGGTTCAAAGACATAAAGAACATGACAAAAATTTTTTCCAAATTATTATTTTCTTTATTCTCAAGAATTCCATATATATTTCATATATACACACCAATGTATATAATACACATATATATAACAAAATAAGATCCTACCCACCCACAATTTTCCTCAATTATCCCTCCATAATATTTCCTCTTCCTAAAAGCACATATTTTCGTATTATATTTTGATAAAGTATTAATTCCAGTTAATGCTGTCCATATTTGCATAAGTGTGAGGCCACCTACTGGAACATGGAAAAGGAGACATATCCTGAAGAAAGGATGTGTCTTATTCTTCCTCCCCAGCAACTGTTGCACTGCTTCTCTTTAATGTTTGCCATGAATCTTATCTGTGCTGCGAGAGGCTGTAGCCCCACTCAGTCAGGAACTTGATTAAGCAGACTGTCAGGTACCTACCAACTAGGTCCAGATACAAGGTGGTGTGTGGAAGGACACTGTACATATAAACGGTGTTACCAGAGTTCACAACAATGTCAGTAGTGTGCCAAGGGGCTACAGAGACAGCACCACTCAAATGGCCTCACACATGGCTAGGATGTTGAAAGTTTCAAATAGCATCTGCCTCATCTTCTATTAGCCTTGGGGTTCAAGAGGCACTTGGTCAGAAGCACTGGGTGCTCCCCATGGACCATGAACAATTCATAGAAGGTGTGGTACCGGATCTCCTCTATGTCAACCCAGTTGTTCACAAGGAAGTGTTTGATAGGTACTTTAGGGTGAAAATAAACCTCTTGCTCTGGCCTCTTCAGCCACATAGGAGTCTTTTGGCCCATGCCCACCATAATGCCCTGGTATCAGGGACGCCCCTTGTGGTGGATAGGGAACACAGTTCTAAAGACATCATCATCAACAAAACCAGCTTTGAATGTGCAGGAGCCATTGTGAATGAGGAGCTCAGTGTTTTCTTCTCCCATAGCCATCAGCAGAAGACATTCAAGGGAGCAGTGAAAAGATGCACAGAACAGGCTGGCAGCAGAGAGTGAGCCCTGATTATCCTTCTTCTCCTCAAAGCCTTCCCCCACAAAACTGGCATAATAGTGGGTTGATACCATTATTTTTAAGGTGTTAGTAACACTCTGCAAGTGTTTGGCAACTTCAGTTTTCATAAGAATTTTCTGGCAGTGAGGTTCAAGCAGATGGTGGAGTATGACATTACAGTTATATTTCAGAACCTGATGATAGCATACGGTATGTGCTTTATAAGCAAGAACTGTGATGCTCTGCATAAATGTTGGGTAATTAAAAACATCAATTTATGTCTGAAGCTATATAAGACCAAAGTTAAGGACCTCAACAGTGCCAGGAATTAGGAAGCATGAACTACGGTGAAATATAAACAAGACCTAGAAAAGCCCCTTTCCTAGGTGCTGCTCAGCCCCCTCATTAACACTGGTAGAATGAAGACCATGACTGGGGCCAGTGTTGATCACTTAGAATCATGCCTTACCAGTCTCATAGGAGCAATCTTTCTGTTTTAAATACAGATTACTCTGGGCACAGATCTCATTCAGTCTTGCTTCTGTTTATTACATCCTTATATTCTGCCTATGATGTACCATCTGCTGCTTCCTCTGACTGCTTCCTTGATGATTTCTAGAACCTAAGAGGGCATGACCCCCCTCCCTGTGCTTTTCCCCTGTAGAAGTCATCCTATAGTTCCTGTAACAAGATCACTGTAGTGACTTGAATAGAAAGGACCTTCATAGGTTCATATATTAGGTCATTAGGGAATGGTGCTACTTGGTAAGGATTAGGAGATATAACTTTGTTGGAGTAGGTGTGAGTTTGTTGGAGTAAGTGTATCACTGGAGGTGGGTTTTAGTATTCAAAAGCCTAAGCCAGGCCTAGTTGCTCTCTTTTCCTGTTGAGTGCAGATCCATATGAAGAACTTCTCCAGCACCATGTCTACCTACATGCTGCCATGAGGATAATGTAGTAACCTCTAAACTTCAAATAATTTGTGAGAAATATTTTCCCTGCTGTTGGAGACAAACTCATGTTTCTCTATAAAAACAATTCTCTGTTCAAAGAAAAGTAGACCATCATCCTGAGTGCCACATGGTGAAATAAAATATTTTCCCAGTATGATAAATGGGACCACAAAGCTGGGATGAAATAGAATGCATTGGATACTTAGCACTCATTAGTCACTAAACTAATAATAATATCTAATACAATAGAAAGAATCCAACTGGTCTAATAATTTTTGTGAATATCTAAGGTTGGGGGAGTAAATAAATTGGAAATGATATTACTGAAAATGTTGAGCAACCTCTGAACTATAGCATAAGCAACATAACTCATAATATGATTCAGACTTTTAAACCCACACCAAATTCCACTTATGCTTTACAGCCAGAACTCTTGCTTGCACAGAGTTTTCAAAATCCATGCTGATATATTTCTACCTATTAATTTATACACAGTTCCTGGAACACTGATGTCATATTGCTCATCCAAAAGATATAATGTATTAGTGACTTCGTCTCCCAAAGAGCAGTTATTCTCAGGGTATATCATTTCGTGAGTGCTCCAGATTTGAATATAGATGGGGTCATGACAACTCTTTTCAGAAATACAGACAACATGGAATGACCCAAAAAGCATCTGCAGAATCCACAAACCAGTCTCCCTTGACTTACTATATCAGATTTCCATGCAAATTAACAGTGTATCAATGATATTTTGAAATAAATATTCAAAGGAACAATTTGGATAATTAAATATTTTATCATTAAAAAAAATCAATAGTTGGTGATAGAAAACATGTCCAAGGATAGCAGTCACTTCATTTTATGTATTTGTAGCTGATTGTTAAATATTTCCAATAGTTCCGGTTCTAGGGAATTTAATGTCCTCTAATGGCCTCTGTGGGCTCCTGCATGTAAATGGTTTGTATAAATTCATGCAGACACACATATGTGCACATAACAATAACTAAATAAACCAATAAAATTAAGCTGTTAAAGTATTCAATCATAGACAAAGCCTAAATTTAATTATACCAAAGTATTTCTCATCTCTAAAGTTCTTTAAATAGCAATTATTGCAATTGGTGAGAGCAGGAAAATGAGTTATTAGATGTAACGTATGGTAATGAAAGAGTAAGGAAGATTTACGGAGGCACAGTTTGTAAAAATGTAATAACTGCAAAGATGGGCTTAGTTTCTGACTCATAGCTAGACATTTTTATTAAGAATCAACCCAATAATATAAAAATAGAACTACACAAAGCTACTCATAGAATGAGAATTGATGATTCCAACATGATAATGCAGGCAATCTACAGGTTCTACTATAGGAAAGGGTGGAAAACAGTCAGCGAGCACATGCAGTGTGACATTGAGCAGCTGGCAACAGGAAGAAAGATCTTTATGACAAACAAGTGGTTTCTGGGCTGTAAGTGAAGTAAACAACGTCCAATGGGATGTTTATACTGTGCTCTTCCCATGTGAAAGAAAAAACAATGTATGCACATGTGCACCCAAGAATGAAAAATGAATTGAATCGCCTACGAGCTTGGTGGTTGCAACCGTGTGGAAGGTCTTGCTAGAGAAAAGAAAAGGGAGTAAGGCTGGGATGCTTACAGAACACACAGCAAGGGTGCATGTATCTTTTTAGATTATATCAGCCAATCTATATCAAAATATAGATTAAACCACATGGATCTAAATGATAGGTGAAGGGCTTAGCCAAATGCTATTTGGGATGGCGCTCCTATATCAAATGATAAAATGCATTTTTGAATAAGAACTGGTAAATTTCTATCTCCGTTCATTTCACTCCTTTCAGGATAGTGTGTTTGCTTAGTCAAAGAGGAGGTACAGTTGAATAGCTATGAAATTCCTGGGTAATTTTCTGCAAAATTTAGAATTGATTAAAATTATCAGTTCTTTCACAGTTCTCTGGATACTTTATTCAATATAGATTAAATATTTGGGATGTGACTCTACAGGATCAAGGGTATATAGTCTGGCAAAAACCAAGCAGTTGAGAAGCACCAGTTGATTTCAGAAGACCAGGAAGCTATAATTTCAGGGAAGAAAATTAAATACAAAAATAAAGTAGAAAGAGAAGCTCCACATGTCCAACTTTACCTGTGAATGGTGGATTTAGAGAGACCTTGGGAGCTGAATCAAAATCCCCATGGGTCTTCAGAAGAAGATATGGTCATGGAGTATCCTGAACCCTCAGTTCTGGCTTGTCTTCGAGTGAATTAAAGAAGACATCAGCACAATAGAACTCCATTTATGCACATTGCAAGTGGGTCGCTGTGAACGTGCATGATGAATGTGGCTGCCACAGCTGGAAATTATAAAGAGAACCTTTTAACAGGCATCCAGCCACCAAGTAAATTAGTGTAAAACATACAAAAGGATGCATGTAAATGATTTAATAATTTCTATCTAAATATCCGTTAAGCGTTTTTATTAAAATGCCAGGACATTGTTCTCTAGGTGATTCATGAGGCCCCTATACATAAAATGCTTTGTCAAAATACTGCTAATTCAATTCTTTGTAGTGTTCACATTCAGAGAATGAGGCTATTTATTAATGGGGCTATTTATTATTTCCCTTACACAAAGATTTCCTCTACGGGGAATCATTTTCAAATTGGTTTAATTACATTGTAACTAGTTTTAATTTGATTAAGATTTACAGTGTCTATACATTGCCTTTCAAGTGGAATAAAGGATTTAAAGACATATAACTAGATATGAAGTCCTACTGAGGTGAAAGGCTGAAGCCATCTATTGACTGGCAAGGGATATGTTAAAGACCAGGTAAAAATATTCCATCTTGTATGGCTATTGCAGATTTATTTTATGTAAAAGAGACTTGCTTTCTTCTGTATGTGCTAAGGCATAAGGCCACAGGAAGGCTTATTTATTTTGTATGTATATTTTGTTCTAGAAGGATTTAAGTGTGTATTTAAACAGAGACTTGAGAGAGAGAGTATTCATCCCAAATTGTGTTTCTTGGTCCTAAGTTTCTTTCATTGTCAGCGGTGGAAAAAAAAAAAGTTTACATACAAGTACTAAAGCGAAGGAATTCCCAAATATGAATGCTGCTTGCTGTCACACTGAGAAAAGAGTCTGAGGCAGTGGTCCTCTCAGTATATGGCTGAATGATGCCTTTAAATTATGGTACAGTACAGGCTCAGCCCCAGCAGTGGCTCATGCAAATAACCTAGATCATCACTAATGGGAAAGGCAAACCTGCAAATGTGGCTGTGAAATATAAAGCTCTGCCTTTCACAATGCCTTCAGCTTTCATGGTGTTTTTGCTCAGGAGGTCGTCCGGATGGCATGGCTGACAACAGGAGGACAAGTAACTCTGTGTAAGTGTTGGGTAAATGAGTTTTGTTGTGGATGCTATAATGTGGTAGGCACTGGCAGGGGACACGGTAGACACATGCTAACTACTCACTCCAAGAGGTCTGTCTCCATTTCTCCTTCTAGTTTTTCTGTTTCTCTTTGTATGAGCTAGGACTCCAGATCAAAACATCCCTAATACATTTACCTAAGAGAACATAAATAATTATAGTAAACTGAAACAATACCACAACTCATCTACTCTTTTTCACTAATGCTAGACGCATGAAAGACAAAAGTCTTAAGGCATACTATGTCATTGACTGAAACACATAATTAGGAAGAACCTTGTCTAACTAGTGTATGGTTCCGATTTGGCATGGGTTGCAGTAAAATTGCAATGCTTTTCTATACCTACCTATAGCAGAAGCATCAAAGAACTAAGTCAACAATCATAGCAAATGGAGCTTGCCAGAACTTCATATTACTTTGGCTAAGATGTTCACTCAGCCAAAGTACCCTTGAGAAAGATACATCCCATCAATAGATAGCAAAAGAAGAGCATAGGAAAAATGAATATAAAGTTTCCCCTTCTACACATTCTGGTGTTTTCTTCTCTTGGTTTCAATAGATAAACCAGCACCTGTGAAGCTTTATTTTCCTTCATTCTCTAACCTTTTAAAGTAAGCCAGTTCTTTTGTGCTGGTTGTAAAAATGAAAATTATTGAATAAACATTAGTCCACAGAAGCAAATTGTTTCTATAATATTAAATATTTCTCCACTTTATATGTCTTTTCTCAATAGCCTTTTATGTCCCCCTTTTCTTTTCTCCTGTTTTGATATAATTGAGAGGAGGTGGTCTTCTCGGGTATGTGTTCTTCACAGAAGTTAGATGGCATATACTCTTCAGGGACTGCAAAGGTCTTTCTAAAACCCTTCACCCAGCACTGAGTTAAAGCACACTCTGTAACCTCCCATTTTCTCTATTGTAAGATCTTGAGTGTAAATATGTCCTCTTATTGCCGTGAAATAATCTACATTATCACAATTACCATCACCAAGGTAAGAGAGGGGGTCCGATTAATTTTGACTTTTTTCTATAGTTTTGGCCTATTTTTCTCCCCTCATTCTTCAGAAGGTGTGGCTATGCCTATGGATTCTCAATTAATATCTCTCTCCTTTCCTAATATATTAGTTTCATTCACTCAACAGTTTTGTACTTCTTCATCAGAAAATGCAGTAGGTATCTCAAGTTAGTACACGCTCAGCATCCCTTCCTGGATTTTACTTTCTCTATGCTGATTCCAATGGTCCTCAGTCCAGAACAGGCTCCATATAGCTGGCAAAGCTAGAGGTTCCCTGTGCTCTTGCCTTTCATCTCACATGTTAATCATCAAGTCATTTTGGCTTCATCTTCAAAATAAATCCCAAATCTGATCCTTTTGCCACTCTTCTGTTGCCAGTGACAGATGTCTGGTCACCCAAACCTGGACAGATACAGCAGCTTTTAGAGGAGAGTCACATCTTTCCCTTCTGCTCCTCTGTAGGACATTCTCTACATTCAGAGGGAAAAAAATGGGCTTTCAAATCAAAAATTCATGCCATCCTTCTTTTGAAATTTCTACAACAGTTTCCCACAACACAACCAAGTTCTTACCCAGGACTGTGACTTACAATACATTCTGGTCCTAGCTTGACTCTTAGCTTCCTATCCTAGGTTTGTGTGTTTTAAGTTGGTTCGAGGAAGCAGGTCTATTTACTGAACATATTGGGTTTTCTCTTGCCTCAAAGAGACAAATTCTTGAAGTTCCTCCCTATTCTGATTCTATCTCTTTTCCTAATGTAACATTGTCTGTATCTTCCTCCTCCAGCAACCTGGCAACCTGGCCTACTTTAAAGTTTCTCTCTTTTCTCTTCTCTCTCTCTCTCTCTCTCTCTCTCTCTCTTTCTTGTATTTATCAACTTCAAGGTTGTTGTTGTCTGTAATTTATTGCCTGTTTTGATCAATATTAGATAAGATTGGTAAGGCAATGGCTTTGATTTTCTTCCTGTTGGTACTCTGAAATTGCTTCCCACCAGGAATGCTCATCATGGTTCTACTAGCTTTCTTTGTGAAGGAATGCTGTTCTTTGCAAAGATCAGTGTTCGTAGAATATCTCCACTTGATAACTTTTCTTTTTCTCCAACCATTGCCAAGGCACCATGAGAGATGAAATTGCCCACCGTGAGGGGCAACATCCTGCATCCTGACACTGTTTGCCTATGCTGATATTTTGTTTGTGCTTTAACAAATAAAGCTTGCCTGGAGATCAGAGTGCAGAGCTAGCCACACTAGTTAGCCATCGAAGCCAGGCAGTATGGCACACACCTTTAATCCCAGCATGCAGGAGACAGAGGCCCACGGATCTCTGTGAGTTCAAGGCCACCCTGGGCTAAGCAAGATTGAATCAGTCTAAAAAGAGAAACAGGTGCCAAGTGGTAATTGTTCACACCTTTAATCCCAGAACTGGGGAAGTGGAGATGAGAGGTGATAGGGCTGGGTGGAAAGATAAGGATAAGACAGGAGGAAACAGGAGCTCAGAATTCAGTCTGAGGTTTCCTAGAGACAGCATTCAGTCTGCAGACTTGTAAAGACAGGATACCTCATTCAGTCTGAGGATTTCACAGAGGCAAGAACTAGTGGCTGGATCCAACCTGAGTTGGATCCCAAGAACCTACATTCCAGGAGAGGAGAGTAAATGTGTTATACTGCTAAATTACATGTGAACCCCAGCTATGGCCTCTGTGCGGATCTCAGGAACAAAGAGTTGACACATTGAATATTGTACCTAGTGCTGTTCTCTGTCCACCTGGCTCCTATCTGACATTGGAAATGACATGTTTACCCAGTAGGTACTATGTCTCAACTGTGCAGATTTTCTAGAGATTTTTAACCCCTATGACACCCGGATTCAGTATGCCTGGAGCTGACAATAAGCCAGTCTCATTGAAGGATAAGAGAAAGAGGAACAAAGAAAAAATGGTGAACAGTTACAGAGGTATGGGTGAATAGATGCAAGAGTGTTTAGGACACAATAAGATGACCAAGGTGGATAGCACTTATGTGTTTTTGAATTGCTAATAAGAGACCAGTTTGAATATTCTTTAAAAATCAAGAAGAAAATTGTCTAAGGTGATAGATACATTGATCATATCTATCTGTTCTGATCACTGTATGTGTTATTGAAATGCCTCACCATTCCCCATTGGTATGTAATATGCTTCAGCTAATTTTTTAAATACCTTGAACACTGTGGTTTCCCCAGTTTCTCCTCCATTATCACTCTCTCTGAAAGTTCAATTCTCTTCTTTTATAGTCAAAGCTAAAAAGGCATCATATACAGATCCCAACAAGGACATCTAGCAACACAAGCCTCTGTTTTGTGGGGCTTTTGCTTCTCTTCTGACATACAAAGGGACAAGAAACCATCACTGTTGTCTCTGGGAGGAGATCTCTAGCATCCTTTTGTTTCAGGTATCTTACATGAGCAAAATTTCAGGACAAGCATGAGATGTTAATAAATTCAGAAAGCCACATAAAACAATGACCAGAAGGAGGAGTCACTGTGGGGATACATTAGAAGTTACGCTGAGGTAATCATTTTGATGCTCAGCAGAAGGCTGGATGTGGCGGTGTGAAAGACACCCAAAACTTAAGACTTTTCCTTTAGGAGACCCCAGTATTTGGTAGGCTAAGTCAGGGGATTGCAACTACATAGAGATTTCCAACTCACTTTGGGCTGTACAGGAAGACTTTTGAAAACAATAAACACTAAATAATTGGAAATAATTGTTATATTTTTAATAACAATTAAATAAAATTAATAACAAATAAAATAAAATTTAATAAAAGGGTCATTACATGTATGTGTTTGGATAACAGATGCATTATTATTCTTCAATAGTACAAATAAATGTACAGCAAGACTAATTAATCTCAACCAGATGCCAATCACTTGACCTCAGGACCTGTTTAAGTGTAAATTAGCTCGATCCCCTCACAGGTCTCCTAAGGCAGAGCTTCAGTGGAGTGAGAATAGGAAAGTGTTCATTGCAAAGGAGATTCTCCCTCATTTCACAACTTTGCCAACAACTAAACAATTTCCTACCTGAGAGGGTTGAACAAAGAGTCATCTTTTCACCCAGCAAACAAAGCTTTTATAGCACGGGACTTTGTAAAGGAAAGAATAACATCATCTAAGGAACATGTACTCTAAGATGTCTGTAGTCTATTCCTTCTGAAATAATAGGTTTTATGCATGATGTGTCATAGTTAGCTTGAGTTCATGTGTGCCGATGCCCTTCTGTTTCCAAAACACACTTCATTGCTTTCATGCTCTATAGATTCATACACCATTTCCGAACCACTCCTCTGTGGCAAACATGGACTGTGGGTGTATACTGAGAGGGTGCAGCACATACCTTCTCCTTTAGGGTTGGGTGATCCCATGCCACACTAAAGCCCAACATGGAGAGGGCAACTGGGTACGCAGTCCCATTCCTATTGGGATTGTTAGCTGCTAGGTAAGAAAGAATCAGTTTTCTCTGAGAGTGCTGTCCCTTGTAAAACTAATATGTTCAACTGGAATATTTCAGAAGCACAAATGGGTCTTGAAGTTTTTAAAGGAGGAAAAGCTCCTTTAAAGTGGATAATGGATGGGGGTGGTGAACCTGAGACTTAGGGCAGGTGAATATGACCAAAAATGCTGTACAAAGTTTGAAATAACAAATAAAGCAAAAAATAGAGAGACTTGAATGCAAGATTTTCTTAACTATATATGATTCAGCTTCTTAGAGATAGTGAATGAAGTGATTATGTGTTACAAATATGATGAAGAAATAAAGCCTGAAATTATCACTGAGGGAATTTTTTTCTTTTGTTCCAGCATCCACCCAAATCACCAACTTCCTGAACTTGCCATCACTTCTGCTGTGAGTTCCTACCTCCAATAGTAACCTCCAGCTCAGGACTTTCCCTGTTTGCATCCTAGCTGTTGCCCATTTGAGGGAGGCCAAAGGACAGAGGTTTTGTCTTTGCTCTCTTAGTGAATTCTAGTTGCCCATGAAATACAACAGCTCATCAGAATTCAGTACTGCACACATCTGTGTGCAAGCCCACAGGTACATGTGTGCACATGCGTACGTACACACAATTAAAACAAAAATGATTTTTTAAAAAAGCTACATTGTTGATTTTCCACTTTGATATGAGAATGGGCACCATCCCTGCTTTCATTTCAAGGTACCCCTTGGGTGAAAGATCATAATCGTAACTTCTATTACTCAAGTATCAGTTCATAATCAAGAAGAAGAAGATCTAAAGCTGCAAACAATTTAAGGTAGGTTTCTGGGGTGAGCCAAGAAAGAATTCACATGGGACAGACCCAGGATTTTGATCAAAAGGAAAGCACACTGAAATATTTTTTTTTAGTATCAGGCAGATATGTTGATTCTTAGTTATGAAGCAATTTTATAGATACAATGGCTCCACTTTGCCTGCCTATTTCAGAACAAACAAGACGACAACCCTAACAGGAAAATACAGTCACTAATCTACTGGTGGCCTTTGTGACAGGAGAGATGGAGTATTGGGTAGGCAATGGGAAGAAGGCAATGTGGGACAAGTGCGGGAGCATTGTGCAGGGAGAGTGTGTGGTGACAGTCTGTCTGTAAGGAAAATTCTAGAGGATGGAGTGTGGAAGTGGGAAGGGTAGGATGGGGTGAAGACATTTGTGGGGTCCTGTGCAAGAGAGAGTGGGAGAGAAGGAGGTCAAGGACACAAGAGGAGGCACCTCAGCTTGATGCCGCCCCCCGGTGACTTCAGGCGTTTTACCAAAGTGGGACAGGCCTTCATGAAGGAAACCGTGGAAGCAAAATAGGAAGTCAATCAAGCAGAATTACAGAGGAAGGTGAAGGAAAGGAAATTCAGCATACGTTTAAGAGAACTGAAGAGCTACACTGTAGCTAATCACAGTTTTTAAAGCCCTCTTGGGAAAAATCAATAGCAATGTTCAGGCCCTGGTATAGAGAGAGCAGCTCCTCAGAACTGATAAAATCTTCCCCTCTTTCAGCAAGGAGCTTTGAGTTCAGGCTTTTCTCTATAATGTACTAATTCAGTCCCCATTGTCCTCGGGGCCCTGTAGTTTCTTAAGAGAGAGAAGACATTGATAATTACAAAGAACTCTGTGCTTTACATAGTTGGAAGCTTACTGTCTTTTCTTATTATAGTGAGACTCAGAGAAAAGCAGAGATCTCAGCAGAAGGAAAGGAAGGAAAGACTGGAGTTCTCTGTCTTGAGTGCTGTCCTTTATAGAGTGTACAAATTGGAGCATCAGGCGATTTTAGGATGGGAACATTTTCTCAGCCCCTGTAATATTCTTTAAATATCTAGCATGTAGATGAAAGATTAAGAAGCCTTGGCTTCTGTACGTGAGGCTAGTGCTTCTCTGAGTCCCTTGAGCCTCTGCTTCAAAACAGCTGCTCCAAGAAACCATTATGTTAGAGGTAAACAAATTTAACCAACATGTCGGACATGAAGGTATCTTAATAGTTCTGCCTCACTTGCTGATATGGAAGCGATTGGGCTTCTTTATTGCCACTCTCTTGAGTTTTCAAACTGATTAATTTCAAGATTGAACGTCATGAAAGTGGGAACTTTGTTCTGTAAAGAACAAGATGTAATTATTTTGAGCTTTGGTGATCTTGAATTCTGAAGGTTGCCGGCAGGCGATTCCGCCCCTGTGGCATGCGTGTACTGTGCAGAGGTCACACTTCACTAATAAAGCCTCACCACTGGAACTGGTACATGGGGAGAAGTCCATGGAACCTGCCAACGGATGTGAGAAAGTATTTTATCCCACCAGAAAACAACTGAAAGAGCTTAAAAGTAATTTTTAAAGGTGAAAAGTAATATTCCCACAATTGAGACAAATTTGTCTGAAGATAATACTTCGTTGAATTTTTATTTCAGAGCTCAGCCCTGAACGAGGAATGAATCACAGTCAGTTTGACTGCTGGATTCTGACAGGTGTCCTGCCATCTGACATACAAAGGTTTGTCAATTGAATCACGTTTTTAAACTTCATTTAAGTTATAAAGCTGTATTTAGTGACTATCAGCAGTTTTTGGTTATCAGTTCATTTGTTTGAGATGTTTTTTTTTTCTTAAGTGTCTGCCATACTGCAGGAGTGGAGGGTTTTACATAGAATTTAATCCTTTTGGATTTTCTTAGTTTTTAATCAGATATAGACAAAGGTGATATAGCTACAGAGAGACACAGACGAAGATCAAGATAAATACATATATTTTTAACATATATATATATTAAAGGACTAACTCAGGATGGTTATACTATGTAAACATTTTGAAAAATATCTATAAAGGGAATGCCACTTTACTCTCTTAATGTCTGACATGCAAACTTCTGCAACTGCCATGAAAATCAGCTTTTCAAATAACTAAAACTGAAGCAATGGTGCGACTCAGCTGTGCAGACCCTGAGTGCACACAGGAAGGACTCAAAGGCAGCACGCTGCAGAGACACCTGCTCTTCTGTGCACATCGCTTCATTCTTCACCAGAGTCAGGGAACAGGACCACATGGGAACGCCCACCAAGAGATGGACAGTAAAGAAACTTCAGTGCCTACACAATAGACTCTTATTCATCTGTAAAAAAAGAAATTCAGTCATAGCATTTGTAGGGCAAACCACATGATTAGAAATCATTAAAAGAAAAGGCCAGACTACAAAAGATAAGGACTTCTTCCAGCCAGGCTTCACCTCCTAATGGCTCCACCACATCCCCAAACAGAATCACCAGCTGAAGATAACACGTCCAAATACCGAAGCCTGTAGCAGACATTTCTCATTCAAACCACTCCAGCAGGACAAAGAAACAAACAAAACAAGGTGTTCCATTTCTGGGGACACTTGGTGAAAACATGGCAGTTGTACAGTGGCACCCAGGCCACACCCGCCTATGACATTTCCAGTGGCATGCAAAGCTGAACAACTTCTGAGCTGGCAGGGGGACACCTTCATGGTCAGTTTCCTCCTAATGCTAAAAAGACTTGTTCAACTACCATGGCTATTCTTTGGTGGGTGGGGTGTCAAAATTCAATGGTTTAACATACTTCAGAGTGAGTTTATAAAGGATGCAAGCATATGAAATTGCACACATGTGAATCCTCAACATGGGGCATAATGAATCTTGCAGAAATCATGCTAAACCTGGGCCAGGCCCGGCAAGCATGTTCTCGAAAACAGATTTCAATGAGGTGTATGTGGCCTGCTCTGAGGACACTGAGGCAAGCTGCCTGTCAAGCGAGACACCATGAAGACAGAGTAACTTTTCTGAAGACCAAAGGCTTTGCCTGGGGTTTTAGTATCCTCTTCTCAACCTCAACATTGAGAAATAATAGAACTTTTACAATTATTTTTAAAGCTGCTATTCTAACATAGACATTTGAAAAAAGTGTTTTTAAACCTATAAGAAATTTTACTTCAGCCATTTGGAGCTAGATTCTCCCTTACTTCCTCTCTCTCTCTCTCTCTCTCTCTCTCTCTCTCTCTCTCACACACACACACACACACACACACACACACACACACACACACTCAGTGAGAAGGTTTCTGTAACTGAAGGTAAGATTATGGCCAGGCAAAAACTCAGGAAATAAATACCCTGTCTAAGAATGTTCAGAAAAATCTTGGAGTAGAATAGGAACAAACTATCCAAGCAAAGGTGGGATTTTCTATTATAATTTGATGCTTGTCCTAAAGGAAGAAAAAAATAGGATCACATGGAATTCTTAAGTATGAAATAAATGGCTACTTAATTTGTTCTTAATACTTTGGCCCTTATTTTAAGAAGACAGTAGATCTTTCAGGAAATGACATTATAAACTCTTATACAGTCCTGAGTGACACCTTCAGCTGGCACCTTGAAAATAATAAGCTAACAAATGAACAGAATTCAACCTAACTGTTCTGCTTGTTTTTAAATTTGTTCCTCTTAATTTAGTCATAAACTACTTAAAGAAAATGCGTATCCGTTCATGATTTAATATGTCCCTTGAGCACCAGCTTGTCACCAAAGATATGTCCATTTTCAGGACATAGGGTCATAAGAAGGCTTTCTGTATCTAATAACTGAAAATATGAGGAATAAGAAAGTAAGGGTGTAAACATTCTCTCCTTCTACCCCCTTCAGCTGCTTCCTTTGCTCTGAATGTTGCCTAGAGTTCATGTGTTGGAGGTGTGAACATAACATATTGATGTCGAGAAGCCAACATTTAAGATGAGATGAGTCAGGAGGGCTCACACCTCATGATTGGCTTGAGAACTGAACTCAGGCAGATAGCATATGAAGAGTAGATGTGTGAGTTTGGACCTATGGCTCCCTTTATGTATGTTCTCTTCCTTTCTCCACTCCATCTTCTGGCAAGGGTTAGCAGTTACAGCAATTAGTACCCTTCACTCCCACTACAGATCCCTCAAATTCAACATCCCAACCTCCATCGCCATGAGCCAAATTGTGTATAATCACCCGGCCTATGTAATGCTGTCCTAGAAGGTGTTCTAATGGAGTGTCTATCCTTAAACACCCTCAACGTCCTTAGGGTTCCATTTGACTTTCTGTTTGTACCTCTTACTCTAAAAATATTCATTTTCTTTGTCCTTATTCACAATGTCAAATAAGCTCTTCGTGAAGACAATAAATCAGAGGTAGGCCCAGTGTGCACATTGAGGAAAGAGATAAACTTCTGCATTACAAACAACAGATCACAGATATTTAACATTATTCATAGGGCAAGGCTCTGCACATTTTTGTGCAATCATTCTTTCATGTATTATCATTCCATCACTTGGGGAGGGCACTGCACACCTACCCACTGCCCCTTGTCACTTGCCTGTTAGACTCATCTGCACACCAATGATCATGCTGTAGTAGATGTGAGCCAAATGGTTATTATTTCCTTTTAATTTCAGTAAGATTAGTAGAAACAACTTTATAAAATTCAGCCTGTGTGAGGTTAACAGTGTTTTCCTTTCTGTATTTTAAAAGCTTACAATTTATTAATCTTGCAATTAATCAATATAAGCACAAATGGCAAAGCAGGCAGGACTCCCATTGCTTGATGACTTTTTAGACAAATCTCAAAATCCAATTGACATTTCGTGCTATTTAACTTCCACACTCAAACCTTATAATAACCTTTACTTTCAAGCATCTTGTCTATTTTTAGACTGTTGATTACATTACTGAATAGATCTACTATGCACTATATATCAGTTCACATACAGTCAAGCAGTCATAATTAGAAAAAACAAATTTATTTAATAATATCATAGTGGGAGTCCTTTGAAGTAAATTTTATGCTATATCTCACAGTTGCATCCTTGATTGCTCACCTTCAGAACACTGTGAGATGACTCAGAGCATCCCACAATGAGACAGCATATCACTGGCCAGCCATTTTGCCTTTGAGCATGCCTTGAGGCATTACTGCTTCCTAGATCCAATATGGATTGCAACCTACATTGAGTTTCGTTGTAGAGTGTATGCAGGTTTGAGGATGGGCGTATAAAAGAGTCACAGTATGGAGAATCCACTTGATTTTAAGAATTATTCTCTGATTTGTAAACAAATGAAAATCATAAACCAAGGACTTTTAAATATGTAAATTAGTTGCAATGTGTCATACACATTGAGATTTAGATTCATGCAATTTATATTCCAAATGATGATTTTAATATATAATATATTTTCTAAAAAAATGTGTCATACTGTCCCTTTTTGTTCATATGCAGTGTACAATTGGACACATACTGAAATATGATGATAAAATGTATCTGTGTTATAAAAACTGCCTGTCACCATTGCTGCTTGGTTATATTTATTATATGGTATCTTGTCAATAAAATGCTTTTTTACTATCTCGATTATGATATTTACATATATATTTAACTTGAAGAAATTTATTACCTATTTTCCAATTTACTAATAGCTAATGGTAGATAACCTTCAAATATCCAGGTATTGAAATCCAAACATCTATCATAGGAAAATTAACAGAGGCACTAACAAAAATGCCTTGAAAATCTCCAATTGTAGGTGTTGAGTTCTCATAGTTCCCTTAGCCAAAATCAAGCATAGTTGAGAAAATGCAAATTTGGGGGCAATTATTACAAAAGAGGTGACTTTTGCCCATCTTATACAGGTATAAAATGATGACTAAAACACAAATATAAATGGAATTATTTTCAGAGAAGATTTTAGAGGTCAAATAGAAAGATTCTCATTAACATTCAACTTACATGTAATTTCTCAACAGGATAAGCAGCTGAATGCCCACATTGTTATTGATATAGAAGAAAGCAGGATGTGAGAACTAATCTCTAGGAGTAAAGGACGATGGGGATATTTTATACAGAGTCCACACAAGATCTGAACGAGTCTGAAATAGTTTAATTCAGTGCATAGCAGCTTTGTGTTCTGTTCCACAGTTATTGCAAAGGAGTGATAGCACAACAGTAAGTATTCTGATGTGTTTCAGGCTGGAGGGCACATGCTCAAAATCCATGTGTTGAAGCCTTAGGTTCCAAGACTTTAAAATGTGACTGAGTTGAAGGTGCTGTCTTCAAAGAAGTGACGTATTTATTGTACAGGATTGTTATAGCTAACCTCGGTTTTTTTGCTTTTCCGTACAAAATTGACTGTAGTCGGTAAAGAATTTGTGTTGGAATTTTGATAGCAGTTGCATTGAATCTATAGCAAGATTTTGGTAAGGTGGCCATTTTTCTAAATTAATCAGACTGATCCATGAGCATGGAAGATATATCCATCTTCTGATGTCATCTTCAATTTCCTTCTCCAAAGATTTGAAGATTTTTATCATATAGGTCTTTCACTTACTTGGTTAGTATTACCCCAAGATATTTTATAATATTTGTAGCAGTCATGAAGGGTGTTGTTTCCCCAATTTCTTTCTCAGCCCATTTGTCACGTGTATGTAGGAGGCCTACTGTTTTGCTTTTGAGTTAATCTTGTGTCTAACCATTTCACTGAAGGTGTTTATCAGCTGTAGGAGTTCCCTGGTAGAATATTTTGGGGTTTTTTATGTATACTATCGTACTATCTGCAAATAGTGATACCTTGACTTCTTCTTTTCCAGTTTGTATCACCTTGGTCTACTTATGATATCATAATGCTTCAGCTCAAACTTCAGTTACTATATTGAATAGATATGGAGAGAGTGGACAGCCTTATCTCCTTCCTGATTTTAGTTATTTGGGAAGAGAAGGGAAACTAAGGTCAAGATGTAATATATGAGAGAATAATAAAATGTGACTTGTACAAAATGAAATTATTAAGGTTCTAATCCATTCGAAGTGGTCTCCTGCTAATAAAATTAGAACACACAAACACCCAGGCTACACATGAGGAAAGGGATAATATATATACTACAAAATACAAGCTACTTCAAGCCAGAGAGAGAGAATTTAGAAGAAAGCAATTGTTACTGGCCTCCAATGGTGAGAAAAGAGCCTGTGGTTACACAGAATGGGAAATAGAGTACAGAGTCATTAATAAGACTGGAAACAAAAACTAGACCATTAATATTTATTCTACAGTAATTAGAATTGTAAGAGAGTACAATGAATGATTCAACAGTAAGAATTTAAGTAAAGAAGATGTAACAGACAGATTTCTGGAAATTCAAACACATGAAGGATCAAAAAAAAAATACTGCTAAAACAATTAGAAAGTCTAAATAGGCCTGGAACTCATGAGAAATTGAATCACAAAGGCAACATTTTAAGAAAAAAAATGAGGCACAGTGAATTCTGCCAGTTATGTAAAGAGTTAGCATCAATCCTGTTTTCCCATTTGGTTTATGTGTCCAGCATTCCCACAAGAAGACTATGGAGTGTTTACCACTATGAGAGAACACTGATGCTAATCTTCAACAGAACATGGCCAAGCCCATTCATCAGTGTATTGAAAGGATTATTTGCTGTGACAAAGTCAATTTACCCCCAAAACAATACAATTCACACATAAAGTGTCTTCAGTTAATATTACACTCAAAGCTAAAAAAAAAATGAGAGCACTTCCACTAAAATCAGAAATAAGTTAAAGGTGACATTTTTCCATTTCCACTCATCTCTGAGCTGGGATTCAGCCAAAACAATGAGACAAGGAAAATAAAGAACAGATATATAAATTGGAAAGAAAAAAGTAAAAATTTTGCCTGCATATGATACTGTCTGAGATGTAGAAAATCCTAAATATTTCGTATAAACTACCAGAGCCATGGACCAGAGAAATGGCCCGGGTGTTAAGATCACTGGCTATTTTTGCAGAGAACCTGGGTTTAATTCCCAACCCCAACATGTAAGACCACAATTGCCTATTACTCCAGTTCCAGGGGATCTGACACCCTCTCTTGGTCTTTGTTATTATCTGCATGACTCTAGTGCACATAAGTGTAGGCAAAGGCTGTTTGTTCCTTCCTGGCTGCTCAGACCCAAAATAATTACACAGAATCTGTATTATAAAACACTGCTTGGACAATAGCTTAAGCATATAGCTAACTAATGTTTATATCTTAAATTAACCCATTTCTATTATTTTATATTTTACCACGAGGCTCGTGGTTTACCTGTAAAATTCCCAGGCATCTGCCTCCTTCTGCAGAGGCTACATGGCATCTCCCTGGCTCTGTCTACTCTCTCTCTCTCTCTCTACATCTCTATTTGGATTTCCTGCCTGACTTTACTCTGTTAAGCCATTGGCCAAAAGCAGCTTTATTAATTAATCATTCAAAGCAACACATATACAGAAAGACTTCCCATACAAGTATCTATAGGTGTGTATACATGCACATAAAGAATGGATGATAAGCAAGCAAGCAAGAAATTTAGCAAAGTGTAGGATACAAAGTCAACATATTAGAATGAGATGCATTTCTACACAAAAAAAATGCTTGGTAGGAAAGGGGAATAAAAACAGTGCCATCAATAACAGCACTGGCACTAATAAAATAATACTTAAGAACTGGGTCACTGAGATAACTCATAAGGTAAAGCCACTTGTTCATATGCCTGGGGACTCGAGTTTAATACCCAGAACCAACAGGTCATCTGACTCCACATATGGACAATGAAATATACATGCAGATACATGAACACAAACAATTCAATCATCAATAAATACAATAGAAACCTACTTAAAATTAACCAAGAATGTGAACAACTTGTACAGTTTAATATATAAAATACTGCTGAAGGAATTTATATATAAATAAATAAAAACATCATATTTCATAGATTGCTATATTTAATATTGTTAGAGAATTCTAATACCCAAAGATTTTTAGAAATTGAAGCTGACCCTTCTCAAAATAGCAATGAATTATGTGTGTAGACTTGAAAGGTCCACATTGACAGCACATCTCAAAGGTACTACAAAATCTACCCAGCAACCTCGGTAAAATAAACATGGAGGACCCACTCATTTCGCTTTCACCCAATGCTATAGGACTCAAGAGTCAGTACAACCATGAGCACAGGGATATATACACACAGAACACAATTGAGATTATTCTTGATGTCAATTCTTGCATGTAACCAAGTGATTTTTAAGGGATGATGGCTTTTTTGCTGGATAGCAGGGCAAGGGGGTAATTCTACGATATCCAGGAAGACCTGGAAGTGGCAATGATGGGGTGTGTGCTGGTCCCATTTCCTCTGCACTCGAGAAACCCAAGATCAAATGACATTTGAAAAGTGTACCAAGTGAAAACGTTCAACTGCCTGCGCCTCTGGGGGCCATTTCTCATTCAAACCACCATCGTGATAATTTAAGGCTGTGCCATGTTCATGGCCAACTGGGCACATGCAGTCGCGAGCCTCTGTGTACATCCAGTAGACAGTACTCTGTCCTCCATTCCTTTGGCATCATGTTCTAGCCATGATTCACTTTTTAATCTTCAAGGTTGCCCTGATCTAGTCTGGGAAATCACAACACTAAACTCCAGCATATTCTGTAAACATGTTCATGACAACAATCACATCAATGTGTGTATGTAAATTCTATTCATGTGTCTTTGTTTAAATAGGGCAAGTGGTGGCTAAAATTATGTTGCTATGACAGAATAAAGTGGTACAAATATTCAGTATACACCTCTACAAGAAAAAAATACCAACCTGTACCCTCATTATTCATTTGTGAAATGTATATCAACCAAGAGATCTTTTTACTAATTTTTGATCTGTACATGCAAGAAGAAAATGACTCCTCTTTAAAAATAACAAAGTGCAGTTCCCACTGGTCTCCAGAACTACTGTTGACAACAGAAAACTTACTTTAAAACTCACATGAGGTACCCTGCGAACATAGAGAATAACAACAAGGACATCACCTTTTAATTTAAAAATGTAAATGAAGAACTTTACTGTTATTAAAATAAAAGTATCCTCTACTTTCCCAAAGCTCAATTTGACATGATAAAACTAACCAGAAACCCTGCTACAGCCAGAGTGTCACCGGTTTCCACACTACCCTGTAGGACACTAATTTATTCATGCACTACAATTGTTTTCTTTGCTACAACACAATCCCTTATATTTAAGGCACCATAGTACTAATTATGTCTAATGCAAAAGAGGTTAAAATCATGTTCTTCAGATGATAGCAGAAAAGCAAACCTAATATACTCCCTGGAAACTTCTTTTTAAGTGTGCAATTCAGTTCTCTTCTTCAGTGCACATGCAGAGTTACAGAAACATCTAGTGTTATGATCATCTGTGCACAAATCCAGAACATTTTATCTCCTCAAAAACATTCCCTTTGCCTGTTAAAAATCACCTTTTGCCCTTCCGTTTCCAACCCCTTGCAATCACTGTTTTCTTTCTCTACATACTGGTTTAGTCTGGACATTTTAAAAAAGCAGAAGTATACAAATGAGTCTTTGTGTCTGGGTGCCTTCAATGAACAGCACGATGTGAAGGTCAAAACTAGTTTTTAATCAAAGCAAACCAGTAAGGAAACAGGAGGTTAGAGAGGCTACAGCTGACTTTAATAAACATGGTAACCATGAACCAGTGGTTCTCAACCTGTGGGTCGCGACCCCTTTGGAAGTAAATGGGCCTTTCACAGGGATTGCCCAAGACCATTGGAAAGCATAGATATTTACATTACCATTCACAACAGTAGCAAAATTACAGCTATGAAGTAGCAATGAAATTAATTTAATCGTTGGGGGTCACCACAACAAGAGGAACTGTACGAAAGGACCACAACATTAGGAAGACAGAGAACCACTACCATAAACACTCTCTAAGGATAGACACGTACGTACATCCTCCACTCCTCCTGCACAAACATGTAGAAAGCATATTCACGCAACCACGAATAGAAACCACAGACAGCCGTGCTAGGAACCATGTTCATCTCATCAGGCATCACTGGATTTTTTTCAGGAAAACCAATAATGTTCAAGCTGACCTGTTAGAAAACGGACTACCACTGCTGCAGCAAGTCAAGCAAGGTAAAGGTTAGATCCAGTAATGTGCTCTTGAAGCATCTAACCCGTTATGTAAAGAAAGGACATTCCCTGACACTCTGGCCTATGAAGTCAGGCTCTACTGTTCACTTTTTGAATTGTGTTTTTGTCAGTAATGGTCGGTTACCTTGTTTCTTAAGTTAAAAATGAAGCTTCTCTCTTGCCCTGGCAAGTAGCAAACTTCCCATCAAACGTAAACCATGTTATCTGGGATCTTCATAGAACTTCATAAAAGACTCACCCTGGGGAGGGGAGAGGCGGAGAGGGGAGCAGAGAAATATGTGGATCTCAATAAAAATCAATTTTAAAAAAGACTCACCCCGGAAAGTATGGTACACTTTAATAGACTACCTAAACTTTTTATCTTCATATCCCTTCAGGTAACATTAAAAATTTCATTTGTAATATTAAGATCTACTGCACTGTGATTTGCGGTTCAAAAGAAAAATCTAGGACATCTCATGTGAACTTTGTTATATGTGAAATTCGTTATATGTCATTTAGTTGAATATGAATAAGAAAACAAGTGAATGCACCTGACATTCTGGGAGGAATATGGGATGTTTAACATCGGCCAATTGGGATTTAGGCAGATGTAGTGGAAATTTTCCTTTAGTCTCTTGAGAATCTTGTCATGGTGGTACACTTACAGGAAAAGATGAAGTCACTGGCCTGAGAAAACAATGATTGAGAACCTTTACTCACTAAGGAATAGTGTGTGTGCTCCCCAGCATGAGCTCTTGGTCTTCTTACATCAGCAGAGGTGAAACCACTAGATGTGTGTAGAAACATATCAGCTCCAATGGGAAACAAGGAAGACGAACATATCTGCATTGCCCTCACACAAATGCACTATGACGACAGTTTTTTTTTTTTATTCAGGTATTCCAAAGAAAGAAAACTAGGGTACTGGAAAGCTGGTTAAGAGCACATCATGGTCCTACAGAAACCATATATTCAATTCCCAGCAACCACAACCACAAACCCACTTCAGCTCCAGGGGTTTAACCCATTCATCTGGCCTCTCCAGGCATCTGCACTTGTGACCACACACCCAGACACACACATATTCACATAATTAAAATAAATATTATAACAAGAAAGAAAGCCAAGCTTATACCTGATAGATGCCTTCACCTCCATCCTGACATTCCTCACATAGGACCCTCCCTCATATATGTTTCTTATTGTCCCCTAAATGGAGTCCTTGACAATATGTGACATGCCTTTGTTTCCAAGACAGGGTTTCTCTGTGTAGCCCTGGCTGTCCTGGAACTCACTTTGTAGACCAGGCTGGCCTTGAACTTCCAGAGATCTGCCTGTCTCACCTTCTGAGTGTTGGGATTGAAGGCGCATGCCACCACAGTCCAGAAACATGCTTTTTGGTTTTACTGTAAAATAAGTAAAGAGAATGAGAAACTAACAAAAATGATCACCTCAAGTAAGAAAGGAAAGTTTAATTATCTACATATGTAAACAATTTTCATCCCTATCAACCTTATGACTGGCATGACTGCTCCCTCAAGTCTAAAGGCATGAGCCCATCCTCACTGACATCAAATATGAGCAAAGGGCCTAGAACTGAAAAATTCATACATTTTGATGTTAAAGTTAAGTTGAAAAAGTCTGGATTCAATTACAGTCTGACAAAATAAATAATAGAATTCGTGATTATAATATAGGTAAGTTATACATTTTCACAATGTACTTTTTTTAAGAATTTGATTATTTGGAAAGGAAAATAACAGTCTCTGTTAGTCTAACTAGCAAACATTTGTTAGGAATCTACAAAGACAAACATGTCAAAGGTAAATCCCTTTCCATATGGCCAGAAGCTATGACAAAAGCTACAGAAATGAGCTCAGAGCATCCCTGAGACAGAAGTGAGCTCAGAGCAAAAGAAACAAAAATACTTTGATTTGGGATGTGCACAACGCCAGGGAGAGTGCCAAACTGAGACCGAATCCAAGCTTTCAGTTTTCCAGTACAGAACTCTAAGCAGGATTGTCAACTCCAGGACAATAGCTTAGAAGTTTGAAGTATCAGGTCAGGGGACACAGGTCAGTGGGAAAATACTTGCCCATTGTGTATGTGCAAAACTTTGGTCTCTTTCACCCACTAGAGTATGGAGAACTTCTAAGCTCTCAAAACTGAATGACCTCAAAAATTGTACTCTATTTTTATCAAGACATAAGCTTTGTGGAAAAGCGCCATGTTTTTTTTTTCTTCTTATTCTCCCATCATAGTAATTGGAGATTGGCAAGCTTGTGTTCTGTGAAGGGGTCAATACAAACACTTTCAGCTGTGCAAGCCCCGCTGTCAGGGTTGAAACATGAAAGCAGGCACAGATCAGTCAATCAATGTGCTCATCTGTGTTCCCAAGGTCGCTATTTAGAAAAACATTTACTTTAAAAGCTGCATCTTGCTGAGTCCCGGCAAAGAACACTTAGAACTAGATGAAGAGATGGTTTCCATACAGGTGTTAGCATACCAGTTAAGGCAAACGTTGTTCAGCCCAGTCGAAAGAATCCCCAACTTGCTAAATAAGTTCCTGTGCTCAGATGACTTTATATACAAGTGAATGACTTCAGTTCTAATTATCTGACTTACGCTTAGATAAAATAAGACGTGAAAAAACTTAGAAAATGCTTTAGATTTAAATATGGTCTTTCTGTTTCAAATTATGAAGAATTTAAAAGGACTATGGAAAGTTTAATGTAACAAGTAAACTATAAAATCAAAAGTAACTAATAATTGCATCATGGTTGAAACTTCAGAAGCTTAAAATATGATTAGGATGAAATTATTTTTAGTCAGAATCTACATTATTTGTCAACAAAATTTTACTTTTTTATGTAGGAATTTTATGTCAAGTTAATTAACCAGGTTAGACTTTTCTTTAAAATTTAGACAAATTTCTGTATCAGAGTCCATCTCTCTCTCTCTCTCTCTCTCTCTCTCTCTCTCTCTCTCTTACACACACACACACACACACACACACACACACACACAGAGAGAGAGAGAGAGAGAGAGAGAGAGAGAGAGAGAGAGAGAGAGAGAGAGATCAGGGTTATTGTCAAAAGGTTTGTTCTCATTGATCCAGGTTTCAACCTCCATGCTTTCTAGTTAAAATAAAAAATCTGAGTTGAAATTATTGAATATCAACAAGAAGTTAATGGAAAAGAAATTTTTTTTATTTTAAAACTTGGGCCATTCTTTATTAGGATCAGTGGATTGATTGAGTCCTTTCTTCCACTTCATGCCAGCATCAATATTTTTCCTTACCTGGCATTATTTGTCTGTTTTGTGTACCTTTGGTTTTAGTTGTATCTTTGCTGTTTATTTGAAGAAATTATGGTTTAATTTAGAAATTCTGTGCTGAAACTATCTGGCCGTGTTTTGTGTGTGTGTGTGTGTGTGTGTGTGTGTGTGCGCGCGCGCGCGCGCTTTGGAGGCTTTTAATGACTGCTTCTATTTCTTTAGGGGTTATAAGTCTACAAGTTTTATCTGGTCTGATTTAATTTTGGTATGTGGTACCTATCTAGAAAATTGTCCATTTCTTTTAGGTTTTTCAATTTTGTACAGTACAGGTTTTTGAAGTATGACCTGATAATTCTCTGGATTTCTTCAGTATCTGTTTCTATGTCCCTCTTTTCATTTGTGAATTTGCTAATTTGGATATTCTTTCTTTGCCTTTTGGTTAGCTTGAATAAGCATCTGTCAATTTTGTTGATTTTTCTCAAAGAACCAACTCTTTGTTTCATTGATTCTTTGTATTGTTCTCTTTGTTTCTATTATATTGATTTCAACCCTGAATTTGATTATTTGCTGCTATCTACTCCTCCCTAGAGAGTTTGCTTTTTTTCATTCTAGAGCTTTCAGGTGTGTTGTTAAGTCACTTGTGTGAGATTTCTTCTAATTTTTTATGTAGGAGCACTGTTTTCAGACTATAAGCTGGGGTATGTTATGCATTCACTTTTTTATTGAAGTCTTTAATTTCTTTATTTCTTCCTTGACCCAGAAGTAATTCAGCTGAGAGTTGTTTGGTCTCTATGAATTTGCAGGCTTTCTGTGGTTTGTGTTGTTGTTGGACTCTAACTTTTAAGCCATGGTGATCCATGAGATACAATGGGTTATGCTTCTTTGGGGGGGAGATCCATTGAAATTTGCTTTGTGACAAGTATGTGGTCAATTTTAGAGAAGGTTCCATGAGGTTCTGAGAAGAAAACCAACTCTTTTATGTTTGGTTGGAATGTTCTATAGATGTTTGTTAAGTCTATTTGTGACACAACATGTTTGTTCCCCTCTTTCTCTGTTAATTGTTGTCTGGCAGACCTGTCTATTTGTGACAGTGGGGTGTTGAAAGTCTCCTACTATTAATGTGTGGGGCTTGATGTGTGATTTAAGTTTCAGTAATGTTTTTTTTACAATGCTGGTGTCTGCCGGGAGACATCCCCAATGGTGGATAGGTCCCAGCAGAGGACGTAGGAACTGGCAAGGGAAGGAAGTGAGTTAGGCCGTGATAGTCAGGAGAATCTTGCAGCCTAACTGACTGGCAGCCAGAGGGCTTCTTTATTTATACAGAATGTAGTAAGTAAGGATACATTCATGTTGTTTTGAAACATAGATCATATCATGTTTGTTTTTGGACTGTGTTGCACTTCTTTTTACTCATCTTCTAGTCGTCATTAATAAACTATGACAGAACAGAGTTGTCATTTCCATTCACTTTCCCTCAAATTTTTACATCACTGATAAACAGAGTTATCATTTATATACTTCATGATATAAATATACACTTCTGATGTCAAGGTCCAGGGTTAAGTTCAGTATACCTGACTACTTCTAGGTAGACTTGATCTCTACTGTTTGAAAAAAAATCAATCCATGTATGTTGCTATTGTATTTGTTGTTTTTGTTTGCTGCTGGTCTATAAGGAATGCAAAAAGATTTAATAGTTAGTACAACTGCTTTGCCTATTTCAACTGCATGCAATGGATGTGTATTTGGATGGTAATAATTAAACTTAGAAAACATTGCTCCCCTAATTTCCTCTAGTGTGTGTGGCAGTGAATATATCCCTTGATATAACCAATGAAGACATAGTTTAAAGTCACACTTTGCCTCTGTGGGCAGAGAGCACACTTGTTTCTTTCAAAAACAAATAATCTACAAAGAGATTCAGTCAGGAGAATAATTATTGAGTCTCATTGGCTGCACATAATGAATTGCTGTTAGCTTCTAGCATGATACTTCTTTAAAGAGACAGATTTCCCATATTATAACAGCTCACTCTGACTTCTCTGGCCAATTCACGTCAAGTCACAACCGCCTCCTGCTCAGGAGCACCTTAGCTACTGCCAGTGGCAAAACATTCTTCCCACAGCTACAGCTTTTCAGTGACAATGAGAAACAAAGGAACCTCCAGTCAAATAACTGTAATTGGGGTGTTTCTCTTTTACACAAGTTAATTATCAAACAAAACATCAAAGAATTTGTTATCAATAAATGTTTTGATATTTCTGCAAGTACACAAATTACTATTGGAATTTTAAAGGTAGATAGGACCAATTGTTTAAACGTCATAAATGTGCTCAAAACACTTTGATTAAAAGGGAAGGTGAATATGAGCAAAATATCATTATGAAATTCTCAAAGAACTAATCAAATAAACAAAGAAATAAAGATGACGAGAGATGACAAGATTGGTCTGTAAGATCAGGCACTTATAGGCAAGACTGATAATCTAAGTTCCACCCCACAAGATTCACAAGGTGGAAGGAGAGGTTTAATTCCAACAAAGTGTCTTCTGTCCGTTATATGAACACACACACACACACACACACACACACACACACACACACACACTGAACAACAAATAAACACTATAATTGGAAAAATAAAGAAAAATGGACAAAGCCCACTCTGCCCCACAATAGCAGTTACTCAGTTTGGTTGTTGATTGAAAACAGCAAAGACAATTACTCGGCTCTACTATCTAAAGATTGCCTGTTTAAACATGTGAGCTTGCTGTGTATCATCTGCCCCTCCAAACTCCACTAAGTCAGGATTGTGTGCAAACAGCTCACCTGAATCTGAGGAGGTTTATCTTCAAATCTCCTCCTAGACAGTAACATGAAATATCTGGGATATCATTACCCATACATATTTATAAAGTCTTTTGGCAATCTATATAGCTCAGAGACTTAGAAAAAATAAGTACATTCAAACTAGAAATGAATCGTTCTAATGACTGTAACCACCCCATCAGTTTCAGTAGGTTTAAACCAGTTGCTCTAAATTTCTAATTTTCTAGAGAATGATAACCATCTTCACAAGTAATAATCTTATAATTATTAATTCTTGTGTAAAATTCTGCTGTATGATAATCCTTATTTGACAATATACGTTCTTTTGATAATTAACTCAGTTTGATAGTCTTCTGTTTATGTGACAATATAGGACATAGAAGACCAATACTAAGTGCCAAGGTATTATACATGCTACATGAATCAATATCCCTCATGTCAGAACCCCTGAGGGTAGAAATACTAAGGCATGTCATATTGAATATGCAAAGGGCTTTCAAATTTAAGGACTCCAGATGCCTGTATATTAATTTATATATCATGTAAGCTTTCAGGAATTAAAAATGGTAACTAAAGAATGAATTAGGTAGACAATAAATAACAACAAATGTTTATATTTAGGGATTACTAAGAATACTAGGTTTTGGACAGGCAAGTATTTCTCTGATATATTAAGCCTGTTATAATATCATCTATAGAACAGCAGCATATGCCATATTTAAAAGAGTGTGAAATTTATTAAAGTACAATGAAAATATATTTACACAAAAGTTTCCTCAGAGAGAAAGGTATAAAATATTAATTTATTTACATTTGTTGAATGATTTCTCCTTACCTGTTTGATGTGTTCACAAATTAGGGTTGATGTACTTTATTAAAAATTTTTGTATCCATGTTCATCAGAGAACATGACTGAACATGGAGAGCATATTGAACATGTAATTATCAGCTATAATTTTCTCTTTTAGTTGTTGAGTTTTTGGTTTAGGTATCAAGATAATGCTGGCTTCATAAAAGAATTTGGAGATATTTCTTCTTTTTATATTTCAAAGAAAAATTTAAGGTGAGTTGGCATTAGGTCTTCTTGGAATGTCTGGTAGAACCTTGGGCTGACTCCATCTTACCCTGGGATAGATTTCAGAATGGAGGCTTCTAATTCCTGCTTCTACATCATTTCATTATATGTATGAGTCGATTTACATCACTTACTTTTTCTTGATTTAGCTTTCGTAGATCACATATATCTAGAAACTCATGCAGCATCTTTGAGATTTTTTCCATTTGGTGTGATCTGGAAGTGTAAACTCTCTCGTTACAGTTCTCTGGATTTCCTTAGTGTCTGTTGTGATGCCTCCCTTTTAATCACTAGTCTTCTTAACCAAGGACCACAGCAGAGGGTGTGTGGAGACCATAAGGACCAGAGGCAGCAGATGCCTACAAGGAAAACTGTAAACATGAACACAGCAGTGGAACCTCACATGTGAACTCACATCAGTTATGACAGAACCTGTAGCCAGACCGAATTCCAGGAAGGAAAGGGAAGATGGAAACTAAGTCCCACCCCCAACCAAGGATCTACTGACCACTGACAACTGCTGGGAGAGAGGGAAGGTCACCCCTGAAATGGCCACTCTCCAGAGGAGGGCCACACATCGTGCACACAGTAGAGCTGATGGGTTAAAAAAAAAAAATTGGACAGAATGTAGCCTGGGCAGGGAAGCAGGGTATGTCTGGGAGAGTTGGGAAGGGGTGAATATGGCAAAAATATACTGCACTAAACTTTCAAAGAACTAATGAAAAACATTGGCTTATAGTTAGATTTCCATTTACTACATTATTTGCACAGAACTCATTCCTGCTCTTCTTTTATAATAATTATAATTTTTCCTCAAAAGAATAAGCCTGCAAATCAGAATTAATGTCATGCTTAACTGGAAACTTTTAAAGGGAGCAGAATTAGAAATGATATGTAGATGTTAGGACACCTTCAATAAAAATCCTACTTGCTTTTTTCTGAATATAATAAAAGCTGATCTAACTTTCATACAGAAATGAAAGAGATGTTGACTAGCCAAATCAATCTTGAGAAAAGAACAAAGCCAGAGCCGTCACATCTCTCAGTTTCAAACTTACTACAAGGCTGTAGCACTCAAAACAGCACTTTTCCCAGCAGAAAAGTATAGATTCGAGGCGTAGAACTAAAATTCAAAAAATAAATAGGTATCTCTGCCAATCATCCCCCACCTTCTTATTGAGTCAAGGTCCCTTATTAAACCCTAAGACTTGCTATTTTGACTGATCTAGCTATCCAGCATATTCCGGGATCTTGTCTCCGCCTTGCACAACCTGGGATTGATTACAGAAGGGTTATTTAGCTTTCCTGTGGGTTATGGAGATCTCAATTCTGGTCCTGGAGCTTCACAGCATGTGTTTCACCTGGACAGCCATGTCCACAACCCTATAGTTTTAAATATTATGTCAAAGCACAATATATGCATAATTATACTATATTTTATTATAACCTCATTTACTATCATTTGACACATATACCATGTGTATAATCTAATCAGGGTAGCTAAAGCACCCATCTCCTTAAATATTAATCATTTTAATTTGTGGGAACATTTTATATCTTCCTATGTACATTCATATATTTCATAAACTGTTGGAACAGTTACCTTATTAGGAAACTAGAGCTGCCTCCTCTTTTTCATGTACTGGGGTCCCCTCACCAACCACTTATGTACCCCCTTTTCCATGCCATCCTCAGCCTCTGGAGCTGTTTCACTCTATCCTCCTGAGACATGGGTTTTAGGTTTCCATAAATGAATCTGTCTGTGTCTGAATCGCACGCTTAAATTTATTGTGATGGTGGATTTTATGCTATGTGAATAATTAGCTCAAAATTCAAAAGCAGTTGAGGTGTATTTTTAGATTGCCATTTGTTGCTTGTGAGTCTTAAGCCTTTGACAGCTGTGTTATCTATCTCTCCAGGCCCAAATGACACTTATGAAAGGTTTTTTTTTTTTTTGAAGGTTTTTGTTGTTGTTTGTTTTGATTTGGTTTGGATTTTTTTCTTTGCTTTTTGCAACTTCTCTCTGGAGTTCTTTTATAGAATAAACATCAAAATACTTTATTCCTATTGCAATTAATGTTTAATGGTCTGGGGGTTGTGGTGGTGTTTTGTGACATTTTTATATTATTTATGTTGCTTCTTCCACTGGATTTCACTTTCCCCAGCACACTCCCAAGACCTCTCTAGTTATGAATCCTGTACATTTGAATATTATTGACTATGATGGGCTCTTTGATGGTGGTTTGATCTATTTGACTTTATGCTGCACCCCACCAGGTTATTGTTCTTCCTCATTGCTCTTGTGTTGCTAACCTGTAAGCTATGAGGTAAATATTTCTGATCACAAACCCATGGCTTCTTGGGGAAAGAAATGTTTGACATGCAGTGGCCCCTTACCAAACAAATGTTTCGAGACTTGGGGGACATAGGATGGAAGGACAAGGAGCACAGTGACTCTGGGAAGTCTTGAGAGAGCAGACATCCCAGCACTGGATCAGCAAGCTGAGCCCAGAGTCAAGTTTTAATCATCAATGTTATAGTGCTAACTAAGCAAGATGTTGAGGCATAGAAAGCTCTCATTTTGCCCTGTGTTCCATTTTTCTCTACTGCATGGTATAAACACAGAGAACCAAGTAGGACCACACCCACCAGGGAGATGTAAGTGGCTGTCGTAGTGACCATTCCATGGAGAAGGTCTAGGAGGCTGTAATAATTCCATGGGGATGAGGCTGGTAGGCACGGATGTGAGGAAGAAAATTAACTAGGAAAGAGTGGGAAAGTGTTCATGATCTGAGCAAGGGTGAACTGTGAAAGATTATACTCAAGGTCGCTTTCATGTCCATATAAGAATGCGTGGGCAAACTCTCCTGAGGAAGTCTGCTGCTCAGAACCTCAGATAAACAAGAATCCAGTGAGAACTTCTGGAATGGAATGCAGATCTCACTCATGACATGACGGACAGAGAATCCTGAATACTTTACAGTAGCCCTCTTCTGTATCTTCAGATATAAAAGCAGCAACTGCACATATCATTTTGTAATTGCATGAAACATGACTCTGAGCCTCTTGGCTAGCTCACAAAAGAGAGGCATTCTTTTTATGTATAGCTCTCAGAGAAACATGAGGCCACACCTCGGTGAAGGACCAGTTCATGGGGTTGGCTCTTTAAAACATAAACTCTATGGATGTCTTTCAACTTGTGAATGAGCACTCAAGAGAAAAATCCAAGGAAAACATTATAGGATTTTAGAGTCAGGAAGAACCAGAAAAACCTTCACAAATGTATTTTTGAAAAACAAACATAATCTTTTAGAAGCAGTGGCATCTCAAGAATTTGAGAAAAAATAAGCAAAGAAGTTAAGTCAAGAAGGACTCGAGAGTCCAGGAAACAGAGTGAAATACAGCGGAACGGCAGGAGGCCATGGCAGGAAGCAGGGAGTTTGTGACTTCCATATTAAGTACATCCCACAGTACATCACAGAACTGTGTGAAAGGACAGTTCTGCAAGAAATAGTGAGACTTTTTTTTTTGTTTAGAAACCAAATTAAACCTTATCTAAAGAAAATCATTTGCACTTATCTCTGCTCATCACATAACATAACTGACTCTATTTTTTAACTCACTAGTTTCTTGTTAAATTACATAAGACTGCTCCCAACGATTGCTAAAGTCTAAGTCTACGGAAGATTGAGCATACACCCAACTCCTCTATAAAAAAAAAAAGGCAACCTGCTAAAAGCAACTGTCAATTTTAACTCTGCAGCTCCAAAACTGCTCCGTGCTTTCTAGAGAAGGTAATCGATATGAGGGTCCTGATTAAACACTGTTCTGAAGTCCCTGCTCACCACAGTGCTGACATTCAATAAATGCACTTAACTCAGAAATGAAACGAAATCTATTTTACACCATTTTCCCCCTTTTATAAGCTTCTCAAAGCATTGTTAAAGTTTTAGGCTTATGGGCAATCAATATCGAGAATAATAGTCATGGTCAGTATATATAAACAACTTGGCTTATATGAAATACCTGTTTTTCCTTCACTCCAGATAAATAACTTTTGAAGACCTTATGCCTGGTGGCCTAGTGATCATACTAAAGCATTGTGTAAGATTTTGTTCAAATTAGTATTTTGTGTAAATAAAAGAGACTCCATTCCCTTACATTTGGAATCCCTACAATAAATCACTCTGATTATTTTCCCTAAGTGTAATTGTGAATCCTGACCTATCAAAAATTGCAAAGACAGAGTATCATTGCTTGAAGTCACTGTGTAAGGTAAGTCTGGTCACCTCATATGACTACATGACACACACACTCACAAAATACTAATCTAGAACACACCAACATGGTCAACACGTCACAGAGTCATTTGATTCCCTTGTGCCTCTATAAAATATATGTTTGAAATGTTCAAACAGTTTTATGCTGGGGGAGGCACTGCTGCATTACTTCTTAGCTCACATGTTATTGTTCTACATCTCTGATATGATGACAATCTAAAAAAAAATAAATAATCAGGTGAACAAAACAGTTTAGTTTTCCATGCGCAGAGAGTTATACTTGATGAAAGGGGTGGGGAAAACTCACAGAAGCATCAAAAGGAAAGTTGACTTTGCAGGTGTTTACCATTGCTTTCAAAGGAATAGCTGTGGATCTGCCGGAAATCAAAAGAGCTAGCTGAATTGATGTGGTGGGGGGGTCCTATTTCTGTCTACTCTTCTCTTGGGTTAAAGCATGGAGAACGGAAAGCATTCTCTTCAGCTTCATGACACACAATTCAACTTTTTAGAAGAAAGAAAAAGGAACTTAGACAAAGAATGAAGTAGGGTGTTTGTGTCTCTGTGCAATGGATATGGGGCATGGAAGAAGGATGAAGTCAGCTTCCAAAGGCATTGTGGGAATCAGGCTCAAGGCATACAACACACACACAACACACACACACACACATTAATAACAAGTATTTCAAGGCACAGGATCAAGTGTTGTGTTTTCCCATCGTTTCTAACTTTTGGTTTCGGGTCAATTATCATCCCATAGTCTCATCCATACCAAAAGGGATGACTGAATTATCAAACCCAAAAGCAGTGTCCTGGTTCAAATGCAGGCTGTTCCTGCCAAAAACCCTGCTGAAATGAATCTCCAACCCTTAGTCATGACCATCACATTCAGGGCAAGTGCTCTGTGTTGTTGGTTTAATTAATTGATCTTTGTGAACAGGAAGCAGACATAGTTGTTGAATCAAGGCGGCATTATGAAGGCCCCAAACAGACAAAAACAGACATGCCCTCCATTTTCATCAAAAAAGGGTTTTCTTTCAGCAGCCCATGGAAATCCTTTCAGAAACCTACAGCTGTTAAAATCGCAGAGAACAAATGACCACATGGTTCCCAGCTCCAACAGCTACCATGCAACCCCTACCCCTAAGGGTCAGAGAACATTACAAAGATTAGATGGTAAGATTGTAAGAGCCATTGGACCAGGATTTATGCCTGAGATGGTTATTGCCTATCCATGGCAGGAAAGCTACATCAGTGAAGTCTCAACTATGTGACAGCCTAAACAAGACCTGTACAATAACAGCACCAGTTGATAGGTCATTGTGGACAGGGTAAGGAATCTCACAAGGCTCCACCCCGGAGGGAGAGCTACAGTCAATCAATGGCTGCTGAGAGAGCAAGAATCAGTCTTCCCAAGGGATGAGTCCCCTGATGGGTGAGCCAATCCCAAGCCCTCAACACATGGACACAGGAGCAACATGAAAGGGTTCAGCAGGTTGCAGTTGTGTGTGTTTGTGTACCGGTGTCACACTAATGATTACAGAAGTATATGAATTAGAGAGTGGGTGGGCATAGAGAGAGTTGAAGGGGGAAGAGAAGACGAGGTAGGAATTATATAAATGCCATGGTAATATACGAAATTCAAGATTTTAAAGAAATAACATGTCTCATATTACATGTAAGGACTCTCCTGGAAATGTGTTCTTCATCTTGATGTGTTTTCAGATAGACAGAATACAATTGCATACGTATAGCAGGGCAATTGTGTGCTTAATTTTATTTTAGAGATTTTTAATTTTTAAAAAAATATGTGTGGGGTGAGTGTGCATGTGGGTGCGAGTTTGTGTTTCTGTTTGCCCGTCTCTGCCTGTAAGACATGAGGCACAGAAAAGTGCTTCAGATCCTCATGAACTGAGGTTACAGATGGTTGGGAGATGCCAGGTGTGAGTGTGAGGAACTGAACTCAGGTCCTCTGCAAGACCAGAAAATATTATTATCCCCTCAGCTATCCTTCCAACTCCATCAGTGATTTTTGTTGTGCTGAATTCTGACAACCACTTTGGAATAGGATGTACAAAGGGAATGCTGCCCATAGATATCTTACACAGTCTAGAGGCGCACCAACTCAGCTGCCCTATCCCTTCTACAGTAGGGATGTAAAGGCAGAGAAAGCTACACGCTCAAGCCTGTACACTCTAGTTTCCATTTAGATTAATTTTCTATTGTTGCCATAACAATTACCATAGCTGAAAAGACACACTTATTCTCTCATTGTTCAGTAGGTCAGAAGTGTTACATCAACCTCTGGGCTCAAATCAAGGTGTTTGCAGGCATGAGCTCCTTACGGGAAAGTCTGGGAATGAGTCCAATTCCAAGAGCATTTAGCTGCTCTCCCAATTCAGCCCAGTGCAGCTCTGCAGTATGGTTCCTGTTCTGCCTGGCTGGCAGCCAGGAGGCAGTGCCCTCTCTTCCAAGCTCACTGTGTGTGTTGTCTCTTTCTCTCTGTGAGCTCTTAAAGGCCTCCCTCCTGGTCTTTATTTGGACCTGGAGGCTCCATCAACATGAGTGTTGTGTCCAATCTTTCTCCAGATCAGAATGCCATATTTCTCTGACTGCAGACAGTGAAAGAGCTAGCAAGTTTTATGATATCCAGAGGCTACTCTGCCAGTGGGGCGGCCTAATCCAGGTCCCAACACTTACTTGAAACGTGGTTGGAGAGGCCATTATTCAACCCGCTCGGTTTTTATGTTGTTAGCTTTGCCTAACCTTATAAATCACTTTAAGGTAATTTATTACCGTAAACGTATTTCTTTCAACTTACTTAAGAATAAGAAACTAATCAAAGAGGCGAAATTGGCATAAGACTGGCACTCCATACATAGGCAGCTTCCCACCTTTATCATTCTGTTCATCTTAGGTACTCTCCCAGGAAAAGCCACGAATGGGAGAGCTCATTTTCACGTGGAAAAATGAAGAAGCTCGTCAAGAGAAAATGCTTTCACCTTCTTAAAGTCCCAGTTTTTCTGAACCTCACTACATCCTAAACAAAAAGATTAGAGAAATTGTGAAAAACCTCCAGGAATTCCAGAGCCAGTCTTTTCTTTCTCTGAGTTTGTCTTAAACTGTATCATTGCCAGACACCATTCCAAAGAGCAACATCTACTTAATCTCTCTCTCTCTCTCTATCTCTATCTCTATCTCTATCTCTATCTCTATCTCTATCTCTATCTCTCTACTAAAGAATCAGGTGGTAGTGTATCAGTGATACATCAGTCATGAATAGTGATTTACAAACCCACAGGAACTCATTTCAATTCATGATATTATCCACCTATGACTTATAAATTATTTACAAAAGGCATCCTAATTAATTCAACCTGAGTGATCATTAGAAATATTTTGTGCTGGCTTTAGGGGCTCTTTCATATGTTTTATTTATTCTATTGACAATGGCTTAAAGTCGATATTAATGGAGCTTGAGAGAGAGAGAGAGAAAGAGAGAGAGAGAGAGAGAGAGAGAGAGAGAGAGAGAAATCTAATAGAAGGGACTATCAGAAGGAATAAAATGCACAGTAGAAGTAGACAGATGAAGAACTTCTCAGAGAGTGGTGATTGTTTCAGATCTGTGAAATATCTAGCCATCTAAAAGGCTAACATTAGACAGGCAGGCAGGAAGTAGGCTGAACACAATAATTTGAGGACATGTTTTCCTATTTAATTAAGTTCTAGAAAGAGAGCATTTTCCCCACTAAATGAATTTAATAGATGTCCTATCTTCAGAAGAGATGTTAAAGCATATATTGTGCAATTACAGAACCTCAAAGCAAAGACTACCAGAGATAATTAAGATTTCAGAACATGTGATGTGTATCATATTTACATCAAATAAACATAGATGTTAATAGGCAAATGTCCTGTTGTAAATAATGTGTTTGGGGATATGGGGAAGACATCTTTATGTCATTAATATCATGCTTGCATTTCTAATCTACTGAGCTCTGGTCATGCCTTGTTACTTGAATTCCTTAACCACATCAAGCTGCATGGCTTGTTCTCGCGTGATGAAGCCACTGGGTTCTATTTTGAAATGATACATGATATATTTCAGAAGGTAGCCATCCAGCTTGCTGGTTAATAGTCCAGAAAACAAAGCTGTCCTCTGGAAGAGCACACGGAGTGTTTCACACTCTGCTGACATTGTTAAAAAGAAGTAATGGCCCACAAAACCATGTCATATCACAGATGCACACAGGCTGTTGGGACTCATGGCAAGGATTGGCTCTAAACCAAAGATTGACAGAGCTCATCAGGAAGACATCTGGAAATAAACAAGGCCCAATTCAGTTAGAGAAAGCTTATTAGACTTCTCAGGAAGGAGATTTCTGGCCACGAGAGACTGGAGTGTTGAGCTAAGAAGAAAAATAGTGCAGAGGGCCCATGTTTTAGCATACAGAAGTGCATTCAGCACAAGGAATTCCCTGGAAAGTAGGCACTAATGCTACCCCTCACCTTAGAAGTAGATGCCTTCATCTTTTGTCTCAGCTAGAATGTGAGTCTAGAGAGAAGGTGGGAGCTGATTATAGAAATGAGAACAAAAGCATTGGACTACCAGGCCGGAATAGCCTTTGTGATGGTGACGTCATGATTCTCCAGTTAGGCATCCCAGAAATCCTTAGGAAGACACAGATTCTGGCCCATCATGTCACTTGACCCCTCACTTCACTTTTTCTATAAACTGCAGAGGCGTCTGAGAGCTGACCTTGAGAATGGGCCATGCTTTGAAAGTGGCTTTGAAAACCATGGTCCATCACTGACTCCCTATCTTAGCACTTAGCACTTAAATTAACTGGAGAAGATTGCCATAAAGATTAAAAGAGAAGGTGTCTGAGACATATAGAAGCTTTATCCCCAAAATAAGTCTAATCAGTAGAGATCACAGACAGGCAAAGTCCGATACTGGGTAACTGATTCTTCCTTCATGTTGACTGGTAAAGTTAAGCATATCATTTAGTCATGAGATTAATAAACATTTTTAATATGTTTTATACAGTAGATGAAGAAAAAATCAGCTTTGAGGTACTTTTAACAAAGAGGGAGATCATGGGACACTAAGTTCCTAAATTACTGATGACATCAAAGAGAGCAGACACACAGCTAGAGATATGAATGCATTTGATAGAACATGACCGTGGTCTGGGGGGTAGAGACACTGGGAACATAGAGGGAACAAAGGGAAGATCGTTCTTGTTAAACTCTACAACTGAGGGTGGTTTCCACGGCAGTATCTGACTCCTAAGGATTTTATTTGTGATCATGAGAAAGGATGGAAACAATGGCTTTGCAGGAAAGATTAAACGTGAGGTTTGGGAGGCTGCCACAGTAGTAATAATTCTGGTCTTTTGACTCGTTTTTTAAAAAGTAAGACCAAACTTCAGCTAAAGCCTTTGCTTCCGCCAGGATGAATAGCTGAGAGCAAAGCTCTAGAAATGATTATGTTGCAGGACAGAGTAATTCTTAAACCTGACAATGAAGACAATAAAAGTTTAATAATCTCCATAACAATATTAGTCCTTCCCTGAACTCTTACTGATTTGTATACTAAACCCGTGATATGATAAACATTCCAGGCCCTCTAATGTGTGGAGCTGTTAATGACTCCCGTAGATTTTTTTTTTCCAGAAAAGAATCTTTAAGGCAATTTCTCAACTGCATTCAGAGGAAAGGGGTGTTTGTTATTTTGAGTCCTAAAGGAATACCAACCTCTAATGATGATTAAAAACAAAGCTTGTTTCTCCTCTCTGCACCGTAATACACTTTCCAGGACAATCACTCTTTAAACACGAGAATTAGATCTTCTGACAATTTACCACTGCGGAGTTTAAATGCACAGTTCTGACAGTTATTTATGGCATGAAGTAAACTCTCAGTATTAACTCAAGAACGCTCCATGTGCCTAAGGTTGTGACATATTCAATAAAATCCAATAAGCAACCAAGTACACGGAAGTGTGAAACATCTATTGCCCCAAGCTGTTGACAGGAAAGCTGTCAAAAGGTCAAATTTGTGAAATAGCTGGTTCATAGTTTTTGAAATAAAACAATGGAAAATATGCAAATTTATTTTAGAATGACTGAGGGCCATAGTACCATTCCAAATATAGAGGAAAAATGATAATTCTTAATTTATTAATAACAAGTGCAAATATTAGAACTGAACTCAGAAGGAAAAAAATAAAAGCTAGAAGCAAAATGGTGAAATCCATGATTTTAAAACCATATGAGAGGATTAGAAGTTAAGTCTACATAATCTAATGTCCATGAACTCCAGAATACAAGTTGATTTTTTTAACTTATTTTAATGTAACTTCTGTGATTGGAAAACTGGGAAAAGACCAAACTGAAGAACAAATCTAGTGCACTTAAGAGTTTGTATAGAGAATTAGTCCAACAGAACGTAATTTATTCGGAGAATGCGGTGATATGAAGGAAAAGTCTTTTTTAAGTGGCTGTTTAAACTAGACAGATCTCAGCCATTCATTCTTTTAATAGTTACTTCTACGGTTCTCTTTTTCCTCACTCCTAAACCTTCCAGATTTGGATTCCATGTCTTCCACCATATCATTTATTTGGTTAACCTTAACACAGTCTCTTGAGATCAAACACGGGGGCTGGAGGGATATCTCAATTGGTAAAACACTCATTGCTCAATCATTAGAACCTGGGTTTAGTATCTAGCACCTACATATAAGCTGTGTGTGACCACACACGTCCATAATTCCAATGCTAGGGAATAAGAGACAGGGAGATTTGTGAGGTTTTAGCCACCCAGTATAGCCAAATCAGGTTCATTGAGAGGGTACCTCCTCCTCCTAATCCTAAAACCAAGGAGGAAAGAAATAAAGACACTTGATGTGGACTTCTGGCTTCCAAATATGTGCTATATGCCTACATAGGTAAATACACATACTGCATACCACCATACACGAACAGTTCAACTCTTAGCTGACTGTATCTCCAAAGCTGATCCTGTCACTGCTCAATAAACTAACACCAAGGAAGGGAATTTATGAAGAAAAGTAGCAAAGGACTCAGGCAGGCACAGATGGGGCTCTGTTACTAGATGGTGGGGATGTGTGGACCAATCAGCCACATGGACAAGTGGAGGATGGCTAGAGAGGTGGAGATTTCACACCCAGCCAAACCATCACAGATCTTTTTATTTTCTCTATAAATTTCTCATTCTTCTGGTGCTCAGCCGTTATTTCAAAACCTACGCTGCTCCCACTGCTGATTCTGTCTTCTTACCCAGTAGATGAGGTTCCAAACATCTATTTGTTCTAATTGTTTTAGTGATGTTTCTTACACACATAAAGGAGTTGGAATGTTTTCTGAAGGAACGGGAGCCAATGAATGGCAGCCGTGTCTGCCACTAAAATTGTGCTCTCCCCTGTGTCTACTCTAGATAGTCCTTGCCTTCTTCACCATGAAGCAGCTCTGGCTCCTGTCATGAGAACGTTGTCTTCCTGTGCTCTTTAAAGCAGGTTTCCTATTGTTCTAGAACTTCAGCCTGTCCTTCCTTTGTTCTCTATCTGCCAGCCACTGTCCATTTGCTGCCCTGGCTGTCGTTTTCTAAGTAGACTTCCATCTGAATGGTATCCGTCCTCATTTATCCCCTTCCGCTCCTTTCTTTCAACCACAGGCCTCCACCAAATAGGTTTAATCCTGCTGTCTGACATGCTGATGCTGATAAACTTTATCTTACAAAACGTAAATTTTATTTCTAAATTCTCGTTTGCCTTTGTTGTGGCCCCTTCCACCCTCCCTGGAACACTTCCCTCCTTCATCACGCCGAGAGTCAGACTTCTCACGACTCACAGCTTCTCGGACCCTTCATTTCTCTTCACTGCCAAGTCCTCCACATTCTTCCAGTGACAGACGCTCTATACGCTTCCACCTTCTGGGCCTTTTCTACCTATTTTCCTTCCCTTGGTAGCTGTGTCCATTCCCCTAAGTTTAAGTATCAACAACTCACTGACTCTCCCAGCTGTATTTCCACTCTGTCTACCTTCTCCAAACTCTAACCTTATTAAAAAACAAGGTAAAGCCCTGACAATGTGTACAGGTATAAACTAAGTAGTTCAACTGCTTTCCAGGGGTGCCCACTTTGTCCTCTTCTTTCTCACATTCCATAAGTATTGCCACCTCACTGCTAACAGATAAAAAAAAGTAGTCGTTCTTGAATATGCTATCCAATATCTTTTCAATGTTTCAATGTATCTTCTTTGCATTACGTGCACACTATATTAAGAGAATGATTCTTCCTTAGCACTTAAGACACTAGTCTCCCAGCCAAGTCTCTCGTACCTACATCACTTGCAGAGTCTTTCAATTCATGGCCCTGTTTCACTTCCATCAGCCCATAGCTCACTGTCAACACACACACTACAGCAATGCACTTAAAATCCTTGCTAATGTGCCTTCTGTTCTGTGAAGGGCTCTTGTCTCCTCAATGGCACCTGACTCATTTAGTACTAAAGACGGTGTCTTCACAATGACCTCTAAGCCATTACACTTTTACTTGATCCATCCTACACTCTTCATATTGCTTCATAAATGAGGCTTCCTTGATGTGCCTCTGACACTCTCAGCCCTCTCCCAGGTAGGTGCTTCCAGACGCCTGTTACCTTCACCATCAAGATTTTGCTTAAAATTCACACCCCTGATATTACCTTCTCTGTCTCTTTTTTAATTAAAATGCTTCATGTCATTTAACAACCCCCCTTTACTATCATTTCTCCTGCTCGCCTGTGCTTTTCCACATAAATGGTCATTGTACTTGAAATATTGAAGGTGTTCTTTATTTGAGCTAATTCTCCCATTCTCTAACTACTGTGCAACAACCTCCTTATGGTAGAGATTTTACTCACTCTTTTCTTTGGTACATCTTCAATATTCATAACAAAACCTGGCATATAGTTGGTACTTCATCAATATTTGTTGAATAAGTGTCTCTAATAAATTGAAAATACAGATACAGAACAATAGATACTGACTTATCTCCATGAAGCTTCAGTCTGATAATTAAAATATGTAAAACAGGCAGCACAGGTCCTGATTAATAAACACTAATTTCCTTAAAAATGACTCCTCCATGTCTTATATTAGTAAAAGCAGGCCATAAAGAACAGTAGACCTACTTACTCAAACATGTGTCATTTTTGGAAAACACCTTTGTAGTCTAGCTGTAGAAACAAGCAGTTGAGTTTTATAAAGTCCATTGCACACTGGTAACCAAAAGTCAGTACAAAAATAAATGTGCTAATAAGGAGTTCTAGGGTTGTCAAAAGGCCAAAGCTTCCTTTGAGGACTAAAGAGCATCAGCATTTGCCAAGGCAACACTAAAGTGTTTGGATTTGAAATAGAGAAATACAATCAGTTTGACTCATCTCCACAAATAAGCATTAAGTTGTCCTAAGACTGCAAACCCTTCTTTAGGGATCATATCAAAACAACACACTTTGGCCTGACCAACCACAGCATACTGAGAAGAACTTGTTCTTGTTTTTATTCACTAGTCAAACTTGACAAACTGCTTGCCCAGCTTGCCACTAAGAACCACAAGCTAAACAAAACGATTAAATGACAAATGATAGGAAAGAACCAACTGTGATGCCTCTTCACCTCCAGCTCTCAGTAAAGAAATCTTTAAGAATCCAGCCACCGCTCTGCCACTGGGACTGTGTGTTGCTAGGCAATTGCCTCCTACTGTGGCAGCCCTAGGAAAGAAGAAATCTTCTGCCTTTGGCTGTCTATTAGGTAAAATAACCTGTAAGACAACTCCCAGCTCACACATTTGGCATGAGGTGTTCTTGCAAACTGCACTCCTGGATGAGATGTAGTGTATAGAATATCAATGAAGCAGCTATTGTTATGCTGAGTGCATGTGTTGAGTTGGCCAACAAGGCAACCAAACCTACTTAGCTATTGGTTTCCAACCTTCAGTCTCCCTACTGGGCAACTCCTCAGCCTTGGAGTCAAGAGAAGATCCATAAAACCAATGGTTAGAAATGACTACCCTAGAAAATCTCCAGTTTCATGAAGAAGTAGGCTTCTTTGATTGACAGCTTCTATCTGATGCTGCCATCAGCTCCATCACCTTCACCCTCCTCAGGGACAAGGCTGGCCATGAAAAATGCCTCAATTCTGTTTCTTCTTGTCAGCTCTTTTATCCCATCATGTTTATTACTGTGCATCTGTCACCTGATGTCAAAAGAGGTACTGGAAGAAAGTCAAGGTCTTGTTTAAGCAAGTTCTGTCAAATTAGACAAGGTCACATCAAACACTCAGTTCACTGGGGAGCATTAATGTATCTGGAAGCATGCCTGGAACCTCTGAGAAGCTCATCTTGTCAGCTCTCCTCTTAAAACATACCTCTAACCTGACTGATCCCTTCTGTTATCTCACTGATACCACAGTCACCCAGGTCCCTCTTGGGCCTCAGCTAAAGTTAGAAAACCTCTTGGCTCCTACTCTTGCTGAGCTCCTGTGCATAGCATGCATAATGACATTTAAGATGTGACTTGGGCCATTTAATTTTCTTGCTCAGCATGCCTTCATAGCTTCTTGACACTAACATAAAATCCAGACGTATCACCTTGAACTAGAGAACCCACAATCCCTGCCCTTGCTTCTATCTGACATTTTTCTTTCCTTTCTCTTGCTTATTTTCTCTGCTGAAACCATCTCAGACTCCTCACAATGCCAAGGCCATGGCCAGTGTTTTATCCACTCTCAGTTCTTCTAGTTTCTGAGACAACACAATTTAGACTTGGAAAACAAGAGAATGGTTTTCATAGAAATTTTTAGAAACAAAAAGATGCAAAAGCATCCCTACTCAGCAAAAGGATGATCAAAAGCATGAAATGATGCAGAAATGGAGGTGGAATACAATCAAATTTTAGGGATGGAAAAGATGGCTCAATTTATACAGTTATTGCTCTGCAAGTGTGAGGGCTAGTTATCAAAGTCCTCAGAAGGATGGGGACAGCTGGCAAAGGGAAAAATGAGCCCCCAGAAAATGGGCAAAGTATGATATACAGACACTAAAATAGAAATCATAGAGCTTAGATTTTAAATTATTTTAAGAATCAGAAGAAGCCTACTCTGTCAATTAAAGTAACAATGAGGAATCTTTATTTGAGAACACACTAATATTCAATGAAATTGTAAAAGATAAGCCTTCATTTCTGGTAGAAGGGGAATTTAACATGTTACAACTCCTTGAGTCCACTCTAGGTCTATCCCTTGAGAACATCTGAAAAGCATGATAATAGGTGGTTGGAATAATAATGTTTATGGCAACATTCATTGTGTGTGTGTGTGTTTGCATGTGCACGCATGTAGGTACACAAACCATGTGTATACTTGCATGAAGACTTTCAGAGTCTTCCTTGATTGTTCTCTATCATATTGTCTCTCACTTCATCTATAGATCACCAATTAAGTTACTCTAGCTAACCAGCCTTCTGGATTCTCTGTCTCTGCCTGCTTCCCAAGTGTTGGCATTGGAGATGAAATGCATACCAGTCTGGCATTATCTTGGGTGTTGGGGAAATGAACTCTGGTCCTCATGATTAGACAGTAAGTGCTTTACCTACTGAACCATCTCTCCAGCCCCACAACACTCTTCCTTAACAGATAATGTCTAGAAACCAATTGGGATGTGTCCTTGTCAGTAAAACATCCGTAATCTCATATCCACAAAGACATAGACCTTAAAATACAAAACTCAATGAAAGTTTATCTCAGAAGACAATATCCTATTTATAGTATAAAATCTTAAAACCACTCAAACTGTACAAAAGCAATACAGAGAGAGCAAAATATGGGGAAAGCAAAGAAACTCACAGTCCTTACCTCTGATAGGAAGAGACACAAATACATAATCAGATCTAGGTACAAAGCATATTTCCAAGGAACCAGCTATCTTCATTTACTGAAGATATGATAGGGTTGGATTTGACTTTCTCATCTTTCATCAATTGTATGTCTTTATTTTATATAGTTTTTAACCTATAATAGAAATCACATTGGCAATTAGTAAAATGGCCCATGTGAAAAATAAAATGACATTCTCATACAAACTAATGGAATATGTCTTGACATTTATCAGCCACTAAAATATATTTGTTCTGTTCTCAATTCATCTCTGTGACTCGCTGACATAGCACTGGGTACATTGTGATACTTGACCTACTTGTGACTTAGATTCAACTGCAAAATTACTGGACTATTGGCTGTGTCTCCTTACTCATTAGAAAACACCAAGAGAGAAGGGCTTGGAAATATTCTTGTTGAAGGTTCTATGATGACAATTAAGGTAGTCATCAATCTGACTACAGGGGAAGGTGAGTAAAGGCATCCTCTCCACTGTTGCTTAGAATCTTAGCTTGGGTCATCCTTATAGATTCCCTGGAATTTTCCTAGTTACATGTTTCTCGCTGGCCCTCTAATTGCTCCCTCAATCAAGATATCACTTTCCTTTCTCTCCCTCACTGTCCCTCCCTCTTCTTGAGCATCCCATTCCCTCGTGTTTTTTTCCTCCCTCTGCTTCTCCCCTCCCCTCCCCTCCCCTCCCCTTCCCAGCAACTGATGGAAGCAGATACAGAGATCTATAGTGGAGCACTAGGCTGAGTTGCAGGACCAAACTAGGCCTACTGAATGTGAGGGACAGCTGTGAGGCTTGGACAGTCTATGGGGCCAGTGGCAGTGGGACCAGGATTTATCCCTAGTGCTTGAACTGGCATCTAAGAGCATGTTGTTTTTTCAGGGATACCTTGCTCAGTCTAAATATAGGTGGGAGGGCCTTGGTATTGCCTCAAAGTGCTGTGTCAGACATTGTTGACTCCCCATGGAGCTAACAGCATTATTTGTGCATAGATAGTAAAAAGCAGTGAATGTGTGAATTAAACTGAAAAAAATAAAAATATACAAATTCTACATTTACAAGGTGGAGGGGAACACAAGGTCTTGCATATGGGTCACATCATCTGAAAACTTACTACAGAAAAGACCAATGTCTACCTCAGCAGTTTACAGACAAGTGGAGGACTGCCCTTGGCATAAAATGGAAGAAATCCTGTGCATTGAAGAGCAAGCAGGAACATGAACGTGGGAAGTTGTGTCAGGAGATTTTCATTTAGAAAATACCAGGTAAATCAAGAGGCAAGAGAAGAAGATGACTGAAAACTATCAATTACATTTAGAAAGATGGGATGGTTTCTTTTACCAAAATATTAAAGTGGATACCATATTGAAGGATTTTGAAAGTAAACCTGAAAATTGAGGGAACAGAGAATTAAAATAGTAAGAGAATTCTTAGTAAAGATTTGGCAAAATGAACATGCATGGCTGCACTGACTCCTGTACATGTGATTTCCCCCTGCTGAAGTATTCACAGGAACAGTCCTTTGCTGCCGCAGACCCTGTGTTTAGGTATATACGTGTCTTAAATAGTGAGTGGAATTAATCATGTACCACAATTTTGCTTAATGATTTTTATTATTTTAGAAGGATGTGCCTTATAGAGGCATTCTGATTGATTTACCCTACAATAATCTGATGAAGACTTTTCTGTTGCTATGCAATGCAGCATCACAGATTTAGATCAAACACAGGAAACTCGAGAAAAGGGATCGCTCATCCTTTGGTGGTAGAAAGATAAAAATGCACAGCCACTCTGGAAAAAGCTTGGTAGTTCTCCATACTTCTGTGTGATGAGAAGGCAGCATGAGATCTACCCCCAATGAGCAAACATTTAGCTGCAGGATGCCGCATCGTTGACTGTGTGGCCTCTCACAGACTCAAACTTGTTCATCAGGGATACTCTCTTTCTGATGATAAGCCACGCCTTAATGCTCAAACCCACCTTGCAGATCTCTCCCCGCAAACTCTGAATTTGATCATTTTGGATACCTCAGCAGCAGGAGTTTCATATATAATTTTTCAAAAGAACACAAATGTGTAGATATATCATCAAACCCTAGTAAGCCTGTCTACCAAATACTAGACTTCCATAACATAGGGGGAAAAAAAAACTACTACCCTCAAAAAATTGTCCATCCAGTGGAGGAGAGAGACTGACTCTCTTCAAACATATAATTGATATGGACATTATTTACTATTGTTAAGGGGAAAAATTCTTTGCAGGAACATTGAGCAAATGGAAAATGAAAACAGAAAACATCTAGTTTGGGAAGCAGTAGTATCTCATTCATTCTGAAATGGTTCTAGCAGAGCACTGGGGAGACGTCTCTGAGAATGAATCATATATTCTACCAGCGCTCAGTCAGAAAAATCAGTCTTCTTCAGAAAGGGAGTGAGTATCTTGGGAAAAAATTTGCTGGAGCTTCACAGAGCATTCCATAAACAAAACTAATAAGACAAGGAATATTTTTTAATAGGAAAGAAATTTCCCTTCACTACTTCATTAAACACTTCATCTTGTATTTGGGGGGACGGATTGTCAATTTTCTGTGCTACACGGGAAATGGAATGGAAGGAGCAAGCCTCTTACATTGCTGCATGCCAGAAAGCCGTCTAAAATTGCTAGAAAGTCAGGAAAACACGTGTGTGTGATGCATATGTTAACTATATCGATGATGAGACTGTTGTAAAGACATTAGTAAGCAGTAATGCTTTAATGTTCCTTGCAGTTACTGAGGCTGAGATCTTATCCATATATCTTATCAATATATCTGCTCAATATAAATAGCCTTTGATTTTTAGGATTTACCTCCTTTTGGTTAATTGAACACAATTATATAAATGTTAGCAATTTTACCACATTGAGATAAGATCTGGACTCAACCCTTCCTCTTTCCAGAGCTCAGGACGATGCTATATGTGTTACATAGGGACAGCTTACTGTCCCTAGCCCTCTTTTCTCCAAGTTGTCACTCCAGGATCCTCTCCTCAGTCTCCATCTCCTCCCATAACCCTCCACACACAGCAACACTATCTGCACTCACTTGACAAAATCCATTTTCTATGGATCTCATCCTCCCTGGAGATAAAGGCAGGATTTGATTCCCACAATCCATTAATTTAACTCAAAGTCTTTCTCTGCAGCGGAGTAACTCAGAGGGGAGGAAAGAACTTACTCAAGCTGTGGAGTGCAGAAGACATATGGGTGAAAAGCTTAGCTCACAAGTGAATTTGAAAAGTGCTAGTTTTCCTGTGTTAAGGAAATGTCTACACTCAGTTTTAGCAAAGAAAGATTCACTATTAGAGAAGGAAGTTAAAGGTGGTAGTGAGCATCTCCTGCCTCCAATGATGGGAAACTGACTTATAATTCATGTGATTCTATCTGCTATCAAGAACTACCATTTACATAAATTCAGTAATCAGAATCCTATTGGCCAAGTCATCTGACTTCATCTAGCTGAATATGTCATTTGTAAAACACAGGTAATATATGTAAAATATGGGTGAGAATCTCAGAAAATATTTACTACGTTAATTACTAGATAAAATTTCTTGAAATCTAAGGCCACAATTTTCCTGTTTATGTGATGATTACTGTTGTATGTTTTTTCCAGAGTTGGTAAAATTAAGACAGTAGTATATCACTCATTAAATGCAGATAAAAAATTTTCTTGTTCATGTTGACTGATACTGAAATTAACATTTTATATTATGAAGTTAATATAATCTTATAAAAGTTATAGATTTTAATACTCCTTTTACATTAAAAGTATAATGATGTGAGGGCCCCCTCTCTGTGCTGCGATTAACATTAATGAATAAAGAAACTGCCTTGACCTGTTGATAGGGCAAAACTTAGGTAGGAAGGGGGACTGGAATGAATGCTGGGAGAAAGAAGGGCTGGGTCAGAGAGATGCCACGGATCCACCACCAGAGTAAGACATGCTGCCAAAACTTAGCTGGTAAGCCATTGTGACATGGCGATACACAGATTAATAGAAATGGGTTAAACTAAAATGTGAGAGATAGCCAATAAAAAGTATATTTTTTAATATACTTAATATACCAAGCAGTGTATTAATTAATATAGTTTCTGTGTGGTTATTTCGGTTCTGGGCATCCAGGACAAACAAGCAGGCCCTCCTTGTAACAGTATAACATTAAAAGTCATAAACAAGGCATGTCTGAGCTTGATAAAATTATCACACGATGAATTTCCTAACTGATAAATACATTACTATTATGTCAATATTCTTCTTAGTAATTCTGTCTCTTTTCTCAAAAGGTAACAGCTATACTTTTAACAGTAAATACTGTTTTGTACATTTTAAATTTTATATACACAGAAATATGTCTGTTATTCAGCCATTTTAAAAGATTTTTTTTAATTTTATTTCTTACTGTTTACCTGCATATGTGTATATGTACCACATGCATGTAGGAACCCATGGTGGCCAGAAGAGGGCACTAGATTCCTTTAACTGAAGTTAAGGACAGTTACGAACTGACATATGGCTATCGGGAACTGAACTTGGATATTCTGTTCTGCAAGTCTATAGTATTTCCTTCATTGTTGATGAACACTGGGATCTTTTATTTCTTGGCCACTGGGAATAGCTTCGAGGAAAACATGGGGTGCTGTAAAAGGAAACTACTCTTTCATTTCCTAGTCACTCAGACCTGAATAGCCACACAGAAACTATATTAATTACAATATTGTTTGGCCAATTACTCACGCATATTTCTAGGTATCTTTTATATCTTGAATTAACCCATTTCTATTAATTTGTGTATTACCATGAGGCTGTAGCTTACTGGAACAGTTCCAGGACCTTCTTCTTTGAAAGCTATATGGCAGTTCTCCTGGACTCCACCTACTTTCTCTCTATAGCTCTGTTCAGATTTCTCATCTATCTTTGCTCTGCTAAGTCATTGGCCAAAACAGCTTTATTCATTAACCAATGGTAATAAAACATATCCACAGCATACAGAAGGGAATCCAGCATCAAAGTGCAATGGCAACTCAGCCTGTTAACTCACTTCTGGTGCATGGGTACCTAGGAATGGAGTTGCTAGGATGTGTGATGGTTTTAAGACTCTGAGGGACCTAAATATCAGATTCTGTGATGATTTTACTAATTTGCATTCCCACAGAGTGCTTAGGGTGCTCTGCCCACCCATATTCTTACTTATGCTTACTATCACCTGTGTTTTTGAAAATTTCCATTTTAACTGGAAAAAGCTGGAATCTCATGATTTCTGGCTTACGGCTATATGAACAGGAACATCAGCATTGATGTCATTGTGTGAGCCTGTACTTTTAGTTTCTTGGGTAGACTCCTAGATGTAGGAACTTTTGAGTTGTACAACCATTTTTAACTTCGGATAAAGACCATATGAAGTGATCAGTGGCATTGAAAAGGAATTTAGGGCAGTGAAACACTTCTGCTGGGTTACATTTTGGTTCATATGTCCACTGAATATTTTTAAAATTCTACAGAATGGGTAGCATAAGCCCTGCAAATTATGATAAATGTGTGATAATGATGTCAATAAAGATTCATCGGCTTTATCAAAAACAGCATCCTGCTGGGAGACTTTTATGATGGATGAGGCTATGTATGTCTACAGATGGCCCCTCAAATGGTTTCTACACCTTCTCAGTTCTTTCGTCCTGAGGGTGACCTTTAATAAAGGCAGAAAAGCCCATTACATAGAAAAACAAATGTCTCACGGGCTCACTCTATCAGACGTGGCTGGAAAGGGATGAGTCAAAGTCTTTTATTCTTGGATTCATTGCCAGAATGGATTCTCCGTGGAAACACAGAATAGCACGTGTGCAGGTGTGGTGCTAATGTGGATTCTGCCTAAGGCTTCACCTGAGGGTTCACTTGCTTGATGTTCTCTGCCCAGGAGAGAGAGAGATGTGATGCACACTGGGCTGCCTCTGAAAGAGATAGTCAGCAGAAAGTCCTGACTGGACTCTCTGTGTCATAACCTTTCATAGGCAATAAAGTTACAATGCATCTGCTTCTCCTAAGATGGTTCCCTAATGTCCTCAAGCCTAATTCGCACTCTAAGACCCAGTGACAAGCTATGCTACCTCCAATGACAACCTGCTCTAAAGATGTGTTGGCACAATAGAGGCACAACACTTTTGGGTGTACCTAAGTATGATCTGATTGTATTTAAGGCCCATTCCTTGAGACAGAGCCCGTGCCTGCCTGATACTGCTCAGGTGGCCGAGAACTTGGTACTAGTTAGATCGGGGACCTAGGGACAAACCAAGTACCATTGTCCTGCTGAAGGAACATAGCAATAAAATGACTCCTAATGATACCCTGATATATTCATAGATCAGTATCTCACTCAACCATCATCCAAGAAGATTCCTCCTGAAGTAGCTGGGAATATAGAGATTCACAATTGGTGCAGGGAGTGGGATACCTTGAAACACACAGTCCTCAATGGGATGTCTTCATCAAACCCTTCCCCTCAGGACTCAGGGTACTATGCGGAAGAGGAGACAGAAAGATTTTTAAGAGCCATAAGGGATGGAGGTCACCAAGGAATAAGTGACCTCCATACAAATAAGATCGATGCACTATGAACTCAGAGACTGTGGCAGCAGGCACAGGGCCTGCACAGGTTCAAGGCAAATGGTATCCCATTGTCAAGATGGGGAAGCAAACACAAGCCTTGGTCTGAACTTGGAAGCTATCACCAAATGAGAAGAGCTCACAAAGGAAAAGTTAGTTTTCTCCAATGGGGTCTCAGTGGGTATACAAACCACACTTCAGAATGGTGGGCAATAAAGCCAGAGTATTTTGAGGAATGTTTGATTCATCATACTTAGTTTGCAGATTTCTAAAGTTACTTTTCTTTTGTTTATCTGTTGTGGTTTACTATTTTGTGTCTTTATGGGCTTTGGGGTGCATATATGTGTTTCTTATGCTTTTACTTTGTTTTTGTTCCCTCCTCTGTTTGCTTTAACTCTGGTTGGTCGGTTGGTTGGTTGGTTGGTTGGTTAGTTGGTTGAGTTATTTGTTTGTTTTCGAGAGAAAGAAAGTATGGAGTTGGATTGGTGTGGAGGATGACAGGATTTGGGAGGAGACAAAGGAGGGAAAACTATGATCAGAATATGCTATATGAAAGAAATATTTTCAAATAAAAAAAATAAAAGTGCAGAGACAACAAATCTCAAGCTTTGTCCTCCACACATGTGTGCACACATGCGCATCTATATATGCATACATGAACTCCCACACGTGCCTGAACATATGCATACACACTATATATACTCACAAACAAGCATCCACACAAGTACTCACATGCACATGCACACACCTCACCCCAAAAACTAGAAAAGGAACTGACGCCAATAAATCTCCAGTCACCTTAAATGGCAACAATTCCTACAGTTGTATTTAAGACAAAATCTGTTTCTTTATGAGTCTCATAAATCACTTGGGTTCAAGTGGCTTTGAATAAAGTTTATTAATATCTTCTACCTTAAAAATAATAAAAATAATTATTATCATCAATCCCCCCCCCCCAGCATTGTAATGCTCTCTTGAAAATGGGGAATGTCCCAGATACAGTATGCTGCATTCTGCACCTTAAAAGGTTGTTGCTATGATCCTCAGGAGAGATTTTCACAGCATGGTTTAAACCATGCCGGGTCCCATGTGCCTAGTGGTGCCAGAGGGTCCACCGGAGAGCAGTGCCACAGAGATTGCTACCTGATTCCTTTTTCCTGAGCTTTCCTGTCTCCCCTGTGCATATAGTTTGCTGAAAGGTGAAATTTCAAATTCTCCTATCCCTAATTGAAGTTTGGCTAGTAGCTATAGCTTTGAAACACAATTTCCACAGCGTAAACCTCCATCAGCTCCTCTTTTCTGGATGCACTAGAGAAATGGATTATGGCCCTTTTAATATAATACCAAAATGCCCTTTAATATTGAGCCTTGGTGCTGTAATTATGTAAGAAAAGGGGTAATGAAATTCAGTATTTAACGAGAGAATGCCTTACAAGCACAGTGCATTAGAACCCTTTATTTTTTTTAATTTTTACTTATGCTACAAAATTAGATTATGCTTATAAAACACAATGCATAGAACATTACTTCCTTTCTAATTAATTAAATTATGATTTAATGTCTCATTTGCAAGAGCAATTATTTTTATGTTGAGTCCATTAACATTTCTGGCTTTGAGTATTTTTCTAAGCCTTTGAAACAAATTTTATTACTGTCTTGCCTGTCAAACATTGATGGATTTCAAAACTACAAGAATTAACAGACCACTGCTGAACATTTAAACTGGACTTCAAACCAGAGACAAGGCATACACTCCTATGGATATATGTGTCTCTAGTTAAGTTGCCCATTCAGTCATAAACTTATAAAAATTGCAAAATATAATTTCAACCATAATAAAGTCTAGAAAATGGTAGATATTAATATTAAAGTAGACAAAATATAAGTTTAAAAAGATAAACATAAAGATAATAGTTAACTTATCTGGAAGATATATACTTTGTCGTGAGTGAGTACTCCCTGAAGGGATACACTGAATATCACAGGTCCGCACTGAGAACACTCCTCTTCCACTGTGTCGTGGGTGAGTACTTGCTAAAGGGATACACTGAATATCCTAAGTCCACGCTGGAAACACTCCTCCATTGTCTTGTGAGTGAGTCCTCCACAGTGGGATATCCTGAATATCACCAGTATATGGTGGAAACACCCCTCCTCCACTGTGTCGTGGGTGAGTACTTGCTAAAGGGATACACTGAATATCATAAGTCCACGCTGGAAACACTCCTCCATTGTCTTGTGGGTGAGTCCTCCGCAGTGGGATATCCTGAATATCACAGGTATGTGGTGGAAACACCCCTCCTCCACTGTGTCATGCTGTGGTGCAGTCCCGGACCAGCCTTCAAAGCCCTAACATTTCAACACAGAGAGAGCAGCTGTGCAAAAGCAGTCAGTTCTCGCTATTGTTTCAGTCTTAGGAGACCCCGTGAAGCCTTCCCCATGCCCCGATACTCTATGCCATCTACCATCTGTGACCTGTGTGGCAAAAAGAAAAGCAACAATGCGAGCCCCTGTTGCAATTATCTGGTGGTCTGTCTTGATGCCACGAAAAAGAAATCAATAAAGGGCATTCATTCTTATTTTCAAGATAAATGACCTGTCATTGGCACCTTTTTGAGTCCCACGAGGAGGCACATCTCTGAGTGGCAGGGTCTATAGTCCAATAGTGGCAGCACCTGTTCACCCAGGCTTCACGGTTCCCTCACAGATGCCAGCGATGTCTAGACTGAAGACACTAGTGGGGACAGCAGGATATCCTGGGTGCAAGTAAGGAAAGGTCAACATTTTACATGGTACCAAAAGCAGCTTTTGGGAGAGTGGGAAGGCAGGTTTGGCAGTGAGAAGTTGCAATTAAGCCAAAGGCACAGCAGGGAAAAGCAGGCATGGGCCAGGCCAGGGGCAGGAAATGCAGGAAAGATTTGGGCAGGTGCTTGCATGAACAATGCTCACCAGGTAACTAGCTGAACCTTGGTTTGATTTGTGCCTCAGGAACTCCTACGAATTTCTGCTAATCATAAGGAGACATTGCAAATCAGTTTTGACTCCCCTAAGATGCTGGACTGACCTCACCTTGTAAAACCATTGGCTTCCCACAGAGCTAGAAACCAAGACAGACCATACCATGACGCTGAGATTCAATTAGATCTGTTTCCTTCCTTGGCATTCCAGCACAGCACCTTGTAAGAAAATTTTGCCTCATTTTTATTTAGGAAATTTACATGCAGATTTGTATCAAAATGAGTATGGATTACAGTAAATTTCTGCTCTACAACTTCTGGCATAAATTAGATCTAATGATTGGCTGAACAACCATGTGCAGGCATGCCACGGGGGAATTCCTTGACATAGCTCACTCGGTTTCCAGGTAGAGTACTGACATGCTTAGGAAGGAAACAAAGGGAGGCTGGAAACACTAGTACGTCCCATTTCATAGGCAAGTACATTAAAGCAAAGGACAGCACTGTTTATTTCAAGGCTATTCTAATGCAGTCCTCTGATCTTTTAGCTGTAGTGATGTTTGAAATTCTGCTCAGCATGGATTTACAGAGAAGACAGTACTAACACATGGCAGATAGGGGCCATTGCTGGTCACTAGGTTCGGGATTTACTCCCAGTTGACTAACCTCTCTTTCTGTAGATCAGTTTCTAACAAGTAAAATTAGTAATGGGTGAAATAATACCTCACAGAGAATACTTTTCTCTAATCAATGACGTTGGCACAAAAGCATGTTTTTTTATATGAAACACAGCTTGAGTATTGTGTCGATGGATAGATGAACAAGAAGATGTTTTCAGTTTTTGTTTGTTCACAGTTTATAAACAGTGGACATCTGTGGTAAGGTATTTATCTTGTTTGTAACCTTCTAAAATATTGATATATTGGCAAATTAAGATTATCACAGTTTAGACAAGACATATCTTTGTAGACATGAACTTGTAGATCCCCTTAAAAGCAGTTTATTAGAAGGGATATCTAACTTGCCCATGCTTAGGGCCACTAATATCTCCCTAATCATTATAATGAACTTGCAACTGAGGATAAAGATAAGACCAAATGCGATGTGATTAGGCTCAGTCCACATAACTGCCATCATTTTATTAAGTGTTATCTAAAATGGCTCGGAAGGCATACAATTAAAAATATATCAAATGCACAGGTTTCAGAAGCCTTGTTTTATTCTGAGGAGACTGGAGACTCTGTTTGAGCAAGCTTTAATTTTCCAATTTATCATTATCTCTACGTTAGATTCCAATTTGAATATAAGTATAACCTTAATAGTTACAGAAATCTTTTTTTATTATTATTTATTTATTTATTAAAGATTTCTGTCTCTTCCCCGCCACCGCATCCCACATCCCTCCCCTCCCCCAATCAACTTCCCCTTTCTCATCAGCCCAAAGAGCAGACAGGGTTCCCTGCTCTGTGGGGAGTCCAAGGACCTCCCACCTCCTTCCTGGTCTAGTAAGGTGAGCATCCAAACAGCCTAGGCTCCCACAAAGCCAGTACTTGCAGTAGGATCAAAAGCCAGTGTCTTTGTTCTTGACTTCTCAGCAGTCCTCATTGCCTGCTATGTTCAGCAAGTCCGGTTTTATACCATGCTTTTTCAGACCAAGTCCAGCTGGCCTTGGTGAGTTCCTGAAAGAACATCCCCATTGTCTCAGTGTGTGGGTGCACCCCTCGCGGTCCTGAGTTCCTTGCTCGTGCTCTCTCTCCTTCTGCTCCTGATTTGGAACTTGGGGTTGTAGTGGGACTCTGTCTCTGTCTCCTTTCATCACCTGATGAAGGTTAATATCCAGGAGGATGACTATATGTTTTTCTTTGGGTTCACCTTCTTATTTAGCTTCTCTAGGATCACGAATTATAGGCTCAATGTCTTTTATTTATGGCTAGAAACCAAATATGAGTGAGTACATCCCATGTTTCTCTTTTGGGGTCTGGCTTACCTCACTCAGGATAGTGTTTTCTATTTCCATCCATTTGCATGCAAAATTCAAGAAGTCATTGTTTTTTACTGCTGAGTAGTACTCTAATATGTATATATTCCATACTTTCTTCATCCATTCTTCCATTAAAGGGCATCTAGATTGTTTCCAAGTTCTGGATATTACAAACAATGCTGCTACAAACATAGTTGAGCGTATACTTTTGTTGTATGATAGGGCATCTCTTGGGTATATTCCCAAGAGTGGTATTGCTGGATCCAGGGGTAAGTTGATCCCGAATTTCCTGAGAAACCGAAACACTGATTTCCACAGTGGTTGCACAAGTTTGCATTCCCACCAGCAATGGATGAGTGTATCCCTTTCTCCACAACCTCTCCAGCAAAGGCTATCATTAGTGTTTTTGATTTTAGCCATTCTGAAAGGAGTTACAGAAATCTTAATAGGTAGCCTATCACGCCAGAGCCCAAAATAAATTCAGAAGTGCACAATATAGATTGGGTCATGGTCCAAGGAACATGGATCGCCAAGGATTTATCTCAACCTTAATTATGATTTAAGATTTACCTTCCATAATTTTCTTCCACTTTCAGTGCCACTCAATCTCATAAAACTGAATCCTAAATTTGGAGGTTTCATTAAAACTACATCAAGAAGAAATACCATTGTTAATAGCTTAACGTTTATCCTGGGAACTTGTGTTGCTGCATGAAATATACTGCTAAGAAAGGCAGTTTGAGCCTGATTTTAATTTTCAACTGCACTTGTGACTCCAAGTCCTATGTTTTTAGAAAGGACCCTGTGTTAGGTAGCCTAGGAGCCAAGGGGGAAATAACAGGAACATATTGCAGAGGGAGAGATTGCTTCGTCTTTGCCAGTAATTACCACACAACAACATGTAATTGTCAAAAGTCATTGAGTTATGCACATAAAAGAGGCAAGCTATTACATTTAAATCTGATCATAGTAATATAATGTATTTTTAAACACACAAATTACCAATATGTCAAACTAATATCAAAAAGTCTATAAATGTTGAAATACCATTGCATATACCCTGTTGCTACTGATGTGTTTTGTTCTTTGGGTTGTTTTTTTAATTACATAAGGAAACCACAATTTTCCTGCACAGTGAGATATATATAAATTTGCTGTTCTTTTCTGCCTCAGGACATACCTAAATAATTACAGTATCCACTGATGTTTCTAATTAGACAGATTTAAAATTCACTCCCAGTTAAGTCTTGTCTGGGTTTCTGCCATGGAATTTTGTTTTGAAGACCAATGGCTACAGTCATGGGGAAGCATCATGTCCTAAGTTTAATTTTTTTTTATCTAAGTAAACTTCCCAAAAACATGTAATGCTGTCTCACATCTCAAATTCAAAATCCAAAATCAATTGACAAGCTAACTCTAAACTCACATAATCCACCTTAAGAACATTAATTTTACATGACAGATGGTGTTTTTTGTAAAAATCACCAGCCTTCTGGGTTACAAAGAAACATGCTTATAGCTTCAACAAAGATTTATAGCTAACTCCCTCTGTCATCAAGCCTATGATCAAACAAACATAGGCAAAATATTGTAGAATAACCTAAAGCTTTAATTTGCTGGCGTCCTATGATTAGATACAGTAACAGGTAAGTTCTTAGAATCATTTTTTCTAGGAAATTCTTTAGTAGATGTCCTTTGTTAGCTTTAATTGCCTACTTGACATAGCCTGGATCACCCAAGAAGGAAATCTTGATTGAAGAATGGCCCGGATTAAACTGGCTGTGGATGGGGAATTGGCTTGATTGACAAGGCGGCATGGAGCAGGTGGTTAGGGTTCTATAAGAAGGCTGAGTCATTACTGAGCCTGCAAGGGAGCCAGACAGCAGCATTCATCTGTGGTTTCTGCTTCAAGCTTCAGCTTGAGTTCCACTTCCCTCTGCGATAAACTATGACCCAGAAGTACAAAACCCTTCCCTTCTCTATAGTGCTTTAGGTCAGAATGTTTATTGCAGCAACAGAAATGAAGTATGATTATCTCAGAAATCTATAAAACATTTGCATTCATTTGAAAATTAATTTTCATTGTATCACAGTTGAACTCTGCCTCCAACTAATACATAATCGAACTATTATTGGAATCAAAGTCAAAAGATTCTTCGATTGATATTGTATTGGGATGTTAAAACACAGTGTCTATTGCATTTAACAGGTATGGAGAGGAGGAGTTTCAAATATATGTAAACATATATATGCCTTATAATTTGTTTCTTTCTAGTTCACTTTTGTGCTGTTCTTTTGATTCTTTTTTTGCACATTATAAAGGTGAGCTACACCATATTACTGGGGTGACAAGGAGTCCCCTCAAAAGATATGAGTTCTTAAGTAAAAATCACAGTGCTCATGGTCCACCTCCCTGTGACTTGCCAGAAAGGCCCCAGGAATTTCCCAAACAGCACACCCTACTGACACTGCCCTTGGAATACTGAAGACACCACTCACACATGATGGCTGCAAGACACACAGACATCAGAATCAAACCAACTGGGAAACGTCTTCCCTGATGGCTAGTTTCCATAGGATCAAAGTTACAATTCTGACTACTATGCTGGGTTTTGGAGGGGTAGATATCAATGGTCTTACTGGGTGTTGTGCCCTGCATGTTGCAATACCTATCTCTAGAAAAGAAGTGCCCACTGGTGCAACAGCACGCCTTGATTTGAGGTCCTCTTTACAGAGGATAGTTTCATGCCTGGTAGCATAAACCTGGTCCTGGGGAGGTCAGAAGCCCATGGGTAGACCCTACTGTTATTTTGCTAAGGCTGCCACTTATTGATGAGCTATTCACCAAGGTCTATTGCTGGGGGAAGGAGAATAGATCTTAGAGAAGCTTCTGTTTGCATTGGGCAGCAATCAATAGGGAGATGAATAACTGGTCACAGTGCTGAGGAGAGACCCAGTGCTCAGCCCTAAATGGGACAACTATATCAACCCCACCACCATGACGGCTCAGAGCTTCATGGAAGAGAAGGAAATAAAGATGGAGGATGGAAGGGGAGCTGTGCAATGATGTCTTCTGTCACAGTCATCAACTCCCAGGGGTTGTGTTTACCTGCACAAGATACAGCCAGCCAAAATCCCAGTACAGACGAGATAGATGAGACAGACAAAGTAGACCATCTCTAGGCCTCACCCCAGACTGAAGAGCTATTCACCATGGACTTTTGCTTTGGGAGGGAGAATTATTCACTCTGGACGATAGTTTCTCATAGTAGACTTCCCATGATCTACCGCATGGCCCCACACCCATGTACAGATGTCCAAGTTCGAGGCCAGTTTTGTCTACAGAGTGAGTTCCAGGACAGCCAGAGCTACACAGAAAACCCTGTCTAAAAATATCAAAAAATAAATAAATAAAATAAAAAATAAAAGCAGAAATAGGTAAGTTATATAAAAAACAAATAACTTTATACATAATTATTCCTATAATTTCAGCATACTTAATTTTTCCTCCTTTCCATATAAGAAAAATACTACATGATTCTACTCTTCAAATTTTACTTAGAAGGACTGTTTTCATTTCTGATGAACAGGGTGTTGACTAAATTTATAATTGGCTCTTTTTGCATATTTATTGAGTATTTTACACTGTCTTATTTCTATTATTTCTATTGTTCTATTATTCTATTCTTGGAGATCTGCCTGCCTCTGCCTCCTGAGTGCTGGTGTTAAAGGTATGTGATACCACAGCCTGGTTATTTAATTTAAGTTAAACTAAAATACATAAACTAAAATACATTTGGGAATTTTGTAGATCATATATATTATATATATATATATATATATATATATATATATATATATATATATATATATATTCTAAAACTTTGTAGGAAAACTTTCATTCTTTTTTCTTCATTCTCTCTTTTATATTACATTTTTATTTTTAATTTCTTGATACTTTCAGGTATTATATAATGAAATATGATCGTGAATGCCCCATTTTTATTCTCTAGCCCCTCTCATCTGTTGTCCAACACATTTCCTCTCCCAGCTTCAATTATTTTTTTATAGCTCACTCAATCCATCAGTGCTACCCATATGGACATGGGTGTGGGGTCATGCAGTAGATCATGGGAATTCTACTACGAGAAACTATTGTCCATTATTATTATCCTCCATTCTATTATTTCTATTGCTGCGACAAAATTGCATAAGCAAAAAGCAAGTTGGAGAGGAAAAGGTTCATTTGGCTTTCACATCCACATTGCTGTTCATCACTGAAGGAAGTCTAGACAGGAACTCCAGCAGGGCAGGAACCTGGAGGCAGGAGCTGATGTAGAGGCTATGGAGGGGAGCTGCATACTGGTTTGTTCCCTATGACTTACTCAGCATATTTTCTTATAGAACCCAGGACCACCAACCCAGAGTTGGCATTAGCTACCATGATCTGGGCCCTCCCTTGTTGATCACTAATTAAGAAAATGCTTTACATGGAGACATTTCCTCATCTAAGGCTCCTTCCTCTCTGATGTATCAAATTGACACACAAAACCAGTCAGTACAACTGACCCTTCCTTTCTTATTCATCCCCAAGATCTTAATAAACTTTAGAAGTCCCGTAGTCTTTACAAATTCAAACACATTAAAATGTCAGTCTCTTTTAAATAGCCAATATCTTTAGAAATCCAAAATCATTATAATTCAAAGTCTCTCAACTATGAGCTCCAGCAAAATGCTTTCTTACATCAAGAGAGAAAATTCATAGCACAGTCGCAATTAAATCAAAGGGAATCAAATTCCAACCATCCAATGGCTGGAATCCACTCACCATCTTCTGGGTTCATTCAAAAGGCTTGGGTCACTTTTCCAGCTCTGTCCTCTGCAGTACACACAGCTTGTCTTCAAGGCTCTGGCTTGCTCCACTCCACTGCTGCTGGTGGTGGTGGTCATCCCATGGTACTGGCATCTCCAATACACTAGGGTCTTCTGCTGCTAGGCTGCACTTTCACCAGTAGCCTTTCATAGGCTCTCCTTATGATGCTAAGCCACAGATTCTTGGAGCCCTTAAGTCCTGGGCCTTCAAACAACCCTGAGTTGCACCTTCACTAATGGACTCCCTGGCCTGGTAGTGTCAAGCCTTAGATGCTGTCCGTGACCCCTTCATGCCTTTAAGACCAGTACCACCTGGGTGACTTTTATATATTACCAAGACCGGCTGCCAACACGAGATACAACCTCTTCTTAGTCACTGTTGATATCTCAGCTCCAGCCAGTCAAGTACCACCTAAGTGCAAAGGTTTGTTTGAGTCATTCTTGTATCTTGCTTATAATGGCCGATTCTTCAGC